>NW_026262670.1:5435656-6103156 GCF_021869535.1 Mytilus californianus | reverse complement strand
ACCCTAACCCTAACCCTAACCCTAACCCTAACCCTAACCCTAACCCTAACCCTAACCCTAACCCTAACCCTAACCCTAACCCTAACCCTAACCCTAACCCTAACCCTAACCCTAACCCTAACCCTAACCCTAACCCTAACCCTAACCCTAACCCTAACCCTAACCCTAACCCTAACCCTAACCCTAACCCTAACCCTAACCCTAACCCTAACCCTAACCCTAACCCTAACCCTAACCCTAACCCTAACCCTAACCCTAACCCTAACCCTAACCCTAACCCTAACCCTAACCCTAACCCTAACCCTAACCCTAACCCTAACCCTAACCCTAACCCTAACCCTAACCCTAACCCTAACCCTAACCCTAACCCTAACCCTAACCCTAACCCTAACCCTAACCCTAACCCTAACCCTAACCCTAACCCTAACCTAACCCTAACCCTAACCCTAACCCTAACCCTAACCCTAACCCTAACCCTAACCCTAACCCTAACCCTAACCCTAACCCTAACCCTAACCCTAACCCTAACCCTAACCCTAACCCTAACCCTAACCCTAACCCTAACCCTAACCCTAACCCTAACCCTAACCCTAACCCTAACCCTAACCCTAACCCTAACCCTAACCCTAACCCTAACCCTAACCCTAACCCTAACCCTAACCCTAACCCTAACCCTAACCCTAACCCTAACCCTAACCCTAACCCTAACCCTAACCCTAACCCTAACCCTAACCCTAACCCTAACCCTAACCCTAACCCTACCCTAACCCTAACCCTAACCCTAACCCTAACCCTAACCCTAACCCTAACCCTAACCCTAACCCTAACCCTAACCCTAACCCTAACCCTAACCCTAACCCTAACCCTAACCCTAATAACCCTAACCCTAACCCTAACCCTAACCCTAACCCTAACCCTAACCCTAACCCTAACCCTAACCCTAACCCTAACCCTAACCCTAACCCTAACCCTAACCCTAACCCTAACCCTAACCCTAACCCTAACCCTAACCCTAACCCTAACCCTAACCCTAACCCTAACCCTAACCCTAACCCTAACCCTAACCCTAACCCTAACCCTAACCCTAACCCTAACCCTAACCCTAACCCTAACCCTAACCCTAACCCTAACCCTAACCCTAACCCTAACCCTAACCCTAACCCTAACCCTAACCCTAACCCTAACCCTAACCCTAACCCTAACCCTAACCCTAACCCTAACCCTAACCCTAACCCTAACCCTAACCCTAACCCTAACCCTAACCCTAACCCTAACCCTAACCCTAACCCTAACCCTAACCCTAACCCTAACCCTAACCCTAACCCTAACCCTAACCCTAACCCTAACCCTAACCCTAACCCTAACCCTAACCCTAACCCTAACCCTAACCCTAACCCTAACCCTAACCCTAACCCTAACCCTAACCCTAACCCTAACCCTAACCCTAACCCTAACCCTAACCCTAACCCTAACCCTAACCCTAACCCTAACCCTAACCCTAACCCTAACCCTAACCCTAACCCTAACCCTAACCCTAACCCTAACCCTAACCCTAACCCTAACCCTAACCCTAACCCTAACCCTAACCCTAACCCTAACCCTAACCCTAACCCTAACCCTAACCCTAACCCTAACCCTAACCCTAACCCTAACCCTAACCCTAACCCTAACCCTAACCCTAACCCTAACCCTAACCCTAACCCTAACCCTAACCCTAACCCTAACCCTAACCCTAACCCTAACCCTAACCCTAACCCTAACCCTAACCCTAACCCTAACCCTAACCCTAACCCTAACCCTAACCCTAACCCTAACCCTAACCCTAACCCTAACCCTAACCCTAACCCTAACCCTAACCCTAACCCTAACCCTAACCCTAACCCTAACCCTAACCCTAACCCTAACCCTAACCCTAACCCTAACCCTAACCCTAACCCTAACCCTAACCCTAACCCTAACCCTAACCCTAACCCTAACCCTAACCCTAACCCTAACCCTAACCCTAACCCTAACCCTAACCCTAACCCTAACCCTAACCCTAACCCTAACCCTAACCCTAACCCTAACCCTAACCCTAACCCTAACCCTAACCCTAACCCTAACCCTAACCCTAACCCTAACCCTAACCCTAACCCTAACCCTAACCCTAACCCTAACCCTAACCCTAACCCTAACCCTAACCCTAACCCTAACCCTAACCCTAACCCTAACCCTAACCCTAACCCTAACCCTAACCCTAACCCTAACCCTAACCCTAACCCTAACCCTAACCCTAACCCTAACCCTAACCCTAACCCTAACCCTAACCCTAACCCTAACCCTAACCCTAACCCTAACCCTAACCCTAACCCTAACCCTAACCCTAACCCTAACCCTAACCCTAACCCTAACCCTAACCCTAACCCTAACCCTAACCCTAACCCTAACCCTAACCCTAACCCTAACCCTAACCCTAACCCTAACCCTAACCCTAACCCTAACCCTAACCCTAACCCTAACCCTAACCCTAACCCTAACCCTAACCCTAACCCTAACCCTAACCCTAACCCTAACCCTAACCCTAACCCTAACCCTAACCCTAACCCTAACCCTAACCCTAACCCTAACCCTAACCCTAACCCTAACCCTAACCCTAACCCATAATAGAACAAAGATGAAATAGTGTCGCTTTTAATTGTTTCGCGACATAAATATTAGTAACCGTACACTTATAAATCTCTCAATTTGTGTCAAACCATTCATTCTGAGATTCAAATAATGATGCCGGACCAGAAAAATCAGGAAGAAAGGAAGATATTGGCACCTTTTGTTTATACCGACAACAAATTTTGTTATTTAAACTTGTTTTCATTCCCATTTAATGTCAAACAACCCATCAGGATGTATTTAAAAGTGCTCAATTATAAGGCCAGTACCAGAATATCATTCAAAAGAAGAAATATTGGCTCTTTTTATTCTTGTCGACAAAAGTTTTAGTATAACCGTAGACTTACGAAGCGCTTAATTTTTGACAAAATTTTCATCGCGAGGTACATAAAGAATAAAATTATTATGCCGGTAGAGAATATTCAAGGAAAAGGGTAAATATTGGCCCAAGATATTGATGAATACAACAAATATAGCAGCTTGACACTTAAACTCCTTCATGAAAGGCTATCATTTCTTAACATTTAGGGATCGTTGTACCACAGTTTCTGACACGTTTTCTTCGGCGACCTATAACTTTTGAATGCCCCGATACATTTTCAATATCAAGACACCAAAATGTGCGCAATTGAATTCCCTTTCCAAAACGCTAAACAGTTTAAAAATCGGACGGTCAACAACAGAGATACGATTTTTTCAAAGTTTGCCTATTAGCCTTATCAGATTATCTCCCCTGAATTTCAATATGCAAATTTTGGCATACCTTCTTCAGGAAATTGTTACAAAAAGACTACTATATATACAACTAAGTATGTATTACTATAGGGGGACCCTTGAATCCAAAACATATCGGCGCATGCGCACTTGAAAGGGTTAGGGTTAGAAAAAAAGATCCGGCTAACCCAAACCCTAACCCTAACCCTAATTTGGGTTAGGGTTAACCCTAACCCTCATATATTCATACGCCAGCCATATCACAACCCTTAATAGTCAGCCTACACCCCAGGTGCCCCCCTCTATATGATACCTAACCCTAACCCTAAACCCTAACCCTAACCCTAACCCTAACCCTAACCCTAACCCTAACCCTAACCCTAACCCTAACCCTAACCCTAACCCTAACCCTAACCCTAACCCTAACCCTAACCCTAACCCTAACCCTAACCCTAACCCTAACCCTAACCCTAACCCTAACCCTAACCCTAACCCTAACCCTAACCCTAACCCTAACCCTAACCCTAACCCTAACCCTAACCCTAACCCTAACCCTAACCCTAACCCTAACCCTAACCCTAACCCTAACCCTAACCCTAACCCTAACCCTAACCCTAACCCTAACCCTAACCCTAACCCTAACCCTAACCCTAACCCTAACCCTAACCCTAACCCTAACCCTAACCCTAACCCATAATAGAACAAAGATGAAATAGTGTCGCTTTTAATTGTTTCGCGACATAAATATTAGTAACCGTACACTTATAAATCTCTCAATTTGTGTCAAACCATTCATTCTGAGATTCAAATAATGATGCCGGACCAGAAAAATCAGGAAGAAAGGAAGATATTGGCACCTTTTGTTTATACCGACAACAAATTTTGTTATTTAAACTTGTTTTCATTCCCATTTAATGTCAAACAACCCATCAGGATGTATTTAAAAGTGCTCAATTATAAGGCCAGTACCAGAATATCATTCAAAAGAAGAAATATTGGCTCTTTTTATTCTTGTCGACAAAAGTTTTAGTATAACCGTAGACTTACGAAGCGCTTAATTTTTGACAAAATTTTCATCGCGAGGTACATAAAGAATAAAATTATTATGCCGGTAGAGAATATTCAAGGAAAAGGGTAAATATTGGCCCAAGATATTGATGAATACAACAAATATAGCAGCTTGACACTTAAACTCCTTCATGAAAGGCTATCATTTCTTAACATTTAGGGATCGTTGTACCACAGTTTCTGACACGTTTTCTTCGGCGACCTATAACTTTTGAATGCCCCGATACATTTTCAATATCAAGACACCAAAATGTGCGCAATTGAATTCCCTTTCCAAAACGCTAAACAGTTTAAAAATCGGACGGTCAACAACAGAGATACGATTTTTTCAAAGTTTGCCTATTAGCCTTATCAGATTATCTCCCCTGAATTTCAATATGCAAATTTTGGCATACCTTCTTCAGGAAATTGTTACAAAAAGACTACTATATATACAACTAAGTATGTATTACTATAGGGGGACCCTTGAATCCAAAACATATCGGCGCATGCGCACTTGAAAGGGTTAGGGTTAGAAAAAAAGATCCGGCTAACCCAAACCCTAACCCTAACCCTAATTTGGGTTAGGGTTAACCCTAACCCTCATATATTCATACGCCAGCCATATCACAACCCTTAATAGTCAGCCTACACCCCAGGTGCCCCCCTCTATATGATACCTAACCCTAACCCTAACCCTAACCCTAACCCTAACCCTAACCCTAACCCTAACCCTAACCCTAACCCTAACCCTAACCCTAACCCTAACCCTAACCCTAACCCTAACCCTAACCCTAACCCTAAACCCTAACCCTAACCCTAACCCTAACCCTAACCCTAACCCTAACCCTAACCCTAACCCTAACCCTAACCCTAACCCTAACCCTAACCCTAACCCTAACCCTAACCCTAACCCTAACCCTAACCCTAACCCTAACCCTAACCCTAACCCTAACCCTAACCCTAACCCTAACCCTAACCCTAACCTAACCCTAACCCTAACCCTAACCCTAACCCTAACCCTAACCCTAACCCTAACCCTAACCCTAACCCTAACCCTAACCCTAACCCTAACCCTAACCCTAACCCTAACCCTAACCCTAACCCTAACCCTAACCCTAACCCTAACCCTAACCCTAACCCTAACCCTAACCCTAACCCTAACCCTAACCCTAACCCTAACCCTAACCCTAACCCTAACCCTAACCCTAACCCTAACCCTAACCCTAACCCTAACCCTAACCCTAACCCTAACCCTAACCCTAACCCTAACCCTAACCCTAACCCTAACCCTAACCCTAACCCTAACCCTAACCCTAACCCTAACCCTAACCCTAACCCTAACCCTAACCCTAACCCTAACCCTAACCCTAACCCTAACCCTAACCCTAACCCTAACCCTAACCCTAACCCTAACCCTAACCCTAACCCTAACCCTAACCCTAACCCTAACCCTAACCCTAACCCTAACCCTAACCCTAACCCTAACCCTAACCCTAACCCTAACCCTAACCCTAACCCTAACCCTAACCCTAACCCTAACCCTAACCCTAACTCTTCAGGAAATTGTTACAAAAAGACTACTATATATACAACTAAGTATGTATTACTGTTGGGGGACCCTTGAATCCAAAACATATCGGCGCATGCGCACTTGAAAGGGTTAGGGTTAGAAAAAAAGATCCGGCTAACCCAAACCCTAACCCAGGTTAGGGTTAACCCTAACCCTCATATATTCATACGCCAGCCATATCACAACCATTAATTGTCAGCCTACACCCCAGGTGCCCCCCTCTATATGATACCTAACCCTAACCCTAACCCTAACCCTAACCCTAACCCTAACCCTAACCCTAACCCTAACCCTAACCCTAACCCTAACCCTAACCCTAACCCTAACCCTAACCCTAACCCTAACCCTAACCCTAACCCTAACCCTAACCCTAACCCTAACCCTAACCCTAACCCTAACCCTAACCCTAACCCTAACCCTAACCCTAACCCTAACCCTAACCCTAACCCTAACCCTAACCCTAACCCTAACCCTAACCCTAACCCTAACCCTAACCCTAACCCTAACCCTAACCCTAACCCTAACCCTAACCCTAACCCTAACCCTAACCCTAACCCTAACCCTAACCCTAACCCTAACCCTAACCCTAACCCTAACCCTAACCCTAACCCTAACCCTAACCCTAACCCTAACCCTAACCCTAACCCTAACCCTAACCCTAACCCTAACCCTAACCCTAACCCTAACCCTAACCCTAACCCTAACCCTAACCCTAACCCTAACCCTAACCCTAACCCTAACCCTAACCCTAACCCTAACCCTAACCCTAACCCTAACCCTAACCCTAACCCTAACCCTAACCCTAACCCTAACCCTAACCCTAACCCTAACCCTAACCCTAACCCTAACCCTAACCCTAACCCTAACCCTAACCCTAACCCTAACCCTAACCCTAACCCTAACCCTAACCCTAACCCTAACCCTAACCCTAACCCTAACCCTAACCCTAACCCTAACCCTAACCCTAACCCTAACCCTAACCCTAACCCTAACCCTAACCCTAACCCTAACCCTAATCTCCCCTGAATTTCAATATGCAAATTTTGGCATACCTTCTTCAGGAAATTGTTACAAAAAGACTACTATATATACAACTAAGTATGTATTACTATAGGGGGACCCTTGAATCCAAAACATATCGGCGCATGCGCACTTGAAAGGGTTAGGGTTAGAAAAAAAGATCCGGCTAACCCAAACCCTAACCCTAACCCTAATTTGGGTTAGGGTTAACCCTAACCCTCATATATTCATACGCCAGCCATATCACAACCCTTAATAGTCAGCCTACACCCCAGGTGCCCCCCTCTATATGATACCTAACCCTAACCCTAACCCTAACCCTAACCCTAACCCTAACCCTAACCCTAACCCTAACCCTAACCCTAACCCTAACCCTAACCCTAACCCTAACCCTAACCCTAACCCTAACCCTAAACCCTAACCCTAACCCTAACCCTAACCCTAACCCTAACCCTAACCCTAACCCTAACCCTAACCCTAACCCTAACCCTAACCCTAACCCTAACCCTAACCCTAACCCTAACCCTAACCCTAACCCTAACCCTAACCCTAACCCTAACCCTAACCCTAACCCTAACCCTAACCCTAACCCTAACCCTAACCCTAACCCTAACCCTAACCCTAACCCTAACCCTAACCCTAACCCTAACCCTAACCCTAACCCTAACCCTAACCCTAACCCTAACCCTAACCCTAACCCTAACCCTAACCCTAACCCTAACCCTAACCCTAACCCTAACCCTAACCCTAACCCTAACCCTAACCCTAACCCTAACCCTAACCCTAACCCTAACCCTAACCCTAACCCTAACCCTAACCCTAACCCTAAACCCTAACCCTAACCCTATCTTGGTAACATATTGATCTTACTGAATCAAAGGTCATTATGTAGTTTGGTGTATTGCGGTCAAATTTAATGAAGGTCAAAAAAGCTAGGATTTGCAATTTTGGACAAAATTCAGCATTTCAGATAGTACACTCACCTTAATTTTTTTTATAACTTTTTCAAATCAACTTGGATTTTCATCAAACTATGCAGCTATATTAGTAATATATTGATCTTACTCAATCACAGGTCATTATGTAGTTTGGTGTGTTGCTTACAAATTTCTAGGTAAAAAAAGATTGAATTTGCAGTTCGGACTATATTCAGATACCTAACCCTAATTTTTTTTATAACTTTTTCAAATCAACTAGGATTTTCATCAAACTATACAGCTATCTTAGTAATATATTGATCTTACTAAATCATAGGTCATTATGTAGTTTGGTGTATTGCTGTCAAATTTAAGGATTAAATTAATCTAGGTCCAAAAAGCTTGAATTTGCAGTTCCGACTATATTCAGATAGTACACCTTAAATCTTTTTATAACTTTTTCAAATCAACTTGGATTTTCATCAAACTATACAGCTATCTTGGTAACATATTGATCTTACTGAATCAAAGGTCATTATGTAGTTTGGTGTATTGCGGTCAAATTTAATGAAGGTCAAAAAAGCTAGGATTTGCAATTTTGGACAAAATTCAGCATTTCAGATAGTACACTCACCTTAATTTTTTTTATAACTTTTTCAAATCAACTTGGATTTTCATCAAACTATGCAGCTATATTAGTAATATATTGATCTTACTCAATCACAGGTCATTATGTAGTTTGGTGTGTTGCTTACAAATTTCTAGGTAAAAAAAGATTGAATTTGCAGTTCGGACTATATTCAGATACCTAACCCTAATTTTTTTTTTAACTTTTTCAAATCAACTAGGATTTTCATCAAACTATACAGCTATCTTAGTAATATATTGATCTTACTAAATCATAGGTCATTATGTAGTTTGGTGTATTGCTGTCAAATTTAAGGATTAAATTAATCTAGGTCCAAAAAGCTTGAATTTGCAGTTCCGACTATATTCAGATAGTACACCTTAAATCTTTTTATAACTTTTTCAAATCAACTTGGATTTTCATCAAACTATACAGCTATCTTGGTAACATATTGATCTTACTGAATCAAAGGTCATTATGTAGTTTGGTGTATTGCGGTCAAATTTAATGAAGGTCAAAAAAGCTAGGATTTGCAATTTTGGACAAAATTCAGCATTTCAGATAGTACACTCACCTTAATTTTTTTTATAACTTTTTCAAATCAACTTGGATTTTCATCAAACTATGCAGCTATATTAGTAATATATTGATCTTACTCAATCACAGGTCATTATGTAGTTTGGTGTGTTGCTTACAAATTTCTAGGTAAAAAAAGATTGAATTTGCAGTTCGGACTATATTCAGATACCTAACCCTAATTTTTTTTATAACTTTTTCAAATCAACTAGGATTTTCATCAAACTATACAGCTATCTTAGTAATATATTGATCTTACTAAATCATAGGTCATTATGTAGTTTGGTGTATTGCTGTCAAATTTAAGGATTAAATTAATCTAGGTCCAAAAAGCTTGAATTTGCAGTTCCGACTATATTCAGATAGTACACCTTAAATCTTTTTATAACTTTTTCAAATCAACTTGGATTTTCATCAAACTATACAGCTATCTTGGTAACATATTGATCTTACTGAATCAAAGGTCATTATGTAGTTTGGTGTATTGCGGTCAAATTTAATGAAGGTCAAAAAAGCTAGGATTTGCAATTTTGGACAAAATTCAGCATTTCAGATAGTACACTCACCTTAATTTTTTTTATAACTTTTTCAAATCAACTTGGATTTTCATCAAACTATGCAGCTATATTAGTAATATATTGATCTTACTCAATCACAGGTCATTATGTAGTTTGGTGTGTTGCTTACAAATTTCTAGGTAAAAAAAGATTGAATTTGCAGTTCGGACTATATTCAGATACCTAACCCTAATTTTTTTTTTAACTTTTTCAAATCAACTAGGATTTTCATCAAACTATACAGCTATCTTAGTAATATATTGATCTTACTAAATCATAGGTCATTATGTAGTTTGGTGTATTGCTGTCAAATTTAAGGATTAAATTAATCTAGGTCCAAAAAGCTTGAATTTGCAGTTCCGACTATATTCAGATAGTACACCTTAAATCTTTTTATAACTTTTTCAAATCAACTTGGATTTTCATCAAACTATACAGCTATCTTGGTAACATATTGATCTTACTGAATCAAAGGTCATTATGTAGTTTGGTGTATTGCGGTCAAATTTAATGAAGGTCAAAAAAGCTAGGATTTGCAATTTTGGACAAAATTCAGCATTTCAGATAGTACACTCACCTTAATTTTTTTTATAACTTTTTCAAATCAACTTGGATTTTCATCAAACTATGCAGCTATATTAGTAATATATTGATCTTACTCAATCACAGGTCATTATGTAGTTTGGTGTGTTGCTTACAAATTTCTAGGTAAAAAAAGATTGAATTTGCAGTTCGGACTATATTCAGATACCTAACCCTAATTTTTTTTTTAACTTTTTCAAATCAACTAGGATTTTCATCAAACTATACAGCTATCTTAGTAATATATTGATCTTACTAAATCATAGGTCATTATGTAGTTTGGTGTATTGCTGTCAAATTTAAGGATTAAATTAATCTAGGTCCAAAAAGCTTGAATTTGCAGTTCCGACTATATTCAGATAGTACACCTTAAATCTTTTTATAACTTTTTCAAATCAACTTGGATTTTCATCAAACTATACAGCTATCTTGGTAACATATTGATCTTACTGAATCAAAGGTCATTATGTAGTTTGGTGTATTGCGGTCAAATTTAATGAAGGTCAAAAAAGCTAGGATTTGCAATTTTGGACAAAATTCAGCATTTCAGATAGTACACTCACCTTAATTTTTTTTATAACTTTTTCAAATCAACTTGGATTTTCATCAAACTATGCAGCTATATTAGTAATATATTGATCTTACTCAATCACAGGTCATTATGTAGTTTGGTGTGTTGCTTACAAATTTCTAGGTAAAAAAAGATTGAATTTGCAGTTCGGACTATATTCAGATACCTAACCCTAATTTTTTTTATAACTTTTTCAAATCAACTAGGATTTTCATCAAACTATACAGCTATCTTAGTAATATATTGATCTTACTAAATCATAGGTCATTATGTAGTTTGGTGTATTGCTGTCAAATTTAAGGATTAAATTAATCTAGGTCCAAAAAGCTTGAATTTGCAGTTCCGACTATATTCAGATAGTACACCTTAAATCTTTTTATAACTTTTTCAAATCAACTTGGATTTTCATCAAACTATACAGCTATCTTGGTAACATATTGATCTTACTGAATCAAAGGTCATTATGTAGTTTGGTGTATTGCGGTCAAATTTAATGAAGGTCAAAAAAGCTAGGATTTGCAATTTTGGACAAAATTCAGCATTTCAGATAGTACACTCACCTTAATTTTTTTTATAACTTTTTCAAATCAACTTGGATTTTCATCAAACTATGCAGCTATATTAGTAATATATTGATCTTACTCAATCACAGGTCATTATGTAGTTTGGTGTGTTGCTTACAAATTTCTAGGTAAAAAAAGATTGAATTTGCAGTTCGGACTATATTCAGATACCTAACCCTAATTTTTTTTTTAACTTTTTCAAATCAACTAGGATTTTCATCAAACTATACAGCTATCTTAGTAATATATTGATCTTACTAAATCATAGGTCATTATGTAGTTTGGTGTATTGCTGTCAAATTTAAGGATTAAATTAATCTAGGTCCAAAAAGCTTGAATTTGCAGTTCCGACTATATTCAGATAGTACACCTTAAATCTTTTTATAACTTTTTCAAATCAACTTGGATTTTCATCAAACTATACAGCTATCTTGGTAACATATTGATCTTACTGAATCAAAGGTCATTATGTAGTTTGGTGTATTGCGGTCAAATTTAATGAAGGTCAAAAAAGCTAGGATTTGCAATTTTGGACAAAATTCAGCATTTCAGATAGTACACTCACCTTAATTTTTTTTATAACTTTTTCAAATCAACTTGGATTTTCATCAAACTATGCAGCTATATTAGTAATATATTGATCTTACTCAATCACAGGTCATTATGTAGTTTGGTGTGTTGCTTACAAATTTCTAGGTAAAAAAAGATTGAATTTGCAGTTCGGACTATATTCAGATACCTAACCCTAATTTTTTTTATAACTTTTTCAAATCAACTAGGATTTTCATCAAACTATACAGCTATCTTAGTAATATATTGATCTTACTAAATCATAGGTCATTATGTAGTTTGGTGTATTGCTGTCAAATTTAAGGATTAAATTAATCTAGGTCCAAAAAGCTTGAATTTGCAGTTCCGACTATATTCAGATAGTACACCTTAAATCTTTTTATAACTTTTTCAAATCAACTTGGATTTTCATCAAACTATACAGCTATCTTGGTAACATATTGATCTTACTGAATCAAAGGTCATTATGTAGTTTGGTGTATTGCGGTCAAATTTAATGAAGGTCAAAAAAGCTAGGATTTGCAATTTTGGACAAAATTCAGCATTTCAGATAGTACACTCACCTTAATTTTTTTTATAACTTTTTCAAATCAACTTGGATTTTCATCAAACTATGCAGCTATATTAGTAATATATTGATCTTACTCAATCACAGGTCATTATGTAGTTTGGTGTGTTGCTTACAAATTTCTAGGTAAAAAAAGATTGAATTTGCAGTTCGGACTATATTCAGATACCTAACCCTAATTTTTTTTATAACTTTTTCAAATCAACTAGGATTTTCATCAAACTATACAGCTATCTTAGTAATATATTGATCTTACTAAATCATAGGTCATTATGTAGTTTGGTGTATTGCTGTCAAATTTAAGGATTAAATTAATCTAGGTCCAAAAAGCTTGAATTTGCAGTTCCGACTATATTCAGATAGTACACCTTAAATCTTTTTATAACTTTTTCAAATCAACTTGGATTTTCATCAAACTATACAGCTATCTTGGTAACATATTGATCTTACTGAATCAAAGGTCATTATGTAGTTTGGTGTATTGCGGTCAAATTTAATGAAGGTCAAAAAAGCTAGGATTTGCAATTTTGGACAAAATTCAGCATTTCAGATAGTACACTCACCTTAATTTTTTTTATAACTTTTTCAAATCAACTTGGATTTTCATCAAACTATGCAGCTATATTAGTAATATATTGATCTAACTCAATCACAGGTCATTATGTAGTTTGGTGTGTTGCTTACAAATTTCTAGGTAAAAAAAGATTGAATTTGCAGTTCGGACTATATTCAGATACCTAACCCTAATTTTTTTTATAACTTTTTCAAATCAACTAGGATTTTCATCAAACTATACAGCTATCTTAGTAATATATTGATCTTACTAAATCATAGGTCATTATGTAGTTTGGTGTATTGCTGTCAAATTTAAGGATTAAATTAATCTAGGTCCAAAAAGCTTGAATTTGCAGTTCCGACTATATTCAGATAGTACACCTTAAATCTTTTTATAACTTTTTCAAATCAACTTGGATTTTCATCAAACTATACAGCTATCTTGGTAACATATTGATCTTACTGAATCAAAGGTCATTATGTAGTTTGGTGTATTGCGGTCAAATTTAATGAAGGTCAAAAAAGCTAGGATTTGCAATTTTGGACAAAATTCAGCATTTCAGATAGTACACTCACCTTAATTTTTTTTATAACTTTTTCAAATCAACTTGGATTTTCATCAAACTATGCAGCTATATTAGTAATATATTGATCTTACTCAATCACAGGTCATTATGTAGTTTGGTGTGTTGCTTACAAATTTCTAGGTAAAAAAAGATTGAATTTGCAGTTCGGACTATATTCAGATACCTAACCCTAATTTTTTTTTTAACTTTTTCAAATCAACTAGGATTTTCATCAAACTATACAGCTATCTTAGTAATATATTGATCTTACTAAATCATAGGTCATTATGTAGTTTGGTGTATTGCTGTCAAATTTAAGGATTAAATTAATCTAGGTCCAAAAAGCTTGAATTTGCAGTTCCGACTATATTCAGATAGTACACCTTAAATCTTTTTATAACTTTTTCAAATCAACTTGGATTTTCATCAAACTATACAGCTATCTTGGTAACATATTGATCTTACTGAATCAAAGGTCATTATGTAGTTTGGTGTATTGCGGTCAAATTTAATGAAGGTCAAAAAAGCTAGGATTTGCAATTTTGGACAAAATTCAGCATTTCAGATAGTACACTCACCTTAATTTTTTTTATAACTTTTTCAAATCAACTTGGATTTTCATCAAACTATGCAGCCATATTAGTAATATATTGATCTTACTCAATCACAGGTCATTATGTAGTTTGGTGTGTTGCTTACAAATTTCTAGGTAAAAAAAGATTGAATTTGCAGTTCGGACTATATTCAGATACCTAACCCTAATTTTTTTTATAACTTTTTCAAATCAACTAGGATTTTCATCAAACTATACAGCTATCTTAGTAATATATTGATCTTACTAAATCATAGGTCATTATGTAGTTTGGTGTATTGCTGTCAAATTTAAGGATTAAATTAATCTAGGTCCAAAAAGCTTGAATTTGCAGTTCCGACTATATTCAGATAGTACACCTTAAATCTTTTTATAACTTTTTCAAATCAACTTGGATTTTCATCAAACTATACAGCTATCTTGGTAACATATTGATCTTACTGAATCAAAGGTCATTATGTAGTTTGGTGTATTGCGGTCAAATTTAATGAAGGTCAAAAAAGCTAGGATTTGCAATTTTGGACAAAATTCAGCATTTCAGATAGTACACTCACCTTAATTTTTTTTATAACTTTTTCAAATCAACTTGGATTTTCATCAAACTATGCAGCTATATTAGTAATATATTGATCTTACTCAATCACAGGTCATTATGTAGTTTGGTGTGTTGCTTACAAATTTCTAGGTAAAAAAAGATTGAATTTGCAGTTCGGACTATATTCAGATACCTAACCCTAATTTTTTTTATAACTTTTTCAAATCAACTAGGATTTTCATCAAACTATACAGCTATCTTAGTAATATATTGATCTTACTAAATCATAGGTCATTATGTAGTTTGGTGTATTGCTGTCAAATTTAAGGATTAAATTAATCTAGGTCCAAAAAGCTTGAATTTGCAGTTCCGACTATATTCAGATAGTACACCTTAAATCTTTTTATAACTTTTTCAAATCAACTTGGATTTTCATCAAACTATACAGCTATCTTGGTAACATATTGATCTTACTGAATCAAAGGTCATTATGTAGTTTGGTGTATTGCGGTCAAATTTAATGAAGGTCAAAAAAGCTAGGATTTGCAATTTTGGACAAAATTCAGCATTTCAGATAGTACACTCACCTTAATTTTTTTTATAACTTTTTCAAATCAACTTGGATTTTCATCAAACTATGCAGCTATATTAGTAATATATTGATCTTACTCAATCACAGGTCATTATGTAGTTTGGTGTGTTGCTTACAAATTTCTAGGTAAAAAAAGATTGAATTTGCAGTTCGGACTATATTCAGATACCTAACCCTAATTTTTTTTATAACTTTTTCAAATCAACTAGGATTTTCATCAAACTATACAGCTATCTTAGTAATATATTGATCTTACTAAATCATAGGTCATTATGTAGTTTGGTGTATTGCTGTCAAATTTAAGGATTAAATTAATCTGGGTCCAAAAAGCTTGAATTTGCAGTTCCGACTATATTCAGATAGTACACCTTAAATCTTTTTATAACTTTTTCAAATCAACTTGGATTTTCATCAAACTATACAGCTATCTTGGTAACATATTGATCTTACTGAATCAAAGGTCATTATGTAGTTTGGTGTATTGCTGTCAAATTTAATGAAGGTCAAAAAAGCTAGGATTTGCAATTTTGGACAAAATTCAGCATTTCAGATAGTACACTCACCTTAATTTTTTTTATAACTTTTTCAAATCAACTTGGATTTTCATCAAACTATGCAGCTATATTAGTAATATATTGATCTTACTCAATCACAGGTCATTATGTAGTTTGGTGTGTTGCTTACAAATTTCTAGGTAAAAAAAGATTGAATTTGCAGTTCGGACTATATTCAGATACCTAACCCTAATTTTTTTTATAACTTTTTCAAATCAACTAGGATTTTCATCAAACTATACAGCTATCTTATTAATATATTGATCTTACTAAATCATAGGTCATTATGTAGTTTGGTGTATTGCTGTCAAATTTAAGGATTAAATTAATCTGGGTCCAAAAAGCTTGAATTTGCAGTTCCGACTATATTCAGATAGTACACCTTAAATCTTTTTATAACTTTTTCAAATCAACTTGGATTTTCATCAAACTATACAGCTATCTTGGTAACATATTGATCGTACTGAATCAAAGGTCATTATGTAGTTTGGTGTATTGCTGTCAAATTTAATGAAGGTCAAAAAAGCTAGGATTTGCAATTTTGGACAAAATTCAGCATTTCAGATAGTACACTCACCTTAATTTTTTTTATAACTTTTTCAAATCAACTTGGATTTTCATCAAACTATGCAGCTATATTAGTAATATATTGATCTTACTCAATCACAGGTCATTATGTAGTTTGGTGTGTTGCTTACAAATTTCTAGGTAAAAAAAGATTGAATTTGCAGTTCGGACTATATTCAGATACCTAACCCTAATTTTTTTTATAACTTTTTCAAATCAACTAGGATTTTCATCAAACTATACAGCTATCTTATTAATATATTGATCTTACTAAATCATAGGTCATTATGTAGTTTGGTGTATTGCTGTCAAATTTAAGGATTAAATTAATCTGGGTCCAAAAAGCTTGAATTTGCAGTTCCGACTATATTCAGATAGTACACCTTAAATCTTTTTATAACTTTTTCAAATCAACTTGGATTTTCATCAAACTATACAGCTATCTTGGTAACATATTGATCTTACTGAATCAAAGGTCATTATGTAGTTTGGTGTATTGCTGTCAAATTTAATGAAGGTCAAAAAAGCTAGGATTTGCAATTTTGGACAAAATTCAGCATTTCAGATAGTACACTCACCTTAATTTTTTTTATAACTTTTTCAAATCAACTTGGATTTTCATCAAACTATGCAGCTATATTAGTAATATATTGATCTTACTCAATCACAGGTCATTATGTAGTTTGGTGTGTTGCTTACAAATTTCTAGGTTAAAAAAGATTGAATTTGCAGTTCGGACTATATTCAGATACCTAACCCTAATTTTTTTTATAACTTTTTCAAATCAACTAGGATTTTCATCAAACTATACAGCTATCTTATTAATATATTGATCTTACTAAATCATAGGTCATTATGTAGTTTGGTGTATTGCTGTCAAATTTAAGGATTAAATTAATCTGGGTCCAAAAAGCTTGAATTTGCAGTTCCGACTATATTCAGATAGTACACCTTAAATCTTTTTATAACTTTTTCAAATCAACTTGGATTTTCATCAAACTATACAACTATCTTGGTAACATATTGATCTTACTGAATCAAAGGTCATTATGTAGTTTGGTGTATTGCTGTCAAATTTAATGAAGGTCAAAAAAGCTAGGATTTGCAATTTTGGACAAAATTCAGCATTTCAGATAGTACACTCACCTTAATTTTTTTTATAACTTTTTCAAATCAACTTGGATTTTCATCAAACTATGCAGCTATATTAGTAATATATTGATCTTACTCAATCACAGGTCATTATGTAGTTTGGTGTGTTGCTTACAAATTTCTAGGTAAAAAAAGATTGAATTTGCAGTTCGGACTATATTCAGATACCTAACCCTAATTTTTTTTATAACTTTTTCAAATCAACTAGGATTTTCATCAACCTATACAGCTATTTTAGTAATATATTGATCTTACTAAATCATAGGTCATTATGTAGTTTGGTGTATTGCTGTCAAATTTAAGGATTAAATTAATACATCCTGACATTTTGCTATATGAGTCAGCCTGGGGTATCAAAACTACTTAAATTTTGTTACGTATCAATATATTGAACAAAAGGAGGACATGCTGGCACTCTTAATTTATGCGGACAAAAATTTGTAGTTGTTGTGTTCCAATATTGCTGTCATTTGTATTATACATTAAATCCTGACATAAAAATAGTTGCTGATTTACCATGCGGCTATATAGATTTACAAAATAAAGTGCAAATATGGTCAGTTTTGGTTGATGCAGTCAAATAATTTTGTTATAGGAGTCAGCCTGAGGTATCAAAACTACTTAAATTTTGTTGCTAGACAATATTTTGATTAAAAAGAGGACATGCTGGCAATCTATATTTATACGGAGAAAATTGTGTATTCACATTATGTTCCAATACTACTGTCATTTGTATAAAACATTCATTCTTGACATAAAATTATTACTGAATTATTATGCGGCTATATAGATTTACATAATAATGTGCAAATATGGTCAGTTTAAGTTGATGCTGTCAAATATTTTTGCAAACGGTAGGTATTAATTGACAAGTCAAAACAGCTTAAATTTTCAGTGCGCAATAAATTCAGATAGTCAACCTTAAACATTTCTGTAACTTTTTCAAATCGACTTGGATTTTCAAAAACCTTGACAGCTATTTCCAATATACCCTGTTCTTACATAGGACAGAGTCATTTGGCATTTGGGTTGATTACTGGTAAATGGTATGTTTTAATTGAGAAGTCAAAACAGCTTAAATTTTCAGTGCGCAATAAATTCAGATAGTCAACCTTAAACATTTCTGTCACTTTTTCAAATCGACTTGGATTTTTATAAAACATGACAGCTGTCTCAATTATATACTGTTCTTACCAATTGCAAAGTCATTTGCCATTTTATTAACCTTCCTGTCAAATTGTAGGTTTATTTCATAGGTGAAAAAGGCTAAGATTTTCACTTCTGACTACATTCAGATAGTCACCTTTAAGAATTTCTACAACTTTCTCAAATCAACTGGGATTTTAAGGTTAACTAGACAGCTATCTCAATTATATACTATTCTTACAAAATGCAAAGTAGCAGTTTGCCATTTTCATTCATTCCTGTCAAATTGTATGTTTAATTGAGTAACTGTAGACTGACAAACTGTGTAAATCTATCAAACCTGAGCTACCACAAGTATAAAATGTTTATGCCGGTAAGGAATAATCAAGAAAAAGGTCAATTTTATTCATGAATACAACAAATATACCAATTTGACACTTAAACTCCTTCACACGACAGGTCAGTCCTATCGTGTCCTAAATATTTATGCGGAGCACATTGAATTGTTGTACCAGCAATTTAATTCCTGCCACAGAAGCCTAAACCAACTAACTGCTGATTCAGTAAAGTATGTTTAGGTGCAAATTAACCCTTTTTAACAGCCTTTGCAAGTCCCTAGAAAAACATTCGCATTCCTCAACACAGATTGCTATTTACACATGGAGCACTCCAAAATGTTGTACCAAGGAGTATAATTCCATATGAGGCATATGCTTTGGTATTCTCAGAGTGTTCTTTACATACACCTGTGCTGTCTCCTCTTATAAATGTCGGTTAAAAATAGGCAGTGCCATTCTATGTTGCATAGTAAGGTGGAGCACCTGCTAATGTTGTACCAGGAATAAGCATGTTACAGTTATTAGTTGGCTTTTTTATCGACCTATAACTTTTGAATGCCTGAGCTGATGTTCCAAAACCAGACTGCACAATTTGCCCAATTGAATGCCCATTCCAAAACGTTAAACATTTTGGAAATCGAACGGTAAACAACGGAGCTATGATTTTTCAAAGTTTGCCATGTACACTTCCGTGTTCCATACTACGTCTAATATGTAAACAAATACCCATGTGTTCTTTATCGACCTATAACTTTTGAATGCCTGACCTGATCTTCCAAACCTAGACTGCACAATTTGCCCAATTGAATGTCCTTTCCAAAACGTTAAACATTTTGTAAATCAAACGGTTAAAAACGGAGCTATGACTTTTTCAAAGTTTGCCATATAGCCTCCCGTATTCCTTACTACGTCTGATATGTAAACAAATACCCAAGTCTTCTTTAACGGCTATACACATTTTATTTTCACTATCAAGTCAGCACAATTTCCGCAGTTAAATGTCTCTTCCAAAACACTAAACAGTTTATACATCGGACCGCAAACAACGGAGCTACGATTTTTCAAACTTTGCCTATATTCCTAATTGGATTATCTTCCCTGAATTCAAATTTTGTGTCACACCTTGTTTGAGGAAATTATTACACAAAGCCTACTATATAAAGCACTCAGTACACATATGCTAATGGGGGGAACCCTTGTATCCAAGGCATGTCGCGCATGCGCACTCAGACTTTATAAATAAATAAATAAAAATTTTAACTATAATTTAACTCTAACACTCCAGCATTTATCAGACCAGTTAAAAAAAAAAAAAAAAAAAAAAAAAAATAATAAATATAATTTAACTCAAACAGTCCAGCATGAGGCATAAAAGTACTTAAATATCATATAAAAGAAGAAATATTGGCACTTTTTATATCTGTCGACAAAGTTTTTAGTCTCCATACACTGAAAACTATAAACCAAAAAGAATAAAATAGGTTGCCGGTATGGAATAACCTTGAAAAAGGTCAATGTTGACACCCTATATTGATGAGTACAACACATATAGCAATTTGAAACTTAAAATCCTTCAGTCTAATGTCTAACAATCAATTTTGAGGTACAAAAAGTACTCAATTACAAAGCCAGTACAAGAATATCAATAAAAAGAAAGAAATATTGTCGCCTTTTATTGTTATCGACACAAATAAAAGTAACCGTAGACTTATACAGTGTCAAATTATCCATCCTAATGATGAAATGTTTATACCGGCACAAAAGTATCATCAAAAAGAAAGAAATATTGTCGCCTTTTATTGTTATCGACACAAATATAAGTAACCGTAGACTTATACAGTGTCAAATTATCCATCAAAAGAATAAAATGTTCATGCTGGCACACAAGTATCATCAAAAAGGATAGATATTGGCACCATTTATAGATGCAGACAACAAATACAGCAACCTGAAACATTCATTTCTTCACTTTTGTGTCTGAGAATACATCTAAACTCATAAATATTATACAACATATGAAGTATTGTCACTTTTAGTTGGTATCGACATAAATATCAGTAACCGTACACTTATAAATCTCTCAATTGTTGTCAAATTATGCCTTCTTATAAATGTCGACAAATGTTTTAGTAACCGTAGACTCCAAACCTGTGTAAAACTATCAATCCTCAGGTACCGAAAGGATAAAATGTTAATGCCGGTAAGTAATAACCAAGAAAATGGTCAATATTGGCACCCTATATTGCTGAATGCAACAAATATAGCACTTCAAAACATTTATTCTTTCACTTTTATGTCTGACAATCCATTTGAATGTATCAAATGTCCTCTATTACCAGGCCGGTACAAGAATATTATAACAAAGATGAAATAGTGTCGCTTTTAATTGTTTCGCGACATAAATATTAGTAACCGTACACTTATAAATCTCTCAATTTGTGTCAAACCATTCATTCTTAGATTCAAATAATGATGCCGGACCAGAAAAATCAGGAAGAAGGGAAGATATTGGCACCTTTTGTTGATACCGACAACAAATTTTGTAATTTAAACTTGTTTTCATTCCCATTTAATGTCAAACAACCCATCAGGATGTATTTAAAAGTGCTCAATTATAAGGCCAGTACCAGAATATCATTCAAAAGAAGAAATATTGGCTCTTTTTATTCTTGTCGACAAAAGTTTTAGTATAACCGTAGACTTAGGAAGCGCTTAATTTTTAAAAAAAAATTTCATCGCGAGGTACATAAAGAATAAAATTATTATGCCGGTAGAGAATATTCAAGGAAAAGGGTAAATATTGGCCCAAGATATTGATGAATACAACAAATATAGCAGCTTGACACTTAAACTCCTTCATGAAAGGCTATCATGTCTTAACATTTAGGTGGAGCACATTGGATCTTTGTACCACAGTTTCTGACACGTTTTCTTCGGCGACCTCTAACTTTTGAATGCCCCGATACATTTTCAATATCAAGACACCAAAATGTGCGCAATTGACTGCCCATTATAAAACGTTAAACATTTTGGAAATCGAACGGTAAACAACGGAGCTATGATTTTTCAAAGTTTGCCATGTACACTTCCGTGTTCCATACTACGTCTAATATGTAAACAAATACCCATGTGTTCTTTATCGACCTATAACTTTTGAATGCCTGAACTGATCTTCCAAACCTAGACTGCACAATTTGCCCAATTGAATGTCCTTTCCAAAACGTTAAACATTTTGTAAATCAAACGGTTAAAAACGGAGCTATGATTTTTTCAAAGTTTGCCATATAGCCTCCCGTATTCCTTACTACGTCTGATATGTAAACAAATACCCAAGTCTTCTTTAACGGCTATACACATTTTATTTTCACTATCAAGTCAGCACAATTTTTGCAGTTAAATGTCCTTTCCAAAACACTAAACAGTTTATACATCGGACCGCAAACAACGGAGCTACGATTTTTCAAACTTTGCCTATATTCCTAATTGGATTATCTTCCCTGAATTCAAATTTTGTGTCAACTTGTTTGAGGAAATTATTACACAAAGCCTACTATATAAAGCACTCAGTACACATATGCTAATGGGGGGAACCCTTGTATCCAAGGCATGTCGCGCATGCGCACTCAGACTTTGAAAAAGGTCAATGTTGACACCCTATATTGATGAGTACAACATATATATAGCATTTGAAACTTAAAATCCTTCGCTCTAATGTCTAACAATCAATTTTGAGGTACAAAAAGTACTCAATTACCAAGCCGGTACAAGAATATCAATAAAAAGAATGAAATATTGTCGCCTTTTATTGTTATCGACACAAATAAAAGTAACCGTAGACTTATACAGTGTCAAATTATCCATCCTAATGATGAAATGTTTATACCGGCACAAAAGTATCATCAAAAAGAAAGAAATATTGTCGCCTTTTATTGTTATCGACACAAATATAAGTAACCGTAGACTTATACAGTGTCAAATTATCCATCAAAAGAATAAAATGTTCATGCTGGCACACAAGTATCATCAAAAAGGATAGATATTGGCACCATTTATAGATGCAGACAACAAATACAAATCCTCCTAAACTCATAAATATCATACAACATATGAAATATTGTCACTTTTAGTTTGTATTGACATAAATATCAGTAACCGTACACATATAAATCTCTCAATTGTTGTCAAATTATGCATTCTTATAGTTGTCGACAAATGTTTTATTAACCGTAGACTCCCAACCTGTGTAAAACTATCAATCCTCAGGTACTGAAAGGATAAAATGTTAATGCCGGTAAGTAATAACCAAGAAAATGGTCAATATTGGCACCCTATATTGCTGAATGCAACAAATATAGCACTTCAAAACATTTATTCTTTCACTTTTATGTCTGACAATCCATTTGAATGTATCAAATGGCCTCTATTACCTGGCCAGTACAAGAATAATAGAACAAAGATGAAATAGTGTCACTTTTAATTGTTTCGCGACATAAATATTAGTAACCGTACACTTATAAATCTCTCAATTTGTGTCAAACCATTCATTCTGAGATTCAAATAATGATGCCGGACCAGAAAAATCAGGAAGAAGGGAAGATATTGGCACCTTTTGTTGATACCGACAACAAATTTTGTTATTTAAACTTGTTTTCATTCCCATTTAATGTCAAACAACCCATCAGGATGTATTTAAAAGTGCTCAATTATAAGGCCAGTACCAGAATATCATTCAAAAGAAGAAATATTTGCTCTTTTTATTCTTGTCGACAAAAGTTTTAGTATAACCGTAGACTTACGAAGCGCTTAATTTTTGACAAAATTTTCATCGCGAGGTACATAAAGAATAAAATTATTATGCCGGTAGAGAATATTCAAGGAAAAGGGTAAATATTGGCCCAAGATATTGATGAATACAACAAATATAGCAGCTTGACACTTAAACTCCTTCATGAAAGGCTATCATTTCTTAACATTTAGGGATCGTTGTACCACAGTTTCTGACACGTTTTCTTCGGCAACCTATAACTTTTGAATGCCCCGATACATTTTCAATATCAAGACACCAAAATGTGCGCAATTGAATTCCCTTTCCAAAACGCTAAACAGTTTAAAAATCGGACGGTCAACAACAGAGATACGATTTTTTCAAAGTTTGCCTATAAGCCTTATCAGATTATCTCCCCTGAATTTCAATATGCAAATTTTGGCATACCTTCTTCAGGAAATTGTTACAAAAAGACTACTATATATACAACTAAGTATGTATTACTATAGGGGGACCCTTGAATCCAAAACATATCGGCGCATGCGCACTTGAAAGGGTTAGGGTTAGAAAAAAAGATCCGGCTAACCCAAACCCTAACCCTAACCCTAATTTGGGTTAGGGTTAACCCTAACCCTCATATATTCATACGCCAGCCATATCACAACCCTTAATAGTCAGCCTACACCCCAGGTGCCCCCCTCTATATGATACCTAACCCTAACCCTAACCCTAACCCTAACCCTAACCCTAACCCTTAACCCTAACCCTAACCCTAACCCTAACCCTAACCCTAACCCTAACCCTAACCCTAACCCTAACCCTAACCCTAACCCTAACCCTAACCCTAACCCTAACCCTAACCCTAACCCTAACCCTAACCCTAACCCTAACCCTAACCCTAACCCTAACCCTAACCCTAACCCTAACCCTAACCCTAACCCTAACCCTAACCCTAACCCTAACCCTAACCCTAACCTAACCCTAACCCTAACCCTAACCCTAACCCTAACCCTAACCCTAACCCTAACCCTAACCCTAACCCTAACCCTAACCCTAACCCTAACCCTAACCCTAACCCTAACCCTAACCCTAACCCTAACCCTAACCCTAACCCTAACCCTAACCCTAACCCTAACCCTAACCCTAACCCTAACCCTAACCCTAACCCTAACCCTAACCCTAACCCTAACCCTAACCCTAACCCTAACCCTAACCCTAACCCTAACCCTAACCCTAACCCTAACCCTAACCCTAACCCTAACCCTAACCCTAACCCTAACCCTAACCCTAACCCTAACCCTAACCCTAACCCTAACCCTAACCCTAACCCTAACCCTAACCCTAACCCTAACCCTAACCCTAACCCTAACCCTAACCCTAACCCTAACCCTAACCCTAACCCTAACCCTAACCCTAACCCTAACCCTAACCCTAACCCTAACCCTAACCCTAACCCTAACCCTAACCCTAACCCTAACCCTAACCCTAACCCTAACCCTAACCCTAACCCTAACCCTAACCCTAACCCTAACCCTAACCCTAACCCTAACCCTAACCCTAACCCTAACCCTAACCCTAACCCTAACCCTAACCCTAACCCTAACCCTAACCCTAACCCTAACCTAACCCTAACCCTAACCCTAACCCTAACCCTAACCCTAAACCCTAACCCTAACCCTAACCCTAACCCTAACCCTAACCCTAACCCTAACCCTAACCCTAACCCTAACCCTAAACCCTAAACCCTAACCCTAACCCTAACCCTAACCCTAACCCTAACCCTAACCCTAACCCTAACCCTAACCCTAACCCTAACCCTAAACCCTAACCCTAACCCTAACCCTAACCCTAACCCTAACCCTAACCCTAACCCTAACCCTGTTCCAATACTACTGTCATTTGTATAAAACATTCATTCTTGACATAAAATTATTACTGAATTATTATGCGGCTATATAGATTTACATAATAATGTGCAAATATGGTCAGTTTAAGTTGATGCTGTCAAATATTTTTGCAAACGGTAGGTTTTAATTGACAAGTCAAAACAGCTTAAATTTTCATTTGCCATTTTATTAACCTTCCTGTCAAATTGTAGGTTTATTTCATAGGTGAAAAAGGCTAAGATTTTCACTTCTGACTACATTCAGATAGTCACCTTTAAGAATTTCTACAACTTTCTCAAATCAACTGGGATTTTAAGGTTAACTAGACAGCTATCTCAATTATATACTATTCTTACAAAATGCAAAGTAGCAGTTTGCCATTTTCATTCATTCCTGTCAAATTGTATGTTTAATTGAGTAACTGTAGACTGACAAACTGTGTAAATCTATCAAACCTGAGCTACCACAAGTATAAAATGTTTATGCCGGTAAGGAATAATCAAGAAAAAGGTCAATTTTATTCATGAATACAACAAATATACCAATTTGACACTTAAACTCCTTCACACGACAGGTCAGTCCTATCGTGTCCTAAATATTTATGCGGAGCACATTGAATTGTTGTACCAGCAATTTAATTCCTGCCACAGAAGCCTAAACCAACTAACTGCTGATTCAGTAAAGTATGTTTAGGTGCAAATTAACCCTTTTTAACAGCCTTTGCAAGTCCCTAGAAAAACATTCGCATTCCTCAACACAGATTGCTATTTACACATGGAGCACTCCAAAATGTTGTACCAAGGAGTATAATTCCATATGAGGCATATGCTTTGGTATTCTCAGAGTGTTCTTTACATACACCTGTGCTGTCTCCTCTTATAAATGTCGGTTAAAAATAGGCAGTGCCATTCTATGTTGCATAGTAAGGTGGAGCACCTGCTAATGTTGTACCAGGAATAAGCATGTTACAGTTATTAGTTGGCTTTTTTATCGACCTATAACTTTTGAATGCCTGAGCTGATGTTCCAAAATCAGACTGCACAATTTGCCCAATTGAATGCCCATTCCAAAACGTTAAACATTTTGGAAATCGAACGGTAAACAACGGAGCTATGATTTTTCAAAGTTTGCCATGTACACTTCCGTGTTCCATACTACGTCTAATATGTAAACAAATACCCATGTGTTCTTTATCGACCTATAACTTTTGAATGCCTGACCTGATCTTCCAAACCTAGACTGCACAATTTGCCCAATTGAATGTCCTTTCCAAAACGTTAAACATTTTGTAAATCAAACGGTTAAAAACGGAGCTATGACTTTTTCAAAGTTTGCCATATAGCCTCCCGTATTCCTTACTACGTCTGATATGTAAACAAATACCCAAGTCTTCTTTAACGGCTATACACATTTTATTTTCACTATCAAGTCAGCACAATTTCCGCAGTTAAATGTCTCTTCCAAAACACTAAACAGTTTATACATCGGACCGCAAACAACGGAGCTACGATTTTTCAAACTTTGCCTATATTCCTAATTGGATTATCTTCCCTGAATTCAAATTTTGTGTCACACCTTGTTTGAGGAAATTATTACACAAAGCCTACTATATAAAGCACTCAGTACACATATGCTAATGGGGGGAACCCTTGTATCCAAGGCATGTCGCGCATGCGCACTCAGACTTTATAAATAAATAAATAAAAATTTTAACTATAATTTAACTCTAACACTACAGCATTTATCAAAACAGTTAAAAAAAAAAAAAAAAAAAAAAAAATAAACAAATAAAAATTTTAACTATAATTTAACTCTAACACTACAGCATTTATCAAAACAGTTAAAAAAAAAAAAAAAAAAAAAAAAAAAATAAAATAATAAATATAATTTAACTCAAACAGTCCAGCATGAGGCATAAAAGTACTCATTTATCAGAGCAGTACTTAAATATCATATAAAAGGAGAAATATTGGCACTTTCTATATCTGTCGACAAAGTTTTTAGTCTCCATACACTGAAAACTATAAACCAAAAAGAATAAAATATGATGCCGGTATGGAATAACCATGAAAAAAAGGTCAATGTTGACACCCTATATTGATGAGTACAACACATATTGCAATTTGAAACTTAAAATCCTTCACTCTAATGTCTAACAATCAGTCTTGAGGTACAAAAAGTACTCAATTACCAAGCCGGTACAAGAATATCAATAAAAAGAAAGAAATATTGTCGCCTTTTATTGTTATCGACACAAATAAAAGTAACCGTAGACTTATACAGTGTCAAATTATCCATCCTAAGAATGAAATGTTTATACCGGCACAGTAGTATCATCAAAAAGAAAGAAATAGTGTCGCCTTTTATTGTTATCGACACAAATAAAAGTAACCGTAGACTTATACAGTGTCAAATTATCCATCCTAAGAATGAAATGTTTATACCGGCACAGAAGTATCATCAAAAAGAAAGAAATAGTGTCGCCTTTTATTGTTATCGACACAAATATAAGTCACCGTAGACTTATACAGTGTCAAATTATCCATCAAAAGAATAAAATGTTTATACCGGCACAGAAGTATCATCAAAAAGAAAGAAATAGTGTCGCCTTTTATTGTTATCGACACAAATATAAGTAACCGTAGACTTATACAGTGTCAAATTATCCATCAAAAGAATAAAATGTTCATGCTGGCACACAAGTATCATCAAAAAGGATAGATATTGGCACCATGTATAGATGCAGACAACAAAATACAGCAACCTGAAACATTCATTTCTTCACTTTTGTGTCTGAGAATCCATCTAAACTCATAAATATCATACAACATATGAAATATTGTCACTTTTAGTTGGTATTGACATAAATATCAGTAACCGTACACTTATAAATCTCTCAATTGTTGTCAAATTATGCATTCTTATAGTTGTCGACAAATGTTTTAGTAACCGTAGACTCCTAACCTGTGTAAAACTATCAATCCTCAGGTACCGAAAGGATAAAATGTTAATGCCGGTAAGTAATAACCAAGAAAATGGTCAATATTGGCACCCTATATTGCTGAATGCAACAAATATAGCACTTCAAAACATTTATTCTGTCACTTTAATGTCTGACAATCCATTTGAATGTATCAAATGGCCTCTATTACCTGGCCAGTACAAGAATATTAGGACAAAGATGAAATAGTGTCGCTTTTAATTGTTTCGCGACATAAATATTAGTAACCGTACACTTATAAATCTCTCAATTTGTGTCAAACCATTCATTCTGAGATTCAAATAATGATGCCGGACCAGAAAAATCAGGAAGAAGGGAAGATATTGGCACCTTTTGTTTATACCGACAACAAATTTTGTTATTTAAACTTGTTTTCATTCCCATTTAATGTCAAACAACCCATCAGGATGTATTTAAAAGTGCTCAATTATAAGGCCAGTACCAGAATATCATTCAAAAGAAGAAATATTGGCTCTTTTTATTCTTGTCGACAAAAGTTTTAGTATAACCGTAGACTTACGAAGCGCTTAATTTTTGACAAAATTTTCATCGCGAGGTACATAAAGAATAAAATTATTATGCCGGTAGAGAATATTCAAGGAAAAGGGTAAATATTGGCCCAAGATATTGATGAATACAACAAATATAGCAGCTTGACACTTAAACTCCTTCATGAAAGGCTATCATTTCTTAACATTTAGGGAAAGTTGTACCACAGTTTCTGACACGTTTTCTTCGGCGACCTATAACTTTTGAATGCCCCGATACATTTTCAATATCAAGACATCAAAATGTGCGCAATTGAATTCCCTTTCCAAAACGCTAAACAGTTTAAAAATCGGACGGTCAACAACAGAGATACGATTTTTTCAAAGTTTGCCTATAAGCCTTAACAGATTATCTCCCCTGAATTTCAATATGCAAATTTTGGCATACCTTCTTCAGGAAATTGTTACAAAAAGACTACTATATATACAACTAAGTATGTATTACTGTTGGGGGACCCTTGAATCCAAAACATATCGGCGCATGCGCACTTGAAAGGGTTAGGGTTAGAAAAAAAGATCCGGCTAACCCAAACCCTAACCCAGGTTAGGGTTAACCCTAATTTGGGTTAGGGTTAACCCTAACCCTCATATATTCATACGCCAGCCATATCACAACCATTAATTGTCAGCCTACACCCCAGGTGCCCCCCTCTATATGATACCTAACCCTAACCCTAACCCTAACCCTAACCCTAACCCTAACCCTAACCCTAACCCTAACCCTAACCCCTAACCCTAATCCTAACCCTAAACCCTAACCCTAACCCTAACCCTAACCCTAACCCTAACCCTAACCCTAACCCTAACCCTAACCCTAACCCTAAACCCTAACCAGGTTGTGGTTTTTGGTACTTTTCAAAGTCGATCTTTTCAAAGTCTCAACATGATCCTATGCTTCGATTGGCTTGAAATTAATAAATCGACCCCGTTAGGGGCAGTACTTTGCGAGAATTAAGCCTATGATGAAAACCGCAAGTCTTTATCTTTTGTAGTTTCGGAGTTGGGGTTAATGTCGGGATTAGGCTTCACTCTCACACAAACGTTTCTTCAGTGAGGTCGGAAAGTGCGGCCGTACACTTCATTGATACCAATAAGTTTTCATGCTCTAGATCGCCTTTTCATCTTTTCGGAACAGTTAACTTTAAGAAAATATCTCTATTCAAATCCATTCTACACCTATTTGAAGATTGAAGTCAGAGGCACTTTTCATACTCTGTACTTAAAAATATTTTTGGAAATTTTTCACGCATGCGCAGTCACAAAAAAGGTCAGACATGCGCAGAAGTAAAAAAGGTCACCTCACTAACCCTCGCCAAAGTCCACTACCCTAACCCTAACCCTAACCCTAACCCTAACCCTAACCCTAACCCTAACCCTAACCCTAACCCTAACCCTAACCCTAACCCTAACCCTAACCCTAACCCTAACCCTAACCCTAACCCTAACCCTAACCCTAACCCTAACCCTAACCTAACCCTAACCCTAACCCTAACCCTAACCCTAACCCTAACCCTAACCCTAACCCTAACCCTAACCCTAACCCTAACCCTAACCCTAACCCTAACCCTAACCCTAACCCTAACCCTAACCCTAACCCTAACCCTAACCCTAACCTAACCCTAACCCTAACCCTAACCCTAACCCTAACCCTAACCTAACCCTAACCCTAACCCTAACCCTAACCCTAACCCTAACCCTAACCTTAAATTAATCTAACCCTAACCCTAATCCTAACCCTAACCCTAACCCTAACCCTGAATCAAAGGTCATTATGTAGTTTGGTGTATTGCTGTCAAATTTAATGAAGGTCAAAAAAGCTAGGATTTGCAATTTTGGACAAAATTCAGCATTTCAGATAGTACACTCACCTTAATTTTTTTTATAACTTTTTCAAATCAACTTGGATTTTCATCAAACTATGCAGCTATATTAGTAATATATTGATCTTACTCAATCACAGGTCATTATGTAGTTTGGTGTGTTGCTTACAAATTTCTAGGTAAAAAAAGATTGAATTTGCAGTTCGGACTATATTCAGATACCTAACCCTAATTTTTTTTATAACTTTTTCAAATCAACTAGGATTTTCATCAAACTATACAGCTATCTTAGTAATATATTGATCTTACTAAATCATAGGTCATTATGTAGTTTGGTGTATTGCTGTCAAATTTAAGGATTAAATTAATCTAGGTCCAAAAAGCTTGAATTTGCAGTTCCGACTATATTCAGATAGTACACCTTAAATCTTTTTATAACTTTTTCAAATCAACTTGGATTTTCATCAAACTATACAGCTATCTTGGTAACATATTGATCTTACTGAATCAAAGGTCATTATGTAGTTTGGTGTATTGCTGTCAAATTTAATGAAGGTCAAAAAAGCTAGGATTTGCAATTTTGGACAAAATTCAGCATTTCAGATAGTACACTCACCTTAATTTTTTTTATAACTTTTTCAAATCAACTTGGATTTTCATCAAACTATGCAGCTATATTAGTAATATATTGATCTTACTCAATCACAGGTCATTATGTAGTTTGGTGTGTTGCTTACAAATTTCTAGGTAAAAAAAGATTGAATTTGCAGTTCGGACTATATTCAGATACCTAACCCTAATTTTTTTTATAACTTTTTCAAATCAACTAGGATTTTCATCAAACTATACAGCTATCTTAGTAATATATTGATCTTACTAAATCATAGGTCATTATGTAGTTTGGTGTATTGCTGTCAAATTTAAGGATTAAATTAATCTAGGTCCAAAAAGCTTGAATTTGCAGTTCCGACTATATTCAGATAGTACACCTTAAATCTTTTTATAACTTTTTCAAATCAACTTGGATTTTCATCAAACTATACAGCTATCTTGGTAACATATTGATCTTACTGAATCAAAGGTCATTATGTAGTTTGGTGTATTGCTGTCAAATTTAATGAAGGTCAAAAAAGCTAGGATTTGCAATTTTGGACAAAATTCAGCATTTCAGATAGTACACTCACCTTAATTTTTTTTATAACTTTTTCAAATCAACTTGGATTTTCATCAAACTATGCAGCTATATTAGTAATATATTGATCTTACTCAATCACAGGTCATTATGTAGTTTGGTGTGTTGCTTACAAATTTCTAGGTAAAAAAAGATTGAATTTGCAGTTCGGACTATATTCAGATACCTAACCCTAATTTTTTTTATAACTTTTTCAAATCAACTAGGATTTTCATCAAACTATACAGCTATCTTAGTAATATATTGATCTTACTAAATCATAGGTCATTATGTAGTTTGGTGTATTGCTGTCAAATTTAAGGATTAAATTAATCTAGGTCCAAAAAGCTTGAATTTGCAGTTCCGACTATATTCAGATAGTACACCTTAAATCTTTTTATAACTTTTTCAAATCAACTTGGATTTTCATCAAACTATACAGCTATCTTGGTAACATATTGATCTTACTGAATCAAAGGTCATTATGTAGTTTGGTGTATTGCTGTCAAATTTAATGAAGGTCAAAAAAGCTAGGATTTGCAATTTTGGACAAAATTCAGCATTTCAGATAGTACACTCACCTTAATTTTTTTTATAACTTTTTCAAATCAACTTGGATTTTCATCAAACTATGCAGCTATATTAATAATATATTGATCTTACTCAATCACAGGTCATTATGTAGTTTGGTGTGTTGCTTACAAATTTCTAGGTAAAAAAAGATTGAATTTGCAGTTCGGACTATATTCAGATACCTAACCCTAATTTTTTTTATAACTTTTTCAAATCAACTAGGATTTTCATCAAACTATACAGCTATCTTAGTAATATATTGATCTTACTAAATCATAGGTCATTATGTAGTTTGGTGTATTGCTGTCAAATTTAAGGATTAAATTAATCTAGGTCCAAAAAGCTTGAATTTGCAGTTCCGACTATATTCAGATAGTACACCTTAAATCTTTTTATAACTTTTTCAAATCAACTTGGATTTTCATCAAACTATACAGCTATCTTGGTAACATATTGATCTTACTGAATCAAAGGTCATTATGTAGTTTGGTGTATTGCTGTCAAATTTAATGAAGGTCAAAAAAGCTAGGATTTGCAATTTTGGACAAAATTCAGCATTTCAGATAGTACACTCACCTTAATTTTTTTTATAACTTTTTCAAATCAACTTGGATTTTCATCAAACTATGCAGCTATATTAGTAATATATTGATCTTACTCAATCACAGGTCATTATGTAGTTTGGTGTGTTGCTTACAAATTTCTAGGTAAAAAAAGATTGAATTTGCAGTTCCGACTATATTCAGATACCTAACCCTAATTTTTTTTATAACTTTTTCAAATCAACTAGGATTTTCATCAAACTATACAGCTATCTTAGTAATATATTGATCTTACTAAATCATAGGTCATTATGTAGTTTGGTGTATTGCTGTCAAATTTAAGGATTAAATTAATCTAGGTCCAAAAAGCTTGAATTTGCAGTTCCGACTATATTCAGATAGTACACCTTAAATCTTTTTATAACTTTTTCAAATCAACTTGGATTTTCATCAAACTATACAGCTATCTTGGTAACATATTGATCTTACTGAATCAAAGGTCATTATGTAGTTTGGTGTATTGCTGTCAAATTTAATGAAGGTCAAAAAAGCTAGGATTTGCAATTTTGGACAAAATTCAGCATTTCAGATAGTACACTCACCTTAATTTTTTTTATAACTTTTTCAAATCAACTTGGATTTTCATCAAACTATGCAGCTATATTAGTAATATATTGATCTTACTCAATCACAGGTCATTATGTAGTTTGGTGTGTTGCTTACAAATTTCTAGGTAAAAAAAGATTGAATTTGCAGTTCGGACTATATTCAGATACCTAACCCTAATTTTTTTTATAACTTTTTCAAATCAACTAGGATTTTCATCAAACTATACAGCTATCTTAGTAATATATTGATCTTACTAAATCATAGGTCATTATGTAGTTTGGTGTATTGCTGTCAAATTTAAGGATTAAATTAATCTAGGTCCAAAAAGCTTGAATTTGCAGTTCCGACTATATTCAGATAGTACACCTTAAATCTTTTTATAACTTTTTCAAATCAACTTGGATTTTCATCAAACTATACAGCTATCTTGGTAACATATTGATCTTACTGAATCAAAGGTCATTATGTAGTTTGGTGTATTGCTGTCAAATTTAATGAAGGTCAAAAAAGCTAGGATTTGCAATTTTGGACAAAATTCAGCATTTCAGATAGTACACTCACCTTAATTTTTTTTATAACTTTTTCAAATCAACTTGGATTTTCATCAAACTATGCAGCTATATTAGTAATATATTGATCTTACTCAATCACAGGTCATTATGTAGTTTGGTGTGTTGCTTACAAATTTCTAGGTAAAAAAAGATTGAATTTGCAGTTCCGACTATATTCAGATACCTAACCCTAATTTTTTTTATAACTTTTTCAAATCAACTAGGATTTTCATCAAACTATACAGCTATCTTAGTAATATATTGATCTTACTAAATCATAGGTCATTATGTAGTTTGGTGTATTGCTGTCAAATTTAAGGATTAAATTAATCTAGGTCCAAAAAGCTTGAATTTGCAGTTCCGACTATATTCAGATAGTACACCTTAAATCTTTTTATAACTTTTTCAAATCAACTTGGATTTTCATCAAACTATACAGCTATCTTGGTAACATATTGATCTTACTGAATCAAAGGTCATTATGTAGTTTGGTGTATTGCTGTCAAATTTAATGAAGGTCAAAAAAGCTAGGATTTGCAATTTTGGACAAAATTCAGCATTTCAGATAGTACACTCACCTTAATTTTTTTTATAACTTTTTCAAATCAACTTGGATTTTCATCAAACTATGCAGCTATATTAGTAATATATTGATCTTACTCAATCACAGGTCATTATGTAGTTTGGTGTGTTGCTTACAAATTTCTAGGTAAAAAAAGATTGAATTTGCAGTTCGGACTATATTCAGATACCTAACCCTAATTTTTTTTTATAACTTTTTCAAATCAACTAGGATTTTCATCAAACTATACAGCTATCTTAGTAATATATTGATCTTACTAAATCATAGGTCATTATGTAGTTTGGTGTATTGCTGTCAAATTTAAGGATTAAATTAATCTAGGTCCAAAAAGCTTGAATTTGCAGTTCCGACTATATTCAGATAGTACACCTTAAATCTTTTTATAACTTTTTCAAATCAACTTGGATTTTCATCAAACTATACAGCTATCTTGGTAACATATTGATCTTACTGAATCAAAGGTCATTATGTAGTTTGGTGTATTGCTGTCAAATTTAATGAAGGTCAAAAAAGCTAGGATTTGCAATTTTGGACAAAATTCAGCATTTCAGATAGTACACTCACCTTAATTTTTTTTATAACTTTTTCAAATCAACTTGGATTTTCATCAAACTATGCAGCTATATTAGTAATATATTGATCTTACTCAATCACAGGTCATTATGTAGTTTGGTGTGTTGCTTACAAATTTCTAGGTAAAAAAAGATTGAATTTGCAGTTCGGACTATATTCAGATACCTAACCCTAATTTTTTTTATAACTTTTTCAAATCAACTAGGATTTTCATCAACCTATACAGCTATTTTAGTAATATATTGATCTTACTAAATCATAGGTCATTATGTAGTTTGGTGTATTGCTGTCAAATTTAAGGATTAAATTAATACATCCTGACATTTTGCTATATGAGTCAGCCTGGGGTATCAAAACTACTTAAATTTTGTTACGTATCAATATATTGAACAAAAGGAGGACATGCTGGCACTCTTAATTTATGCGGACAAAAATTTGTAGTTGTTGTGTTCCAATATTGCTGTCATTTGTATTATACATTAAATCCTGACATAAAAATAGTTGCTGATTTACCATGCGGCTATATAGATTTACAAAATAAAGTGCAAATATGGTCAGTTTTGGTTGATGCAGTCAAATAATTTTGTTATAGGAGTCAGCCTGAGGTATCAAAACTACTGAAATTTTGTTGCTAGACAATATTTTGATTAAAAAGAGGACATGCTGGCAATCTATATTTATACGGAGAAAATTGTGTATTCACATTATGTTCCAATACTACTGTCATTTGTATAAAACATTCATTCTTGACATAAAATTATTACTGAATTATTATGCGGCTATATAGATTTACATAATAATGTGCAAATATGGTCAGTTTAAGTTGATGCTGTCAAATATTTTTGCAAACGGTAGGTTTTAATTGACAAGTCAAAACAGCTTAAATTTTCATTTGCCATTTTATTAACCTTCCTGTCAAATTGTAGGTTTATTTCATAGGTGAAAAAGGCTAAGATTTTCACTTCTGACTACATTCAGATAGTCACCTTTAAGAATTTCTACAACTTTCTCAAATCAACTGGGATTTTAAGGTTAACTAGACAGCTATCTCAATTATATACTATTCTTACAAAATGCAAAGTAGCAGTTTGCCATTTTCATTCATTCCTGTCAAATTGTATGTTTAATTGAGTAACTGTAGACTGACAAACTGTGTAAATCTATCAAACCTGAGCTACCACAAGTATAAAATGTTTATGCCGGTAAGGAATAATCAAGAAAAAGGTCAATTTTATTCATGAATACAACAAATATACCAATTTGACACTTAAACTCCTTCACACGACAGGTCAGTCCTATCGTGTCCTAAATATTTATGCGGAGCACATTGAATTGTTGTACCAGCAATTTAATTCCTGCCACAGAAGCCTAAACCAACTAACTGCTGATTCAGTAAAGTATGTTTAGGTGCAAATTAACCCTTTTTAACAGCCTTTGCAAGTCCCTAGAAAAACATTCGCATTCCTCAACACAGATTGCTATTTACACATGGAGCACTCCAAAATGTTGTACCAAGGAGTATAATTCCATATGAGGCATATGCTTTGGTATTCTCAGAGTGTTCTTTACATACACCTGTGCTGTCTCCTCTTATAAATGTCGGTTAAAAATAGGCAGTGCCATTCTATGTTGCATAGTAAGGTGGAGCACCTGCTAATGTTGTACCAGGAATAAGCATGTTACAGTTATTAGTTGGCTTTTTTATCGACCTATAACTTTTGAATGCCTGAGCTGATGTTCCAAAATCAGACTGCACAATTTGCCCAATTGAATGCCCATTCCAAAACGTTAAACATTTTGGAAATCGAACGGTAAACAACGGAGCTATGATTTTTCAAAGTTTGCCATGTACACTTCCGTGTTCCATACTACGTCTAATATGTAAACAAATACCCATGTGTTCTTTATCGACCTATAACTTTTGAATGCCTGACCTGATCTTCCAAACCTAGACTGCACAATTTGCCCAATTGAATGTCCTTTCCAAAACGTTAAACATTTTGTAAATCAAACGGTTAAAAACGGAGCTATGACTTTTTCAAAGTTTGCCATATAGCCTCCCGTATTCCTTACTACGTCTGATATGTAAACAAATACCCAAGTCTTCTTTAACGGCTATACACATTTTATTTTCACTATCAAGTCAGCACAATTTCCGCAGTTAAATGTCTCTTCCAAAACACTAAACAGTTTATACATCGGACCGCAAACAACGGAGCTACGATTTTTCAAACTTTGCCTATATTCCTAATTGGATTATCTTCCCTGAATTCAAATTTTGTGTCACACCTTGTTTGAGGAAATTATTACACAAAGCCTACTATATAAAGCACTCAGTACACATATGCTAATGGGGGGAACCCTTGTATCCAAGGCATGTCGCGCATGCGCACTCAGACTTTATAAATAAATAAATAAAAATTTTAACTATAATTTAACTCTAACACTACAGCATTTATCAAAACAGTTAAAAAAAAAAAAAAAAAAAAAAAAATAAACAAATAAAAATTTTAACTATAATTTAACTCTAACACTACAGCATTTATCAAAACAGTTAAAAAAAAAAAAAAAAAAAAAAAAAAAATAAAATAATAAATATAATTTAACTCAAACAGTCCAGCATGAGGCATAAAAGTACTCATTTATCAGAGCAGTACTTAAATATCATATAAAAGGAGAAATATTGGCACTTTCTATATCTGTCGACAAAGTTTTTAGTCTCCATACACTGAAAACTATAAACCAAAAAGAATAAAATATGATGCCGGTATGGAATAACCATGAAAAAAAGGTCAATGTTGACACCCTATATTGATGAGTACAACACATATTGCAATTTGAAACTTAAAATCCTTCACTCTAATGTCTAACAATCAGTCTTGAGGTACAAAAAGTACTCAATTACCAAGCCGGTACAAGAATATCAATAAAAAGAAAGAAATATTGTCGCCTTTTATTGTTATCGACACAAATAAAAGTAACCGTAGACTTATACAGTGTCAAATTATCCATCCTAAGAATGAAATGTTTATACCGGCACAGTAGTATCATCAAAAAGAAAGAAATAGTGTCGCCTTTTATTGTTATCGACACAAATAAAAGTAACCGTAGACTTATACAGTGTCAAATTATCCATCCTAAGAATGAAATGTTTATACCGGCACAGAAGTATCATCAAAAAGAAAGAAATAGTGTCGCCTTTTATTGTTATCGACACAAATATAAGTCACCGTAGACTTATACAGTGTCAAATTATCCATCAAAAGAATAAAATGTTTATACCGGCACAGAAGTATCATCAAAAAGAAAGAAATAGTGTCGCCTTTTATTGTTATCGACACAAATATAAGTAACCGTAGACTTATACAGTGTCAAATTATCCATCAAAAGAATAAAATGTTCATGCTGGCACACAAGTATCATCAAAAAGGATAGATATTGGCACCATGTATAGATGCAGACAACAAAATACAGCAACCTGAAACATTCATTTCTTCACTTTTGTGTCTGAGAATCCATCTAAACTCATAAATATCATACAACATATGAAATATTGTCACTTTTAGTTGGTATTGACATAAATATCAGTAACCGTACACTTATAAATCTCTCAATTGTTGTCAAATTATGCATTCTTATAGTTGTCGACAAATGTTTTAGTAACCGTAGACTCCTAACCTGTGTAAAACTATCAATCCTCAGGTACCGAAAGGATAAAATGTTAATGCCGGTAAGTAATAACCAAGAAAATGGTCAATATTGGCACCCTATATTGCTGAATGCAACAAATATAGCACTTCAAAACATTTATTCTGTCACTTTAATGTCTGACAATCCATTTGAATGTATCAAATGGCCTCTATTACCAGGCCAGTACAAGAATATTAGGACAAAGATGAAATAGTGTCGCTTTTAATTGTTTCGCGACATAAATATTAGTAACCGTACACTTATAAATCTCTCAATTTGTGTCAAACCATTCATTCTGAGATTCAAATAATGATGCCGGACCAGAAAAATCAGGAAGAAGGGAAGATATTGGCACCTTTTGTTTATACCGACAACAAATTTTGTTATTTAAACTTGTTTTCATTCCCATTTAATGTCAAACAACCCATCAGGATGTATTTAAAAGTGCTCAATTATAAGGCCAGTACCAGAATATCATTCAAAAGAAGAAATATTGGCTCTTTTTATTCTTGTCGACAAAAGTTTTAGTATAACCGTAGACTTACGAAGCGCTTAATTTTTGACAAAATTTTCATCGCGAGGTACATAAAGAATAAAATTATTATGCCGGTAGAGAATATTCAAGGAAAAGGGTAAATATTGGCCCAAGATATTGATGAATACAACAAATATAGCAGCTTGACACTTAAACTCCTTCATGAAAGGCTATCATTTCTTAACATTTAGGGAAAGTTGTACCACAGTTTCTGACACGTTTTCTTCGGCGACCTATAACTTTTGAATGCCCCGATACATTTTCAATATCAAGACATCAAAATGTGCGCAATTGAATTCCCTTTCCAAAACGCTAAACAGTTTAAAAATCGGACGGTCAACAACAGAGATACGATTTTTTCAAAGTTTGCCTATAAGCCTTAACAGATTATCTCCCCTGAATTTCAATATGCAAATTTTGGCATACCTTCTTCAGGAAATTGTTACAAAAAGACTACTATATATACAACTAAGTATGTATTACTGTTGGGGGACCCTTGAATCCAAAACATATCGGCGCATGCGCACTTGAAAGGGTTAGGGTTAGAAAAAAAGATCCGGCTAACCCAAACCCTAACCCAGGTTAGGGTTAACCCTAATTTGGGTTAGGGTTAACCCTAACCCTCATATATTCATACGCCAGCCATATCACAACCATTAATTGTCAGCCTACACCCCAGGTGCCCCCCTCTATATGATACCTAACCCTAACCCTAACCCTAACCCTAACCCTAACCCTAACCCTAACCCTAACCCCTAACCCTAATCCTAACCCTAAACCCTAACCCTAACCCTAACCCTAACCCTAACCCTAACCCTAACCCTAACCCTAACCCTAACCCTAAACCCTAACCAGGTTGTGGTTTTTGGTACTTTTCAAAGTCGATCTTTTCAAAGTCTCAACATGATCCTATGCTTCGATTGGCTTGAAATTAATAAATCGACCCCGTTAGGGGCAGTACTTTGCGAGAATTAAGCCTATGATGAAAACCGCAAGTCTTTATCTTTTGTAGTTTCGGAGTTGGGGTTAATGTCGGGATTAGGCTTCACTCTCACACAAACGTTTCTTCAGTGAGGTCGGAAAGTGCGGCCGTACACTTCATTGATACCAATAAGTTTTCATGCTCTAGATCGCCTTTTCATCTTTTCGGAACAGTTAACTTTAAGAAAATATCTCTATTCAAATCCATTCTACACCTATTTGAAGATTGAAGTCAGAGGCACTTTTCATACTCTGTACTTAAAAATATTTTTGGAAATTTTTCACGCATGCGCAGTCACAAAAAAGGTCAGACATGCGCAGAAGTAAAAAAGGTCACCTCACTAACCCTCGCCAAAGTCCACTACCCTAACCCTAACCCTAACCCTAACCCTAACCCTAACCCTAACCCTAACCCTAACCCTAACCCTAACCCTAACCCTAACCCTAACCCTAACCCTAACCCTAACCCTAACCCTAACCCTAACCCTAACCCTAACCCTAACCCTAACCTAACCCTAACCCTAACCCTAACCCTAACCCTAACCCTAACCCTAACCCTAACCCTAACCCTAACCCTAACCCTAACCCTAACCCTAACCCTAACCCTAACCCTAACCCTAACCCTAACCCTAACCCTAACCCTAACCCTAACCCTAACCCTAACCCTAACCCTAACCCTAACCTAACCCTAACCCTAACCCTAACCCTAACCCTAACCCTAACCTAACCCTAACCCTAACCCTAACCCTAACCCTAACCCTAACCCTAACCTTAAATTAATCTAACCCTAACCCTAATCCTAACCCTAACCCTAACCCTAACCCTGAATCAAAGGTCATTATGTAGTTTGGTGTATTGCTGTCAAATTTAATGAAGGTCAAAAAAGCTAGGATTTGCAATTTTGGACAAAATTCAGCATTTCAGATAGTACACTCACCTTAATTTTTTTTATAACTTTTTCAAATCAACTTGGATTTTCATCAAACTATGCAGCTATATTAGTAATATATTGATCTTACTCAATCACAGGTCATTATGTAGTTTGGTGTGTTGCTTACAAATTTCTAGGTAAAAAAAGATTGAATTTGCAGTTCGGACTATATTCAGATACCTAACCCTAATTTTTTTTATAACTTTTTCAAATCAACTAGGATTTTCATCAAACTATACAGCTATCTTAGTAATATATTGATCTTACTAAATCATAGGTCATTATGTAGTTTGGTGTATTGCTGTCAAATTTAAGGATTAAATTAATCTAGGTCCAAAAAGCTTGAATTTGCAGTTCCGACTATATTCAGATAGTACACCTTAAATCTTTTTATAACTTTTTCAAATCAACTTGGATTTTCATCAAACTATACAGCTATCTTGGTAACATATTGATCTTACTGAATCAAAGGTCATTATGTAGTTTGGTGTATTGCTGTCAAATTTAATGAAGGTCAAAAAAGCTAGGATTTGCAATTTTGGACAAAATTCAGCATTTCAGATAGTACACTCACCTTAATTTTTTTTATAACTTTTTCAAATCAACTTGGATTTTCATCAAACTATGCAGCTATATTAGTAATATATTGATCTTACTCAATCACAGGTCATTATGTAGTTTGGTGTGTTGCTTACAAATTTCTAGGTAAAAAAAGATTGAATTTGCAGTTCGGACTATATTCAGATACCTAACCCTAATTTTTTTTATAACTTTTTCAAATCAACTAGGATTTTCATCAAACTATACAGCTATCTTAGTAATATATTGATCTTACTAAATCATAGGTCATTATGTAGTTTGGTGTATTGCTGTCAAATTTAAGGATTAAATTAATCTAGGTCCAAAAAGCTTGAATTTGCAGTTCCGACTATATTCAGATAGTACACCTTAAATCTTTTTATAACTTTTTCAAATCAACTTGGATTTTCATCAAACTATACAGCTATCTTGGTAACATATTGATCTTACTGAATCAAAGGTCATTATGTAGTTTGGTGTATTGCTGTCAAATTTAATGAAGGTCAAAAAAGCTAGGATTTGCAATTTTGGACAAAATTCAGCATTTCAGATAGTACACTCACCTTAATTTTTTTTATAACTTTTTCAAATCAACTTGGATTTTCATCAAACTATGCAGCTATATTAGTAATATATTGATCTTACTCAATCACAGGTCATTATGTAGTTTGGTGTGTTGCTTACAAATTTCTAGGTAAAAAAAGATTGAATTTGCAGTTCGGACTATATTCAGATACCTAACCCTAATTTTTTTTATAACTTTTTCAAATCAACTAGGATTTTCATCAAACTATACAGCTATCTTAGTAATATATTGATCTTACTAAATCATAGGTCATTATGTAGTTTGGTGTATTGCTGTCAAATTTAAGGATTAAATTAATCTAGGTCCAAAAAGCTTGAATTTGCAGTTCCGACTATATTCAGATAGTACACCTTAAATCTTTTTATAACTTTTTCAAATCAACTTGGATTTTCATCAAACTATACAGCTATCTTGGTAACATATTGATCTTACTGAATCAAAGGTCATTATGTAGTTTGGTGTATTGCTGTCAAATTTAATGAAGGTCAAAAAAGCTAGGATTTGCAATTTTGGACAAAATTCAGCATTTCAGATAGTACACTCACCTTAATTTTTTTTATAACTTTTTCAAATCAACTTGGATTTTCATCAAACTATGCAGCTATATTAATAATATATTGATCTTACTCAATCACAGGTCATTATGTAGTTTGGTGTGTTGCTTACAAATTTCTAGGTAAAAAAAGATTGAATTTGCAGTTCGGACTATATTCAGATACCTAACCCTAATTTTTTTTATAACTTTTTCAAATCAACTAGGATTTTCATCAAACTATACAGCTATCTTAGTAATATATTGATCTTACTAAATCATAGGTCATTATGTAGTTTGGTGTATTGCTGTCAAATTTAAGGATTAAATTAATCTAGGTCCAAAAAGCTTGAATTTGCAGTTCCGACTATATTCAGATAGTACACCTTAAATCTTTTTATAACTTTTTCAAATCAACTTGGATTTTCATCAAACTATACAGCTATCTTGGTAACATATTGATCTTACTGAATCAAAGGTCATTATGTAGTTTGGTGTATTGCTGTCAAATTTAATGAAGGTCAAAAAAGCTAGGATTTGCAATTTTGGACAAAATTCAGCATTTCAGATAGTACACTCACCTTAATTTTTTTTATAACTTTTTCAAATCAACTTGGATTTTCATCAAACTATGCAGCTATATTAGTAATATATTGATCTTACTCAATCACAGGTCATTATGTAGTTTGGTGTGTTGCTTACAAATTTCTAGGTAAAAAAAGATTGAATTTGCAGTTCCGACTATATTCAGATACCTAACCCTAATTTTTTTTATAACTTTTTCAAATCAACTAGGATTTTCATCAAACTATACAGCTATCTTAGTAATATATTGATCTTACTAAATCATAGGTCATTATGTAGTTTGGTGTATTGCTGTCAAATTTAAGGATTAAATTAATCTAGGTCCAAAAAGCTTGAATTTGCAGTTCCGACTATATTCAGATAGTACACCTTAAATCTTTTTATAACTTTTTCAAATCAACTTGGATTTTCATCAAACTATACAGCTATCTTGGTAACATATTGATCTTACTGAATCAAAGGTCATTATGTAGTTTGGTGTATTGCTGTCAAATTTAATGAAGGTCAAAAAAGCTAGGATTTGCAATTTTGGACAAAATTCAGCATTTCAGATAGTACACTCACCTTAATTTTTTTTATAACTTTTTCAAATCAACTTGGATTTTCATCAAACTATGCAGCTATATTAGTAATATATTGATCTTACTCAATCACAGGTCATTATGTAGTTTGGTGTGTTGCTTACAAATTTCTAGGTAAAAAAAGATTGAATTTGCAGTTCGGACTATATTCAGATACCTAACCCTAATTTTTTTTATAACTTTTTCAAATCAACTAGGATTTTCATCAAACTATACAGCTATCTTAGTAATATATTGATCTTACTAAATCATAGGTCATTATGTAGTTTGGTGTATTGCTGTCAAATTTAAGGATTAAATTAATCTAGGTCCAAAAAGCTTGAATTTGCAGTTCCGACTATATTCAGATAGTACACCTTAAATCTTTTTATAACTTTTTCAAATCAACTTGGATTTTCATCAAACTATACAGCTATCTTGGTAACATATTGATCTTACTGAATCAAAGGTCATTATGTAGTTTGGTGTATTGCTGTCAAATTTAATGAAGGTCAAAAAAGCTAGGATTTGCAATTTTGGACAAAATTCAGCATTTCAGATAGTACACTCACCTTAATTTTTTTTATAACTTTTTCAAATCAACTTGGATTTTCATCAAACTATGCAGCTATATTAGTAATATATTGATCTTACTCAATCACAGGTCATTATGTAGTTTGGTGTGTTGCTTACAAATTTCTAGGTAAAAAAAGATTGAATTTGCAGTTCCGACTATATTCAGATACCTAACCCTAATTTTTTTTATAACTTTTTCAAATCAACTAGGATTTTCATCAAACTATACAGCTATCTTAGTAATATATTGATCTTACTAAATCATAGGTCATTATGTAGTTTGGTGTATTGCTGTCAAATTTAAGGATTAAATTAATCTAGGTCCAAAAAGCTTGAATTTGCAGTTCCGACTATATTCAGATAGTACACCTTAAATCTTTTTATAACTTTTTCAAATCAACTTGGATTTTCATCAAACTATACAGCTATCTTGGTAACATATTGATCTTACTGAATCAAAGGTCATTATGTAGTTTGGTGTATTGCTGTCAAATTTAATGAAGGTCAAAAAAGCTAGGATTTGCAATTTTGGACAAAATTCAGCATTTCAGATAGTACACTCACCTTAATTTTTTTTATAACTTTTTCAAATCAACTTGGATTTTCATCAAACTATGCAGCTATATTAGTAATATATTGATCTTACTCAATCACAGGTCATTATGTAGTTTGGTGTGTTGCTTACAAATTTCTAGGTAAAAAAAGATTGAATTTGCAGTTCGGACTATATTCAGATACCTAACCCTAATTTTTTTTATAACTTTTTCAAATCAACTAGGATTTTCATCAAACTATACAGCTATCTTAGTAATATATTGATCTTACTAAATCATAGGTCATTATGTAGTTTGGTGTATTGCTGTCAAATTTAAGGATTAAATTAATCTAGGTCCAAAAAGCTTGAATTTGCAGTTCCGACTATATTCAGATAGTACACCTTAAATCTTTTTATAACTTTTTCAAATCAACTTGGATTTTCATCAAACTATACAGCTATCTTGGTAACATATTGATCTTACTGAATCAAAGGTCATTATGTAGTTTGGTGTATTGCTGTCAAATTTAATGAAGGTCAAAAAAGCTAGGATTTGCAATTTTGGACAAAATTCAGCATTTCAGATAGTACACTCACCTTAATTTTTTTTATAACTTTTTCAAATCAACTTGGATTTTCATCAAACTATGCAGCTATATTAGTAATATATTGATCTTACTCAATCACAGGTCATTATGTAGTTTGGTGTGTTGCTTACAAATTTCTAGGTAAAAAAAGATTGAATTTGCAGTTCGGACTATATTCAGATACCTAACCCTAATTTTTTTTATAACTTTTTCAAATCAACTAGGATTTTCATCAACCTATACAGCTATTTTAGTAATATATTGATCTTACTAAATCATAGGTCATTATGTAGTTTGGTGTATTGCTGTCAAATTTAAGGATTAAATTAATACATCCTGACATTTTGCTATATGAGTCAGCCTGGGGTATCAAAACTACTTAAATTTTGTTACGTATCAATATATTGAACAAAAGGAGGACATGCTGGCACTCTTAATTTATGCGGACAAAAATTTGTAGTTGTTGTGTTCCAATATTGCTGTCATTTGTATTATACATTAAATCCTGACATAAAAATAGTTGCTGATTTACCATGCGGCTATATAGATTTACAAAATAAAGTGCAAATATGGTCAGTTTTGGTTGATGCAGTCAAATAATTTTGTTATAGGAGTCAGCCTGAGGTATCAAAACTACTGAAATTTTGTTGCTAGACAATATTTTGATTAAAAAGAGGACATGCTGGCAATCTATATTTATACGGAGAAAATTGTGTATTCACATTATGTTCCAATACTACTGTCATTTGTATAAAACATTCATTCTTGACATAAAATTATTACTGAATTATTATGCGGCTATATAGATTTACATAATAATGTGCAAATATGGTCAGTTTAAGTTGATGCTGTCAAATATTTTTGCAAACGGTAGGTTTTAATTGACAAGTCAAAACAGCTTAAATTTTCATTTGCCATTTTATTAACCTTCCTGTCAAATTGTAGGTTTATTTCATAGGTGAAAAAGGCTAAGATTTTCACTTCTGACTACATTCAGATAGTCACCTTTAAGAATTTCTACAACTTTCTCAAATCAACTGGGATTTTAAGGTTAACTAGACAGCTATCTCAATTATATACTATTCTTACAAAATGCAAAGTAGCAGTTTGCCATTTTCATTCATTCCTGTCAAATTGTATGTTTAATTGAGTAACTGTAGACTGACAAACTGTGTAAATCTATCAAACCTGAGCTACCACAAGTATAAAATGTTTATGCCGGTAAGGAATAATCAAGAAAAAGGTCAATTTTATTCATGAATACAACAAATATACCAATTTGACACTTAAACTCCTTCACACGACAGGTCAGTCCTATCGTGTCCTAAATATTTATGCGGAGCACATTGAATTGTTGTACCAGCAATTTAATTCCTGCCACAGAAGCCTAAACCAACTAACTGCTGATTCAGTAAAGTATGTTTAGGTGCAAATTAACCCTTTTTAACAGCCTTTGCAAGTCCCTAGAAAAACATTCGCATTCCTCAACACAGATTGCTATTTACACATGGAGCACTCCAAAATGTTGTACCAAGGAGTATAATTCCATATGAGGCATATGCTTTGGTATTCTCAGAGTGTTCTTTACATACACCTGTGCTGTCTCCTCTTATAAATGTCGGTTAAAAATAGGCAGTGCCATTCTATGTTGCATAGTAAGGTGGAGCACCTGCTAATGTTGTACCAGGAATAAGCATGTTACAGTTATTAGTTGGCTTTTTTATCGACCTATAACTTTTGAATGCCTGAGCTGATGTTCCAAAATCAGACTGCACAATTTGCCCAATTGAATGCCCATTCCAAAACGTTAAACATTTTGGAAATCGAACGGTAAACAACGGAGCTATGATTTTTCAAAGTTTGCCATGTACACTTCCGTGTTCCATACTACGTCTAATATGTAAACAAATACCCATGTGTTCTTTATCGACCTATAACTTTTGAATGCCTGACCTGATCTTCCAAACCTAGACTGCACAATTTGCCCAATTGAATGTCCTTTCCAAAACGTTAAACATTTTGTAAATCAAACGGTTAAAAACGGAGCTATGACTTTTTCAAAGTTTGCCATATAGCCTCCCGTATTCCTTACTACGTCTGATATGTAAACAAATACCCAAGTCTTCTTTAACGGCTATACACATTTTATTTTCACTATCAAGTCAGCACAATTTCCGCAGTTAAATGTCTCTTCCAAAACACTAAACAGTTTATACATCGGACCGCAAACAACGGAGCTACGATTTTTCAAACTTTGCCTATATTCCTAATTGGATTATCTTCCCTGAATTCAAATTTTGTGTCACACCTTGTTTGAGGAAATTATTACACAAAGCCTACTATATAAAGCACTCAGTACACATATGCTAATGGGGGGAACCCTTGTATCCAAGGCATGTCGCGCATGCGCACTCAGACTTTATAAATAAATAAATAAAAATTTTAACTATAATTTAACTCTAACACTACAGCATTTATCAAAACAGTTAAAAAAAAAAAAAAAAAAAAAAAAATAAACAAATAAAAATTTTAACTATAATTTAACTCTAACACTACAGCATTTATCAAAACAGTTAAAAAAAAAAAAAAAAAAAAAAAAAAAATAAAATAATAAATATAATTTAACTCAAACAGTCCAGCATGAGGCATAAAAGTACTCATTTATCAGAGCAGTACTTAAATATCATATAAAAGGAGAAATATTGGCACTTTCTATATCTGTCGACAAAGTTTTTAGTCTCCATACACTGAAAACTATAAACCAAAAAGAATAAAATATGATGCCGGTATGGAATAACCATGAAAAAAAGGTCAATGTTGACACCCTATATTGATGAGTACAACACATATTGCAATTTGAAACTTAAAATCCTTCACTCTAATGTCTAACAATCAGTCTTGAGGTACAAAAAGTACTCAATTACCAAGCCGGTACAAGAATATCAATAAAAAGAAAGAAATATTGTCGCCTTTTATTGTTATCGACACAAATAAAAGTAACCGTAGACTTATACAGTGTCAAATTATCCATCCTAAGAATGAAATGTTTATACCGGCACAGTAGTATCATCAAAAAGAAAGAAATAGTGTCGCCTTTTATTGTTATCGACACAAATAAAAGTAACCGTAGACTTATACAGTGTCAAATTATCCATCCTAAGAATGAAATGTTTATACCGGCACAGAAGTATCATCAAAAAGAAAGAAATAGTGTCGCCTTTTATTGTTATCGACACAAATATAAGTCACCGTAGACTTATACAGTGTCAAATTATCCATCAAAAGAATAAAATGTTTATACCGGCACAGAAGTATCATCAAAAAGAAAGAAATAGTGTCGCCTTTTATTGTTATCGACACAAATATAAGTAACCGTAGACTTATACAGTGTCAAATTATCCATCAAAAGAATAAAATGTTCATGCTGGCACACAAGTATCATCAAAAAGGATAGATATTGGCACCATGTATAGATGCAGACAACAAAATACAGCAACCTGAAACATTCATTTCTTCACTTTTGTGTCTGAGAATCCATCTAAACTCATAAATATCATACAACATATGAAATATTGTCACTTTTAGTTGGTATTGACATAAATATCAGTAACCGTACACTTATAAATCTCTCAATTGTTGTCAAATTATGCATTCTTATAGTTGTCGACAAATGTTTTAGTAACCGTAGACTCCTAACCTGTGTAAAACTATCAATCCTCAGGTACCGAAAGGATAAAATGTTAATGCCGGTAAGTAATAACCAAGAAAATGGTCAATATTGGCACCCTATATTGCTGAATGCAACAAATATAGCACTTCAAAACATTTATTCTGTCACTTTAATGTCTGACAATCCATTTGAATGTATCAAATGGCCTCTATTACCTGGCCAGTACAAGAATATTAGGACAAAGATGAAATAGTGTCGCTTTTAATTGTTTCGCGACATAAATATTAGTAACCGTACACTTATAAATCTCTCAATTTGTGTCAAACCATTCATTCTGAGATTCAAATAATGATGCCGGACCAGAAAAATCAGGAAGAAGGGAAGATATTGGCACCTTTTGTTTATACCGACAACAAATTTTGTTATTTAAACTTGTTTTCATTCCCATTTAATGTCAAACAACCCATCAGGATGTATTTAAAAGTGCTCAATTATAAGGCCAGTACCAGAATATCATTCAAAAGAAGAAATATTGGCTCTTTTTATTCTTGTCGACAAAAGTTTTAGTATAACCGTAGACTTACGAAGCGCTTAATTTTTGACAAAATTTTCATCGCGAGGTACATAAAGAATAAAATTATTATGCCGGTAGAGAATATTCAAGGAAAAGGGTAAATATTGGCCCAAGATATTGATGAATACAACAAATATAGCAGCTTGACACTTAAACTCCTTCATGAAAGGCTATCATTTCTTAACATTTAGGGAAAGTTGTACCACAGTTTCTGACACGTTTTCTTCGGCGACCTATAACTTTTGAATGCCCCGATACATTTTCAATATCAAGACATCAAAATGTGCGCAATTGAATTCCCTTTCCAAAACGCTAAACAGTTTAAAAATCGGACGGTCAACAACAGAGATACGATTTTTTCAAAGTTTGCCTATAAGCCTTAACAGATTATCTCCCCTGAATTTCAATATGCAAATTTTGGCATACCTTCTTCAGGAAATTGTTACAAAAAGACTACTATATATACAACTAAGTATGTATTACTGTTGGGGGACCCTTGAATCCAAAACATATCGGCGCATGCGCACTTGAAAGGGTTAGGGTTAGAAAAAAAGATCCGGCTAACCCAAACCCTAACCCAGGTTAGGGTTAACCCTAATTTGGGTTAGGGTTAACCCTAACCCTCATATATTCATACGCCAGCCATATCACAACCATTAATTGTCAGCCTACACCCCAGGTGCCCCCCTCTATATGATACCTAACCCTAACCCTAACCCTAACCCTAACCCTAACCCTAACCCTAACCCTAACCCTAACCCTAACCCTAACCCCTAACCCTAATCCTAACCCTAAACCCTAACCCTAACCCTAACCCTAACCCTAACCCTAACCCTAACCCTAACCCTAACCCTAACCCTAACCCTAAACCCTAACCAGGTTGTGGTTTTTGGTACTTTTCAAAGTCGATCTTTTCAAAGTCTCAACATGATCCTATGCTTCGATTGGCTTGAAATTAATAAATCGACCCCGTTAGGGGCAGTACTTTGCGAGAATTAAGCCTATGATGAAAACCGCAAGTCTTTATCTTTTGTAGTTTCGGAGTTGGGGTTAATGTCGGGATTAGGCTTCACTCTCACACAAACGTTTCTTCAGTGAGGTCGGAAAGTGCGGCCGTACACTTCATTGATACCAATAAGTTTTCATGCTCTAGATCGCCTTTTCATCTTTTCGGAACAGTTAACTTTAAGAAAATATCTCTATTCAAATCCATTCTACACCTATTTGAAGATTGAAGTCAGAGGCACTTTTCATACTCTGTACTTAAAAATATTTTTGGAAATTTTTCACGCATGCGCAGTCACAAAAAAGGTCAGACATGCGCAGAAGTAAAAAAGGTCACCTCACTAACCCTCGCCAAAGTCCACTACCCTAACCCTAACCCTAACCCTAACCCTAACCCTAACCCTAACCCTAACCCTAACCCTAACCCTAACCCTAACCCTAACCCTAACCCTAACCCTAACCCTAACCCTAACCCTTAACCCTAACCCTAACCCTAACCCTAACCCTAACCCTAACCCTAACCCTAACCCTAACCCTAACCCTAACCCTAACCCTAACCCTAACCCTAACCCTAACCCTAACCCTAACCCTAACCCTAACCCTAACCCTAACCCTAACCCTAACCCTAACCCTAACCCTAACCCTAACCCTAACCCTAACCCTAACCCTAACCCTAACCCTAACCCTAACCCTAACCCTAACCCTAACCCTAACCCTAACCCTAACCCTAACCCTAACCCTAACCCTAACCCTAACCCTAACCCTAACCCTAACCTAACCCTAACCCTAACCCTAACCCTAACCCTAACCCTAACCTAACCCTAACCCTAACCCTAACCCTAACCCTAACCCTAACCCTAACCTTAAATTAATCTAACCCTAACCCTAATCCTAACCCTAACCCTAACCCTAACCCTGAATCAAAGGTCATTATGTAGTTTGGTGTATTGCTGTCAAATTTAATGAAGGTCAAAAAAGCTAGGATTTGCAATTTTGGACAAAATTCAGCATTTCAGATAGTACACTCACCTTAATTTTTTTTATAACTTTTTCAAATCAACTTGGATTTTCATCAAACTATGCAGCTATATTAGTAATATATTGATCTTACTCAATCACAGGTCATTATGTAGTTTGGTGTGTTGCTTACAAATTTCTAGGTAAAAAAAGATTGAATTTGCAGTTCGGACTATATTCAGATACCTAACCCTAATTTTTTTTATAACTTTTTCAAATCAACTAGGATTTTCATCAAACTATACAGCTATCTTAGTAATATATTGATCTTACTAAATCATAGGTCATTATGTAGTTTGGTGTATTGCTGTCAAATTTAAGGATTAAATTAATCTAGGTCCAAAAAGCTTGAATTTGCAGTTCCGACTATATTCAGATAGTACACCTTAAATCTTTTTATAACTTTTTCAAATCAACTTGGATTTTCATCAAACTATACAGCTATCTTGGTAACATATTGATCTTACTGAATCAAAGGTCATTATGTAGTTTGGTGTATTGCTGTCAAATTTAATGAAGGTCAAAAAAGCTAGGATTTGCAATTTTGGACAAAATTCAGCATTTCAGATAGTACACTCACCTTAATTTTTTTTATAACTTTTTCAAATCAACTTGGATTTTCATCAAACTATGCAGCTATATTAGTAATATATTGATCTTACTCAATCACAGGTCATTATGTAGTTTGGTGTGTTGCTTACAAATTTCTAGGTAAAAAAAGATTGAATTTGCAGTTCGGACTATATTCAGATACCTAACCCTAATTTTTTTTATAACTTTTTCAAATCAACTAGGATTTTCATCAAACTATACAGCTATCTTAGTAATATATTGATCTTACTAAATCATAGGTCATTATGTAGTTTGGTGTATTGCTGTCAAATTTAAGGATTAAATTAATCTAGGTCCAAAAAGCTTGAATTTGCAGTTCCGACTATATTCAGATAGTACACCTTAAATCTTTTTATAACTTTTTCAAATCAACTTGGATTTTCATCAAACTATACAGCTATCTTGGTAACATATTGATCTTACTGAATCAAAGGTCATTATGTAGTTTGGTGTATTGCTGTCAAATTTAATGAAGGTCAAAAAAGCTAGGATTTGCAATTTTGGACAAAATTCAGCATTTCAGATAGTACACTCACCTTAATTTTTTTTATAACTTTTTCAAATCAACTTGGATTTTCATCAAACTATGCAGCTATATTAGTAATATATTGATCTTACTCAATCACAGGTCATTATGTAGTTTGGTGTGTTGCTTACAAATTTCTAGGTAAAAAAAGATTGAATTTGCAGTTCGGACTATATTCAGATACCTAACCCTAATTTTTTTTATAACTTTTTCAAATCAACTAGGATTTTCATCAAACTATACAGCTATCTTAGTAATATATTGATCTTACTAAATCATAGGTCATTATGTAGTTTGGTGTATTGCTGTCAAATTTAAGGATTAAATTAATCTAGGTCCAAAAAGCTTGAATTTGCAGTTCCGACTATATTCAGATAGTACACCTTAAATCTTTTTATAACTTTTTCAAATCAACTTGGATTTTCATCAAACTATACAGCTATCTTGGTAACATATTGATCTTACTGAATCAAAGGTCATTATGTAGTTTGGTGTATTGCTGTCAAATTTAATGAAGGTCAAAAAAGCTAGGATTTGCAATTTTGGACAAAATTCAGCATTTCAGATAGTACACTCACCTTAATTTTTTTTATAACTTTTTCAAATCAACTTGGATTTTCATCAAACTATGCAGCTATATTAATAATATATTGATCTTACTCAATCACAGGTCATTATGTAGTTTGGTGTGTTGCTTACAAATTTCTAGGTAAAAAAAGATTGAATTTGCAGTTCGGACTATATTCAGATACCTAACCCTAATTTTTTTTATAACTTTTTCAAATCAACTAGGATTTTCATCAAACTATACAGCTATCTTAGTAATATATTGATCTTACTAAATCATAGGTCATTATGTAGTTTGGTGTATTGCTGTCAAATTTAAGGATTAAATTAATCTAGGTCCAAAAAGCTTGAATTTGCAGTTCCGACTATATTCAGATAGTACACCTTAAATCTTTTTATAACTTTTTCAAATCAACTTGGATTTTCATCAAACTATACAGCTATCTTGGTAACATATTGATCTTACTGAATCAAAGGTCATTATGTAGTTTGGTGTATTGCTGTCAAATTTAATGAAGGTCAAAAAAGCTAGGATTTGCAATTTTGGACAAAATTCAGCATTTCAGATAGTACACTCACCTTAATTTTTTTTATAACTTTTTCAAATCAACTTGGATTTTCATCAAACTATGCAGCTATATTAGTAATATATTGATCTTACTCAATCACAGGTCATTATGTAGTTTGGTGTGTTGCTTACAAATTTCTAGGTAAAAAAAGATTGAATTTGCAGTTCCGACTATATTCAGATACCTAACCCTAATTTTTTTTATAACTTTTTCAAATCAACTAGGATTTTCATCAAACTATACAGCTATCTTAGTAATATATTGATCTTACTAAATCATAGGTCATTATGTAGTTTGGTGTATTGCTGTCAAATTTAAGGATTAAATTAATCTAGGTCCAAAAAGCTTGAATTTGCAGTTCCGACTATATTCAGATAGTACACCTTAAATCTTTTTATAACTTTTTCAAATCAACTTGGATTTTCATCAAACTATACAGCTATCTTGGTAACATATTGATCTTACTGAATCAAAGGTCATTATGTAGTTTGGTGTATTGCTGTCAAATTTAATGAAGGTCAAAAAAGCTAGGATTTGCAATTTTGGACAAAATTCAGCATTTCAGATAGTACACTCACCTTAATTTTTTTTATAACTTTTTCAAATCAACTTGGATTTTCATCAAACTATGCAGCTATATTAGTAATATATTGATCTTACTCAATCACAGGTCATTATGTAGTTTGGTGTGTTGCTTACAAATTTCTAGGTAAAAAAAGATTGAATTTGCAGTTCGGACTATATTCAGATACCTAACCCTAATTTTTTTTATAACTTTTTCAAATCAACTAGGATTTTCATCAAACTATACAGCTATCTTAGTAATATATTGATCTTACTAAATCATAGGTCATTATGTAGTTTGGTGTATTGCTGTCAAATTTAAGGATTAAATTAATCTAGGTCCAAAAAGCTTGAATTTGCAGTTCCGACTATATTCAGATAGTACACCTTAAATCTTTTTATAACTTTTTCAAATCAACTTGGATTTTCATCAAACTATACAGCTATCTTGGTAACATATTGATCTTACTGAATCAAAGGTCATTATGTAGTTTGGTGTATTGCTGTCAAATTTAATGAAGGTCAAAAAAGCTAGGATTTGCAATTTTGGACAAAATTCAGCATTTCAGATAGTACACTCACCTTAATTTTTTTTATAACTTTTTCAAATCAACTTGGATTTTCATCAAACTATGCAGCTATATTAGTAATATATTGATCTTACTCAATCACAGGTCATTATGTAGTTTGGTGTGTTGCTTACAAATTTCTAGGTAAAAAAAGATTGAATTTGCAGTTCCGACTATATTCAGATACCTAACCCTAATTTTTTTTATAACTTTTTCAAATCAACTAGGATTTTCATCAAACTATACAGCTATCTTAGTAATATATTGATCTTACTAAATCATAGGTCATTATGTAGTTTGGTGTATTGCTGTCAAATTTAAGGATTAAATTAATCTAGGTCCAAAAAGCTTGAATTTGCAGTTCCGACTATATTCAGATAGTACACCTTAAATCTTTTTATAACTTTTTCAAATCAACTTGGATTTTCATCAAACTATACAGCTATCTTGGTAACATATTGATCTTACTGAATCAAAGGTCATTATGTAGTTTGGTGTATTGCTGTCAAATTTAATGAAGGTCAAAAAAGCTAGGATTTGCAATTTTGGACAAAATTCAGCATTTCAGATAGTACACTCACCTTAATTTTTTTTATAACTTTTTCAAATCAACTTGGATTTTCATCAAACTATGCAGCTATATTAGTAATATATTGATCTTACTCAATCACAGGTCATTATGTAGTTTGGTGTGTTGCTTACAAATTTCTAGGTAAAAAAAGATTGAATTTGCAGTTCGGACTATATTCAGATACCTAACCCTAATTTTTTTTATAACTTTTTCAAATCAACTAGGATTTTCATCAAACTATACAGCTATCTTAGTAATATATTGATCTTACTAAATCATAGGTCATTATGTAGTTTGGTGTATTGCTGTCAAATTTAAGGATTAAATTAATCTAGGTCCAAAAAGCTTGAATTTGCAGTTCCGACTATATTCAGATAGTACACCTTAAATCTTTTTATAACTTTTTCAAATCAACTTGGATTTTCATCAAACTATACAGCTATCTTGGTAACATATTGATCTTACTGAATCAAAGGTCATTATGTAGTTTGGTGTATTGCTGTCAAATTTAATGAAGGTCAAAAAAGCTAGGATTTGCAATTTTGGACAAAATTCAGCATTTCAGATAGTACACTCACCTTAATTTTTTTTATAACTTTTTCAAATCAACTTGGATTTTCATCAAACTATGCAGCTATATTAGTAATATATTGATCTTACTCAATCACAGGTCATTATGTAGTTTGGTGTGTTGCTTACAAATTTCTAGGTAAAAAAAGATTGAATTTGCAGTTCGGACTATATTCAGATACCTAACCCTAATTTTTTTTATAACTTTTTCAAATCAACTAGGATTTTCATCAACCTATACAGCTATTTTAGTAATATATTGATCTTACTAAATCATAGGTCATTATGTAGTTTGGTGTATTGCTGTCAAATTTAAGGATTAAATTAATACATCCTGACATTTTGCTATATGAGTCAGCCTGGGGTATCAAAACTACTTAAATTTTGTTACGTATCAATATATTGAACAAAAGGAGGACATGCTGGCACTCTTAATTTATGCGGACAAAAATTTGTAGTTGTTGTGTTCCAATATTGCTGTCATTTGTATTATACATTAAATCCTGACATAAAAATAGTTGCTGATTTACCATGCGGCTATATAGATTTACAAAATAAAGTGCAAATATGGTCAGTTTTGGTTGATGCAGTCAAATAATTTTGTTATAGGAGTCAGCCTGAGGTATCAAAACTACTGAAATTTTGTTGCTAGACAATATTTTGATTAAAAAGAGGACATGCTGGCAATCTATATTTATACGGAGAAAATTGTGTATTCACATTATGTTCCAATACTACTGTCATTTGTATAAAACATTCATTCTTGACATAAAATTATTACTGAATTATTATGCGGCTATATAGATTTACATAATAATGTGCAAATATGGTCAGTTTAAGTTGATGCTGTCAAATATTTTTGCAAACGGTAGGTTTTAATTGACAAGTCAAAACAGCTTAAATTTTCATTTGCCATTTTATTAACCTTCCTGTCAAATTGTAGGTTTATTTCATAGGTGAAAAAGGCTAAGATTTTCACTTCTGACTACATTCAGATAGTCACCTTTAAGAATTTCTACAACTTTCTCAAATCAACTGGGATTTTAAGGTTAACTAGACAGCTATCTCAATTATATACTATTCTTACAAAATGCAAAGTAGCAGTTTGCCATTTTCATTCATTCCTGTCAAATTGTATGTTTAATTGAGTAACTGTAGACTGACAAACTGTGTAAATCTATCAAACCTGAGCTACCACAAGTATAAAATGTTTATGCCGGTAAGGAATAATCAAGAAAAAGGTCAATTTTATTCATGAATACAACAAATATACCAATTTGACACTTAAACTCCTTCACACGACAGGTCAGTCCTATCGTGTCCTAAATATTTATGCGGAGCACATTGAATTGTTGTACCAGCAATTTAATTCCTGCCACAGAAGCCTAAACCAACTAACTGCTGATTCAGTAAAGTATGTTTAGGTGCAAATTAACCCTTTTTAACAGCCTTTGCAAGTCCCTAGAAAAACATTCGCATTCCTCAACACAGATTGCTATTTACACATGGAGCACTCCAAAATGTTGTACCAAGGAGTATAATTCCATATGAGGCATATGCTTTGGTATTCTCAGAGTGTTCTTTACATACACCTGTGCTGTCTCCTCTTATAAATGTCGGTTAAAAATAGGCAGTGCCATTCTATGTTGCATAGTAAGGTGGAGCACCTGCTAATGTTGTACCAGGAATAAGCATGTTACAGTTATTAGTTGGCTTTTTTATCGACCTATAACTTTTGAATGCCTGAGCTGATGTTCCAAAATCAGACTGCACAATTTGCCCAATTGAATGCCCATTCCAAAACGTTAAACATTTTGGAAATCGAACGGTAAACAACGGAGCTATGATTTTTCAAAGTTTGCCATGTACACTTCCGTGTTCCATACTACGTCTAATATGTAAACAAATACCCATGTGTTCTTTATCGACCTATAACTTTTGAATGCCTGACCTGATCTTCCAAACCTAGACTGCACAATTTGCCCAATTGAATGTCCTTTCCAAAACGTTAAACATTTTGTAAATCAAACGGTTAAAAACGGAGCTATGACTTTTTCAAAGTTTGCCATATAGCCTCCCGTATTCCTTACTACGTCTGATATGTAAACAAATACCCAAGTCTTCTTTAACGGCTATACACATTTTATTTTCACTATCAAGTCAGCACAATTTCCGCAGTTAAATGTCTCTTCCAAAACACTAAACAGTTTATACATCGGACCGCAAACAACGGAGCTACGATTTTTCAAACTTTGCCTATATTCCTAATTGGATTATCTTCCCTGAATTCAAATTTTGTGTCACACCTTGTTTGAGGAAATTATTACACAAAGCCTACTATATAAAGCACTCAGTACACATATGCTAATGGGGGGAACCCTTGTATCCAAGGCATGTCGCGCATGCGCACTCAGACTTTATAAATAAATAAATAAAAATTTTAACTATAATTTAACTCTAACACTACAGCATTTATCAAAACAGTTAAAAAAAAAAAAAAAAAAAAAAAAATAAACAAATAAAAATTTTAACTATAATTTAACTCTAACACTACAGCATTTATCAAAACAGTTAAAAAAAAAAAAAAAAAAAAAAAAAAAATAAAATAATAAATATAATTTAACTCAAACAGTCCAGCATGAGGCATAAAAGTACTCATTTATCAGAGCAGTACTTAAATATCATATAAAAGGAGAAATATTGGCACTTTCTATATCTGTCGACAAAGTTTTTAGTCTCCATACACTGAAAACTATAAACCAAAAAGAATAAAATATGATGCCGGTATGGAATAACCATGAAAAAAAGGTCAATGTTGACACCCTATATTGATGAGTACAACACATATTGCAATTTGAAACTTAAAATCCTTCACTCTAATGTCTAACAATCAGTCTTGAGGTACAAAAAGTACTCAATTACCAAGCCGGTACAAGAATATCAATAAAAAGAAAGAAATATTGTCGCCTTTTATTGTTATCGACACAAATAAAAGTAACCGTAGACTTATACAGTGTCAAATTATCCATCCTAAGAATGAAATGTTTATACCGGCACAGTAGTATCATCAAAAAGAAAGAAATAGTGTCGCCTTTTATTGTTATCGACACAAATAAAAGTAACCGTAGACTTATACAGTGTCAAATTATCCATCCTAAGAATGAAATGTTTATACCGGCACAGAAGTATCATCAAAAAGAAAGAAATAGTGTCGCCTTTTATTGTTATCGACACAAATATAAGTCACCGTAGACTTATACAGTGTCAAATTATCCATCAAAAGAATAAAATGTTTATACCGGCACAGAAGTATCATCAAAAAGAAAGAAATAGTGTCGCCTTTTATTGTTATCGACACAAATATAAGTAACCGTAGACTTATACAGTGTCAAATTATCCATCAAAAGAATAAAATGTTCATGCTGGCACACAAGTATCATCAAAAAGGATAGATATTGGCACCATGTATAGATGCAGACAACAAAATACAGCAACCTGAAACATTCATTTCTTCACTTTTGTGTCTGAGAATCCATCTAAACTCATAAATATCATACAACATATGAAATATTGTCACTTTTAGTTGGTATTGACATAAATATCAGTAACCGTACACTTATAAATCTCTCAATTGTTGTCAAATTATGCATTCTTATAGTTGTCGACAAATGTTTTAGTAACCGTAGACTCCTAACCTGTGTAAAACTATCAATCCTCAGGTACCGAAAGGATAAAATGTTAATGCCGGTAAGTAATAACCAAGAAAATGGTCAATATTGGCACCCTATATTGCTGAATGCAACAAATATAGCACTTCAAAACATTTATTCTGTCACTTTAATGTCTGACAATCCATTTGAATGTATCAAATGGCCTCTATTACCTGGCCAGTACAAGAATATTAGGACAAAGATGAAATAGTGTCGCTTTTAATTGTTTCGCGACATAAATATTAGTAACCGTACACTTATAAATCTCTCAATTTGTGTCAAACCATTCATTCTGAGATTCAAATAATGATGCCGGACCAGAAAAATCAGGAAGAAGGGAAGATATTGGCACCTTTTGTTTATACCGACAACAAATTTTGTTATTTAAACTTGTTTTCATTCCCATTTAATGTCAAACAACCCATCAGGATGTATTTAAAAGTGCTCAATTATAAGGCCAGTACCAGAATATCATTCAAAAGAAGAAATATTGGCTCTTTTTATTCTTGTCGACAAAAGTTTTAGTATAACCGTAGACTTACGAAGCGCTTAATTTTTGACAAAATTTTCATCGCGAGGTACATAAAGAATAAAATTATTATGCCGGTAGAGAATATTCAAGGAAAAGGGTAAATATTGGCCCAAGATATTGATGAATACAACAAATATAGCAGCTTGACACTTAAACTCCTTCATGAAAGGCTATCATTTCTTAACATTTAGGGAAAGTTGTACCACAGTTTCTGACACGTTTTCTTCGGCGACCTATAACTTTTGAATGCCCCGATACATTTTCAATATCAAGACATCAAAATGTGCGCAATTGAATTCCCTTTCCAAAACGCTAAACAGTTTAAAAATCGGACGGTCAACAACAGAGATACGATTTTTTCAAAGTTTGCCTATAAGCCTTAACAGATTATCTCCCCTGAATTTCAATATGCAAATTTTGGCATACCTTCTTCAGGAAATTGTTACAAAAAGACTACTATATATACAACTAAGTATGTATTACTGTTGGGGGACCCTTGAATCCAAAACATATCGGCGCATGCGCACTTGAAAGGGTTAGGGTTAGAAAAAAAGATCCGGCTAACCCAAACCCTAACCCAGGTTAGGGTTAACCCTAATTTGGGTTAGGGTTAACCCTAACCCTCATATATTCATACGCCAGCCATATCACAACCATTAATTGTCAGCCTACACCCCAGGTGCCCCCCTCTATATGATACCTAACCCTAACCCTAACCCTAACCCTAACCCTAACCCTAACCCTAACCCTAACCCTAACCCTAACCCTAACCCCTAACCCTAATCCTAACCCTAAACCCTAACCCTAACCCTAACCCTAACCCTAACCCTAACCCTAACCCTAACCCTAACCCTAACCCTAACCCTAAACCCTAACCAGGTTGTGGTTTTTGGTACTTTTCAAAGTCGATCTTTTCAAAGTCTCAACATGATCCTATGCTTCGATTGGCTTGAAATTAATAAATCGACCCCGTTAGGGGCAGTACTTTGCGAGAATTAAGCCTATGATGAAAACCGCAAGTCTTTATCTTTTGTAGTTTCGGAGTTGGGGTTAATGTCGGGATTAGGCTTCACTCTCACACAAACGTTTCTTCAGTGAGGTCGGAAAGTGCGGCCGTACACTTCATTGATACCAATAAGTTTTCATGCTCTAGATCGCCTTTTCATCTTTTCGGAACAGTTAACTTTAAGAAAATATCTCTATTCAAATCCATTCTACACCTATTTGAAGATTGAAGTCAGAGGCACTTTTCATACTCTGTACTTAAAAATATTTTTGGAAATTTTTCACGCATGCGCAGTCACAAAAAAGGTCAGACATGCGCAGAAGTAAAAAAGGTCACCTCACTAACCCTCGCCAAAGTCCACTACCCTAACCCTAACCCTAACCCTAACCCTAACCCTAACCCTAACCCTAACCCTAACCCTAACCTAACCCTAACCCTAACCCTAACCCTAACCCTAACCCTAACCCTAACCCTAACCCTAACCCTAACCCTAACCCTAACCTTAAATTAATCTAACCCTAACCCTAACCCTAACCCTAACCCTAACCCTAACCCTAACCCTAACCCTAACCCTAACCCTAACCCTAACCTAACCCTAACCCTAACCCTAACCCTAACCCTAACCCTAACCCTAACCCTAACCCTAACCCTAACCCTAACCCTAACCCTAAACCCTAACCAGGTTGTGGTTTTTGGTACTTTTCAAAGTCGATCTTTTCAAAGTCTCAACATGATCCTATGCTTCGATTGGCTTGAAATTAATAAATCGACCCCGTTAGGGGCAGTACTTTGCGAGAATTAAGCCTATGATGAAAACCGCAAGTCTTTATCTTTTGTAGTTTCGGAGTTGGGGTTAATGTCGGGATTAGGCTTCACTCTCACACAAACGTTTCTTCAGTGAGGTCGGAAAGTGCGGCCGTACACTTCATTGATACCAATAAGTTTTCATGCTCTAGATCGCCTTTTCATCTTTTCGGAACAGTTAACTTTAAGAAAATATCTCTATTCAAATCCATTCTACACCTATTTGAAGATTGAAGTCAGAGGCACTTTTCATACTCTGTACTTAAAAATATTTTTGGAAATTTTTCACGCATGCGCAGTCACAAAAAAGGTCAGACATGCGCAGAAGTAAAAAAGGTCACCTCACTAACCCTCGCCAAAGTCCACTACCCTAACCCTAACCCTAACCCTAACCCTAACCCTAACCCTAACCCTAACCCTAACCCTAACCTAACCCTAACCCTAACCCTAACCCTAACCCTAACCCTAACCTAACCCTAACCCTAACCCTAACCCTAACCCTAACCCTAACCCTAACCTTAAATTAATCTAACCCTAACCCTAATCCTAACCCTAACCCTAACCCTAACCCTGAATCAAAGGTCATTATGTAGTTTGGTGTATTGCTGTCAAATTTAATGAAGGTCAAAAAAGCTAGGATTTGCAATTTTGGACAAAATTCAGCATTTCAGATAGTACACTCACCTTAATTTTTTTTATAACTTTTTCAAATCAACTTGGATTTTCATCAAACTATGCAGCTATATTAGTAATATATTGATCTTACTCAATCACAGGTCATTATGTAGTTTGGTGTGTTGCTTACAAATTTCTAGGTAAAAAAAGATTGAATTTGCAGTTCGGACTATATTCAGATACCTAACCCTAATTTTTTTTATAACTTTTTCAAATCAACTAGGATTTTCATCAAACTATACAGCTATCTTAGTAATATATTGATCTTACTAAATCATAGGTCATTATGTAGTTTGGTGTATTGCTGTCAAATTTAAGGATTAAATTAATCTAGGTCCAAAAAGCTTGAATTTGCAGTTCCGACTATATTCAGATAGTACACCTTAAATCTTTTTATAACTTTTTCAAATCAACTTGGATTTTCATCAAACTATACAGCTATCTTGGTAACATATTGATCTTACTGAATCAAAGGTCATTATGTAGTTTGGTGTATTGCTGTCAAATTTAATGAAGGTCAAAAAAGCTAGGATTTGCAATTTTGGACAAAATTCAGCATTTCAGATAGTACACTCACCTTAATTTTTTTTATAACTTTTTCAAATCAACTTGGATTTTCATCAAACTATGCAGCTATATTAGTAATATATTGATCTTACTCAATCACAGGTCATTATGTAGTTTGGTGTGTTGCTTACAAATTTCTAGGTAAAAAAAGATTGAATTTGCAGTTCGGACTATATTCAGATACCTAACCCTAATTTTTTTTATAACTTTTTCAAATCAACTAGGATTTTCATCAAACTATACAGCTATCTTAGTAATATATTGATCTTACTAAATCATAGGTCATTATGTAGTTTGGTGTATTGCTGTCAAATTTAAGGATTAAATTAATCTAGGTCCAAAAAGCTTGAATTTGCAGTTCCGACTATATTCAGATAGTACACCTTAAATCTTTTTATAACTTTTTCAAATCAACTTGGATTTTCATCAAACTATACAGCTATCTTGGTAACATATTGATCTTACTGAATCAAAGGTCATTATGTAGTTTGGTGTATTGCTGTCAAATTTAATGAAGGTCAAAAAAGCTAGGATTTGCAATTTTGGACAAAATTCAGCATTTCAGATAGTACACTCACCTTAATTTTTTTTATAACTTTTTCAAATCAACTTGGATTTTCATCAAACTATGCAGCTATATTAGTAATATATTGATCTTACTCAATCACAGGTCATTATGTAGTTTGGTGTGTTGCTTACAAATTTCTAGGTAAAAAAAGATTGAATTTGCAGTTCGGACTATATTCAGATACCTAACCCTAATTTTTTTTATAACTTTTTCAAATCAACTAGGATTTTCATCAAACTATACAGCTATCTTAGTAATATATTGATCTTACTAAATCATAGGTCATTATGTAGTTTGGTGTATTGCTGTCAAATTTAAGGATTAAATTAATCTAGGTCCAAAAAGCTTGAATTTGCAGTTCCGACTATATTCAGATAGTACACCTTAAATCTTTTTATAACTTTTTCAAATCAACTTGGATTTTCATCAAACTATACAGCTATCTTGGTAACATATTGATCTTACTGAATCAAAGGTCATTATGTAGTTTGGTGTATTGCTGTCAAATTTAATGAAGGTCAAAAAAGCTAGGATTTGCAATTTTGGACAAAATTCAGCATTTCAGATAGTACACTCACCTTAATTTTTTTTATAACTTTTTCAAATCAACTTGGATTTTCATCAAACTATGCAGCTATATTAATAATATATTGATCTTACTCAATCACAGGTCATTATGTAGTTTGGTGTGTTGCTTACAAATTTCTAGGTAAAAAAAGATTGAATTTGCAGTTCGGACTATATTCAGATACCTAACCCTAATTTTTTTTATAACTTTTTCAAATCAACTAGGATTTTCATCAAACTATACAGCTATCTTAGTAATATATTGATCTTACTAAATCATAGGTCATTATGTAGTTTGGTGTATTGCTGTCAAATTTAAGGATTAAATTAATCTAGGTCCAAAAAGCTTGAATTTGCAGTTCCGACTATATTCAGATAGTACACCTTAAATCTTTTTATAACTTTTTCAAATCAACTTGGATTTTCATCAAACTATACAGCTATCTTGGTAACATATTGATCTTACTGAATCAAAGGTCATTATGTAGTTTGGTGTATTGCTGTCAAATTTAATGAAGGTCAAAAAAGCTAGGATTTGCAATTTTGGACAAAATTCAGCATTTCAGATAGTACACTCACCTTAATTTTTTTTATAACTTTTTCAAATCAACTTGGATTTTCATCAAACTATGCAGCTATATTAGTAATATATTGATCTTACTCAATCACAGGTCATTATGTAGTTTGGTGTGTTGCTTACAAATTTCTAGGTAAAAAAAGATTGAATTTGCAGTTCCGACTATATTCAGATACCTAACCCTAATTTTTTTTATAACTTTTTCAAATCAACTAGGATTTTCATCAAACTATACAGCTATCTTAGTAATATATTGATCTTACTAAATCATAGGTCATTATGTAGTTTGGTGTATTGCTGTCAAATTTAAGGATTAAATTAATCTAGGTCCAAAAAGCTTGAATTTGCAGTTCCGACTATATTCAGATAGTACACCTTAAATCTTTTTATAACTTTTTCAAATCAACTTGGATTTTCATCAAACTATACAGCTATCTTGGTAACATATTGATCTTACTGAATCAAAGGTCATTATGTAGTTTGGTGTATTGCTGTCAAATTTAATGAAGGTCAAAAAAGCTAGGATTTGCAATTTTGGACAAAATTCAGCATTTCAGATAGTACACTCACCTTAATTTTTTTTATAACTTTTTCAAATCAACTTGGATTTTCATCAAACTATGCAGCTATATTAGTAATATATTGATCTTACTCAATCACAGGTCATTATGTAGTTTGGTGTGTTGCTTACAAATTTCTAGGTAAAAAAAGATTGAATTTGCAGTTCGGACTATATTCAGATACCTAACCCTAATTTTTTTTATAACTTTTTCAAATCAACTAGGATTTTCATCAAACTATACAGCTATCTTAGTAATATATTGATCTTACTAAATCATAGGTCATTATGTAGTTTGGTGTATTGCTGTCAAATTTAAGGATTAAATTAATCTAGGTCCAAAAAGCTTGAATTTGCAGTTCCGACTATATTCAGATAGTACACCTTAAATCTTTTTATAACTTTTTCAAATCAACTTGGATTTTCATCAAACTATACAGCTATCTTGGTAACATATTGATCTTACTGAATCAAAGGTCATTATGTAGTTTGGTGTATTGCTGTCAAATTTAATGAAGGTCAAAAAAGCTAGGATTTGCAATTTTGGACAAAATTCAGCATTTCAGATAGTACACTCACCTTAATTTTTTTTATAACTTTTTCAAATCAACTTGGATTTTCATCAAACTATGCAGCTATATTAGTAATATATTGATCTTACTCAATCACAGGTCATTATGTAGTTTGGTGTGTTGCTTACAAATTTCTAGGTAAAAAAAGATTGAATTTGCAGTTCCGACTATATTCAGATACCTAACCCTAATTTTTTTTATAACTTTTTCAAATCAACTAGGATTTTCATCAAACTATACAGCTATCTTAGTAATATATTGATCTTACTAAATCATAGGTCATTATGTAGTTTGGTGTATTGCTGTCAAATTTAAGGATTAAATTAATCTAGGTCCAAAAAGCTTGAATTTGCAGTTCCGACTATATTCAGATAGTACACCTTAAATCTTTTTATAACTTTTTCAAATCAACTTGGATTTTCATCAAACTATACAGCTATCTTGGTAACATATTGATCTTACTGAATCAAAGGTCATTATGTAGTTTGGTGTATTGCTGTCAAATTTAATGAAGGTCAAAAAAGCTAGGATTTGCAATTTTGGACAAAATTCAGCATTTCAGATAGTACACTCACCTTAATTTTTTTTATAACTTTTTCAAATCAACTTGGATTTTCATCAAACTATGCAGCTATATTAGTAATATATTGATCTTACTCAATCACAGGTCATTATGTAGTTTGGTGTGTTGCTTACAAATTTCTAGGTAAAAAAAGATTGAATTTGCAGTTCGGACTATATTCAGATACCTAACCCTAATTTTTTTTATAACTTTTTCAAATCAACTAGGATTTTCATCAAACTATACAGCTATCTTAGTAATATATTGATCTTACTAAATCATAGGTCATTATGTAGTTTGGTGTATTGCTGTCAAATTTAAGGATTAAATTAATCTAGGTCCAAAAAGCTTGAATTTGCAGTTCCGACTATATTCAGATAGTACACCTTAAATCTTTTTATAACTTTTTCAAATCAACTTGGATTTTCATCAAACTATACAGCTATCTTGGTAACATATTGATCTTACTGAATCAAAGGTCATTATGTAGTTTGGTGTATTGCTGTCAAATTTAATGAAGGTCAAAAAAGCTAGGATTTGCAATTTTGGACAAAATTCAGCATTTCAGATAGTACACTCACCTTAATTTTTTTTATAACTTTTTCAAATCAACTTGGATTTTCATCAAACTATGCAGCTATATTAGTAATATATTGATCTTACTCAATCACAGGTCATTATGTAGTTTGGTGTGTTGCTTACAAATTTCTAGGTAAAAAAAGATTGAATTTGCAGTTCGGACTATATTCAGATACCTAACCCTAATTTTTTTTATAACTTTTTCAAATCAACTAGGATTTTCATCAACCTATACAGCTATTTTAGTAATATATTGATCTTACTAAATCATAGGTCATTATGTAGTTTGGTGTATTGCTGTCAAATTTAAGGATTAAATTAATACATCCTGACATTTTGCTATATGAGTCAGCCTGGGGTATCAAAACTACTTAAATTTTGTTACGTATCAATATATTGAACAAAAGGAGGACATGCTGGCACTCTTAATTTATGCGGACAAAAATTTGTAGTTGTTGTGTTCCAATATTGCTGTCATTTGTATTATACATTAAATCCTGACATAAAAATAGTTGCTGATTTACCATGCGGCTATATAGATTTACAAAATAAAGTGCAAATATGGTCAGTTTTGGTTGATGCAGTCAAATAATTTTGTTATAGGAGTCAGCCTGAGGTATCAAAACTACTGAAATTTTGTTGCTAGACAATATTTTGATTAAAAAGAGGACATGCTGGCAATCTATATTTATACGGAGAAAATTGTGTATTCACATTATGTTCCAATACTACTGTCATTTGTATAAAACATTCATTCTTGACATAAAATTATTACTGAATTATTATGCGGCTATATAGATTTACATAATAATGTGCAAATATGGTCAGTTTAAGTTGATGCTGTCAAATATTTTTGCAAACGGTAGGTTTTAATTGACAAGTCAAAACAGCTTAAATTTTCATTTGCCATTTTATTAACCTTCCTGTCAAATTGTAGGTTTATTTCATAGGTGAAAAAGGCTAAGATTTTCACTTCTGACTACATTCAGATAGTCACCTTTAAGAATTTCTACAACTTTCTCAAATCAACTGGGATTTTAAGGTTAACTAGACAGCTATCTCAATTATATACTATTCTTACAAAATGCAAAGTAGCAGTTTGCCATTTTCATTCATTCCTGTCAAATTGTATGTTTAATTGAGTAACTGTAGACTGACAAACTGTGTAAATCTATCAAACCTGAGCTACCACAAGTATAAAATGTTTATGCCGGTAAGGAATAATCAAGAAAAAGGTCAATTTTATTCATGAATACAACAAATATACCAATTTGACACTTAAACTCCTTCACACGACAGGTCAGTCCTATCGTGTCCTAAATATTTATGCGGAGCACATTGAATTGTTGTACCAGCAATTTAATTCCTGCCACAGAAGCCTAAACCAACTAACTGCTGATTCAGTAAAGTATGTTTAGGTGCAAATTAACCCTTTTTAACAGCCTTTGCAAGTCCCTAGAAAAACATTCGCATTCCTCAACACAGATTGCTATTTACACATGGAGCACTCCAAAATGTTGTACCAAGGAGTATAATTCCATATGAGGCATATGCTTTGGTATTCTCAGAGTGTTCTTTACATACACCTGTGCTGTCTCCTCTTATAAATGTCGGTTAAAAATAGGCAGTGCCATTCTATGTTGCATAGTAAGGTGGAGCACCTGCTAATGTTGTACCAGGAATAAGCATGTTACAGTTATTAGTTGGCTTTTTTATCGACCTATAACTTTTGAATGCCTGAGCTGATGTTCCAAAATCAGACTGCACAATTTGCCCAATTGAATGCCCATTCCAAAACGTTAAACATTTTGGAAATCGAACGGTAAACAACGGAGCTATGATTTTTCAAAGTTTGCCATGTACACTTCCGTGTTCCATACTACGTCTAATATGTAAACAAATACCCATGTGTTCTTTATCGACCTATAACTTTTGAATGCCTGACCTGATCTTCCAAACCTAGACTGCACAATTTGCCCAATTGAATGTCCTTTCCAAAACGTTAAACATTTTGTAAATCAAACGGTTAAAAACGGAGCTATGACTTTTTCAAAGTTTGCCATATAGCCTCCCGTATTCCTTACTACGTCTGATATGTAAACAAATACCCAAGTCTTCTTTAACGGCTATACACATTTTATTTTCACTATCAAGTCAGCACAATTTCCGCAGTTAAATGTCTCTTCCAAAACACTAAACAGTTTATACATCGGACCGCAAACAACGGAGCTACGATTTTTCAAACTTTGCCTATATTCCTAATTGGATTATCTTCCCTGAATTCAAATTTTGTGTCACACCTTGTTTGAGGAAATTATTACACAAAGCCTACTATATAAAGCACTCAGTACACATATGCTAATGGGGGGAACCCTTGTATCCAAGGCATGTCGCGCATGCGCACTCAGACTTTATAAATAAATAAATAAAAATTTTAACTATAATTTAACTCTAACACTACAGCATTTATCAAAACAGTTAAAAAAAAAAAAAAAAAAAAAAAAATAAACAAATAAAAATTTTAACTATAATTTAACTCTAACACTACAGCATTTATCAAAACAGTTAAAAAAAAAAAAAAAAAAAAAAAAAAAATAAAATAATAAATATAATTTAACTCAAACAGTCCAGCATGAGGCATAAAAGTACTCATTTATCAGAGCAGTACTTAAATATCATATAAAAGGAGAAATATTGGCACTTTCTATATCTGTCGACAAAGTTTTTAGTCTCCATACACTGAAAACTATAAACCAAAAAGAATAAAATATGATGCCGGTATGGAATAACCATGAAAAAAAGGTCAATGTTGACACCCTATATTGATGAGTACAACACATATTGCAATTTGAAACTTAAAATCCTTCACTCTAATGTCTAACAATCAGTCTTGAGGTACAAAAAGTACTCAATTACCAAGCCGGTACAAGAATATCAATAAAAAGAAAGAAATATTGTCGCCTTTTATTGTTATCGACACAAATAAAAGTAACCGTAGACTTATACAGTGTCAAATTATCCATCCTAAGAATGAAATGTTTATACCGGCACAGTAGTATCATCAAAAAGAAAGAAATAGTGTCGCCTTTTATTGTTATCGACACAAATAAAAGTAACCGTAGACTTATACAGTGTCAAATTATCCATCCTAAGAATGAAATGTTTATACCGGCACAGAAGTATCATCAAAAAGAAAGAAATAGTGTCGCCTTTTATTGTTATCGACACAAATATAAGTCACCGTAGACTTATACAGTGTCAAATTATCCATCAAAAGAATAAAATGTTTATACCGGCACAGAAGTATCATCAAAAAGAAAGAAATAGTGTCGCCTTTTATTGTTATCGACACAAATATAAGTAACCGTAGACTTATACAGTGTCAAATTATCCATCAAAAGAATAAAATGTTCATGCTGGCACACAAGTATCATCAAAAAGGATAGATATTGGCACCATGTATAGATGCAGACAACAAAATACAGCAACCTGAAACATTCATTTCTTCACTTTTGTGTCTGAGAATCCATCTAAACTCATAAATATCATACAACATATGAAATATTGTCACTTTTAGTTGGTATTGACATAAATATCAGTAACCGTACACTTATAAATCTCTCAATTGTTGTCAAATTATGCATTCTTATAGTTGTCGACAAATGTTTTAGTAACCGTAGACTCCTAACCTGTGTAAAACTATCAATCCTCAGGTACCGAAAGGATAAAATGTTAATGCCGGTAAGTAATAACCAAGAAAATGGTCAATATTGGCACCCTATATTGCTGAATGCAACAAATATAGCACTTCAAAACATTTATTCTGTCACTTTAATGTCTGACAATCCATTTGAATGTATCAAATGGCCTCTATTACCTGGCCAGTACAAGAATATTAGGACAAAGATGAAATAGTGTCGCTTTTAATTGTTTCGCGACATAAATATTAGTAACCGTACACTTATAAATCTCTCAATTTGTGTCAAACCATTCATTCTGAGATTCAAATAATGATGCCGGACCAGAAAAATCAGGAAGAAGGGAAGATATTGGCACCTTTTGTTTATACCGACAACAAATTTTGTTATTTAAACTTGTTTTCATTCCCATTTAATGTCAAACAACCCATCAGGATGTATTTAAAAGTGCTCAATTATAAGGCCAGTACCAGAATATCATTCAAAAGAAGAAATATTGGCTCTTTTTATTCTTGTCGACAAAAGTTTTAGTATAACCGTAGACTTACGAAGCGCTTAATTTTTGACAAAATTTTCATCGCGAGGTACATAAAGAATAAAATTATTATGCCGGTAGAGAATATTCAAGGAAAAGGGTAAATATTGGCCCAAGATATTGATGAATACAACAAATATAGCAGCTTGACACTTAAACTCCTTCATGAAAGGCTATCATTTCTTAACATTTAGGGAAAGTTGTACCACAGTTTCTGACACGTTTTCTTCGGCGACCTATAACTTTTGAATGCCCCGATACATTTTCAATATCAAGACATCAAAATGTGCGCAATTGAATTCCCTTTCCAAAACGCTAAACAGTTTAAAAATCGGACGGTCAACAACAGAGATACGATTTTTTCAAAGTTTGCCTATAAGCCTTAACAGATTATCTCCCCTGAATTTCAATATGCAAATTTTGGCATACCTTCTTCAGGAAATTGTTACAAAAAGACTACTATATATACAACTAAGTATGTATTACTGTTGGGGGACCCTTGAATCCAAAACATATCGGCGCATGCGCACTTGAAAGGGTTAGGGTTAGAAAAAAAGATCCGGCTAACCCAAACCCTAACCCAGGTTAGGGTTAACCCTAATTTGGGTTAGGGTTAACCCTAACCCTCATATATTCATACGCCAGCCATATCACAACCATTAATTGTCAGCCTACACCCCAGGTGCCCCCCTCTATATGATACCTAACCCTAACCCTAACCCTAACCCTAACCCTAACCCTAACCCTAACCCTAACCCTAACCCTAACCCTAACCCCTAACCCTAATCCTAACCCTAAACCCTAACCCTAACCCTAACCCTAACCCTAACCCTAACCCTAACCCTAACCCTAAACCCTAACCAGGTTGTGGTTTTTGGTACTTTTCAAAGTCGATCTTTTCAAAGTCTCAACATGATCCTATGCTTCGATTGGCTTGAAATTAATAAATCGACCCCGTTAGGGGCAGTACTTTGCGAGAATTAAGCCTATGATGAAAACCGCAAGTCTTTATCTTTTGTAGTTTCGGAGTTGGGGTTAATGTCGGGATTAGGCTTCACTCTCACACAAACGTTTCTTCAGTGAGGTCGGAAAGTGCGGCCGTACACTTCATTGATACCAATAAGTTTTCATGCTCTAGATCGCCTTTTCATCTTTTCGGAACAGTTAACTTTAAGAAAATATCTCTATTCAAATCCATTCTACACCTATTTGAAGATTGAAGTCAGAGGCACTTTTCATACTCTGTACTTAAAAATATTTTTGGAAATTTTTCACGCATGCGCAGTCACAAAAAAGGTCAGACATGCGCAGAAGTAAAAAAGGTCACCTCACTAACCCTCGCCAAAGTCCACTACCCTAACCCTAACCCTAACCCTAACCCTAACCCTAACCCTAACCCTAACCCTAACCCTAACCTAACCCTAACCCTAACCCTAACCCTAACCCTAACCCTAACCTAACCCTAACCCTAACCCTAACCCTAACCCTAACCCTAACCCTAACCCTAACCCTAACCTTAAATTAATCTAACCCTAACCCTAACCCTAACCCTAACCCTAACCCTAACCCTAACCCTAACCCTAACCCTAACCTAACCCTAACCCTAACCCTAACCCTAACCCTAACCCTAACCCTAACCCTAACCCTAACCCTAACCCTAAACCCTAACCAGGTTGTGGTTTTTGGTACTTTTCAAAGTCGATCTTTTCAAAGTCTCAACATGATCCTATGCTTCGATTGGCTTGAAATTAATAAATCGACCCCGTTAGGGGCAGTACTTTGCGAGAATTAAGCCTATGATGAAAACCGCAAGTCTTTATCTTTTGTAGTTTCGGAGTTGGGGTTAATGTCGGGATTAGGCTTCACTCTCACACAAACGTTTCTTCAGTGAGGTCGGAAAGTGCGGCCGTACACTTCATTGATACCAATAAGTTTTCATGCTCTAGATCGCCTTTTCATCTTTTCGGAACAGTTAACTTTAAGAAAATATCTCTATTCAAATCCATTCTACACCTATTTGAAGATTGAAGTCAGAGGCACTTTTCATACTCTGTACTTAAAAATATTTTTGGAAATTTTTCACGCATGCGCAGTCACAAAAAAGGTCAGACATGCGCAGAAGTAAAAAAGGTCACCTCACTAACCCTCGCCAAAGTCCACTACCCTAACCCTAACCCTAACCCTAACCCTAACCCTAACCCTAACCCTAACCCTAACCCTAACCTAACCCTAACCCTAACCCTAACCCTAACCCTAACCCTAACCTAACCCTAACCCTAACCCTAACCCTAACCCTAACCCTAACCCTAACCTTAAATTAATCTAACCCTAACCCTAATCCTAACCCTAACCCTAACCCTAACCCTGAATCAAAGGTCATTATGTAGTTTGGTGTATTGCTGTCAAATTTAATGAAGGTCAAAAAAGCTAGGATTTGCAATTTTGGACAAAATTCAGCATTTCAGATAGTACACTCACCTTAATTTTTTTTATAACTTTTTCAAATCAACTTGGATTTTCATCAAACTATGCAGCTATATTAGTAATATATTGATCTTACTCAATCACAGGTCATTATGTAGTTTGGTGTGTTGCTTACAAATTTCTAGGTAAAAAAAGATTGAATTTGCAGTTCGGACTATATTCAGATACCTAACCCTAATTTTTTTTATAACTTTTTCAAATCAACTAGGATTTTCATCAAACTATACAGCTATCTTAGTAATATATTGATCTTACTAAATCATAGGTCATTATGTAGTTTGGTGTATTGCTGTCAAATTTAAGGATTAAATTAATCTAGGTCCAAAAAGCTTGAATTTGCAGTTCCGACTATATTCAGATAGTACACCTTAAATCTTTTTATAACTTTTTCAAATCAACTTGGATTTTCATCAAACTATACAGCTATCTTGGTAACATATTGATCTTACTGAATCAAAGGTCATTATGTAGTTTGGTGTATTGCTGTCAAATTTAATGAAGGTCAAAAAAGCTAGGATTTGCAATTTTGGACAAAATTCAGCATTTCAGATAGTACACTCACCTTAATTTTTTTTATAACTTTTTCAAATCAACTTGGATTTTCATCAAACTATGCAGCTATATTAGTAATATATTGATCTTACTCAATCACAGGTCATTATGTAGTTTGGTGTGTTGCTTACAAATTTCTAGGTAAAAAAAGATTGAATTTGCAGTTCGGACTATATTCAGATACCTAACCCTAATTTTTTTTATAACTTTTTCAAATCAACTAGGATTTTCATCAAACTATACAGCTATCTTAGTAATATATTGATCTTACTAAATCATAGGTCATTATGTAGTTTGGTGTATTGCTGTCAAATTTAAGGATTAAATTAATCTAGGTCCAAAAAGCTTGAATTTGCAGTTCCGACTATATTCAGATAGTACACCTTAAATCTTTTTATAACTTTTTCAAATCAACTTGGATTTTCATCAAACTATACAGCTATCTTGGTAACATATTGATCTTACTGAATCAAAGGTCATTATGTAGTTTGGTGTATTGCTGTCAAATTTAATGAAGGTCAAAAAAGCTAGGATTTGCAATTTTGGACAAAATTCAGCATTTCAGATAGTACACTCACCTTAATTTTTTTTATAACTTTTTCAAATCAACTTGGATTTTCATCAAACTATGCAGCTATATTAGTAATATATTGATCTTACTCAATCACAGGTCATTATGTAGTTTGGTGTGTTGCTTACAAATTTCTAGGTAAAAAAAGATTGAATTTGCAGTTCGGACTATATTCAGATACCTAACCCTAATTTTTTTTATAACTTTTTCAAATCAACTAGGATTTTCATCAAACTATACAGCTATCTTAGTAATATATTGATCTTACTAAATCATAGGTCATTATGTAGTTTGGTGTATTGCTGTCAAATTTAAGGATTAAATTAATCTAGGTCCAAAAAGCTTGAATTTGCAGTTCCGACTATATTCAGATAGTACACCTTAAATCTTTTTATAACTTTTTCAAATCAACTTGGATTTTCATCAAACTATACAGCTATCTTGGTAACATATTGATCTTACTGAATCAAAGGTCATTATGTAGTTTGGTGTATTGCTGTCAAATTTAATGAAGGTCAAAAAAGCTAGGATTTGCAATTTTGGACAAAATTCAGCATTTCAGATAGTACACTCACCTTAATTTTTTTTATAACTTTTTCAAATCAACTTGGATTTTCATCAAACTATGCAGCTATATTAATAATATATTGATCTTACTCAATCACAGGTCATTATGTAGTTTGGTGTGTTGCTTACAAATTTCTAGGTAAAAAAAGATTGAATTTGCAGTTCGGACTATATTCAGATACCTAACCCTAATTTTTTTTATAACTTTTTCAAATCAACTAGGATTTTCATCAAACTATACAGCTATCTTAGTAATATATTGATCTTACTAAATCATAGGTCATTATGTAGTTTGGTGTATTGCTGTCAAATTTAAGGATTAAATTAATCTAGGTCCAAAAAGCTTGAATTTGCAGTTCCGACTATATTCAGATAGTACACCTTAAATCTTTTTATAACTTTTTCAAATCAACTTGGATTTTCATCAAACTATACAGCTATCTTGGTAACATATTGATCTTACTGAATCAAAGGTCATTATGTAGTTTGGTGTATTGCTGTCAAATTTAATGAAGGTCAAAAAAGCTAGGATTTGCAATTTTGGACAAAATTCAGCATTTCAGATAGTACACTCACCTTAATTTTTTTTATAACTTTTTCAAATCAACTTGGATTTTCATCAAACTATGCAGCTATATTAGTAATATATTGATCTTACTCAATCACAGGTCATTATGTAGTTTGGTGTGTTGCTTACAAATTTCTAGGTAAAAAAAGATTGAATTTGCAGTTCCGACTATATTCAGATACCTAACCCTAATTTTTTTTATAACTTTTTCAAATCAACTAGGATTTTCATCAAACTATACAGCTATCTTAGTAATATATTGATCTTACTAAATCATAGGTCATTATGTAGTTTGGTGTATTGCTGTCAAATTTAAGGATTAAATTAATCTAGGTCCAAAAAGCTTGAATTTGCAGTTCCGACTATATTCAGATAGTACACCTTAAATCTTTTTATAACTTTTTCAAATCAACTTGGATTTTCATCAAACTATACAGCTATCTTGGTAACATATTGATCTTACTGAATCAAAGGTCATTATGTAGTTTGGTGTATTGCTGTCAAATTTAATGAAGGTCAAAAAAGCTAGGATTTGCAATTTTGGACAAAATTCAGCATTTCAGATAGTACACTCACCTTAATTTTTTTTATAACTTTTTCAAATCAACTTGGATTTTCATCAAACTATGCAGCTATATTAGTAATATATTGATCTTACTCAATCACAGGTCATTATGTAGTTTGGTGTGTTGCTTACAAATTTCTAGGTAAAAAAAGATTGAATTTGCAGTTCGGACTATATTCAGATACCTAACCCTAATTTTTTTTATAACTTTTTCAAATCAACTAGGATTTTCATCAAACTATACAGCTATCTTAGTAATATATTGATCTTACTAAATCATAGGTCATTATGTAGTTTGGTGTATTGCTGTCAAATTTAAGGATTAAATTAATCTAGGTCCAAAAAGCTTGAATTTGCAGTTCCGACTATATTCAGATAGTACACCTTAAATCTTTTTATAACTTTTTCAAATCAACTTGGATTTTCATCAAACTATACAGCTATCTTGGTAACATATTGATCTTACTGAATCAAAGGTCATTATGTAGTTTGGTGTATTGCTGTCAAATTTAATGAAGGTCAAAAAAGCTAGGATTTGCAATTTTGGACAAAATTCAGCATTTCAGATAGTACACTCACCTTAATTTTTTTTATAACTTTTTCAAATCAACTTGGATTTTCATCAAACTATGCAGCTATATTAGTAATATATTGATCTTACTCAATCACAGGTCATTATGTAGTTTGGTGTGTTGCTTACAAATTTCTAGGTAAAAAAAGATTGAATTTGCAGTTCCGACTATATTCAGATACCTAACCCTAATTTTTTTTATAACTTTTTCAAATCAACTAGGATTTTCATCAAACTATACAGCTATCTTAGTAATATATTGATCTTACTAAATCATAGGTCATTATGTAGTTTGGTGTATTGCTGTCAAATTTAAGGATTAAATTAATCTAGGTCCAAAAAGCTTGAATTTGCAGTTCCGACTATATTCAGATAGTACACCTTAAATCTTTTTATAACTTTTTCAAATCAACTTGGATTTTCATCAAACTATACAGCTATCTTGGTAACATATTGATCTTACTGAATCAAAGGTCATTATGTAGTTTGGTGTATTGCTGTCAAATTTAATGAAGGTCAAAAAAGCTAGGATTTGCAATTTTGGACAAAATTCAGCATTTCAGATAGTACACTCACCTTAATTTTTTTTATAACTTTTTCAAATCAACTTGGATTTTCATCAAACTATGCAGCTATATTAGTAATATATTGATCTTACTCAATCACAGGTCATTATGTAGTTTGGTGTGTTGCTTACAAATTTCTAGGTAAAAAAAGATTGAATTTGCAGTTCGGACTATATTCAGATACCTAACCCTAATTTTTTTTATAACTTTTTCAAATCAACTAGGATTTTCATCAAACTATACAGCTATCTTAGTAATATATTGATCTTACTAAATCATAGGTCATTATGTAGTTTGGTGTATTGCTGTCAAATTTAAGGATTAAATTAATCTAGGTCCAAAAAGCTTGAATTTGCAGTTCCGACTATATTCAGATAGTACACCTTAAATCTTTTTATAACTTTTTCAAATCAACTTGGATTTTCATCAAACTATACAGCTATCTTGGTAACATATTGATCTTACTGAATCAAAGGTCATTATGTAGTTTGGTGTATTGCTGTCAAATTTAATGAAGGTCAAAAAAGCTAGGATTTGCAATTTTGGACAAAATTCAGCATTTCAGATAGTACACTCACCTTAATTTTTTTTATAACTTTTTCAAATCAACTTGGATTTTCATCAAACTATGCAGCTATATTAGTAATATATTGATCTTACTCAATCACAGGTCATTATGTAGTTTGGTGTGTTGCTTACAAATTTCTAGGTAAAAAAAGATTGAATTTGCAGTTCGGACTATATTCAGATACCTAACCCTAATTTTTTTTATAACTTTTTCAAATCAACTAGGATTTTCATCAACCTATACAGCTATTTTAGTAATATATTGATCTTACTAAATCATAGGTCATTATGTAGTTTGGTGTATTGCTGTCAAATTTAAGGATTAAATTAATACATCCTGACATTTTGCTATATGAGTCAGCCTGGGGTATCAAAACTACTTAAATTTTGTTACGTATCAATATATTGAACAAAAGGAGGACATGCTGGCACTCTTAATTTATGCGGACAAAAATTTGTAGTTGTTGTGTTCCAATATTGCTGTCATTTGTATTATACATTAAATCCTGACATAAAAATAGTTGCTGATTTACCATGCGGCTATATAGATTTACAAAATAAAGTGCAAATATGGTCAGTTTTGGTTGATGCAGTCAAATAATTTTGTTATAGGAGTCAGCCTGAGGTATCAAAACTACTGAAATTTTGTTGCTAGACAATATTTTGATTAAAAAGAGGACATGCTGGCAATCTATATTTATACGGAGAAAATTGTGTATTCACATTATGTTCCAATACTACTGTCATTTGTATAAAACATTCATTCTTGACATAAAATTATTACTGAATTATTATGCGGCTATATAGATTTACATAATAATGTGCAAATATGGTCAGTTTAAGTTGATGCTGTCAAATATTTTTGCAAACGGTAGGTTTTAATTGACAAGTCAAAACAGCTTAAATTTTCATTTGCCATTTTATTAACCTTCCTGTCAAATTGTAGGTTTATTTCATAGGTGAAAAAGGCTAAGATTTTCACTTCTGACTACATTCAGATAGTCACCTTTAAGAATTTCTACAACTTTCTCAAATCAACTGGGATTTTAAGGTTAACTAGACAGCTATCTCAATTATATACTATTCTTACAAAATGCAAAGTAGCAGTTTGCCATTTTCATTCATTCCTGTCAAATTGTATGTTTAATTGAGTAACTGTAGACTGACAAACTGTGTAAATCTATCAAACCTGAGCTACCACAAGTATAAAATGTTTATGCCGGTAAGGAATAATCAAGAAAAAGGTCAATTTTATTCATGAATACAACAAATATACCAATTTGACACTTAAACTCCTTCACACGACAGGTCAGTCCTATCGTGTCCTAAATATTTATGCGGAGCACATTGAATTGTTGTACCAGCAATTTAATTCCTGCCACAGAAGCCTAAACCAACTAACTGCTGATTCAGTAAAGTATGTTTAGGTGCAAATTAACCCTTTTTAACAGCCTTTGCAAGTCCCTAGAAAAACATTCGCATTCCTCAACACAGATTGCTATTTACACATGGAGCACTCCAAAATGTTGTACCAAGGAGTATAATTCCATATGAGGCATATGCTTTGGTATTCTCAGAGTGTTCTTTACATACACCTGTGCTGTCTCCTCTTATAAATGTCGGTTAAAAATAGGCAGTGCCATTCTATGTTGCATAGTAAGGTGGAGCACCTGCTAATGTTGTACCAGGAATAAGCATGTTACAGTTATTAGTTGGCTTTTTTATCGACCTATAACTTTTGAATGCCTGAGCTGATGTTCCAAAATCAGACTGCACAATTTGCCCAATTGAATGCCCATTCCAAAACGTTAAACATTTTGGAAATCGAACGGTAAACAACGGAGCTATGATTTTTCAAAGTTTGCCATGTACACTTCCGTGTTCCATACTACGTCTAATATGTAAACAAATACCCATGTGTTCTTTATCGACCTATAACTTTTGAATGCCTGACCTGATCTTCCAAACCTAGACTGCACAATTTGCCCAATTGAATGTCCTTTCCAAAACGTTAAACATTTTGTAAATCAAACGGTTAAAAACGGAGCTATGACTTTTTCAAAGTTTGCCATATAGCCTCCCGTATTCCTTACTACGTCTGATATGTAAACAAATACCCAAGTCTTCTTTAACGGCTATACACATTTTATTTTCACTATCAAGTCAGCACAATTTCCGCAGTTAAATGTCTCTTCCAAAACACTAAACAGTTTATACATCGGACCGCAAACAACGGAGCTACGATTTTTCAAACTTTGCCTATATTCCTAATTGGATTATCTTCCCTGAATTCAAATTTTGTGTCACACCTTGTTTGAGGAAATTATTACACAAAGCCTACTATATAAAGCACTCAGTACACATATGCTAATGGGGGGAACCCTTGTATCCAAGGCATGTCGCGCATGCGCACTCAGACTTTATAAATAAATAAATAAAAATTTTAACTATAATTTAACTCTAACACTACAGCATTTATCAAAACAGTTAAAAAAAAAAAAAAAAAAAAAAAAATAAACAAATAAAAATTTTAACTATAATTTAACTCTAACACTACAGCATTTATCAAAACAGTTAAAAAAAAAAAAAAAAAAAAAAAAAAAATAAAATAATAAATATAATTTAACTCAAACAGTCCAGCATGAGGCATAAAAGTACTCATTTATCAGAGCAGTACTTAAATATCATATAAAAGGAGAAATATTGGCACTTTCTATATCTGTCGACAAAGTTTTTAGTCTCCATACACTGAAAACTATAAACCAAAAAGAATAAAATATGATGCCGGTATGGAATAACCATGAAAAAAAGGTCAATGTTGACACCCTATATTGATGAGTACAACACATATTGCAATTTGAAACTTAAAATCCTTCACTCTAATGTCTAACAATCAGTCTTGAGGTACAAAAAGTACTCAATTACCAAGCCGGTACAAGAATATCAATAAAAAGAAAGAAATATTGTCGCCTTTTATTGTTATCGACACAAATAAAAGTAACCGTAGACTTATACAGTGTCAAATTATCCATCCTAAGAATGAAATGTTTATACCGGCACAGTAGTATCATCAAAAAGAAAGAAATAGTGTCGCCTTTTATTGTTATCGACACAAATAAAAGTAACCGTAGACTTATACAGTGTCAAATTATCCATCCTAAGAATGAAATGTTTATACCGGCACAGAAGTATCATCAAAAAGAAAGAAATAGTGTCGCCTTTTATTGTTATCGACACAAATATAAGTCACCGTAGACTTATACAGTGTCAAATTATCCATCAAAAGAATAAAATGTTTATACCGGCACAGAAGTATCATCAAAAAGAAAGAAATAGTGTCGCCTTTTATTGTTATCGACACAAATATAAGTAACCGTAGACTTATACAGTGTCAAATTATCCATCAAAAGAATAAAATGTTCATGCTGGCACACAAGTATCATCAAAAAGGATAGATATTGGCACCATGTATAGATGCAGACAACAAAATACAGCAACCTGAAACATTCATTTCTTCACTTTTGTGTCTGAGAATCCATCTAAACTCATAAATATCATACAACATATGAAATATTGTCACTTTTAGTTGGTATTGACATAAATATCAGTAACCGTACACTTATAAATCTCTCAATTGTTGTCAAATTATGCATTCTTATAGTTGTCGACAAATGTTTTAGTAACCGTAGACTCCTAACCTGTGTAAAACTATCAATCCTCAGGTACCGAAAGGATAAAATGTTAATGCCGGTAAGTAATAACCAAGAAAATGGTCAATATTGGCACCCTATATTGCTGAATGCAACAAATATAGCACTTCAAAACATTTATTCTGTCACTTTAATGTCTGACAATCCATTTGAATGTATCAAATGGCCTCTATTACCTGGCCAGTACAAGAATATTAGGACAAAGATGAAATAGTGTCGCTTTTAATTGTTTCGCGACATAAATATTAGTAACCGTACACTTATAAATCTCTCAATTTGTGTCAAACCATTCATTCTGAGATTCAAATAATGATGCCGGACCAGAAAAATCAGGAAGAAGGGAAGATATTGGCACCTTTTGTTTATACCGACAACAAATTTTGTTATTTAAACTTGTTTTCATTCCCATTTAATGTCAAACAACCCATCAGGATGTATTTAAAAGTGCTCAATTATAAGGCCAGTACCAGAATATCATTCAAAAGAAGAAATATTGGCTCTTTTTATTCTTGTCGACAAAAGTTTTAGTATAACCGTAGACTTACGAAGCGCTTAATTTTTGACAAAATTTTCATCGCGAGGTACATAAAGAATAAAATTATTATGCCGGTAGAGAATATTCAAGGAAAAGGGTAAATATTGGCCCAAGATATTGATGAATACAACAAATATAGCAGCTTGACACTTAAACTCCTTCATGAAAGGCTATCATTTCTTAACATTTAGGGAAAGTTGTACCACAGTTTCTGACACGTTTTCTTCGGCGACCTATAACTTTTGAATGCCCCGATACATTTTCAATATCAAGACATCAAAATGTGCGCAATTGAATTCCCTTTCCAAAACGCTAAACAGTTTAAAAATCGGACGGTCAACAACAGAGATACGATTTTTTCAAAGTTTGCCTATAAGCCTTAACAGATTATCTCCCCTGAATTTCAATATGCAAATTTTGGCATACCTTCTTCAGGAAATTGTTACAAAAAGACTACTATATATACAACTAAGTATGTATTACTGTTGGGGGACCCTTGAATCCAAAACATATCGGCGCATGCGCACTTGAAAGGGTTAGGGTTAGAAAAAAAGATCCGGCTAACCCAAACCCTAACCCAGGTTAGGGTTAACCCTAATTTGGGTTAGGGTTAACCCTAACCCTCATATATTCATACGCCAGCCATATCACAACCATTAATTGTCAGCCTACACCCCAGGTGCCCCCCTCTATATGATACCTAACCCTAACCCTAACCCTAACCCTAACCCTAACCCTAACCCTAACCCTAACCCTAACCCTAACCCTAACCCTAACCCCTAACCCTAACCCTAACCCTAAACCCTAACCCTAACCCTAACCCTAACCCTAACCCTAACCCTAACCCTAACCCTAACCCTAAACCCTAACCAGGTTGTGGTTTTTGGTACTTTTCAAAGTCGATCTTTTCAAAGTCTCAACATGATCCTATGCTTCGATTGGCTTGAAATTAATAAATCGACCCCGTTAGGGGCAGTACTTTGCGAGAATTAAGCCTATGATGAAAACCGCAAGTCTTTATCTTTTGTAGTTTCGGAGTTGGGGTTAATGTCGGGATTAGGCTTTACTCTCACACAAACGTTTCTTCAGTGAGGTCGGAAAGTGCGGCCGTACACTTCATTGATACCAATAAGTTTTCATGCTCTAGATCGCCTTTTCATCTTTTCGGAACAGTTAACTTTAAGAAAATATCTCTATTCAAATCCATTCTACACCTATTTGAAGATTGAAGTCAGAGGCACTTTTCATACTCTGTACTTAAAAATATTTTTGGAAATTTTTCACGCATGCGCAGTCACAAAAAAGGTCAGACATGCGCAGAAGTAAAAAAGGTCACCTCACTAACCCTCGCCAAAGTCCACTACCCTAACCCTAACCCTAACCCTAACCCTAACCCTAACCCTAACCCTAACCCTAACCCTAACCTAACCCTAACCCTAACCCTAACCCTAACCCTAACCCTAACCTAACCCTAACCCTAACCCTAACCCTAACCCTAACCCTAACCCTAACCCTAACCCTAACCTTAAATTAATCTAACCCTAACCCTAACCCTAACCCTAACCCTAACCCTAACCCTAACCCTAACCCTAACCCTAACCCTAACCTAACCCTAACCCTAACCCTAACCCTAACCCTAACCCTAACCCTAACCCTAACCCTAACCCTAACCCTAACCCTAAACCCTAACCAGGTTGTGGTTTTTGGTACTTTTCAAAGTCGATCTTTTCAAAGTCTCAACATGATCCTATGCTTCGATTGGCTTGAAATTAATAAATCGACCCCGTTAGGGGCAGTACTTTGCGAGAATTAAGCCTATGATGAAAACCGCAAGTCTTTATCTTTTGTAGTTTCGGAGTTGGGGTTAATGTCGGGATTAGGCTTCACTCTCACACAAACGTTTCTTCAGTGAGGTCGGAAAGTGCGGCCGTACACTTCATTGATACCAATAAGTTTTCATGCTCTAGATCGCCTTTTCATCTTTTCGGAACAGTTAACTTTAAGAAAATATCTCTATTCAAATCCATTCTACACCTATTTGAAGATTGAAGTCAGAGGCACTTTTCATACTCTGTACTTAAAAATATTTTTGGAAATTTTTCACGCATGCGCAGTCACAAAAAAGGTCAGACATGCGCAGAAGTAAAAAAGGTCACCTCACTAACCCTCGCCAAAGTCCACTACCCTAACCCTAACCCTAACCCTAACCCTAACCCTAACCCTAACCCTAACCCTAACCCTAACCTAACCCTAACCCTAACCCTAACCCTAACCCTAACCCTAACCTAACCCTAACCCTAACCCTAACCCTAACCCTAACCCTAACCCTAACCTTAAATTAATCTAACCCTAACCCTAATCCTAACCCTAACCCTAACCCTAACCCTGAATCAAAGGTCATTATGTAGTTTGGTGTATTGCTGTCAAATTTAATGAAGGTCAAAAAAGCTAGGATTTGCAATTTTGGACAAAATTCAGCATTTCAGATAGTACACTCACCTTAATTTTTTTTATAACTTTTTCAAATCAACTTGGATTTTCATCAAACTATGCAGCTATATTAGTAATATATTGATCTTACTCAATCACAGGTCATTATGTAGTTTGGTGTGTTGCTTACAAATTTCTAGGTAAAAAAAGATTGAATTTGCAGTTCGGACTATATTCAGATACCTAACCCTAATTTTTTTTATAACTTTTTCAAATCAACTAGGATTTTCATCAAACTATACAGCTATCTTAGTAATATATTGATCTTACTAAATCATAGGTCATTATGTAGTTTGGTGTATTGCTGTCAAATTTAAGGATTAAATTAATCTAGGTCCAAAAAGCTTGAATTTGCAGTTCCGACTATATTCAGATAGTACACCTTAAATCTTTTTATAACTTTTTCAAATCAACTTGGATTTTCATCAAACTATACAGCTATCTTGGTAACATATTGATCTTACTGAATCAAAGGTCATTATGTAGTTTGGTGTATTGCTGTCAAATTTAATGAAGGTCAAAAAAGCTAGGATTTGCAATTTTGGACAAAATTCAGCATTTCAGATAGTACACTCACCTTAATTTTTTTTATAACTTTTTCAAATCAACTTGGATTTTCATCAAACTATGCAGCTATATTAGTAATATATTGATCTTACTCAATCACAGGTCATTATGTAGTTTGGTGTGTTGCTTACAAATTTCTAGGTAAAAAAAGATTGAATTTGCAGTTCGGACTATATTCAGATACCTAACCCTAATTTTTTTTATAACTTTTTCAAATCAACTAGGATTTTCATCAAACTATACAGCTATCTTAGTAATATATTGATCTTACTAAATCATAGGTCATTATGTAGTTTGGTGTATTGCTGTCAAATTTAAGGATTAAATTAATCTAGGTCCAAAAAGCTTGAATTTGCAGTTCCGACTATATTCAGATAGTACACCTTAAATCTTTTTATAACTTTTTCAAATCAACTTGGATTTTCATCAAACTATACAGCTATCTTGGTAACATATTGATCTTACTGAATCAAAGGTCATTATGTAGTTTGGTGTATTGCTGTCAAATTTAATGAAGGTCAAAAAAGCTAGGATTTGCAATTTTGGACAAAATTCAGCATTTCAGATAGTACACTCACCTTAATTTTTTTTATAACTTTTTCAAATCAACTTGGATTTTCATCAAACTATGCAGCTATATTAGTAATATATTGATCTTACTCAATCACAGGTCATTATGTAGTTTGGTGTGTTGCTTACAAATTTCTAGGTAAAAAAAGATTGAATTTGCAGTTCGGACTATATTCAGATACCTAACCCTAATTTTTTTTATAACTTTTTCAAATCAACTAGGATTTTCATCAAACTATACAGCTATCTTAGTAATATATTGATCTTACTAAATCATAGGTCATTATGTAGTTTGGTGTATTGCTGTCAAATTTAAGGATTAAATTAATCTAGGTCCAAAAAGCTTGAATTTGCAGTTCCGACTATATTCAGATAGTACACCTTAAATCTTTTTATAACTTTTTCAAATCAACTTGGATTTTCATCAAACTATACAGCTATCTTGGTAACATATTGATCTTACTGAATCAAAGGTCATTATGTAGTTTGGTGTATTGCTGTCAAATTTAATGAAGGTCAAAAAAGCTAGGATTTGCAATTTTGGACAAAATTCAGCATTTCAGATAGTACACTCACCTTAATTTTTTTTATAACTTTTTCAAATCAACTTGGATTTTCATCAAACTATGCAGCTATATTAGTAATATATTGATCTTACTCAATCACAGGTCATTATGTAGTTTGGTGTGTTGCTTACAAATTTCTAGGTAAAAAAAGATTGAATTTGCAGTTCGGACTATATTCAGATACCTAACCCTAATTTTTTTTATAACTTTTTCAAATCAACTAGGATTTTCATCAAACTATACAGCTATCTTAGTAATATATTGATCTTACTAAATCATAGGTCATTATGTAGTTTGGTGTATTGCTGTCAAATTTAAGGATTAAATTAATCTAGGTCCAAAAAGCTTGAATTTGCAGTTCCGACTATATTCAGATAGTACACCTTAAATCTTTTTATAACTTTTTCAAATCAACTTGGATTTTCATCAAACTATACAGCTATCTTGGTAACATATTGATCTTACTGAATCAAAGGTCATTATGTAGTTTGGTGTATTGCTGTCAAATTTAATGAAGGTCAAAAAAGCTAGGATTTGCAATTTTGGACAAAATTCAGCATTTCAGATAGTACACTCACCTTAATTTTTTTTATAACTTTTTCAAATCAACTTGGATTTTCATCAAACTATGCAGCTATATTAGTAATATATTGATCTTACTCAATCACAGGTCATTATGTAGTTTGGTGTGTTGCTTACAAATTTCTAGGTAAAAAAAGATTGAATTTGCAGTTCCGACTATATTCAGATACCTAACCCTAATTTTTTTTATAACTTTTTCAAATCAACTAGGATTTTCATCAAACTATACAGCTATCTTAGTAATATATTGATCTTACTAAATCATAGGTCATTATGTAGTTTGGTGTATTGCTGTCAAATTTAAGGATTAAATTAATCTAGGTCCAAAAAGCTTGAATTTGCAGTTCCGACTATATTCAGATAGTACACCTTAAATCTTTTTATAACTTTTTCAAATCAACTTGGATTTTCATCAAACTATACAGCTATCTTGGTAACATATTGATCTTACTGAATCAAAGGTCATTATGTAGTTTGGTGTATTGCTGTCAAATTTAATGAAGGTCAAAAAAGCTAGGATTTGCAATTTTGGACAAAATTCAGCATTTCAGATAGTACACTCACCTTAATTTTTTTTATAACTTTTTCAAATCAACTTGGATTTTCATCAAACTATGCAGCTATATTAGTAATATATTGATCTTACTCAATCACAGGTCATTATGTAGTTTGGTGTGTTGCTTACAAATTTCTAGGTAAAAAAAGATTGAATTTGCAGTTCGGACTATATTCAGATACCTAACCCTAATTTTTTTTATAACTTTTTCAAATCAACTAGGATTTTCATCAAACTATACAGCTATCTTAGTAATATATTGATCTTACTAAATCATAGGTCATTATGTAGTTTGGTGTATTGCTGTCAAATTTAAGGATTAAATTAATCTAGGTCCAAAAAGCTTGAATTTGCAGTTCCGACTATATTCAGATAGTACACCTTAAATCTTTTTATAACTTTTTCAAATCAACTTGGATTTTCATCAAACTATACAGCTATCTTGGTAACATATTGATCTTACTGAATCAAAGGTCATTATGTAGTTTGGTGTATTGCTGTCAAATTTAATGAAGGTCAAAAAAGCTAGGATTTGCAATTTTGGACAAAATTCAGCATTTCAGATAGTACACTCACCTTAATTTTTTTTATAACTTTTTCAAATCAACTTGGATTTTCATCAAACTATGCAGCTATATTAGTAATATATTGATCTTACTCAATCACAGGTCATTATGTAGTTTGGTGTGTTGCTTACAAATTTCTAGGTAAAAAAAGATTGAATTTGCAGTTCCGACTATATTCAGATACCTAACCCTAATTTTTTTTATAACTTTTTCAAATCAACTAGGATTTTCATCAAACTATACAGCTATCTTAGTAATATATTGATCTTACTAAATCATAGGTCATTATGTAGTTTGGTGTATTGCTGTCAAATTTAAGGATTAAATTAATCTAGGTCCAAAAAGCTTGAATTTGCAGTTCCGACTATATTCAGATAGTACACCTTAAATCTTTTTATAACTTTTTCAAATCAACTTGGATTTTCATCAAACTATACAGCTATCTTGGTAACATATTGATCTTACTGAATCAAAGGTCATTATGTAGTTTGGTGTATTGCTGTCAAATTTAATGAAGGTCAAAAAAGCTAGGATTTGCAATTTTGGACAAAATTCAGCATTTCAGATAGTACACTCACCTTAATTTTTTTTATAACTTTTTCAAATCAACTTGGATTTTCATCAAACTATGCAGCTATATTAGTAATATATTGATCTTACTCAATCACAGGTCATTATGTAGTTTGGTGTGTTGCTTACAAATTTCTAGGTAAAAAAAGATTGAATTTGCAGTTCGGACTATATTCAGATACCTAACCCTAATTTTTTTTATAACTTTTTCAAATCAACTAGGATTTTCATCAAACTATACAGCTATCTTAGTAATATATTGATCTTACTAAATCATAGGTCATTATGTAGTTTGGTGTATTGCTGTCAAATTTAAGGATTAAATTAATCTAGGTCCAAAAAGCTTGAATTTGCAGTTCCGACTATATTCAGATAGTACACCTTAAATCTTTTTATAACTTTTTCAAATCAACTTGGATTTTCATCAAACTATACAGCTATCTTGGTAACATATTGATCTTACTGAATCAAAGGTCATTATGTAGTTTGGTGTATTGCTGTCAAATTTAATGAAGGTCAAAAAAGCTAGGATTTGCAATTTTGGACAAAATTCAGCATTTCAGATAGTACACTCACCTTAATTTTTTTTATAACTTTTTCAAATCAACTTGGATTTTCATCAAACTATGCAGCTATATTAGTAATATATTGATCTTACTCAATCACAGGTCATTATGTAGTTTGGTGTGTTGCTTACAAATTTCTAGGTAAAAAAAGATTGAATTTGCAGTTCGGACTATATTCAGATACCTAACCCTAATTTTTTTTATAACTTTTTCAAATCAACTAGGATTTTCATCAACCTATACAGCTATTTTAGTAATATATTGATCTTACTAAATCATAGGTCATTATGTAGTTTGGTGTATTGCTGTCAAATTTAAGGATTAAATTAATACATCCTGACATTTTGCTATATGAGTCAGCCTGGGGTATCAAAACTACTTAAATTTTGTTACGTATCAATATATTGAACAAAAGGAGGACATGCTGGCACTCTTAATTTATGCGGACAAAAATTTGTAGTTGTTGTGTTCCAATATTGCTGTCATTTGTATTATACATTAAATCCTGACATAAAAATAGTTGCTGATTTACCATGCGGCTATATAGATTTACAAAATAAAGTGCAAATATGGTCAGTTTTGGTTGATGCAGTCAAATAATTTTGTTATAGGAGTCAGCCTGAGGTATCAAAACTACTGAAATTTTGTTGCTAGACAATATTTTGATTAAAAAGAGGACATGCTGGCAATCTATATTTATACGGAGAAAATTGTGTATTCACATTATGTTCCAATACTACTGTCATTTGTATAAAACATTCATTCTTGACATAAAATTATTACTGAATTATTATGCGGCTATATAGATTTACATAATAATGTGCAAATATGGTCAGTTTAAGTTGATGCTGTCAAATATTTTTGCAAACGGTAGGTTTTAATTGACAAGTCAAAACAGCTTAAATTTTCATTTGCCATTTTATTAACCTTCCTGTCAAATTGTAGGTTTATTTCATAGGTGAAAAAGGCTAAGATTTTCACTTCTGACTACATTCAGATAGTCACCTTTAAGAATTTCTACAACTTTCTCAAATCAACTGGGATTTTAAGGTTAACTAGACAGCTATCTCAATTATATACTATTCTTACAAAATGCAAAGTAGCAGTTTGCCATTTTCATTCATTCCTGTCAAATTGTATGTTTAATTGAGTAACTGTAGACTGACAAACTGTGTAAATCTATCAAACCTGAGCTACCACAAGTATAAAATGTTTATGCCGGTAAGGAATAATCAAGAAAAAGGTCAATTTTATTCATGAATACAACAAATATACCAATTTGACACTTAAACTCCTTCACACGACAGGTCAGTCCTATCGTGTCCTAAATATTTATGCGGAGCACATTGAATTGTTGTACCAGCAATTTAATTCCTGCCACAGAAGCCTAAACCAACTAACTGCTGATTCAGTAAAGTATGTTTAGGTGCAAATTAACCCTTTTTAACAGCCTTTGCAAGTCCCTAGAAAAACATTCGCATTCCTCAACACAGATTGCTATTTACACATGGAGCACTCCAAAATGTTGTACCAAGGAGTATAATTCCATATGAGGCATATGCTTTGGTATTCTCAGAGTGTTCTTTACATACACCTGTGCTGTCTCCTCTTATAAATGTCGGTTAAAAATAGGCAGTGCCATTCTATGTTGCATAGTAAGGTGGAGCACCTGCTAATGTTGTACCAGGAATAAGCATGTTACAGTTATTAGTTGGCTTTTTTATCGACCTATAACTTTTGAATGCCTGAGCTGATGTTCCAAAATCAGACTGCACAATTTGCCCAATTGAATGCCCATTCCAAAACGTTAAACATTTTGGAAATCGAACGGTAAACAACGGAGCTATGATTTTTCAAAGTTTGCCATGTACACTTCCGTGTTCCATACTACGTCTAATATGTAAACAAATACCCATGTGTTCTTTATCGACCTATAACTTTTGAATGCCTGACCTGATCTTCCAAACCTAGACTGCACAATTTGCCCAATTGAATGTCCTTTCCAAAACGTTAAACATTTTGTAAATCAAACGGTTAAAAACGGAGCTATGACTTTTTCAAAGTTTGCCATATAGCCTCCCGTATTCCTTACTACGTCTGATATGTAAACAAATACCCAAGTCTTCTTTAACGGCTATACACATTTTATTTTCACTATCAAGTCAGCACAATTTCCGCAGTTAAATGTCTCTTCCAAAACACTAAACAGTTTATACATCGGACCGCAAACAACGGAGCTACGATTTTTCAAACTTTGCCTATATTCCTAATTGGATTATCTTCCCTGAATTCAAATTTTGTGTCACACCTTGTTTGAGGAAATTATTACACAAAGCCTACTATATAAAGCACTCAGTACACATATGCTAATGGGGGGAACCCTTGTATCCAAGGCATGTCGCGCATGCGCACTCAGACTTTATAAATAAATAAATAAAAATTTTAACTATAATTTAACTCTAACACTCCAGCATTTATCCGACCAGTTAAAAAAAAAAAAAAAAAAAAAAAAAAATAATAAATATAATTTAACTCAAACAGTCCAGCATGAGGCATAAAAGTACTTAAATATCATATAAAAGAAGAAATATTGGCACTTTTTATATCTGTCGACAAAGTTTTTAGTCTCCATACACTAAAAAACTATAAACCAAAAAGAATAAAATAGGTTGCCGGTATGGAATAACCTTGAAAAAGGTCAATGTTGACACCCTATATTGATGAGTACAACACATATAGCAATTTGAAACTTAAAATCCTTCAGTCTAATGTCTAACAATCAATTTTGAGGTACAAAAAGTACTCAATTACAAAGCCGGTACAAGAATATCAATAAAAAGAAAGAAATATTGTCGCCTTTTATTGTTATCGACACAAATAAAAGTAACCGTAGACTTATACAGTGTCAAATTATCCATCCTAAGAATGAAATGTTTATACCGGCACAGAAGTATCATCAAAAAGAAAGAAATATTGTCGCCTTTTATTGTTATCGACACAAATAAAAGTAACCGTAGCCTTATACAGTGTCAAATTATCCATCAAAAGAATAAAATGTTCATGCTGGCACACAAGTATCATCAAAAGGATAGATATTGGCACCATTTATAGATGCAGACAACAAATACAGCAACCTGAAACATTCATTTCTTCACTTTTGTGTCTGAGAATACATCTAAACTCATAAATATTATACAACATATGAAGTATTGTCACTTTTAGTTGGTATCGACATAAATATCAGTAACCGTACACTTATAAATCTCTCAATTGTTGTCAAATTATGCCTTCTTATAAATGTCGACAAATGTTTTAGTAACCGTAGACTCCAAACCTGTGTAAAACTATCAATCCTCAGGTACCGAAAGGATAAAATGTTAATGCCGGTAAGTAATAACCAAGAAAATGGTCAATATTGGCACCCTATATTGCTGAATGCAACAAATATAGCACTTCAAAACATTTATTCTTTCACTTTTATGTCTGACAATCCATTTGAATGTATCAAATGTCCTCTATTACCAGGCCGGTACAAGAATATTATAACAAAGATGAAATAGTGTCGCTTTTAATTGTTTCGCGACATAAATATTAGTAACCGTACACTTATAAATCTCTCAATTTGTGTCAAACCATTCATTCTTAGATTCAAATAATGATGCCGGACCAGAAAAATCAGGAAGAAGGGAAGATATTGGCACCTTTTGTTGATACCGACAACAAATTTTGTTATTTAAACTTGTTTTCATTCCCATTTAATGTCAAACAACCCATCAGGATGTATTTAAAAGTGCTCAATTATAAGGCCAGTACCAGAATATCATTCAAAAGAAGAAATATTGGCTCTTTTTATTCTTGTCGACAAAAGTTTTAGTATAACCGTAGACTTAGGAAGCGCTTAATTTTTGAAAAAAATTTCATCGCGAGGTACATAAAGAATAAAATTATTATGCCGGTAGAGAATATTCAAGGAAAAGGGTAAATATTGGCCCAAGATATTGATGAATACAACAAATATAGCAGCTTGACACTTAAACTCCTTCATGAAAGGCTATCATTTCTTAACATTTAGGTGGAGCACATTGGATCTTTGTACCACAGTTTCTGACACGTTTTCTTCGGCGACCTCTAACTTTTGAATGCCCCGATACATTTTCAATATCAAGACACCAAAATGTGCGCAATTGACTGCCCATTATAAAACGTTAAACATTTTGGAAATCGAACGGTAAACAACGGAGCTATGATTTTTCAAAGTTTGCCATGTACACTTCCGTGTTCCATACTACGTCTAATATGTAAACAAATACCCATGTGTTCTTTATCGACCTATAACTTTTGAATGCCTGAACTGATCTTCCAAACCTAGACTGCACAATTTGCCCAATTGAATGTCCTTTCCAAAACGTTAAACATTTTGTAAATCAAACGGTTAAAAACGGAGCTATGATTTTTTCAAAGTTTGCCATATAGCCTCCCGTATTCCTTACTACGTCTGATATGTAAACAAATACCCAAGTCTTCTTTAACGGCTATACACATTTTATTTTCACTATCAAGTCAGCACAATTTCCGCAGTTAAATGTCCTTTCCAAAACACTAAACAGTTTATACATCGGACCGCAAACAACGGAGCTACGATTTTTCAAACTTTGCCTATATTCCTAATTGGATTATCTTCCCTGAATTCAAATTTTGTGTCAACTTGTTTGAGGAAATTATTACACAAAGCCTACTATATAAAGCACTCAGTACACATATGCTTATGGGGGGAACCCTTGTATCCAAGGCATGTCGCGCATGCGCACTCAGACTTTGAAAAAGGTCAATGTTGACACCCTATATTGATGAGTACAACACATATATAGCATTTGAAACTTAAAATCCTTCGCTCTAATGTCTAACAATCAATTTTGAGGTACAAAAAGTACTCAATTACCAAGCCGGTACAAGAATATCAATAAAAAGAATGAAATATTGTCGCCTTTTATTGTTATCGACACAAATAAAAGTAACCGTAGACTTATACAGTGTCAAATTATCCATCCTAATGATGAAATGTTTATACCGGCACAAAAGTATCATCAAAAAGAAAGAAATATTGTCGCCTTTTATTGTTATCGACACAAATATAAGTAACCGTAGACTTATACAGTGTCAAATTATCCATCAAAAGAATAAAATGTTCATGCTGGCACACAAGTATCATCAAAAAGGATAGATATTGGCACCATTTATAGATGCAGACAACAAATACAAATCCTCCTAAACTCATAAATATCATAAAACATATGAAATATTGTCACTTTTAGTTTGTATTGACATAAATATCAGTAACCGTACACATATAAATCTCTCAATTGTTGTCAAATTATGCATTCTTATAGTTGTCGACAAATGTTTTATTAACCGTAGACTCCCAACCTGTGTAAAACTATCAATCCTCAGGTACTGAAAGGATAAAATGTTAATGCCGGTAAGTAATAACCAAGAAAATGGTCAATATTGGCACCCTATATTGCTGAATGCAACAAATATAGCACTTCAAAACATTTATTCTTTCACTTTTATGTCTGACAATCCATTTGAATGTATCAAATGGCCTCTATTACCTGGCCAGTACAAGAATAATAGAACAAAGATGAAATAGTGTCACTTTTAATTGTTTCGCGACATAAATATTAGTAACCGTACACTTATAAATCTCTCAATTTGTGTCAAACCATTCATTCTGAGATTCAAATAATGATGCCGGACCAGAAAAATCAGGAAGAAGGGAAGATATTGGCACCTTTTGTTGATACCGACAACAAATTTTGTTATTTAAACTTGTTTTCATTCCCATTTAATGTCAAACAACCCATCAGGATGTATTTAAAAGTGCTCAATTATAAGGCCAGTACCAGAATATCATTCAAAAGAAGAAATATTGGCTCTTTTTATTCTTGTCGACAAAAGTTTTAGTATAACCGTAGACTTACGAAGCGCATAATTTTTGACAAAATTTTCATCGCGAGGTACATAAAGAATAAAATTATTATGCCGGTAGAGAATATTCAAGGAAAAGGGTAAATATTGGCCCAAGATATTGATGAATACAACAAATATAGCAGCTTGACACTTAAACTCCTTCATGAAAGGCTATCATTTCTTAACATTTAGGGATCGTTGTACCACAGTTTCTGACACGTTTTCTTCGGCGACCTATAACTTTTGAATGCCCCGATACATTTTCAATATCAAGACACCAAAATGTGCGCAATTGAATTCCCTTTCCAAAACGCTAAACAGTTTAAAAATCGGACGGTCAACAACAGAGATACGATTTTTTCAAAGTTTGCCTATAAGCCTTATCAGATTATCTCCCCTGAAATTCAATATGCAAATTTTGGCATACCTTCTTCAGGAAATTGTTACAAAAAGACTACTATATATACAACTAAGTATGTATTACTATAGGGGGACCCTTGAATCCAAAACATATCGGCGCATGCGCACTTGAAAGGGTTAGGGTTAGAAAAAAAGATCCGGCTAACCCAAACCCTAACCCTAACCCTAATTTGGGTTAGGGTTAACCCTAACCCTCATATATTCATACGCCAGCCATATCACAACCCTTAATAGTCAGCCTACACCCCAGGTGCCCCCCTCTATATGATACCTAACCCTAACCCTAACCCTAACCCTAACCCTAACCCTAAACCCTAACCCTAACCCTAAACCCTAAACCCTAACCCTAACCCTAACCCTAACCCTAATCCTAACCCTAACCCTAACCCTAACCCTAACCCTAACCCTAACCCTAACCCTAACCCTAACCCTAACCCTAACCCTAAACCCTAACCCTAACCCTAACCCTAACTCTAACCCTAACCCTAACCCTAACCCTAACCCTAACCCTAACCTAACCCTAACCCTAACCCTAACCCTAACCCTAACCCTAACCCTAACCCTAACCCTAACCCTAACCTAACCCTAACCCTAACCCTAACCCTAACCCTAATGGATCGAGTGCTGTCGTGTTGCAAATTGGGAATATGTCTGTACAACCGTGTGTTGTTTTCTAACATCGTAAGTAGTTTGGGAGACAGGGAAAGCATCACCAGTCCTGATTCTGCTGTCTTATGATGAGTAAACTGGAAAAAAATAGATGATAGAAGTTTATATTGCGCATCAATGGCTACTTTCTTGCGGTAATTGGCTACTTTCTTGCGGTAATTGGCTACTTTCTTGCGGTAAAAGGCTACTTGATTCGCGGTAAATGGCTACTGAGGTGCGGTAAACGGCTACAAGTAGCCTTGTTACCGCGTTCAAGTAGTCATTTCACCGCAAAAAGTAACCATTTACCACAAAAAATGTAGTCATTTACCGCAAGATGTAGGCATTTACCGCATAAAAAGTAGCCGTTTACCGCAAGAAAGATGTCATTTACCTCAAATTTGTAGCCTGTTACCGCAAGTATGTAGCCTATTACCGCAAGTATGTAGCCTACTACCATGGCGGTAAATGGCTACCTGATTCGTTTAAGTAGTCATTTCACCGCAAAATGTAACCATTTCCCGCAAAAAATGTAGTCATCTACCGCAAGATGTAGGCATTTACCGCATAAACAGTAGCCGTTTACCGCAAGAAAGTTGCCATTTACCGCAAATATGTAGCCTACTACCGCAAGTATGTAGCCTACTGCCGCAAATATGTCGCCTACTACCGCAAGTATGTAGCCTACTACCGCAAATATGTAGCCTACTACCGCAAGTATGTAGCCTACTACCACGGCGGCATATGGCTACTTGCTTGCGGTATTTGGCTACTTAGTGACCTTTACCGCGTTAATGTGGACTTTTTACCGTTGCGGAAATGGTGAATGTTTATCGAAAAATGGTTTTAGGTGGCAATTAACGTGCATATCATATAATTTTCAGAGATGAATACATCCATTAGTGACTTTCTTTTATCAATGCATACATATATTTTTTTATATTTAAATTTAGTTTTACTTACAACGACTACAGCTCCTCCATCCGGAGTTTTCTTTGCTCTTCTAATTGAGTCCTCAGAAACACCTCTGACAGTCATCGGGCGTTCTGCATTAGCTTACATACATACATACATACATACATACATACATACATACATACATACATACATAACATACATGCATACAAATAAACACACACATACATACATACATTCAATCAAACATACAAACATACATAGATACATACATACACACAGACACATACACATACACATACATACATACATACATACATACATACATACATACATACATACATACATACATACATACATACATACATACATACATACATACATACACATGCATACACACATACATAAAAACATACATAAACACATACATACATACACACACATACACATACACACGCACATACATACATACATACATACTTACATACATACATACACACACACATAATACACACATACATACATACATACATACATACATACATACATACATATATACATTACACAAACACTTACACATACACAAACACACATACATGCATACATACATAAATACATACATACATACATACATACATACACACGCACATGCATGCATACATACATACACTAACACATATATGCATGCACATACATAAACACATGTATAAACACACATTATTATATTCATAACAGAGATATTTAGATATTCATCATTTCTTTTTCAAATAATAAAGTAATTATCATTTTAATTTTTAAGACTGCTATCTACTTGAAAAAAAATTTTTGTTAGTTTTAAATTTAAAATAAAACTTGGAAGTATTGTAAAATATATGTGATGACGTTTACTTATGAGACTCATTCTTTTGTTTAGGAATATGCAAGTAATTCCTCAGTTTTCAGTTAATTTCTTCATTACTTCATAATGAGTTTTCATGGCTTTACTTTTCCAAACGGGATTCTATGTTTCGCTTCTTATAATTAATTTGTAAATGTTCTTATGCACTGTTTTACTCATAATATTGACACAGTAGAATTTTTGTTTGGGGGTCTCAATTACGCTGTTGTTTTTTCAAAGCCTAATTTCCATCATTTGGTACATAACTATCAAGACCAAGGATTCGTTTTTCTGAAGTTTTATTCTATTCCTTTGTGATGTTTGTAAGTATAAAGTAATTTGGGAGACAGGGAAAGCATCACCGGTCCTGATTCTGCTGTCTTATGATGAGTAATCTGAAAAAAAGAGATGATAGAAGTTTATATTGTGCATCAATGGCTACTTTCTTGCGGTAAATGGCTACCTGATTCGCGGTAAATGGGTACTTTCTTGCGGTAAATGGCTACCTGATTCGCGGTAAATGGCTACTTTCTTGCGGTAAATGGCTACTGAGGTGCGGTAAACGGCTACAAGTAGCCTTGTTACCGCGTTCAAGTCGTCATTTTACCGCAAAATGCTACCATTTACCACAAAAAATGTAGTCATATACCGCAAGATGTAGGCACTTACCGCATAAACAGTAGCCGTGTACCGCAAAAAAGTTGCCAATTACCGCAATTATGTAGCCTACTACCGCAGGTATGTAGCATACTACCGCAAATATGTAGCCTACTACCTGAAGAATGTAGCCTACTACCGCAAATATGTAGCCTACTACCGCAAGTATGTAACCTACTACCACGGCGGTATATGGCTACTCGCTTGCGGTATTCGGCTACTTTGTAACCTTTTACCGCGTTAATGTGGACATTTTACTGTTGCGGAAATGGTGAATGTTTATCGAAAATATGTTTTTGTTGGCAATTACCGTCCATATCTTATAATTTTCAGAGGTGAATACATCAATTAGTGACATTCTTTTATCAATGCATACATATCTTTTTTATAGTTATATTTAGTTGTACTTACAAGGATTAATGCTCCTCCATCCGGAAGTGTCATCTAATTGAGTCCTCAGAAATACCCCTGGAAGCCATCGGGCGTTGTGCATTAGCACACATACATACATCATACATACATACATACATATATACATACATACATACATACATACATACATACATACATACATACATACATACATACATACATACATACATACATATATACATACATACATACATACATACATACATATATACATACATACATACAACACACAAACACAAACACATACACATACAAATACATACATACATACATACATACATACATACATACATACATACATACATACATACATACATACATACATACATACATACACATAGATACAAACATATATACATACATATATACATACATACATACATGCATACATACATACATACATACATACATACATACATACATACATACATACATACATACATACATACATACATACATACATACATACATGCATACATACATACATACATACACATACATATACAAATACATACATACATACATACATACATACATACATACATACATACATACATACAAAAACATACATACATACATACATACCATACAAACATACTTACATAGATACATACATACATACATACACTAACACATCTATACATGCAAATACTTACACACATAAACACATAAACACATACACACATGTATAAACACACATTATTATACTCATAACAGAGATATCGAAAAAAAAAGTTGATTCGATGTAGAATACAAAAGGTGTTTTCTTATGGTATTTTAGACAAAGATAAAAAAGTAAAAGTCACCTTTTACGTCAAGCCTGGAGGACAACCGATCTTTATCAACAAAGGTTAATGAAGTATTTTGAAGGACAATGGGTATAGAGCTTATAAAAATGTGTGACCACGAAAAAAAAAAAGGTCTCATAAAAGAGGTTTGAATGGGGTCCAAATACATCAAAAGACAAAAAAAACACAACTTTGATTCCAGTCAAAAATTCTATGTTGGTTCAAGTAGCCATTTACCGCATTACACATACAAGTCAATGGACTCAAAATTATCCAAAATGAAAAAAAAACCCAACCCCCAGATGAAGGAAAAAAAGGTCAAGTAACCCATACCGCGCAGCTAACATTTTATTACCGCATCACTTCCCAAAATGATGTAGCCATGTGTAGCCATTTTACCCAAAATTGTTGCCATTTTACCCAAAATTGTAGTCAGTTTACCGCAAAATGTAGCCAATTGTAGCCATTTTACCACGCCCCTAACCGAAGTAGCCCCGAACTGATAACCGGCTATTTTTGGGCTACATTTGACTACATTTGGCTACATTTTCGTACCGGGATAACAACCCTAACCCTACCCTAACCCTAACCCTAACCCTAACCCTAACCCTAACCCAACATTATATATATAGGCAATATCAGACGTAAACAAATATACCTTCAAACAATTTTGTTAGTCCGCTCAAAATTAATCAATTGTCTCCCTTTAACAATTGGCTCATCTCAAATCGGCTCATGTCGCAAAATGCTTATACCCTAACCCTAACCCTAACCCCTAACCCTAACCCTAAACCCTAACCCTAACCCTAACCCTAACCCTAACCCTAACCCTAACCTAACCCTAACCCTAACCCTAACCTTAACCTTAACCCTAACCTTAATTCTATCTTTAAATAATAGCCAACATATGCTTAAATAAACCTGAAGGTTACACGAAAAGTTAACCTTAACTTTAACCTTAACCTTAACCTTAAATAATAGCCAACATTTGCTTGAATAAAGCTTAAGGTTAAACGAAAAAGTAACCTTAACCTTAACCTTAACCTTAACCTTAACCCCAACCCTAACCCTATCTTTAAATAATAGCCAATATATGCTTATATAAACCTTAAGGTTACACGAAATGTTAACCTTAACTTTAACCTTAACCTTTACCTTAAATAATAGCCAAGATATGCTTGAATAAAGCTTAAGGTTAAACGAAAAAGTAACCTTAACCTTAACCTTAACCTTAACCCTAACCCTTACCTTAACAGTAACTTTAAATAATAGCCAACATATCCTTCAATAAAACATAAGGTTAAACCAAAAAATTAAAATTTAAATTGACCTCAACCATAAGCCTAACATCTAACTCCTACATGTACCTATCTCGATAACGATCAGTCATATCGTCACCTTAGACAACCTTGAGTTTTCCCAACGGCTACCACTGTTATGATATAGCCAACGTATCTTTAAATAATGCTTTAAGCTAAACGAAAAATTAACCTTGACCATAACCTTAACCTTAACCTTAACCCTAACCTGAACCGTAACCTTAAATAATAGCCAACAAATGCTTAAATAAACTTTAAGGTTACACGAAAAGTTAACCTTAACCTTAACCATAACCTTAACCTTAAATAATAGACAACATATGCTTGAATAAAGCTTAAAGGTTAAACGAAAAATTAACCTTAACCTTAACCCTTAACCCTAACCTTAATCGTAACCTTAAATAATAGCCAACATATGCTTAAATAAACCTTAAGGTTACACGAAAAGTTAACCTTATCTTTAAAATTAACCTTAACCTTAAATAATAGCCAACATATGCTTGAATAAAGCTTAATGTTAAACAAAATAGTAACCTTAACCTTAACCGTAACCTTAAATAATAGCCAACATATGCTGAAATAAACCTTAAGGGTACACGAAAAGTTAACTTAATTTTTAACCTTAACCTTAACCTTAAATAATAGCCAACATATGCTTGAATAAAGCTTTAGGTTAAACCAAAAAGTAACCGTAACCTTAACCTTAACCTTAACCTTAACCCTAACCTTTACCGTAACTTTAAATAATAGCCAACATATCCTTCAATAAAACATAAGGTTAAACTAAAAATTAAATTAAAATAGACCTCAACCATAAGCCTAACATCTAACTCCTACATGTACCTATCTCGATAACGATCAGTCATACCGTAACCTTAGACAACCTTCAGTATTCCCCACGGCTACCACTGTTATGATATAGCCAACGTATCTTTAAATAATGCTTAAGTTTAAAAGAAAAATTAACCTTAACCTTAACCTTAACCTTAACCTTAACCCTAAACTTAACCGTAACCTTGAATAATAGCCAACATATGCTTAAATAAACCTTAAGGTTACACGAAAAGTTAATCTTAACCTTAACCTGAACCCTAACCTTAAATAGTAGCTAACATATGCTTGAGTAAAGCTTAAGGTTAAACGAAAAAGTAACCTTAACCTTAACCCTAACCTTAACCGTAACCTCAAATAATAGCCAACATATTCTTAAATAAACCTTAAGGTTACACGAAAAGTCAACCTTAACTTTAACCTTAACCTTAACCTTAAATAATAGCCAACATATGCTTGAATAAAGCTGAAGGTTAAACGAAAAAGTAACCTTAACCTTAACCTTAACCTTAACCTTAACCCTAACCCTTACCTTAACAGTAACTTTAAATAATAGCCAACATATCCTTCAATAAAACATAAGGTTAAACTAAAAATTAAAGTTAAAATTGACCACAACCATCAGCCTAACATCTAACTCCTACATGTACCTATCTCGATAACGATCAGTCATACCGTCACCTTAGACAACCTTGAGTTTTCCCAACGGCTACCACTGTTATGATATAGCCAACGTATCTTTAAATAATGCTTTAAGCTAAACGAAAAATTAACCTTAACCATAACCTTAACCTTAACCTTAACCCTAACCTGAACCGTAACCTTAAATAATAGCCAACAAATGCTTAAATAAACTTAAAGGTTACACGAAAAGTTAACCTTAACCTTAACCTTAACCTTAACCTTAAATAATAGCCAACATATGCTTGAATAAAGCTTAAAGGTTAAACGAAAAATTAACCTTAACTTTAACCTAACCCTTCACTTTCTTTAACCTTGAATTAACCTGAAGGCTACCTCAACCTTTAATCTCAATTTTCGACTACAGATTATCCATCCATGACCATTAAGGTTAAAACATACCTTCACTTTAACCTTAACCTTAAGCTTAACATTAATCTTAAAGTTTACCTAAACCTTAACTTTTTTTAATCTTCAATTAACCTTAAAAAAGAGCAGCGAAAGATATCAGAGGGACAGTCAAACTCATAGATCGAAAATAAACTGATAACGCCATGGCTAAATAAGAAAAATACAAACAGACAAAAAATAGTTCACGTAAGGCTACCTCAACCTTTAATCTGAATTTGCAACTATCAATGAACCATCCATAAATCTTAAAGTTAAAACATACCTCAACCTTAACTTAAACCATAACCTTAACTGTAACCTTGACTTTTTGAACCTTGAATTAACCTAAAGGCTACCTCAATCTTTAATCTGAATTTCAATCTTTAATCTAAATTTTCAACTACCAATTACCATTCCATGACTCTGAGGGTTAGGACATACCTTCACTTTAACCTTTAACTTATTTTAACTTCGACTTTAACCTTACCTTTTACATTAACCTTAACCCAAACCTACACCTTAACCTTATTTAACATTGATTTAACCTTGAGGCTATCGCAACTTTTAATCTGAATTTTCAACTACCAATTAACCATCCATGAACATTAAGGTTAAAAATTACCTTCAGTCTAACCTTAATCTTAACCTTAACCGAAACTTTAACTTTTTTAACCTTGAATTTACCTGTATGCAACTTCAACCTTTAATTTGAATTATCAACAAACCAACCAATCATCCATTAACCTTAAGGTTAAACAATTACTTCACCTTAACCTGAACAGTAACCCTACCCTAACATTACCCCTTACCTTTACCCTTACCACAACTTAACCGAGCCTGCTGTAGGTCCATACGAAGTGCAAATGAAATTGCAAAAGCCATGACTAAGTATTCAAAGGCTTTCCCAAAGTACTTCGACCAATTCTAAGGCAGAATATACGATAAACCAACTCCAATAACCAGAAAATCACCCTATATCAAGTTACCCAAAAGGGTTTGATATTCTCCGAGCATCACGCAAGGATGCCAAGAAGGTATGCTATCGGTCATTACAAAGCTAAGGTACCCTGTTACCTTCCTGCATCCTTAGTTATCATTATTTGGACGATCATAAGGCAAAACACTATTTTTTTCGGCTGCTACTCTTAGATCGGGGAGCCAAACGCTAATATTGACCATATTGACCCAGGATCTTTTTACCCTACAGACTAAGTTAATTCTGTTATAGGTTCATACAAGGTATCAATATCATGACAAATGCCTTTCTAGCTTGTAAAAGCAGTTTCCGAAGTCCTTCGTTTCGTGTTAAGACAGACAAAAATACGATGAATCAATACCAAAGACCACGAAATTATTCTATAAGAAACAACCAATAAGGGGTATGACATTCCTCGAGCATCCCGCGGACATGCCATATAAATATATTATGTATCATTACAAAGCCAACGGTCCCAACTACCTGCCTGAATCCTTACTAACCGTTAGTTTTACAATCGTAAAGCAAAACATTATTTTATTCTACACCAAAAACTAAATCGGGTAACCAGCCGCTAACAATCACCATACCGACCCCAAATCTTTTCACTGTATATACGACGTGAACCATTTCACATGGGCATATAATAGCTCATACGAACACCGCTAAAGTTCCTGTTGCCTACATGTTTCCTTAGTTGTTAATATTTGTACGAGCCTAAAACAAAAAAGCTATTAATTCGACCCATGCCCGGATATCTGCTAGCCAACCGCAAATATTGCCATAACCGACCCAGGATCTATAGTCTACAAAACAAGCCGAGCCTATTTTAGATCATACAAGGTGCAAATACAGTCCCACAGACCTTGGCTTACTATATAAAGTTTTTACAGAAGTTTCACTTCCCATCACAAGGCAGGAAAACACGATGAACTATCCCCAAAGTCCAGAAAATCATCCTGTAAGCAGCAGCATATACAGGGAATAATATTCCAAGTGCACAACTTAGGCATGACATATAAGTATATTAGAGCTCATTACAATCCCAAGTTTCATTAGATACCGTTAGTTGTACAATCGTAAGGCAAAAAAACAAAACTTTATTCCATTCCCTACCCCTATATCGGGTAGCCAACCGCTAGTATTTACCAACCCGACCTTGGATATTTTTCCCTACAGACTTAGCCGAGTCTGTTATAGTTCCAAAAGATGTGTCACTATCATTGTAAAGGCGTCGGCTGAATTTTGATAGCATAGTCTGAAGCATCTCGGCCTTTTTCCTAAGAAAGGAAATACAAATAACAAATCCCAAAGGCCAGACAATCACCTTGTGGCCAATTACCCATTACAGGTATAATATTACCCAAGCACCACCTAGGCAAACCAATGAGGTATCACACAGATAAGGGAACCTGATAGTTGCCTGTGTCGTTTGTTATCGTCAATTTAACGATGATAAGGGAAAAAAATACTTAATTCGACCCCTACTCCTCTATCGGATCACCAGCCGCTTATATTGACCATATCGACATGAATTTTTTCACCGTAAAGACCCAGCAGGACATGCTATAGGGGTATATTATAGCTCATACAAACGGTCAGGGTCCCTGCTACGTGCCTGTTATCTTAGTTATCGTTTGTTGTACAACGATAAGGAAAACGCCTTTTTCATTCTTACCCTATCCATCTATCTAAAAAAGAATAGAATAAAAGGGAGTTGGCTTCTTGTTTCGATTGCAAAACATAGCTAATAGACATTTGCAAATACGTGTTACTTTAGTAAATGTACCTTTCATATGAGCCCTTGTTGTAAAAACCAATGCAGTAGTAAAAAGAAAAATTGCAATGTTTACAACACGTGGAACTTTTGGGTCCAAATATGCAAGTCAGGAAGATTTTTTTACACGAACGAAATCAACTTTTTTCGAGGAGCGGAACTCAATAACCGGAAGTCAATATCCCTGCAAATAGTGGTGATGTGATCTATGACCTTTCGTGCTTTACAAACTTTCACATTGCAGCAATCGCAACGTTAACACCGATTTTCTGTACGTACGCCCATGGGTGGTATTAAAAGTTAGAGGTCGCGATTTTGAAAGCGATGATGTGTTCATAATTACACATAATATAACTACTAGCATTCTGTACAATAAAAAACATAAGGCAATTAAGTGAGATCGAGATGACAATATCCAATCCGTCCTTTTGATGGCATCATAATATCACATTAGATTTTGCGTCTCACAGAGTTTTGACGAATTCCTGAGTGTATGCATGTATGTATGCATGTATATATGCATACATGTATGTATGTTTGTATGTTTGTATGTATATATGTATGTATTTATTTATTTATGTATGTATGTATGTTTATATGCATGTATGTATGTTTATATGCATGTATGTAAGTATGTATGTATGTTTCAAAATATATTATACGTCGTTTGACGTCATGCAGCAAACAAAAAAACAGAGACATTTACTCAGTAAATTTTATTGACACCATTACGAATTGGTTGATTCATACGATGTGTCTTTGTCCAAACTAACAAAGGACATTTTTACCACGTGTTAAATTGTGGTTTGCCATTACCTCGTCTGATCTTTTAAGTACCGAACGTGACTTATTCCTGATTGTGACTGTTTTGCTGTGTGTGAATTCGCATTGCTATAAGACGTGTCACGGTATTTTTCTATCCAAAATCAATTATTTAGTTTTGATGTTATATTTGTTATTCTCATCGGATTTTGTCAAATGTCTTATCGTTTGTAGTTGTAAATCTTATTTTTTTTCTGTTCTATTCGTGCGTTACGGTAAAGATAATTAATCACCCAGTTTATTGATAAGATTTTATTTTGGGTCAACTAAATTTATACGATGTATTTGGTTTACAGTTTGATTTAGAAGAAATACTGACATAGCTTGATAATACAATTAATTATCTAATTACTACCACATTTTATATAAATAAGTATTCTAATTTTCAATGTTATTAATACATGTTATATCAGTATTATAAACCTAATCTTGAACTCTATCCTATTTTTTGGAAATTTATAGAAATTTAAATGTGACGTCACATTGTGCGTCGATTTCTTCGGCTAACATATAATACGTTGTCCGGATGTGCCCTTTTTATGTGCTGATTTAGGTTGCTTTATGTATTCGTTTTTATTCTGTAGTTAGTCACCACATCGGTGTTAACATGTATATCTATTATATAGTCATTTTTATAAATTTACTGTTTGCAAAAGTATGAATTATTCTAAATACTAAGGCTGTTCTTATCCCAGGCATATAACCACCTTAGCCGTATTTGGCACAACTTTTTGGAACTTTTGGTCCTCAATGCTCTTCAACTTTGTACTTGTTTTGGCTTTCGAACTTTTTTTTATCTGAGCGTCACTGATGGGTCTTATGTAGACGAAACGCGCGTCTGGCGTTTTAAATTATAAGCCTGGTACCTTTAGATAGCTATTATTTGTGTGTGTCTATGTCCTGTATGTTCTATCATTTATTTGTATTGTAGTCCTGTCATGTAATCTTGTCATTTTAATGTTATATTTGACATTGCCATACAAGCGAAAGGTTTGGCTAGCCACCAAACCAAGTTCAACTCACCATTTTTTTTTTAAATGTCCTGTATCAAGTCAGGAAAATGGACGTTGTTATATTATAGTTTGTGTCTGTGTCTGTTGCATTTTAGTGTTGAGTTTCTGTTGTGTCGTTGTTCTCCTCTTATATTTGAAGTGTTTCCCTCAGTTTTAGTTTGCAACCCGGATTTGTTTTTTTCTCAATCAATTTATGAATTTCGAATAGCTGTATACTACTGTTGCCTTTATTTATGGACACATCAATAAAAAAGTAAAAATTTCGATCCCCTGTCAATACCTGGCTCAAATGTGTTTTACAGCATATATACACCTCATATTAACCAAATGACATGAGTGCACATAAGCAGCGACTCTGCGTAACTCCATCCTTACACAATGGCCTCCAGACCTAAAGAGTATAAATATACAGTATAAAAACGGTGCCTCTGTGCATCCCATTTCTTAATCACTGCATCTGTGTATGCGCAAGTTGCTTTGCACGTACCATCACCCTACCATATGTCCTCCAGACCTCAGAAATATATAAATGCACATACATCTTATAAACCATTTTAAAATGTAGCTCTGCATTTTGTTGACATATATAATTTTATATATATATAAATATACCATATATTATTCCAATAACATGATTGCGCATTATTAGGGCCTCTGTATCTGCGCTGGTCGCTCTGCGCATATCACTTTGCGCATATCGCTCTGCGCATATCCTCTCCATGTATGTATGTATAAAATTAAGAATCGAATGTCTGTATGTCTGTATGTCTGTATGTCTGAATGTATGTATGTATGTAGATATGTATGTATGAAAGTTCCAACAATTACGTTACATCCTATGACGTCATGCAGCTTACAAATCATGTCGCCGTTATTCCACTAAAATGTATTCACATGCACCAATACAACATAGTAACTTTAATTTTAAATTCTGTATATATTTCATATCAGCTATGTCTGTACTCAAAACAAATTATCTCCCTTAGTGCAACTCAGTTGCAGTCTAGTAAAAACCCTAACCCTAACCCTAACCCTAACCTTAACCTTAATAATAGTCAACATATGCTTGAGTAAAGCTTAAGGTTAAACGAAAAGGTTATCTTAACCTTAACCTCATCCTTAACCTTAACCTTAACCCTAACATTAACCCTAACCTTTACCCTAACCTTAAATAATATCCAACATATGCTTAAATAAATCTTAAGGTTACACGAAAAGTTAACCCTAACCTTAACCTTAACCTTAACCTTAGATAAATAGCCAACATATGCTTGAATAAAGCTAAAGCTTAAACGAAAAAGTAACCTTAACCTTAACCCTTACCTTAACAGTAACTTTAAATAATAGCCAACAAATCCTTCAATAAAACATAAGGTTAATTTAAAAATTTAAATTGACCTCAACCATAAGCCTAACATATAACTCCTACATGTACTTATCTCGATAACGATCAGTCATACCTTAACCCTAACCTTAACCGTAACCTTAAATAATAGCCAACATATGCTTAAATAAACCTTAAGGTTACACGAAAAGTTAACCTTAACCTTGACCTTGACCTTAATCTTAAATAATAGCCAACATATGCTTGAATAAAGCTTAGAGGTTAAAAGGTTAAACAATAACGTCATCTTAACCTGAACAGTAACCCTACCCTAACAATACCCCTTACCTTTACCCTTACCACAACTTAACCGAGCCTGCTTTAGGTCCATACGAAGTGCAAATGAAATTGCAAAAGCCATGACTAAGTATTCAAAGGCTTTCCCAAAGTACTTCGACCAATTCTAAGGCAGAATATACGATAAACCAACTCCAATAGACAGAAAATCAACCTATGGCAAATTACCCAAAAGGGTTTGATATTCTCCGAGCATCACGCAGGGATGCCAAGAAGGTATGGTATCGGTCATTACAAAGCTAAGGTACCCTGTTACCTTCCTGCATCCTTAGTTATCATTATTTGGACGATCGTAAGGCAAAACACTATTTTTTCGACCAATCAATACCAAAGACCAGTAAATTATTATATAAGCAACAACCAATAAGGGGTATGATATTCCTCGAGCATCCCGAGGACATGACATATCAGTATATTATGGATCATTACAACGCCAACGGTCCCAACTACCTGCCTGAATCCTTACTAACCGTGAGTTTTACAATCGTAAAGCAAAACATTATTTTATTCTACACCAAAAACTAAATCGGGTAACCAGCCGCTAACAATCACCATACCGATCCCGAATCGTTTCACTGTATAGATCACGTGAACCATTTCATATGGGTATATAATAGCTCATACGAACGCCGCTTAGGTTCCTGTTGCCTACATGCTTCCTTAGTTGTCAATATTTATACGAGCCTAAGACGAATAAAGTTATTAATTCGACCCATGCCCGGATATCTGCTAGCCAATCGCAAATATTGTCATAACCGACCCAGGATCTATATTCTACAAAACAAGCAGAGCCTATTTAAGATCATACAAGGTGCAAATACAGTACCACAGACCTTGGCTTACTATATAAAGTTTTGACACAAGGCAGGAAAACACGATGAAGTAACCCTAAAGTCCAGAAAATCATCCTGTAAGCAGCAGCATATACAGGGAATAATATTCCCAGTGCACCACTTAGGCATGCCATATAAGTATATTAGAGCTCATTACAATCCCAAGTTTCCCGGCTACCTGTCTTTATCATTAGATACTGTTAGTTGTACAATCGTAAGGCAAAAAAATAAAACTTTATTCCACCCCCTACCCCTATATCGGGTAGCCAACCGCTAGTATTTACCAACCCGACCTTGGATATTTTTTCCCTACAGACTAAGCCGAGTCTGTTATAGTTCCTAAAGATGTGTCACTATCATTGCAAAAGCGTCGGCTGAATATTGATAGCATAGTCTGAAGCATCTCGGCCTTTTACCTAAGAAAGGAAATACAAATAACAAATCCCAAAGGCCAGACAATCACCTTGTGGCTAATTACACATTACATGTATAATTTTACCCAAGCACCATCTAGGCAAACCAATGAGGTATCACACATATAAGGGAACCTGATAGTTGACTTAGTCGTCTGTTATCGTCAATTTAACGATGATAAGGGAAACAAAATACTAAATTCGACCCCTACTCCTCTATCGGATCACCAGCCCCTTACATTGACCATATCGACATGCAAATGACGTCATGCAGCTTACAAATCATGTCGCCGTTATTCCACTAAAATTTATGCACATGCACAAATACAACAAAGTCACTTGAATTTTATTTTCTGTATACATTTCATATCAGATATGTCTGTACTCAAAACAAATTATTTCCCTTAGTGCAACTCAGTTGCAGTCTAGTAAAAACCCCCTAACCCTAACCGTAACCCTAACGCTAACCCTAACCCTAAATTTTGGCATACCTTCTTGATGAAATTGTTACAAAAAGCCTACTATATAAGCAAGTCAGTAAGTGTATAATATAAGCATATCGGCGCAAGCGTACTTGAACTTTGGGGTTCGGGGTTAGGGTTACAAAACAAGTTCCGGCTAACACTAACCATAACCCCAACCCTAACCCTCATATATTCATACGCCAGCCATATAACACCAAATAAAATGACACTACGACCCATTATTCGCTGAATTTCCTAATACCCGAACCCTAACCTTAACCCTGACCTTAACCCTTACCCTAACCCTAACCCTAACCTCTATACATGTAGATTAGATCGTTGGTTTTCCTGTGAGAATTGTCTTACGCTAGTCATTTTGGAATCATTTACAGCTTGTTGTTTGGTCTGGGCCAAAGCGCTGTGCTGAAGGCCGAACTTTAAAGTTTAAATACATTATCAGGTTGGGAGTAGCCTTCCAAATGAATAATCCCGTATATGAGGGACTGTCACTCAGACAAGGGGTCATGTTACTGTTGTAGAAAAAAAAAGGGTTAGGGTTAGGATTAGAGTTATGGTTAGAAAAGAAAAAAAGAAAAGAAAGAAAACTAAGATTTTTTACCTTAAAAGGGGATTGAATTGATCATATGTAAAACAACTTTTCTAAAAGAGGGGTCCACTTATTTTAATAATAAAGAATATATATATTAAAGTCAAGGAATATAACAAAATTCTTAGATATGAGTTGACCATAAAATACCAGATAGATGTATAATAGTTCCTTGGGAAAAGGTTCTTCAAATAATATAAATATGTGTACTCTTGTACTTAAAAGGTTTTTTACAAAAAATACTTGATATCACTTGAAATGTACCCCTCATAAAAGGGATAATTACTACTTTGAGGAGTTGTTCCCAACCAGAATATTACATAGATGGAGAATAGTCTCATTTGCACTCACACCACATCGTATTTATATACAACGTGCCAAAAAGACAAAGACCAGAAATGAAAACACTAAAATGACACAGACATAAACAACCAACATATAACACAAAACTCTAAAATGTACACACATTAACGAACAGCTCGAACCCCGAAAAGCTAGAGGTGAACACATGTGTTCTGTAAAGATTAGCAGTTCCTGCTTCTTGCAAGACAGACGCCATGTTGCTAGTTATAAGTCATATGCAGTGAATGCGGAAACATCTATGACAATTTAATTGAGATAATTTAAAGCAGTTGAAATAATAATTCAATTATTTCTTAGTAAAGAGGGGGAAAAACATGTCAGCAGTAGATAAATTAAAGAAATGTCAAAGTAAAAGTGGTAAATCAAGTTTTAAACCATCTTGTTTTTATCAATATTGTTAAAACCTATTATTTCATGTGAACCAAAAAATTATAATCGCTCGCCTTTACTTTTCAAGCTTCGCCTCAAAAATTTCCAAATTAATCTATTTCTCGCTCGCCCAAAGTTTTGGAGTAAAAAAATCCGTAGAACAAAAAAATAATATAGTGTGACCTAACCGTAAACTTATAGAACTCTCACTTTGTCGAAAATTATCCATCCTTAAAATAAATTGCTGATGCCGTGATAGAATAATCAGGAAAAAGGAAAACATTGGCAGTTTTTAACTGACTTTCCTTCCCTTTAATGTCAAACAACCCATTATGAAGTATAAAGGAGAAAATTACAATGATAACACATATAATTCTCCAATTTTGAGACTAAAACAACTGCAATATTTTTCTTCATATATTCAACTGGCCATCTAGACAATACGACCAACATGTAGAGGATGAAATTGTCGTTGCAATGAGTCGTATGTTTATAAAAAGAAAAAGAAAAAAGAAATAAGGCAGTACGACGTTTACAAGTGTCAAATCGCCTTTTCATTCCGTTGATTTGGATTTGTTGCAAAATGATGGGTATATAAGAGATGTTAGCACCTATACTATTGGAGGTACTCTTTAAACCAATATAAATCGGCGCATGCGCAATGAAACTCGGATAAGGGCGCATGTGCGAAGGTTAGTGTTAGGTTATAAAAAAATAGATACAGTTAACCCTAACCCTTACCCAAACCCTAATCCTCGGATATTCATACGCAAGATATATCACAACCCTAAAGATCAACATTCACCCAAGGTGCCCCCTTCTATATGACACATAACCTTCACTCTAACACTAACCCTAACTCTGACCTTAACCCTAACCCTAAGTCATTAACACTCACGCATATGCAATCACTACAAAGGGCACACATGCGCAGAAGTGACAAACGGCAACTCAATCGTCAAACCTTCGCCAAAGTCCCCTTCCCTTACACTAACCTTATCCCTAAAAACAGGTTTTTGCCCTTCAAAATTTCAAGAAATAAGTTTGTAACCTGAATATCATGCTTTTAAACCGTCTAAAATAAATAAAAAGTTTATACAAAAATTATATGCTGACAAAGCCAGATAAGTGTCAACATATGTTCCATAAGGCCACACTCCTATCTAATTATACCAGATTAAATTAGCACTTTCTTTCTGAAAGAAAATATGAACTAAAAGTCTGTAAACTTTAGTGACATAAATATTATGTAATCGTAGAGAAGAAAAACAAGAATAAACATAGCAAAAAGAAACAAATCTGAAAATGTAATTAGGAAAATTGATCTAACAATGTGGTAACACAGTAAATGAAATAACATGACAATAAACATAATAAACATAAAATCATACATTCAGTCTTAATGACTTTTAGCTTAAAAATCAAATAAGACAAAAACTAATGAATAATTTCATAAAGATTTTTAATAATGTGAATTTGGAAAGCAATGAAGTAAGTTAAAACAACTAAGTAATGATAGAATTACGATGTTTACTTTAAAGTATGGTCCAGTTTTATTCTGCTGCATGATTTTATATGTCATAACAAATCACAAGAGTTCAAAAGAAAACATCTCAACATCCCTTTTTTCGGAGTTAAGTTTTTGTTTATGACTTTTTGCATGTTATTCATATTTTATAAAGAACCATTGACTAAAGAACAAGAGTTAAGAAGATGATTTGTCCTTCTTCTTCAAATGTTCTGTTACAATCATTACTATAGATGTATGTTCATTGTCTGTTGCAATCTGTAAAGGGGATTTGCTATCAAGTCTACATATCTGTGTATCTGCTCCTTTATCTAACAATAAACATACAATATCTTCATGTCCTACTTCACATGCAAAAAATAATGGAGTTGTTCCATCTTCGTTTGTCATGTTGATGTTAGCATTGTGGTCCAGAAGACAGTATACAACATCTATCCTATCCATAAAACAGGCAATGTGTAATGGAGAACAACCAGCCTCTATATCGAAGACATAATCTACTGGCTTCTTTTTGACATAATCTGTTACATGTGAAGACGCATTCTCTATTAGATAATCAAAATAACACTGTTTTTCACCTTCTAGTGTTTTTGTTGGGTGGTCTTTAATTATATCTATTATAAACTGTTTACTACAGCAAATTATATTACAATCAGCATTTTTCTTTAACAGTAACCGTGTTATCTCTAGGTTTCCATTCAATGCACTGAAAAGTAAGGCATTACCACCATCATAGGTCTGTGCATTAATGTTTGGTTTATGTTTCATTAATAGCTGTACCATACTGGTGTTGTTACGGATACATGAAGTGATCAGTGGTGTGAAACCTTCCTTGTTACATAGATCAACATTAGGATTCCTCTCTAACAGTAACTTCACTATATCAGTATGTCCTCCAAAACTTGCCCAAGACAGAGGACTAACGCCATCCTTGTCACAAAGATCAACATTAGGATTCCTCTCTAGCAGTAACCTCACTATATCAGTATGTCCTCCAAAACTTGCCCAAGACAGAGGACTAACGCTATCCTTGTCACATAGATCAATATTAGGATTTTTCTCTAACAGTAACGTTACTATATCAGTATGTCCATTCTGACAAGCCTGTCTCAGAGGACTACAGCCATTCTTGTCACATAGATCAACATTATGATTCTTCTCTAACAGTAACTTAACTATAACAGTATGTCCATTCTGACTTGCCATGACTAGTCCAGTAATCTCATCATCCCTACATTGATCCACGTCCGCATCATTGTGTACCAACCACTGTACCATATCAGTATAACCATAATAACAAGTAAGTATCAGCGGAGTATTACCTGATGCACAGCTCTCCTTTGGTCTCACTGTATCCTTGGTATTGACTAATGCTACTTGTTCAAAATTGTCTAGTTGTTGTAAGTACTGTAATAACTGTTGTCTAAATAATGAATCCTCCATATTAATGTTACTGAATACATCTGACACCATTCCTGCTGACCAATCCTTTACAAACCTTTCTAAATATGATTCTAAATACTCATCTGGTATTTTGATAATGTAGTCTATGTAACTTTTCTTGTTATCAAGTGATTTCTCCCAAACGAAACGTTCACGCACTAAATCACTATCACCATGGTCTATTAAACATCCAATCATTTTCTGGCCAAAGTAATGAGCAAGGAAGTCAAACAATTTATCATGTACAGTTTTATAAATACCATTCTGTTTACAGATAAATGTACCATCTAGAGTATCAAGTGCTTTTTTTAATTTTGCCTTTGATGTAATTCTGTTGATTTCACAGGCATCACATATGTCTTCTATAATATGTTTTTGTTCATTTGTCAATTTACCCACGAACCATTCTTCTTCTAGCTGATTATCAAAGATAACACATAAAGCCAGGCTACATATTCTTAAGATCCCTTCATCACCATGGCGACTTAAATTGTCTAGTTCATTCTGATAGACATTAAATGGATTTTTGAAAAATTCTTCAACATCTCTATTATTCCCCCCTTTATATAAAGAGCATAAAAGTGGAAAAAAATCACATTTTTGTGATAATTTATCAATATTGTATAAGCCTGAACCAATATATGATTTTGCTATAGCATATTTTTCTATATATGTAAGACATAACTTATTTGATATCAAATTACATTCACAGGATTTAAAAGGTAACAATATATTAAATTTATCATCTTTATAGACTTGTAGTCTACATGATACAATAATCTTACAAGATTTGTCTGCAATAACTGTGTTAATCACAGGTAACAATTGTTTCCAGTTCCCAATCTGGTATTGGTCGGCGATGAAATTTCCACAAATATCATCTATAATGAAGATTGTCTGTTTACCAGGCTGATAATAAGTTCTAATGTCTGTTGGTGTGTAGACTGGTATTATTCTGTATCCTTCCTTTTTTAAAAGAAGTGCTGTGTGTCTTGCAATAAATGATTTTCCAACTCCTGATGGGGCGGTTAACGTCACACAATTGTTGTCGTTTAAACATTCCATTACGTAATCACTGGCTCTTGTTGACACAAACATCTTATCTTTACATTCCCAGTCTTTTATTTGTTTTTCTATCTGCTCTGAAAAATATTTAAGTGTAGCTAATGAAAATCAAATTATTTGTCTAAATTATTCGTTTTCGTTTACAATATCTAGTAATCTAATTTATTCTGATATCGTGGCCCCAAGGCGATATCGACTACAGTGTACACACTAGAGCCTAGGTTGTCGAGTAGTCTAGCGCATCGGGCAAAGTGCAAGGCGATTTGATGCCTCGATGTCTCAGTAGAACAAGTGCAAATCTCGGCCAGGGAAAAACAAACAAATTTGACTCCGCAAATTTACAGATCTTACATTGTTGGGCTGTTATTTTGACAAAATATATATACAGAATGTGTTTTAGTCTTGTATCAACATCACTGATGATCCGATGGATAAAATATGTTTTAGAGTTGTCACTGGTTCAGACGCACTTAAGTTCGTCTGAACCAGTGACAACTCTACAACAGACTTATCCATCGGATCACACAGCAGTAATGGTGATACATGGCTGTGTACATTTTGTATATACAACTCGTCTAAACATCAGCCCAACCATGTTAGATCTGTAAATCCCGGCGAGGGAAGAACAAAAAATTTGCCAAAGCAAATTTACAGATCTAACATTGTTGGGCTGATGTTTAGACGAGTTGTATATATGTATTATTTAGTCTTTTGGAAAATGTTGTTTGTGCTGCATTTTTACCCCTCTACCAAGAAATTTGTTTTGCATGCACACGTATAAAAATAGCGGTTTTTATCTAACGCAATCATAAATTTGAACGTTGTTTTCAATTTAGATTTGTTTATATTTTTTCGTTTGGGCTTGTATTATATTTGCCTTCGGGTTTATATGATCCGTTTATCCTATTTTGACTCTTTCAAAATTCAAGAGTCTATCTTAAATTGAGGTAAATTATGTGGCCTTCCAAATACCGTTTCGATTCCTAACATCACTGAAGAGACATTAATTGTCGGAATCCGGATATGGTGTACAAATTTTTGCACTTCATGTTTGCGGTATACCATCTTTTCCGCAAGTTGATTGTTTTCTGTTTGGTAGTACATTAATAATAAGATCTATTTTGTAACATCTTGTGATCGGTTTATTTGGCAATAGCCAATGGCAGTCATCAGGGTTTAGGAACATCAGTTGTTCGACCTGCTAGTCAAATGCGTTTTGTTAAAATATACTTTTAAACTCATTTGGTCTTTTGGAAAATGTTGTTTGTGCTGTATTTGGACTCCTCTACCAAGAAATTTTTTTTGCATTCACACGTATAAAAATAGCGGTTTTTATCCAACGCAATCACAGGTTTGAACGTTGTTTTCAATCTAGACTTGCTTATATTTTTTCGTTTGGGCTTGTATTATATGTGCCTTCGGGTTTATATGATCCGTTCATCCTATTTTGACTCTTTCAAAATTCAAGAGTCTATCTTAAATTGAGGTAAATTATATGGCCTTCCAAATACCGTTTCGATTCCTAACATCACTGAAGAGACAATAATTGTCGAAATCCGGATATGATGTACAAATTTTTGCACCTCATGTTTGCGGTATACCATCTTTCCTTAAGTTTATTGTTTTCTGTTTGGTAATATATTAATAATAAGATCTATTTTGTTACATCTTGTGATCGGTTTATTTGGCAATCGCCAATGGCAGTCATCAGGGTTTAGGAACATCAGTTGTTCGACCTGCTAGTCAAATGCGTTTTGTTAAAATATACTTTTTCACTCATTTGGTCTTTTGGAAAATGTTGTTTGTGCTGTATTTGGACTCCTCTACCAGGAAATTTGTCTTGCATGTACACGTATAAAAATAGCGGTTTTTATCCAACGCAATCATAGGTTTGAACGTTGTTTTCAATTTAAACTTGTTTATATTTTTTCGTTTAAGCTTGTATTATATTTGCCTTCGGGTTTATATGATCCGTTTATCGTATTTTGACTCTTTCAAAATTCAAGAGTCTATCTTAAATTGAAGTGAATTATATGACCTTCCAAATACCGTTTCGATTACTAACATCACTGAAGAGACATTTATTGTCGAAATCCGGATATGGTGTACACATTTTTGCACCTCATGTTTGCGGTATACCATCTTTTTTGCTATTTTATTGTTTTCTGTTTGGTATTACATTAATAATAAGATCTATTTTGTTACATCCTGTGATCCGTTTATTTGGCAATCGCCAATGGCAGTCATCAGGGTTTAAGAACATCAGTTGTTCGACCTGCTAGTCAAATGCGTTTTGTTAAAATATAATTTTTCACTCATTTGGTCTTTTGGAAAATGTTGTTTGTGCTGTATTTAGACTCCTCTACCAGGAAATTTGTTTTGCATGAACACGTATAAAAATAGCGGTTTTTATCAAACGCAATCATAGGTTTGAACGTTGTTTTCAATTTAGACTTGTTTATAATTTTTCGTTTGGGCTTGTATTATATTTGCCTTCGGGTTTATATGATCCGTTCATTCTATTTTGACCCTTTCAAACTTCAAGAGTCTATCCTAATTGAGGTAAATTATATGGCCTTCCAAATACCGTTTCGATTCCTAACATCACTGAAGAGACATTAATTGTCGAAATCCGGATATGGTGTACAAATTTGTGCACCTCATGTTTGCGGTATACCATCTTTTCCGCAAGTTTATTGTTTTCTGTTTGGTAATACATTAATAATAAGATCTATTTTGTTACATCCTGTGATCGGTTTATTTGGCAATCGCCAATGGCAGTCATCAGGGTTTAAGAACATCAGTTGTTCGACCTGCTAGTGTTGATATGATCCGTTCATCCTATTTTGAATCTTTCAAAATTCAAGAGTCTATCCTAATTGAGGTAAATTATATGGCCTTCCAAATACCGTTTCGATTCCTAACATCACTGAAGAGACATTAATTGTCGAAATCCGGATATGGTGTACAAATTTGTGCACCTCATGTTTGCGGTATACCATCTTTCCTTAAGTTTATTGTTTTCTGTTTGGTAATATATTAATAATAAGATCTATTTTGTTACATCTTGTGAATCGTTTATTTGGCAATCGCCAATGGCAGTCATCAGGGTTTAAGAACATCAGTAATTGTTGTTCGACCTGCTAGTCAAATGCGTTTTGTTAAAATATACTTTTTCACTCATTTGGTCTTTTGGAAAATGTTGTTTGTGCTGTATTTAGACCCATCTACCAAGAAATTTGTTTAGCATGCACACGTATAAAAATAGGAGTTTTTATCCAACGCAATCATAGGTTTAAACGTTGTTTTCAATTTAGACTTGTTTATATTTTTTCGTTTGGGCTTGTATCATATTTGCCTTCGGGTTTATATGATCCGTTCATCCTAATTGGACTCTTTCAAAATTCAAGAGTCTATCCTTAATTGAGGTAAATTATATGGCCTTCCAAATACTGTTTCGATTCCTAACATCACTGAAGAGACATTAATTGTCGGAATCCGGATATGGTGTACAAATTTTTGCACCTCATGTTTGCGGTATACCATCTTTTCCGCAAGTTTATTGTTTTCTGTTTGGTATTACATTAATAATAAGATCTTTTTTGTTACATCTTGTGATTCGTTTATTTGGCAATCGCCAATGGCAGTCATCAGGGTTTAAGAACATCAGTAATTGTTGTTCGACCTGCTAGTCAAATGTGTTTTGTTAAAATATACTTTTTCACTCATTTGGTCTTTTGGAAAATGTTGTTTGTGCTGTATTTAGACCCATCTACCAAGAAATTTGTTTAGCATGCACACGTATAAAAATAGCGGTTTTTATCCAACGCAATCATAGGTTTAAACGTTGTTTTCAATTTAGACTTGTTTATATTTTTTCGTTTGGGCTTGTATTATATTTGCCTTCGGGTTTATATGATCCGTTCATCCTAATTGGACTCTTTCAAAATTCAAGAGTCTATCCTTAATTGAGGTAAATTATATGGCCTTCCAAATACCGTTTCGATTCCTAACATCACTGAAGAGACATTAATTGTCGAAATCCGGATATGGTGTACAAATTTGTGCACCTCATGTTTGCGGTATACTATCTTTTCCGCAAGTTTATTGTTTTCTGTTTGGTAATACATTTATAATAAGATCTATTTTGTTACATCTTGTGATCCGTTTTTTTGGCAATCGCCAATGGCAGTCATCAGGGTTTAAGAATATCAGTTTTTCGACTTGCTAGTCAAATGCGTTTTGTTAAAATATACTTTATCACTCATTTGGTCTTTTGGAAAATGTTGTTTGTGCTGTATTTGGACTCCTCTACCAGGAAATTTGTTTTGCATGTACACGTATAAAAATAGCGATTTTTATCCAACGCAATCATAGGTTTGAACGTTGTTTTCAATATAAACTTGTTTATATTTTTTCGTTTGGGCTTGTATTATATTTGCCTTCGGGTTTACATGATCCGTTCATCCTATTTTGACTCTTTCAAAATTCAAGAGTCTATCTTAAATTGAAGTAAATTATATGGCCTTCCAAATACCGTTTCGATTCCTAACATCAGTGAAGAGACATTAATTGTCGAAATCCGGATATGGTGTACAAATTTTTGCACCTCATGTTTGCGGTATACCATCTTTCCTTAAGTTTATTGTTTTCTGTTTGGTAATATATTAATAATAAGATCTATTTTGTTACATCTTGTGATCGGTTTATTTGGCAATCGCCAATGGCAGTCATCAGGGTTTAGGAACATCAGTTGTTCGACCTGCTAGTCAAATGCGTTTTGTTAAAATATACTTTTTCACTCATTTGGTCTTTTGGAAAATGTTGTTTCTGCTGTATTTGGACTCCTCTACCAAGAAATTTGTTTCGCATGTACACGTATAAAAATAGCGGTTTTTATCCAACGCAATCATAGGTTTGGACGTTGTTTTCAATTTAGACTTGTTTATATTTTTTCGTTTGGTCTTGTATTATATTTGCCTTCGGGTTTATATGATCCGTTTATCTTATTTTGACTCTTTCAAAATTCAAGAGTCTATCTTAAATTGAAGTAAATTATATGACCTTCCAAATACCGTTTCGATTACTAACATCACTGAAGAGACATTAATTGTCGAAATCCGGATATGGTGTACACATTTTTGCACCTCATGTTTGCGGTATACCATCTTTTCCGCTATTTTATTGTTTTCTGTTTGGTATTACATTAATAATAAGATCTATTTTGTTACATCCTGTGATCCGTTTATTTGGCAATCGCCAATGGCAGTCATCAGGGTTTAAGAACATCAGTTGTTCGACCTGCTAGTCAAATGCGTTTTGTTAAAATATACTTTTTCACTCATTTGGTCTTTTGGAAAATGTTGTTTGTGCTGTATTTAGACTCCTCTACCAGGAAATTTGTTTTGCATGAACACGTATAAAAATAGCGGTTTTCATCAAACGCAATCATAGGTTTGAACGTTGTTTTCAATTTAGACTTGTTTATAATTTTTCGTTTGGGCTTGTATTATATTTGCCTTCGGGTTTATATGATCCGTTCATTCTATTTTGACTCTTTCAAACTTCAAGAGTCTATCCTAAATTGAGGTAAATTATATGGCCTTCCAAATACCGTTTCGATTCCTAAAATCACTGAAGAGACATTAATTGTCGAAATCCGGATATGGTGTACAAATTTGTGCACCTCATGTTTGCGGTATACCATCTTTTCCCCAAGTTTATTGTTTTCTGTTTGGTAATACATTAATAATAAGATCTATTTTGTTACATCCTGTGATCAGTTTATTTGGCAATCGCCAATGGCAGTCATCAGGGTTTAAGAACATCAGTTGTTCGACCTGCTAGTGTTGATATGATCCGTTCATCCTATTTTGAATCTTTCAAAATTCAAGAGTCTATCCTAATTGAGGTAAATTATATGGCCTTCCAAATACCGTTTCGATTCCTAACATCACTGAAGAGACATTAATTGTCGAAATCCGGATATGGTGTACAAATTTTTGCACCTCATGTTGGCGCTATACCATCTTTTCCGCAAGTTTATTGTTTTCTGTTTAGTAATACATTAATAATAAGATCTATTTTGTTACATCTTGTGATTCGTTTATTTGGCAATCGCCAATGGCAGTCATCAGGGTTTAAGAACATCAGTAATTGTTGTTCGACCTGCTAGTCAAATGCGTTTTGTTAAAATATACTTTTTCACTCATTTGGTCTTTTGGAAAATGTTGTTTGTGCTGTATTTAGACCCATCTACCAAGAAATTTGTTTAGCATGCACACGTATAAAAATAGGAGTTTTTATCCAACGCAATCATAGGTTTAAACGTTGTTTTCAATTTAGACTTGTTTATATTTTTTCGTTTGGGCTTGTATTATATTTGCCTTCGGGTTTATATGATCCGTTCATCCTAATTGGACTCTTTCAAAATTCAAGAGTCTATCCTTAATTGAGGTAAATTATATGGCCTTCCAAATACTGTTTCGATTCCTAACATCACTGAAGAGACATTAATTGTCGGAATCCGGATATGGTGTACAAATTTTTGCACCTCATGTTTGCGGTATACCATCTTTTCCGCAAGTTTATTGTTTTCTGTTTGGTATTACATTAATAATAAGATCTTTTTTGTTACATCTTGTGATTCGTTTATTTGGCAATCGCCAATGGCAGTCATCAGGGTTTAAGAACATCAGTAATTGTTGTTCGACCTGCTAGTCAAATGTGTTTTGTTAAAATATACTTTTTCACTCATTTGGTCTTTTGGAAAATGTTGTTTGTGCTGTATTAAGACCCATCTACCAAGAAATTTGTTTAGCATGCACACGTATAAAAATAGCGGTTTTTATCCAACGCAATCATAGGTTTAAACGTTGTTTTCAATTTAGACTTGTTTATATTTTTTCATTTGGGCTTGTATTATATTTGCCTTCGGGTTTATATGATCCGTTCATCCTAATTGGACTCTTTCAAAATTCAAGAGTCTATCCTTAATTGAGGTAAATTATATGGCCTTCCAAATACCGTTTCGATTCCTAACATCACTGAAGAGACATTAATTGTCGAAATCCGGATATGGTGTACAAATTTGTGCACCTCATGTTTGCGGTATACTATCTTTTCCGCAAGTTTATTGTTTTCTGTTTGGTAATACATTAATAATAAGATCTATTTTGTTACATCTTGTGATCCGTTTTTTTGGCAATCGCCAATGGCAGTCATCAGGGTTTAAGAATATCAGTTTTTCGACTTGCTAGTCAAATGCGTTTTGTTAAAATATACTTTATCACTCATTTGGTCTTTTGGAAAATGTTGTTTGTGCTGTATTTGGACTCCTCTACCAGGAAATTTGTTTTGCATGTACACGTATAAAAATAGCGGTTTTTATCCAACGCAATCATAGGTTTGAACGTTGTTTTCAATTTAAACTTGTTTATATTTTTTCGTTTGGGCTTGTATTATATTTGCCTTCGGGTTTACATGATCCGTTCATCCTATTTTGACTCTTTCAAAATTCAAGAGTCTATCTTAAATTGAAGTAAATTATATGGCCTTCCAAATACCGTTTCGATTCCTAACATCAGTGAAGAGACATTAATTGTCGAAATCCGGATATGGTGTACAAATTTTTGCACCTCATGTTTGCGGTATACCATCTTTCCTTAAGTTTATTGTTTTCTGTTTGGTAATATATTAATAATAAGATCTATTTTGTTACATCTTGTGATCGGTTTATTTGGCAATCGCCAATGGCAGTCATCAGGGTTTAGGAACATCAGTTGTTCGACCTGCTAGTCAAATGCGTTTTGTTAAAATATACTTTTTCACTCATTTGGTCTTTTGGAAAATGTTGTTTCTGCTGTATTTGGACTCCTCTACCAAGAAATTTGTTTCGCATGCACACGTATAAAAATAGCGGTTTTTATCCAACGCAATCATAGGTTTGGACGTTGTTTTCAATTTAGACTTGTTTATATTTTTTCGTTTGGTCTTGTATTATATTTGCCTTCGGGTTTATATGATCCGTTTATTGTATTTTGACTCTTTCAAAATTCAAGAGTCTATCTTAAATTGAAGTAAATTATATGACCTTCCAAATACCGTTTCGATTACTAACATCACTGAAGAGACATTAATTGTCGAAATCCGGATATGGTGTACACATTTTTGCTCCTCATGTTTGCGGTATACCATCTTTTCCGCTATTTTATTGTTTTCTGTTTGGTATTACATTAATAATAAGATCTATTTTGTTACATCCTGTGATCCGTTTATTTGGCAATCGCCAATGGCAGTCATCAGGGTTTAAGAACATCAGTTGTTCGACCTGCTAGTCAAATGCGTTTTGTTAAAATATACTTTTTCACTCATTTGGTCTTTTGGAAAATGTTGTTTGTGCTGTATTTAGACTCCTCTACCAGGAAATTTGTTTTGCATGAACACGTATAAAAATAGCGGTTTTTATCAAACGCAATCATAGGTTTGAACGTTGTTTTCAATTTAGACTTGTTTATAATTTTTCGTTTGGGCTTGTATTATATTTGCCTTCGGGTTTATATGATCCGTTCATTCTATTTTGACTCTTTCAAACTTCAAGAGTCTATCCTAAATTGAGGTAAATTATATGGCCTTCCAAATACCGTTTCGATTCCTAACATCACTGAAGAGACATTAATTGTCGAAATCCGGATATGGTGTACAAATTTGTGCACCTCATGTTTGCGGTATACCATCTTTTCCGCAAGTTTATTGTTTTCTGTTTGGTAATACATTAATAATAAGATCTATTTTGTTACATCCTGTGATCGGTTTATTTGGCAATCGCCAATTGCAGTCATCAGGGTTTAAGAACATCAGTTGTTCGACCTGCTAGTGTTGATATGATCCGTTCATCCTATTTTGAATCTTTCAAAATTCAAGAGTCTATCCTAATTGAGGTAAATTATATGGCCTTCCAAATACTGCTTCGATTCCTAACATCACTGAAGAGACATTAATTGTCGAAATCCGGATATGGTGTACAAATTTTTGCACCTCATGTTTGCAGTATACCATCTTTTCCGCAAGTTTATTGTTTTCTGTTTGGTATTACATTAATAATAAGATCTATTTTGTTACATCTTGTGATTCGTTTATTTGGCAATCGCCAATGGCAGTCATCAGGGTTTAAGAACATCAGTAATTGTTGTTCGACCTGCTAGTCAACCGCGTTTTGTTAAAATATACTTTTTCACTCATTTGGTCTTTTGGAAAATGTTGTTTGTGCTGTATTTAGACCCATCTACCAAGAAATTTGTTTAGCATGCACACGTATAAAAATAGGAGTTTTTATCCAACGCAATCATAGGTTTAAACGTTGTTTTCAATTTAGACTTGTTTATATTTTTTCGTTTGGGCTTGTATTATATTTGCCTTCGGGTTTATATGATCCGTTCATCCTAATTGGACTCTTTCAAAATTCAAGAGTCTATCCTTAATTGAGGTAAATTATATGGCCTTCCAAATACTGCTTCGATTCCTAACATCACTGAAGAGACATTAATTGTCGGAATCCGGATATGGTGTACAAATTTTTGCACCTCATGTTTGCAGTATACCATCTTTTCCGCAAGTTTATTGTTTTCTGTTTGGTATTACATTAATAATAAGATCTTTTTTGTTACATCTTGTGATTCGTTTATTTGGCAATCGCCAATGGCAGTCATCAGGGTTTAAGAACATCAGTAATTGTTGTTCGACCTGCTAGTCAAATGTGTTTTGTTAAAATATACTTTTTCACTCATTTGGTCTTTTGGAAAATGTTGTTTGTGCTGTATTTAGACCCATCTACCAAGAAATTTGTTTAGCATGCACACGTATAAAAATAGGAGTTTTTATCCAACGCAATCATAGGTTTAAACGTTGTTTTCAATTTAGACTTGTTTATATTTTTTCGTTTGGGCTTGTATTATATTTGCCTTCGGGTTTACATGATCCGTTCATCCTATTTTGACTCTTTCAAAATTCAAGAGTCTATCTTAAATTGAGGTAAATTATATGGCCTTCCAAATACCGTTTCGATTCCTAACATCAGTGAAGAGACATTAATTGTCGAAATCCGGATATGGTGTACAAATTTTTGCACCTCATGTTTGCGGTATACCATCTTTCCTTAAGTTTATTGTTTTCTGTTTGGTAATATATTAATAATAAGATCTATTTTGTTACATCTTGTGATCGGTTTATTTGGCAATCGCCAATGGCAGTCATCAGGGTTTACGAATATCAGTTTTTCGACTTGCTAGTCAAATGCGTTTTGTTAAAATATACTTTATCACTCATTTGGTCTTTTGGAAAATGTTGTTTGTGCTGTATTTGGACTCCTCTACCAGGAAATTTGTTTTGCATGTACACGTATAAAAATAGCGGTTTTTATCCAACGCAATCATAGGTTTGAACGTTGTTTTCAATTTAAACTTGTTTATATTTTTTCGTTTGGGCTTGTATTATATTTGCCTTCGGGTTTACATGATCCGTTCATCCTATTTTGACTCTTTCAAAATTCAAGAGTCTATCTTAAATTGAGGTAAATTATATGGCCTTCCAAATACCGTTTCGATTCCTAACATCAGTGAAGAGACATTAATTGTCGAAATCCGGATATGGTGTACAAATTTTTGCACCTCATGTTTGCGGTATACCATCTTTCCTTAAGTTTATTGTTTTCTGTTTGGTAATATATTAATAATAAGATCTATTTTGTTACATCTTGTGATCGGTTTATTTGGCAATCGCCAATGGCAGTCATCAGGGTTTAGGAACATCAGTTCTTCGACCTGCTAGTCAAATGCGTTTTGTTAAAATATACTTTTTCACTCATTTGGTCTTTTGGAAACTGTTGTTTGTGCTGTATTTGGACTCCTCTACCAAGAAATTTGTTTCGCATGCACACGTATAAAAACAGCGGTTTTTATCCAACGCAATCATAGGTTTGGACGTTGTTTTCAATTTAGACTTGTTTATATTTTTTCGTTTGGTCTTGTATTATATTTGCCTTCGGGTTTATATGATCCGTTTATCGTATTTTGACTCTTTCAAAATTCAAGAGTCTATCTTAAATTGAAGTAAATTATATGACCTTCCAAATACCGTTTCGATTACTAACATCACTGAAGAGACATTAATTGTCGAAATCCGGATATGGTGTACATATTTTTGCACCTCATGTTTGCGGTATATCATCTTTTCCGCTATTTTATTGTTTTCTGTTTGGTATTACATTAATAATAAGATCTATTTTGTTACATCCTGTGATCCGTTTATTTGGCAATCGCCAATGGCAGTCATCAGGGTTTAAGAACATCAGTTGTTCGACCTGCTAGTCAAATGCGTTTTGTTAAAATATACTTTTTCACTCATTTGGTCTTTTGGAAAATGTTGTTTGTGCTGTATTTAGACTCCTCTACCAGGAAATTTGTTTTGCATGAACACGTATAAAAATAGCGGTTTTTATCAAACGCAATCATAGGTTTGAACGTTGTTTTCAATTTAGACTTGTTTATAATTTTTCGTTTGGGCTTGTATTATATTTGCCTTCGGGTTTATATGATCCGTTCATTCTATTTTGACTCTTTCAAACTTCAAGAGTCTATCCTAAATTGAGGTAAATTATATGGCCTTCCAAATACCGTTTCGATTCCTAACATCACTGAAGAGACATTAATTGTCGAAATCCGGATATGGTGTACAAATTTTTGCACCTCATGTTTGCGGTATACCATCTTTTCCGCAAGTTTATTGTTTTTCTGTTTGGTAATACATTTATAATAAGATCTATTTTGTTACATCCTGTGATCGGTTTATTTGGCAATCGCCAATGGCAGTCATCAGGGTTTAAGAACATCAGTTGTTCGACCTGCTAGTGTTGATATAATCCGTTCATCCTATTTTGAATCTTTCAAAATTCAAGAGTCTATACTAATTGAGGTAAATTATATGGCCTTCCAAATACCGTTTCGATTCCTAACATCACTGAAGAGACATTAATTGTCGAAATCCGGATATGGTGTACAAATTTTTGCACCTCATGTTTGCGCTATACCATCTTTTCCGCAAGTTTATTGTTTTCTGTTTAGTAATACATTAATAATAAGATCTGTTTTGTTACATCTTGTGATTCGTTTATTTGGCAATCGCCAATGGCAGTCATCAGGGTTTAAGAACATCAGTAATTGTTGTTCGACCTGCTAGTCAAATGCGTTTTGTTAAAATATACTTTTTCACTCATTTGGTCTTTTGGAAAATGTTGTTTGTGCTGTATTTAGACCCATCTACCAAGAAATTTGTTTAGCATGCACACGTATAAAAATAGGAGTTTTTATCCAACGCAATCATAGGTTTAAACGTTGTTTTCAATTTAGACTTGTTTATATTTTTTCGTTTGGGCTTGTATTATATTTGCCTTCGGGTTTATATGATCCGTTCATCCTAATTGGACTCTTTCAAAATTCAAGAGTCTATCCTTAATTGAGGTAAATTATATGGCCTTCCAAATACTGCTTCGATTCCTAACATCACTGAAGAGACATTAATTGTCGGAATCCGGATATGGTGTACAAATTTTTGCACCTCATGTTTGCAGTATACCATCTTTTCCGCAAGTTTATTGTTTTCTGTTTGGTATTACATTAATAATAAGATCTTTTTTGTTACATCTTGTGATTCGTTTATTTGGCAATCGCCAATGGCAGTCATCAGGGTTTAAGAACATCAGTAATTGTTGTTCGACCTGCTAGTCAAATGTGTTTTGTTAAAATATACTTTTTCACTCATTTGGTCTTTTGGAAAATGTTGTTTGTGCTGTATTTAGACCCATCTACCAAGAAATTTGTTTAGCATGCACACGTATAAAAATAGCGGTTTTTATCCAACGCAATCATAGGTTTAAACGTTGTTTTCAATTTAGACTTGTTTATATTTTTTCGTTTGGGCTTGTATTATATTTGCCTTCGGGTTTATATGATCCGTTCATCCTAATTGGACTCTTTCAAAATTCAAGAGTCTATCGGTAAATTATATGGCCTTCCAAATACCGTTTCGATTCCTAACATCACTGAAGAGACATTAATTGTCGAAATCCGGATATGGTGTACAAATTGTGCACCTCATGTTTGCGGTATACTATCTTTTCCGCAAGTTTATTGTTTTCTGTTTGGTAATACATTAATAATAAGATCTATTTTGTTACATCTTGTGACCCGTTTTTTTGGCAATCGCCAATGGCAGTCATCAGGGTTTAAGAATATCAGTTTTTCGACTTGCTAGTCAAATGCGTTTTGTTAAAATATACTTTATCACTCATTTGGTCTTTTGGAAAATGTTGTTTGTGCTGTATTTGGACTCCTCTACCAGGAAATTTGTTTTGCATGTACACGTATAAAAATAGCGGTTTTTATCCAACGCAATCATAGGTTTGAACGTTGTTTTCAATTTAAACTTGTTTATATTTTTTCGTTTGGGCTTGTATTATATTTGCCTTCGGGTTTACATGATCCGTTCATCCTATTTTGACTCTTTCAAAATTCAAGAGTCTATCTTAAATTGAGGTAAATTATATGGCCTTCCAAATACCGTTTCGATTCCTAACATCAGTGAAGAGACATTAATTGTCGAAATCCGGATATGGTGTACAAATTTTTGCACCTCATGTTTGCGCTATACCATCTTTTCCGCAAGTTTATTGTTTTCTGTTTGGTAATATATTAATAATAAGATCTATTTTGTTACATCTTGTGATTCGTTTATTTGGCAATCGCCAATGGCAGTCATCAGGATTTAAGAACATCAGTAATTGTTGTTCGACCTGCTAGTCAAATGCGTTTTGTTAAAATATACTTTTTCACTCATTTGGTCTTTTGGAAAATGTTGTTTGTGCTGTATTTAGACCCATCTACCAAGAAATTTGTTTAGCATGCACACGTATAAAAATAGGAGTTTTTATCCAACGCAATCATAGGTTTAAACGTTGTTTTCAATTTAGACTTGTTTATATTTTTTCGTTTGGGCTTGTATTATATTTGCCTTCGGGTTTATATGATCCGTTCATCCTAATTGGACTCTTTCAAAATTCAAGAGTCTATCCTTAATTGAGGTAAATTATATGGCCTTCCAAATACCGTTTCGATTCCTAACATCACTGAAGAGACATTAATTGTCGGAATCCGGATATTGTGTACAAATTTTTGCACCTCATGTTTGCGCTATACCATCTTTTCCGCAAGTTTATTGTTTTCTGTTTGGTATTACATTAATAATAAGATCTTTTTTGTTACATCTTGTGATTCGTTTATTTGGCAATCGCCAATGGCAGTCATCAGGGTTTAAGAACATCAGTAATTGTTGTTCGACCTGCTAGTCAAATGTGTTTTGTTAAAATATACTTTTTCACTCATTTGGTCTTTTGGAAAATGTTGTTTGTGCTGTATTTAGACCCATCTACCAAGAAATTTGTTTAGCATGCACACGTATAAAAATAGGAGTTTTTATCCAACGCAATCATAGGTTTAAACGTAGTTTTCAATTTAGACTTGTTTATATTTTTTCGTTTGGGCTTGTATTATATTTGCCTTCGGGTTTATAAGATCCGTTCATCCTAATTGGACTCTTTCAAAATTCAAGAGTCTATCCTTAATTGAGGTAAATTATATGGCCTTCCAAATACCGTTTCGATTCCTAACATCACTGAAGAGACATTAATTGTCGAAATCCGGATATGGTGTACAAATTTGTGCACCTCATGTTTGCGGTATACTATCTTTTCCGCAAGTTTATTGTTTTCTATTTGGTAATACATTTATAATAAGATCTATTTTGTTACATCTTGTGATCCGTTTTTTTGGCAATCGCCAATGGCATTCATCAGGGTTTAAGAATATCAGTTTTTCGACTTGCTAGTCAAATGCGTTTTGTTAAAATATACTTTATCACTCATTTGGTCTTTTGGAAAATGTTGTTTGTGCTGTATTTAGACCCCTCTACCAAAAAATTTGTTTTGCATGCACACGTATAAAAATTGCGGTTTTTATCCAACGCAATCATAGGTTTGAACGTTGTTTACAATTTTGACTTGTTTATATTTTTTCGTTTGGGTTTGTATTATATTTGCCATCGGGTTTATATGATCCGTTCATCCTATTTTGACTCCTCAAAATTCAAGAGTCTATCCTTAATTGAGGTAAATTGTATGGCTTTCCAAATACCTATTTGTCAAATGCATATTGTTAAGATATACTTTTTCACTTTTTCGGTCTTTTGGAAAATGTTGTTTGTGCTGTATATATATATATATATATATATATATATTCATACATACATGTGTATACGAAATAATGGATTGAGTCTATAGGATAAGCTAGTTCCCATTTTTCATCTAAGGAACTTTCATACCTTACCATACAGTATCAGTTGTACTCATTGTTGAAGGCTGGATGTTGACATGTGGTTGTATACGTGTTTGTCCTTTGGTGGATATATGTTTCATTGGCCATCAGATCACATCTTCTTATTTTGACAACATTTTAATTGAAACTATCCTATCAAGATTTAACTGAATATCAAAACATTAATATATTGTATTGATTATTATTGATCAGTATTACGGAAATAAAGCTATCTGTAAATTCATTCAAAAAACATTACTTTAGTAAAAATACTTGATATTGGGGCTCCTTAATTATTCAATATTGAGTTGAATTGTCATCTTCGATGATATGAGACTAATTGTTTAATTGTGGTGGTGAACCGTTTAGTGCCTGAATAATTATGATAAGAAAAGTGAAAAAGCTGAAATGTCTAACCTGATTAACGGATCATGTTTGCATTTAAGCTGAAAGCTTTTTAAATAAAGATTTTACTGTCAAGAACTTATGTAAATGTACATATAAAGGTCAGATGAACCTTACCAGATAGACATATACACCTTACAATAATTTTATACACAAATATAGTCGAACTGTTGCTTATAGCAATTGAGACACAGAACTCACCATGAAAATAAGTACTGATAAACCCTTTTTCATAGACATGTAGTCACTGCATCGATCGGATATACCAAATATGAATATTGTTTTACTCATAAGAAAAATGTAATGCTCCTCAGGCCGCAGCTTGATGCGACCGCAGAGGTTGAACCCTGAACAGTTGGGCCAAGTATGGACACAACATTCAAGCTCTAAATTTGTTTTGTCATTTAACAATTGACACAGCAAAGCTTTCTGATACATAATGAATATGATTTAACTTAGAAATTTCAAATTGGACATTTACCTGTAATATATATGGTCCAATATTCAAAATCTAAATTGATTTTTTGTTAAAATCATATTTGTTGAAATCAAACAAAGTCTGATTTTGGACCTTTTTGACCTCAATCAGTTCCAAGTTGATAACTGGGCCCAAAATCAAATATCTAAATACTCGGTTAGATTCCGCATTTCGAAGATTCTAAAGAATTTAATTTTTGTTGCAATCAAACAAAGTTTAATTTGGGACTATTCGGATCGTAATGTGGACCAATTTGAAATCCAGGCCAAAAATTGAAAAACTGAGTACACAGTTAGATTTGACATATCAAAGAACGTAAATAATTCAATTGGTTTATGAAATCAAACAACATTTAAGTATGACTCCGTTGGACCTCAATGTGGACGAATCTAATAAAGGGGCTTAAAGTCTAAAATATAAATACAAAATAAGATTCGGCATTTTAAAGAACCCCAAATATTGCTCAAGAAATAAACTAAAAGCATTGTTTCTTGGCACTTTTTTGGGGTCATAACTCCCAGAATCAATCAAAGCCTTCCTTTTTATTGCTACAGAACCTTTTGGTACAAGTTCTTAGAGATTCATAGACTTCAACTCAAGTTTTTGTTATGAAACCAGAAAATCCTTGTTTTTGGTCCCATTTTCCTACCTGGTTAAGGCAATTACCCCAAAACCAATCCCAAACTTCCTTTTCAAGTATGAAACCTTATGGTAAAACTTCATAGAGAAAGATAGACTTATACGCATTTATTGTCATGAAACCATGTCTTCGGACAAAGATGGAGACATTGCCATACTATTATACGGTAACATATGTTTATGTTGTATAAAACCAGGTGTGTGTGAATTGTGCTTGTGGTCAGTTTGAATTTAAGAAGTTTCTTGTTGTATTAAAGATTATAGTATATGTTTCAGTAACTGAACCACCTGTTGATATCAAAAACAACGAACAGTATATAAATACACATGCATACAAGATAAGAACTTTCCAGCTCGTGAACTAAGGTTTTATTTGAAAAGATTATGTCGGTTGGTTATGCCATCTCATTTATAAAAAAAAATGGCAATGATAGATGTAGACAAAAGTGATGATTATTAAAATACCCTAACCTCCCCATGCTTATTTTCAGCAGATAATGTTTTTTATTTGTTTCCCTAAAACCATATCGGTCTGTTCTTGTCCCTCGGGTCAATTCTTTTATTTTAATTGTGTTTGGCAGATGAAAAAAAAGTATTGTTCTGGTTTCTGCCTTTTTAAAATTGTCTGGGAACATCCTAAAAATGCGTCAACATTGCTAAATTATCTTTCTTTTATTTTAACACACACATTTGTAGCTTATACCATTGTACTATTTTAGAATTTAAAACTTTAACTACAACATTATATGCAGACTTAAACTGATATTTCAAAAAATAATTAATGAAATACAAAGTTTTTCTTGCCTGCCAGGTCTTAATATTTTTCACATGTTTGGGGAAACCAGCATTCATTTTCCATGGCCTCGAGTCATAAATCAATTTTGACAATTATTCAACAGATCAACATAAGATTCAAACCTGAACAAATGTATGAGAAATTGAAGAATTATGAAATATTTACTCTCAATTGATATTCTACTTTTATCTGTATCAATAAGTATAGAATACCTCTGATGTTCCATGGTACTGGGTCTTTTAAACTTTCTATCACTTTTAAGTGTTCTTTCTGTAAATTACTGTGAGAAGTCTGTAAAGTACTAGTGGAAGTTTGTATATCTATAAGTTTTTCTGTCACTGTTGAGTGAACTGTTTGTAAAGTACTGTGAGAAGTTTGTAAATTACTGTGGGAAGTTTGTAAATCTATAAGATTTTCTGCCACTGTGAAGTGTTCTGTCTGTAAAGTACTGTGAGAAGTTTGTAAATTACTGTTGGAAGTTTGTAAATCTATAAGATTTTCTGCCACTGTGAAGTGTTCTGTCTGTAAAGTACTGTGAGAAGTTTGTAAATGTATAATACTTTTTGCCACTTTAGAGTGTTCCATCCCCAAATTGTTTATTGTTTGTCTCAGTTCTTTCATCTCATCCAGTGATCGTTGGATTTCCAATATAATTTCCTGGTTAGACTGGTCTAAGATTTTCACCTTTAATTCTTGACACTCTTGATACATTGTTTGACCTCCTAATCGACATACAGCCTAGAAATAAAGAATTCTATATTCAATGAACATTATTCGTCATCATGTCTATGTACAATAATTATTTTAAATTCATTTAAATAATCCTTGCTTGTCAATTAAAATTGCCAGGCATCTGCTGTGTAATTGATTGATTGATTATTGTTTAATGCCACTGTCAACAATCTGTGTAAATGAGAATTACATTTGTTGGACAGTATAAAGTTGTACAATAGGAACATATATTTCATCTTAAAATGGATTTTGAGCTTTGTTTATGATGATGTAATTCAACAGGCCAAACATGGTACAATGATAAAATAATGTGTGATAACTTTAATAAGAAAAAGGTGCAAAACATTACAGTATAATATGGTCAACTACATATGGTGGCAAACAATCTTTCTTTCAAACGGTGTCAGCGGAGTAGTTTTCACAAGGAATCATTGTCAATGGGCCAAACAAGTTGTCATTGGTTTTATTATTATATACACAGATGTAAATGATGGTGTATGGTAAATTTCCAACTAAATTGTTTATGAATGGATAATTCATCAAAATGTAAAAAAAAGCATAAAGGTCCATGTGCTTGTTCATTATGTGCCCCAAATTTGCTCTGAAACATTGAATCTCGTTTTATTAATTTTCTGAACTACAGTCACAGTTAGTCAATAAGAATTGGTTGCGAGTTCAACGGAGCCTGTGTGTAGCCTGCGATTGCTGGTGTTGCCGTTAAAATGTAACGGTTTTATTTTTTTTGCTATTTCCTTATCTTGAAGATAAGCTTCATAAATGTTTACAAATGTATTATGTCAAAATATCTAATCCCAACCTGTTTGTAAATGTTAGTTTAAAAAAACTCAGGCTACCTGTCGGTAAAATACTGAAAAAGAAAATAAATATGTTTTCAAAATTTTGTTTCAGACCATGGCTTCCAAAACGGTTCTATTGCAAGACCGGAAATTTATTCTCTCGTCTGGTACACATTTCTAGTCATTAAATTGAAATGATAAATAAGTACCTTAAAAACAAGCCCTACATTGACACCCCCTCATTACACCAAGGTTGATAAGTTGTCGGACGGCTGAAATTTACCTGTGTTCAGGCCACAGATAAACTCTTATGTACCGCACATCAATCGCTCAATTTACAATTAGTTTCAAAATATCACTAGCTTACATCTAACAAATGTAGTTAAAAGGATATAGGTTATCAAAAATAGGTGTTAAAATATGATTTGATGATGAATTAAAAAAGATAGTAAAAAATGTTATATGCGATTAACCGTCAGAATCAGCGACCATGTTTGAACTAGCACACATGAGCAAGTGTGAGATTAAATTATGGATCCAAATTCTTCAATCAAAGTGCTTTAGAACACAGAAGGGTAAAGTTTGCAAAAAATATGCAATTTTGTGAATTTAAAATAAAACATTGAACTGTCTTTAGTTAGGCAAATAATTTGAAATTATAAATTTGAGTTGAAGTAATCTTCCTTTGTTCATGATTGTAAAGTAGTAGTTTAACCTATTTTTATTCATACACAATGCATTTCTTCTGTAAATTCTAATAAAGATTTTTTTCATAAGTATGATGATTTAAATACACAGTCTATTTGCAATTGAATATATTACCCTTCTGTGTTTTAAAGCACTTTTATTGAAGAATTTGGATGCATAATAATCGTTTATAAAGTGCTTGACATTGACTCATTGAATTAAACGAATAAACAATTTACTGTCAATAGTTTGTTTGAACTATGAAAAAGTATGATTAACCTTTCAAGAGTTATTTATCAAGTCAATTCAATATGCGGTCAATGGTTTTATTTTCATTTACCAGAAGATATGAGTAATGTTAACTTGTATATGTAAATTTGTAAAATTTTTATTTTATTTTCAAGAAGTATCTTTCCTTGATTTTCTACAAAGAATTACTTATAAAAGTGTAACCTTGTATCTCAAGAACTAATCAAAGACAAATGTTGTGTGCATAGATGTAAAGTAATTGCGCCAGGCCTTCAAAAAATTGCTCCTTGATGACTTGTAAATGAGCAGTATTTTGAAGATAACAGGCAAATGAAATTTTCATTGTCCATGACATCATACTTTTAAAAATAGTTAAGACAACTATTAACGACACACTATTAGAACAATGTAGTCAAGTGATTTAAAGATTAGAGGAAAACAAGACTTTTTTACTTATATAAGTAAAACATTGAATGGCTTAGGGTTAAAACTCTACCTCATAATAATTTACATGTCCCAGTAAATAAAAGCACTTGAAGACGGATCACCCCCAGCTTTAGTGGGGTTCGTTTTGTTCAGTCTTAATTCTGTAGGTTGTATTTTGTGTACTATTGTTTGTATGTTGGTTCTTCGTTTTTGGCCATGGCGTTGTCAGTTAAAGTTCGACTAATGGGTTTGGATGTCCCTCTAGTATCTGTCGCCCCTCTTGTATAAGTATACACCCCTGACTGAAAGGGTTTTGATTGCGTTTAAGGCACTATAATCCTGAAAATGCTAAAAATTAATATGTTTATTTACGTTCATGTATTTTCCGCAATAAAATAACGTGGAAATAACTACTTAAACTCAAATGTGCTTTGTAAACGTGCACGTATCAGGTTCTTGCTTTAACATTGTCAAATCAACATCCCATAATAGGAAATGTTTCTGACATTTCGATTTTGCATTAATAAAGAGTCTAAAGCAGATGTTAGTACACTGATGTTGCACACTTCGAATGATGTCAATGTAACAGTTTATAGTAGAACATGGAGTTCAAATCAAAACTCAAAAAATTTAAATCGTTTTCATGTCAATCGTTGTTATGATGCTCAAATGATTAATCTGATTGCATTTGATTACAAAGTCTATATGAATAAAAACTGCGATAAAAATATTTGGCTGGCTCATTTTTGTTTTGAGAAGTTAAAATGATATTGCGAATAGAAATAGTGAAAGTGTCAAAGATCAAACCAAACCCTAACCCTAACCCTTACCCAAACCAAACCAAACCCTAACCCTAACCCAAACCAAACCAAAGAGCAGAAAAAAGCTCAAGGCCACAACTGGGTCTTCAACACAGCGAGAAAATCCAGCACCAAGAGGCGGGTTTCAGTTGGCCCCTAAACACAACGGGTACTAGTTCAATGAAAATGGACGTCACATTAAACTGGAAACATTTAAATGAACTAAGATAACAATAATAGTATACAAGACTAACAAAGGATAAAGGTTCCTGACTTGGACATGCGCACAAATGCGGCGAGGTTAAGCATGCTTAGTGAGATCCCAATCCTTCCCTTATACATCTAGCCAATGTAGAATAAACAAACACACCCTTCCCTTATACATCTAGCCAATGTAGAATAAACAAACACACAGCAATACGCACAGTAAAACTCAATTCAAACGAAGTCCGAGTCTAATGACAGAACAGGTAACAGATGAAAATATGCAAAATGACAATGATACATACATTAACAATGGACTTCTAGCAGTTTCTGACATGCAATATCCAGACATCATTTAAATTGATTAGGACATGATCTCTACATTAACAAACTTCTACCAAAGTTTCATAGAATTCTATGAAGTTTTGACAATGTGATTGATGTACAACAAACCCTAACCCAAGACTATCAAACTGTCAACTAGGAAAAAAAGTTATGAAGCCCCTTTATCAGTAATATACGGAACATGAATGAACCGATTTTATTGTTTTGCTTTGTAAACTGTATTTTGGTCATACATAATCTTTTCTCCAACTTACGTTAAATTCAATGAAGATTTGACAAAGTTATTGATGATTGAAAAACTTTAACCATGGCTGTATCTAAATGTTTACTGTCTAAACAAGTAAGTTTATCTAATACATGTAATATAAAAATATAGAAAAATGGAAACAAATATTTACAAAATGTTGCCTTGTTAGAAATCTCTAAAATATAAATAAGCTTCTGTTCCACTTTCATAAAATTCCAAAAAGGTTTGATGTCTAATTTATTTTAACTAATTACATAAAAAATGATTCACTCGGTCTACATGTATCGCAATTTCGGGGAAAATGCCGCTATCAGCGCAATCTCGGATTCGTTCACTTGGTAAGAAAAGAAAACTGAGAACTTTACTCAAATATCAATTTACTTGAGCTTTGCATTGACCAATGGGATCAATTTCTAACATGCTAAATAAACTTACACGTATTAATATAGAGACAAACTTACATCGGATATATATCTCCATGCTGTATTTGAATAAGCAGTGTCTATTCTATTACTATCATGATGAGCTAGTTTATTCCTGTAACATTTTATCCTGGCAAGATCTGATCCTGGAGTTGTTTCTCCTGGTAGTGGTAGACTGTCAAATCCATTGATTGGTGGACTGATAGAAGTCAAGTTTCTGATAAGACAGATCATCAACGTTACATCAAATGTTTTTGAATCTGGAACCCCTGTAATATCATTAGCAAGAGAAATGTATTACTAACAGTCATAAAACCAATGTTAAAAGTTGTAATGCTGGAGTATTTAATTCGCCAGTTTCAATATTAGATCTAGCTATGTTTAGATAAAATGTTACTATAAGAATACTGACAAAAATATTTGATACTTCTTGAACATGTCGAAGATATATTTACTATTATATCTATGAAAAAATGAAAATCTCTTTTATATGAGGCCTTGGTTTTTGTTTACAGAATTTGTATATATTTATTCACAATCAGGACATTCATGATAATTTCAGGGTGAGCAAAAAATTGAAATCAAATTTTATGCGTTGTTTTTTTTTTCTGTTTTCACGAAAGACAGCAAATGGAGTGAATGTAAAGACGTCATAAACAATCATAGTAAAACATGTATCAGAATTATTTTTTGTGGATCGAATAAGTCTCTACTAAATGGTAAACCCTTGTTGCACTTTCAATTTTGACATTTTGTTCCTTTTGAAAGCTAAACATGATTAGTATATGCAAACCTATTTTCAGTTAATGTGTTAAACTTAAGTAGATGAATACGGATTCACAATAGGTCGAACTATTCTCTTGAAACTGTACAAAACATCAGTCATGTTTTTTAGCTTATTTGGACAAATTTTGGGCAAACCTAATGCTTACATCAACATATTTGTTTTCAAAATTTCGGTTTTACTAGTACTTGAAAAAGAAAAGATTTTTAAAATTTCTTGTCTAAATCTTAGCGTATGCCCCTGTAAAGTTTTTTCCGTTAGAGCGGGTCCATTTGGTTTATAAGAATGAGTCTATGAAACACAATTTATATCCAAAATTTGTTCCAAATAAAATCAAATCTAATGATGACAAAAAAAACCAAGCTTATTGAAAAGGGCTATTAACATAGATTTTTCGTTCCTTTGAATTATTTGCTTTAACAACATTTCCAGATCTGTTCCTATGTATATTTATATTTATATCTTTAAGAACACGAACACAGCAGATTATTTTGAGATTTTTATTCATCACGATGTGTTATCATTTCTGTTTAAATATGATACAGTGATGAATATAAGAAATGTGATTACCTAGAAATGCCGATTGATATTCTAGGAATAATGAATTTGCGTAAAGGTACATGCATGAAATTTTGAAACGTTACTTGTTTGAGTAATGCCGTTGGCTGTCTTGATTGATGCTTTATACATCTAGCACATCAATACAGAAATGAACTTAATTAAGCAACAGTTTGTAAACAGAAAAAATGTAATGACAAAATATTGAAGATGTCATTTATAAATAAGGTTTTTTTTCGGTGTTAGCCATGATCATTAAAAAATATTTTGTGAACCGCATTCTTCCATTGATGAAGTCATCTATAAACATACCATTTCTTGGAATTAAAAGATTCCACTGAGTCTGATTTATGATTCTCTTTACTTTTAAGTCCAAAAGAGTGTTGTGGCTTGTACTCAGTGTTGAGGGTAGAGAGGTAGGTGAAAATTCTCTGTCAAAATAAGTACGGACAGCTCTAGGTGTCACTCCTTTTAACAACAACGCTAACCGGACATAATTCTCCTCTTCTATAGAAAGAGGTGCCATGATTTCAGGAATGTCACTGTTTAACGATAGAAGCCTATATCTTGGTAACTAAATGGTTCGTGTATTCCTGAAAAAAATAAAGATGTTACTATAAATGAATAAGATATGATGATAGTAACTTGAGGATGTTGATATAATTTATCATAAGATTAAGATAAACAAAAAGTTTCCAAGGAGCATCGACTATATTTTCCACAAACAATAATCTTAAATAAAAAAAAACTTCATGGCGTTGTTTATTTAATTTATTTTGTTAGTTTGAACGACCCTTTGGTATCTTTCACCTCTCTCGTAAAAAATAAAATTAAGATTGGAAACATATAATTTGTCAAAGAGACATCAGCCCAATCAGAGAGCAGAAAACAGCCCAAGGCCACCAATGCGTCCTTAACACAGCGAAAAATCCAAGCACCCAGAGGCGGGCTTCAACTAGCTCATAAACAATAATATATACTAGCAAAAATTGAAGTCACACTAAGCTCTGAAACATATCAATGAACCAAAATGAAATTAAAAAAAAAACAACATATAAGACTAACAAATTCAAGAAGTTCTAGACTTGAAACAGGTTGAGTATCTCAAACTTCCACCTATACCTCAATACACACAGTAAAATTCAGTTTAATAGTAAAAAAGAGTCTGATGTTAGAATAGGTTACAGAAGATACTAAGCAAAAAATTGTCTTCATTGGCTGTCGATACATGTTCATCGATTTGATTCCAATTCTCATTTTTGATTTATAACATACTGAAACGTATATCGAAAAAATAAAAAGTCTAAAACAAACAATTTACATGGCATGGGTTCGATAATATATATCATCGTTTAATGTGTTATTTAGTCTAAACGCCATCTTATCAACTGGTATAAGCAATATAAAAATAAATATAGATGAAATAGATAGCAAACTCGTGCAATGAATTTTTCTAGGTCAGTTTAATTTTTTACATGTATTACAGGTTACAAATATGTGTCAATCATCGTTTTTACCTGTATAAGAATGAGTTTTTGTGGATTGAATCAATCAATCAAATGATTTGCTTATGTTTTTTTTTCAATGTTGACATTCTTTTCCTTTTAATAACCGAACACGCATTTTATGCGTAATCCATCTCTAGCTAAGTAAAACTGAAGGTCACATGACTACGGATTCAATGAGGTCGAATTATTCACTTGTAAGTGAACAATTCATCATCGATGTTTCTTCCATTATTTTGACAAAATTGAACCATACTAGCTGGTAAAAGCGAATTATTATTTCACTATTTCAGTTAAATAATCATTGAACAAAAAAAATCATATTGTAATTTTGTTATATATCTCGTGGTTAGTGCCCATTTAGGAGGAAAAACTCCAATAAGGAATTGTCTGATAGTTTTGGTAGAAAAACTAGCTGCAGGTACACATGGTAGATATAAGGTTAATTTTGACATTTAGATATTTCTACATAATCAGATTTTTTATAATAGTTTAAATTTAACGGACAATACTAGTATTTTACCACTATGTACTAGCATAACCCTTGGTGACAAAGTTGTTTAGAAGGAGGGGAAATCAAACATAACTCGTTTAACTTACTTCCCACGGGATGATTGAGGACAAGTGTGGTTCCAATAGGTCGAGTAATTTCAGAGGAGAAGACAGCTATAAAAATCCTCGAAATGGCAATTGTAAAACAATTCAATTGAATTCAAACTCACGGCCTAAATTATGTACAAAAACAAATAAGTAACACAGCAACAGACGAATTACAGGCTCCTGACTTGGGACACGCACATACAAATTGTGGCGGGATTAAATATGTTAGTCGACAGCCAACCCTCTACCTGACCTGGGACAGTAGTGTAACAGTATAACATATTAAGAAAAAAGTATGAAAATCAGTTGCAAAAGGCTCAACTCATCAGATGGATACAAATAGAAATACATCTAACAAAAACACGGAGTGGACCTCCATAGGAGGTTGTACATTCCAACAACAAAAAACACTAAGTACAGATCTGACAGTAATCGCAGTTATTGACAGCTAGTTCAAAGCCAATAACAGCTAATCAAAAAATCATGCATCTGAGACTAAATCATCATTTAAAGTCTGACAAAGTGCCAAATTACTGTGATGATTCATAAAAAAATATATTTTTATTTTTTCTTGACAAACTGCTTCATTTAAACTGGTATGTGGCGCCGTTTAAGTCCACAATTCCTCTTAAGTCCACAACAAATTTCCGCTAGAGTCCACAACGCCGTTAAAGTCCACAAACTTTCCGCTAAAGTCCACAAAATGACCTCCGCTAAAGTCCACAAAAAACACCGTTAAAGTCCACAATAACAAGTTCTGCTAAAGTCCATAAAAACACCGTTAAAGTCCACACAACTTTTTTTTTATTATTAAAAGATCAATTCGCTTTTTTTATAATAGATCTAATAAAAAGCATGAACTTCTGTTCTTGGAAAGTATTTCTTATCCGCTTGCATTATATTTTTGATAAATGAAAAGATTCTGATTTTGATCCCCATAACAGATCTTTGTATTGTGATTTTCTATGAATCAAACAGGCAACATTTCTGAAAATTTATCTAGCTATGGTGCTCTTTTTGTATTTTCTTTGGTAACCATTTATACACACTGACATATCTTGGAGCCTATATTTGACATTGAAATTTCGTTTGTAAATATCTTTGCAAATATCAAATAACATAAGAACGAAATCCATTCAGTTTCTGTTAGGCTCCACAGCAGCCAAAACGGTCCCTTATTCCAAAAATAGACTTTAAACCATAATGTTCATGTTTGAATTCAAAATAATGATAAATAACAGAATTCCACACATGCATTTTATGGTGCTAAGCAGATTTCGAATACTCATTAGTTTGCATGTTTGTTTGGTTTTCAAAAAGGAAAACGTATTTGTTTCAGAATGCGTTGAAGATGAATTGAATAGATTATACGCAGATGCGATTCTGTATAATGTCTTACCCATGATGAGTACAAGTATAAAAGATTTGCGCACCTTTTAAGAATGAAGCGCTTGCACGCTTCATACAAAATGTACTTCGGTCAACGCTTTTACACCCTAATGAATTTACAAAAAGAAGCATTCAATTCTTAAATACAGGCATTTGTTAAAATCTTACACTAATATTATTACAATTACAATAAAGAGAATAAGCGAACATTCAATCAATTGAAATGAATTATTTATTTTCTTTTTTGGCACTCTCGCCCACAAGGAACATTAGATTTTTTACATTTACATGTTTTGTGCATGCATATTCCTTTCCATTTACGTTTTTAGTAAAGTTTCTAAATATTCTAAAAACTTTTCTTTCCACATTATGTTTACTTCCAATAACTTCAATTTCACCGAGCATAATTCAATTTCGTTTATTACAGACATGCTAAATACAGAAGATTACCATATCAAATGAACGTGACTTTTTTGAATAATTAAAATATAAAGTTTATATTTCAATTGCAATTGAACTTTTTGTATTATTTTAAGATTTCATTTATGTTGATCTGTAATGTACATTTGTATCTAATACACAAAATTAGGCAGACCGTACGCGTACAGTCCGACCGTATGCGTATTTTGGAAAAAGTAAGCATTTGCTCCAGACCGTACGCGTACGGTCCAAATATTAATATGGTCTGGAACATATATGTTGTAGGTCGCTGTAAACAATTTGAAGGTGCAAATTTGATCAAAACACTCTATAATAAATTGGCTGAACTTGCATAAACTAGGTTTCAGATTTAGATAAAAAATCATCAGACTCTAATACCATGAATTTGCAGATTACTTTAAACAAGACCGTTGACCACCCACTTTACTTCCGGTTAATCAGTTAATAGGTATAATGACCTGGTAGGCAAACATTTCCAATTGACAACATTAAAATTAAAATATTACTCTGATTTCAAGTTTGCCAGGAATTACTAAACAAATCAAAGTGGCGGCTCGTGTCTTAGTTTCTTCCCTTGATTTGTTTGGTACAAAAAAATAGGAAAGGCGATCAACATTACTTTTGTTTTTTGGTTTATGAGAATTGATAATAATGAAGTATAGAAAAAAGTAAAATCACAAAAATACTGAACTCCGAGGAAAATTCAAAAAGGAAAGTCCCTATTCAAATGACAAAATCAAAAGCTCAAACACATCAAACGAATGGAAAACAACTGTCATATTCCTGACTTGATACAGGCATTTTCGTATTTAGAAAATGGTGGATTGAAACTGGTTTTAAAGCTAGCTAAACCTCTCACTTGTATGATAGTCGCATCAAATTCCATTATATTGACAACGATGCGTGAACAAAACAGACACCATAGGTAAAAATGTCAAAAATAGGGGTACAGCAGTCAACATTGTGTTATCATCTTAATCACTATAAAACAAACAAATGTAACGAAGTAGCACAAAAAGGCATACATCAAATTTAACATCCTCATTTTGCTATTTTATTATATGATTTTATTTATCTATATAAAATCCACCCATAAAGGATGGAAGGTTTTAAGTACTGGCGTAAAATCGCGCGTTTGAAATTCGTACAGGTAGACATAAAATAATTTTGTCGTTCAAAGTATGACGAGATACATAAGTACAGAGTCACGTAAAATGAATATCACAAAAAACAGACTTAACAATAAAAGTAATATTAATCAATAAAATAATTTTGTGGTTCAAAGTATGACGGGATACATAAGTACAGAGTCACGTCAAATTTATATCACAAAAAACAGACTTAACAGTAAAAGTAATATTAATAAATAAAATAATTTTGTCGTTCAAAGTATGACGGGATATATAAATACAGAGTCACTTTAAAATTAATAAACAACAGGAAATTCTGTACAGCATATACATATCTAAATATTATTAAAACTAGAGTATCATGTGATCTTAAGCTTGTATCGTTCACTTGACCTAAATATCATCATTGTTGGTTTTAAGGAACACATAGTTTAAGCTTTTTCTATTGAAGCGTATTCTAAACTTTGGACCTCTAGTGCTCGGTCCCCATGGCCATGCATTTCTTTAAACTTAAATCTTCACATCCATTCTACTGAAGCTTCGTAGAAAAATCTAACATCTTACATATCTTATATGACCAACAGGGTCATGTACTTGACTTGAATTTCAACCGTACAATAATGGCTTCGATATAACCCTTTACTCATAATCTTATACCGAAATTTACATCTTTAGGACCCTGTAACTTACACATTCTCAGTCAAACAATCATGTACTTCGTAATTGGTGAACAAGGTAAATTCAAAACTAAATTAAATGTACGAATACTCAGAATTCTTATCTAACTATTTCATTTGTGTTAAAAATCTAACACTGTCTTTTATAATAACTAGCAAGTACCTGATAGACAAGCATTCTGCATTAAATAAATGAAAATATAACTTCTTCCTCTTTTTGTAAAAATCAACATAACTTTATAAAGTAATTGTTTTTTACATTTTTTTAGTAGTTCACCTACTAATTATATCAAATTTTAATCACTTTAATCACATCAAATCCAATGTACGGATGTTCCAGACCATATGCGCATTTAGACCATACGCGTATATGGTCTGGACCGTAGACGAACTTATTCAAAATACGTATACGGTCGGACCGTACGCGTGCCATGCCGTCTGCCTAATTTTAAGAAATTTGTCAAATCTAAAATTAAAAAATGAAATAAAAACTTTAACTAAATACAAAAGTCACGCTACATTGTAACTTTATCAGCTAATCTCCTGTATTAAGTATGAAATTGAGTTAAAATGCTCACTGAAATTGAAGTTATTTGAAATACAAATAATGTTGGAAGATAAGTTTTTAGAAAATTTAGGAACTTTACTACAAAAACCGTCAAGCCAGCTGTTTACTTGTGAGAAGACTGATAGTATTAAACTGAAATGCTTAATATTAATTTCGACAGTTTCTCATGTATTATAAGTGATATAAAAGTCATGTATACATCTTGTGTATTGAATGATTGTAAGGTGTACATGACTGTCTGTCTGGTCTGTGTCATATTTCCTTGACCTAATTTAATGGTTCATTAGTCAAAGTTCTTAATTCTTCTTGATGATTGATTCCGAGATACTTTAAGCGATAGTTAACTTAACTTGGTATATCATGGGATGAATTTATACGGCCTCCATGTCTGTCTGAAAAGATTTATCTCACCTTGACATCATGTTCATTGATCATTGAATTAATAATTTAATATATTGCTTGTTGTAAAAAAAAAATGTTCACTTTCAAATAACCTCAATTATAAACACTACAACAGGGAAGACATTTAAGTGTGTCCAGTCTTGTTATAATAATTATGTATACAATGTAGGTTCTTAAATACGTAAATCCGATAGCAATTACCAATACAAATATATTGGATGGAGAGTGTTCTCATTGGCACTCATACCACATCTTATTTACACAAGTACATGGGGTCATGATGATGTACCCTGTCCTCCCCCTGTTTTACGATGCAATATTTTGTCAAAGTTCTGATTTCAAGCCATTTATATAGATAACGTTTACCTATCTATTCCTTGTCATCTATACTGATATTTTTACTTATTTGTGCTGTTTTACTATCTAGCTATTTTTTCGACTTTTATATCGGCAAACTATATAAAAGTTGAAAAAATAGATAGAGGGGAGTGCAGTATACATTATTATGACCCCATGTTCATGTGCTTATGTTTAGTAACAATTTAATTAAAACTAGCAAATTCGAATTATATGTCGAATTTCTTGTCGGTGCTCATGTTTTTAAACATCAACATAAAAAAAGCATTATTTATAACATGTCCCGAGACTTTTGCTCTGTACATTTATAGTCACGTAAAAAAGTGATTATATACAAAGAATAAGAAAAAAAAAAACTGTACTTGAAGAATGCAGTAATTATGTAATAACTAACGAATTTACTATGACTAGATAACTTTTTAGAAATGGTGTCCAAATTGGCCTGTTTGATTCATTGATCGGATCATCATAGTAAAGATTTACAATAACTGTCTGAATCCAACCCAAGTCCGACTACGAGTCGTAGTACGACAGTTTTAATGACAGGGGCTATCTCAAAACAATAAAAAATATTGTAAACATTGTTCTTTTAATTATTGTATACTAGTTGAAAAGTTGTTTTCGGCGATTAACAAAACTCCCAAAAACTTCAAAAATGGCTTTTAGCTTGTAAAAAGGATGCCTCAAAAGAATTCCCATGACCTTATAGCATTTCAACTCGCCAATAACATGTTCAACCGTGACGGAAACTCGGTATTTTGATATAAGTCTGTTTAATTTTCTTCACTTTCTTTTTAAATTCTCCGGCTTTCTGGTTATTGATTGTCTGGTGTAAGGCGTCACATCAGGATAGCAGTTTAAATATATTTTATCACCAAGTATATACTTATTCAATGGGAAAGGAAGGTTTTCGTCTGTCCCGATTTGACGCATTAATCTAAACTGTTGGGCATCGTTCTGATGTCACAGAAAACCTGACTCAAATAAAACTATGAAACATTGATTGTTGATAACAACCTGTGTGTGAATGCAGTGGAAGTGTCTGTGGCTAGAAAAATAGTGTTCTTGTGGTTCTATCTGAGGATGATATATTTCTGTTGATGTTCCGTCGATTGCACCTAGCGCATATGGAAATTTATGCCAGGCACCCTCCAGACTTCCCTATTCTTCTAATGTTAGCCAGCAAATTAAAGGGGTGTTCTTTTCTTTAAAAATTGTGTTTCGCTGTTCTTGTCTTTAGGGAAAACAAAATGCGCAAAGACAAAAAATTATAAAACAAAAAATAATTTAAAAATAAGAAGATGAGGTATGATTTCCAATGAAACAACTTTCCTCCAGATACCAAACGATTTGGGAGTTAACAACTACAAAATGTATAGGACTGCGTACGGACTTCAACAATGAGCAAAATCCATACCACTATAAAGGGCCCCGAAATGACATATGTTTTACAGCCCAAAAGAGAAAACTAAAACTTATTCCCTTTTAATAAACAGTTCCAGAAAAAAAAATAAAAAAAAATAATGGCTATATAAAATAAAGTATTTTCCCCCTGAAGCCACATCCACCTCCATTTCCCGTCAAAATTCATCCCACACACTGCTCCGTCCCGTCGTTTGGATTCTTTCTTCCTGTTCTATTTCATTTTGATCTACTTAAAGAGTCAAGTTGGTCATCATTTTGTGTCAGTCACCATTTGTATCGTTTCTTCTCAATTCTCTGTTTTCTTTTTAAAATTTGTTGAAGAACAGATATCAAAGAACACTCTTTCAAATGCTTGTAAAAAAACTGCCCAATTGAAAAGCTGAAAGGTAAAAGATCTTGAAGATAAACATCGGTTGGTTCTTTGTGAGACTTATTTTTGTACACTTCTAAAACCAGACAAACAATTGCAAGCTAACTTGACAGGGTGGATGATTGGAATGACTTAGAAGGTTAATGTTGATTTGATATTCATATTCATTCACGTGATTTTTTTTCTCAGCAAAATAATTGCGAACAAGAGTATGCATTACAAATCAATCGCAGCAAAAAAAAAAACAAGTTTCCTGATCAAAAACGATTTAAAACAATTTGCAATAATTCTATTAAAAATATTAATCCTATCCTCTAAGCTTAAGACTTTATACAATGGGAAAAAAGTTGCTTCAAAATAAAAAAAAAAGAAATACCCCCTCCCCCCAAAAGAAATGAACAATAGTATTATTCAATTCTCTTTAAATAATTCATCAGTTAGGAAAGGACCATTCAACTTAAAAAGGTTTTTTTTTTCTCAACAGAATAGAGAACATACAGAAGTGCTCAGATAACACGAGCAAAATATTGTTGTGAAAGAATAAGATTCTGAAGAAAAAAATTTGTTACAAAGAGCATGAACGATAAAGCACTTTCTTCAACCCTTCAGTAAAAAAAATACATTTGATGAATGGTTTAGTCTTATCACATGGCAACACAAATTAAAGATTTAACACAGTAAAATTGATTAGTGTACACATTATTTTGAGATCATCCCTAAAGCTTACCTGTATGATTTGTAGCCGTACTCGTACTCGGACTCGGAGTCGGGTAGTTATTGTAAATCTTTAGTACAAAGATCAAATTAATGGAACAAAATCTTCTACAGATACTGTACTTTTTTCATTTATCAAACTGATAAAAAAAATAACTACCAACAACAAAAGCGAATTGATATTCTAATAATAATAAAAATGTGTGGACTTTAACGGTGTTTTTTTGTGAACTTTAGTGGAACTTGTTATTGTGGACTTTAACGGCGTTTTCTTGTGGACTTTAGCGGAAAGTTTGTGGAATTTAGCGGCGTTGTGGACTTTAGCGGAAATTTGTTTTGGACTTTAGCGGTGTTGTGGACTTTAGAGGAATTGTGGACTTTAACGGTGCCTCACCGGTACACCAGTTGACATCGTCCAATAATTTGAACTACGAGTTGAGCTATAGTATTGTTATCATTGCTTTTACTAAAAAAATAGTCTTATGCATATCGATTTTTCTTTCTTGAATTTATCATTTAATGAAATCTTAGGTCAGGGTTTTTATTTTTTTTAAATCCGCCAACTCTTTTTTTTTTCCAATTTTCCGAAGAAGAACAACATTTCACGCTTTTTTCATTCCTTCAAACCCTAAGAGATACAGTTTCCCTGAAATGATAATAAAAATATCTGTATAGCGACTTTTTTTCTGATATTAAATGCATAATTGTAGCATGTTAAAAATCAAAAACACAATTGTTTTCATTTGTGTGCCAAAAAAGAAGTCAATTAAGACTGACCTTGTTGTTAACTGATGTTGTTAACGCAAATATTTTGCGAAACGAAGCCTAGGTTTAAAAATCCATAACCAGAATATAGATTTTATCTTTTCCATAATTCTGCCAGATTTTGCATCTTATAGATGAAATGAACAATGGAACCGTCTAAACCAGAAAAACTTCAATTTAAAAGTAACAAATATCCACAAACATGTTTGGAGTGTTCTAGATTATAGATTGGACAAAATGTTCCTTTGTTTGGATAGCAAAAGCCAGCGTGTCTGCCTTATGATTAAACTGATATCATGGTTGTTCATTGGACGGATCTGTTTTGTTTACAACATGGATGGCTTTACTTTCAAACATATGTTTCCAAATTTTATTTCATGTGTTTTCATGCTTGAAGTTTATTATTATTATGTTTCATGAAAGTTGTTAAAAAGCAAGCAGAAGCTGTGTTTTTTCTCGTTTTTAAAATGGCCGTATATTTCCTGATTGTCCGTAAACATACCCTCTATTTACAAACAAATGTGGCGACGGTAAGTATTTAGTCAAATAAGTATTAACTCTTGTAAGGCGTTCCTACAACGCAATAAGGCGTTTAAGTAAAATACGTCATATTTTATTGGAATATTATGCATTGCATGTTTGAAACAGCTGCGCAATAATGTATGAAACTTTAATTTCGGAAAAAGCATACAAAAACTTGTATTGGTAAGCTGAAATATTCATATTTTTTTTACATATTTTTCTGTCTTGTTAGAAATCGTGTTTCTTTTATTTTCCGACCGCCCGATCCGATATTTTCACATAAAAATCTGTAAACCAACAAATCAAAAAACCCTGGCCTCAATTAATAATTAAATGAAAGAAATCTGTCATCTCCGGATTTTCTCTTACATCAAAGTTGAACTTCTTTTCAACAATAAATGCAGGAACACATGCATCTAGATTTTCACGTATCCTCAAACTGCGCTATTTTTTTCATCATTTTCCAGACAATTTTTATCAAAACCTCAAAAATATTTGTCCAAATCATCGTTTAGAAAAATTGTTGTTACAAAATCATATTTTTTCCAGTGTCTATTCATCATAAAAACGTGTCTCTGTCCGCTACTCTTTCAACCATTTCCATTACTTTAAACTCAAAATAGCAATCATCACATCTTTGTATCAATATAGAAACAGACATCATTAGATCTATGTATCAATATGGAAACAGACATCATCAGATCTATGTATCAAAATAGAAACAGACATCATCAGATCTATGTATCAATATAGAAACAGACATCATCACATCTTTGTATCAATATAGAAACATACATCATCAGATTTATGTATCAAAATAGAAACAGACATCATCAGATCTATGTATCAAAATAGAAACAGACATGATCAGATCTATGTATCAAATTAGAAACAGACATGATCAGATCTATGAATCAAAATAGAAACAGACATCATCAGATCTATGTATCAAAATAGAAACAGACATCATCAGATCTATGTATCAAAATAGAAACAGTACTCATCAGATCTATGTATCAAAATAGAAACAGACATCATCAGATCTATGTATCAAAATAGAAACAGTACTCACCAGATCTATGTATCAAAATAGAAATAGACATCATCAGATCTATGTATCAAAATAGAAACAGACATCATCAGATCTATGTATCAAAATAGAAACAGACATCATCAGATCTATGTATCAAAATAGAAACAGTACTCATCAGATCTATGTATCAAAATAGAAACAGACATCATCAGATCTATGTATCAAAATAGAAACAGTACACATCAGATCTATGCATCAAAATAGAAACAGACATCATCAGATCTATGTATCAAAATAGAAACAGACATCATCAGATCTATGTATCAAAATAGAAACAGACATCATCAGATCTATGTATCAAAATAGAAATAGTAATCATCAGATCTATGTATCAAAATAGTAACAGCTATTATCAGATCTATGTTAGGGAGCTCAGCAAAAATATAAAGTTAAGAGAAAGTACTTTGAAAGAGCAAAACAAAAGAAATTCTTTGGTGCCAAAAATGTTTGAATCGGTCAAGCGGTTCAAAAGTTATGACCTTTTAGATTTCAAAAATTTGGCCATTTTCCTTGCGAAGGTAAAAATGTTATATTTTGGGCTATTTGTCAGGCCAAATATATCAAAAGGGTTAGGAACTGCAGGTAAGCTATCTGCATTATTGCAATGAGGCTCTTTTTTGCTTTAATTTTAGCCGCTTAAGTCCTTTGGAACATCAATATTAAGAAAACTACAATATCTCAAACTTTGTAAAAAAAAACTTTGGACTTTAGCCGACAGGCCCCCCTTTTTTTAGGTAGTTTTTTTTTGCAAAAAAGTACATTTTTGGTAAGACAATGTGGGAAAAAATCCCTAATTTTTTCTACTACTTGTTTTGTATTGGTATTTAGTTGTTTCACAAATAAAATAAGCTCTGTTAGCTGAAAAAATATTAGTGAATTAGAAAATCAGCATTTTGACGTTAATTTATCAGCTATTTTCGCGAAAAATACACTAAAACTGACACAAAATTTCAATTTTTTAATTTGACAGTAATTTTTCAGAGAACTAGGGACTGTTCCTGTGACTTCACATGCAAAAGCACCTTTTGTCATATATTCATAGAATTTAATGCAATAGAAATTGTAAAAAATGGTCAAAAATAAGAAGTGTTTTGACAATTTTGAAAATCGCAGATTTTATCAAATATTTGCGCAGTTATGCAAAAATTTAATGGAAAATTGAAGATTCCTTAGACATGTTTGGTATCATATTAAAGCTAAAAATCTTTAAAATGAACATAATTTTATTGTATTTGGCTGATTGATATTTATTCTAGAATGAATTTGGTTAGGCCTATACCTGCATGAACAAAATCTATAATTTTGAAAAACCCAAATTTTGACCGAGAAAATAAAAATAATCCATTTGAACTCTAAGAGTTAAGTCATTGCTTAGTCAGACATTGCTATAATGATGTTTTCTCTTGAAAAATGTATTATTTACACTAAACTATTCTCATTATTCAAAAAAATTGGTAAATATTTTACAAAAAAACCTGTTATTTCAATAAAAAATGGATATGTCGAGAACTTATTATATATAAAGATCAAGAACAATGCAGTCTTTAAGTCGAATAATCCATTGGGATTTGCAATAGTGATTATCTGAACTGTTTTGGTATTTATTATAATAATGATACAAAAACTAATCATTATTTGACTAAATTTATTGAATGTTCTGAAGTTTATATTTTCAGGTCGGAGCTGTTTCTTCACCAGAATTTACCATATCTACAAAAGACAATATGTACATTATACAAATTAAATATTTTGCATTTGTTCAATTAATTTGGGAGTTTCTTAAAAATTATATAAAATCTGGTGTACATGCAATCTGAAAAAAGAGACTTTTTATTTTTGAGATTGGCTGCTGACAAAGTGGGATTTTTTTTGGGTTAACCGTCATCAGGGATGCTCGATGTCAATAAAAAATAAATAAAACTCAATATAGGTCAAATCATTTTGCTGCAACAATTCTACAAATAAAGCATTACAATGATAATTAGTCCCTGAAAAAAGAAGAAAAAAATTTCCTGGATAAGTTTCTACAAAAGAAGAAAAATAGGTTAAGAACCTAAAAGAAAACTAAAAGAATTAGTGCTGAAAGAAAAGAAAACAATCATTCATCTTGCTGCAAAAATAGTTTGTCTACAATAAAATCCATACATCACTATTCTGGTATTCCTCTATATATATAGTAGGCTCCTTGAAAACATTGCTGTTGCTGTCATAGACATCATCACCCTTCTCAACTTCGTATGCAATAGATGACAACCCTGTATCTGCATCATACCCTGTGTACTAAAACTCCTTCCCATCAGCCTCTCGACAAAATCTGTAGTCCACTCGTTTAGCTACAATAAAAGCTGGATCCAGAGGGTGCAATCTCAACACGTTCCTCTCCATGTCGTTGTTCCCTAGAGTGTTCCCTTGTCTTAGTGGTAAAACTTAACTTAATCAAAACAAATCTAGACTGTTAAAAGTATGTTTTAAATCTTAAACAAAATTAAGAAATTTGTTTAAGTAAACTCCTATACATATGTGTCCCAGTAATAACTTTTTTTGTGGAGAAATCGTTGCTCATTTTTACACTGTATTCAATTCTTTTTTTTATCTGTATCATATTATATTTCTATATCTGTTTTCTATGCTTCGTCAAAAAAATTACTCATGTTTTGCTGTTTGGAAAATAATGAAAACAACACGTTATAAATTATGTGAGTCCAAATCATTTTTCTGGATTTACCTTCATCAGAACATATTAAGATGCTTTTTAACTGTGATTACATATAAGGACCCCTTTATTTTACTTCTATTAAATGCTTTGACTGGTGGTATAATAGCACTATCTTTAAGCCTTGTATACATTATTTTGTTTTCTAAAATTTAAAACATTGTGCAGAGGAAATTTATTTAGTTGAGCTGTAGAATTATGTAATACTAAATTCAAATCATTTACACATACACATACATGTTCAGGATGTGCTTCATTCAAATTTTCTAACCAATTCACTGTATGGGTTTTGAGTCCAATTGGTATTCCCCTTCATGGCGTTTGTAGCGACTCTCTGCATGACTCTGATGAGGCTGTCTAACTGGGAGAAGATCCTTTCAGGCAGATGAATGGACAGACAATATTATTCCTATAAACACAACAAAACTTTATTGTATAATAGACTAACAAATTCAATCAAATTTCAAATAATCTGAATTTTTAAAACAAAAATTGTTCAAAGGAAAAAAAATGTTTTAATCCTGATCATATATTTAGGTAGTCATAAGGTACATGTATTCAAAGTAAACACAGCATCTGCAATTCTGTTTAAACATAACTGTCAGTTAATAGGCATCAATATTAAATTACATAATAAAGTATAAGTGACATATTGAATTCAAAAGTCAAGGAATAAAATCAAAAGTTTGAATATAAATATAAATGAAAGATGCAAATATCAACTAAAATTCTTTTTAAACAATGTGCATATTTAAGAAAATAACTACGGTATTGTTTATTATGACCAATTAATTTAAATAACATACTGTTGAATGTAAATGTACATGTATTAAATGTGTGCAAATATTCTTCCAAACTGTAATATACATTTTTGACAGAAAGCATTTTTGAAAAAGAAAATTTTAGTTCATTATGCCTAATCCATAAGTTTAGAATAAATGTTTAGTTGGTCAAATACTTATCTATGGTTTAAATAACATATGTTTGTCTCAAAATGAAAAATAGAAATGTTATGTGTTCAAATCATACCAACTATCATCAAATGCAATGTAAAGCACCGAAAAATCCAAGTATTATCAATGAATAAAACCCGAGAAATTTCGAACGGATCACATTCTAACGGTAGGAGAATTTACCTCAATACATATTCATGGCTTAATAAAAAGGCTATTGGGAGCGTTTAAAAACAATTGCTGGTAGAAAGTCCCTTTCATTTTATAAGTTTCATCTTTTAAACAAAAAAATAGACTTTGGAAATGATTTAAAGTTATTTTTGTTGACTTTTATGAAAAAAAAGGAATTCCCCTCCTGAAAGGAGGCAAATTTGCTAATAGAAGATATAATAAAGGTACTTACCATACGTGATTGGACTCCGTGGCCTATTTCCAACGTTGTCTGCTCTCTCTAAGCAGTCCGTCCAAAAAAAGTTTCAAATTTCAAGTCAGGCACAATGGTGGATACGTCACTTCCGGAAGTCAAGAACAGATAACTCTTTTCGCAGATTTTTTGCGTGTAAACCACGCCTTGCTTATACAAATATCCAATCAATTCCGCAAGCCGCTATTGTTTTTCATGTGAAACCATGGATACGTGTGGAATTTATGAATCCGAGTGTCAGTGTAGTTTACAAAATCGTAAACGATTTTTTTTCACATCTATGTCAAAGATTTTGCATATCTATACTGAAAATCGACCCCTAAATATGACTGACAACCGGATAATGAAACTTGAATGTATTTCCAAAATTTAAAGCCATCAATGTAGAAAATCTGACGTGCAACAGCTTGAGGAATGAATTTCACAATCAGTAGTACCTTTGACACATAGTTTTCCGGCGGCCATTTTTTTTAAACATCTCCACTTCAAATATTTTTTTTATCGTACCAAATAACTGCAATACCCATAAAACTTATATATTTAGAATGATAAATGTCTGGACTTTAATTACATATCAATTTTTTTTTTTTTGCTCATACAACATATTTTTCACCTTTTTCGAAGCAATTGAAGTTTGGTAAAATCCGATATTTTTGCGTCGCAAGGAAATCATTACGGTACGATAATCGCATTGGCGACCTCCCTATCTATGTACTTAAATAGAAACAGCAATCATCAGATATATGTATTAAAATAGAAACAGCAATCATCAGATCTATGTATCAAAATAGTAACAGTAATCATCAGACCTATGTACCAAAATAGAAATAGTAATCATCAGATCCAAGCATCAAAATAGAAACAGTCGTCATCAGATTTTTGTTTGAAAATAGAAACAGCACTTTGAATATCTCTATACCAGATTTATGTTTCAAAAAGAAATAGCAATCATCAGATACATGTAACGAAATAGAAACAGTAATCATCAAGATAGAAACAGTCATTATCAGAGTAGAAACAGTTATCATCAGAATAGAAACAGTAATCATCAGAATAGAAACAGTAATCATCAGAATAGAAATAGTCATTATCAGAACAGAAACAGTCATCCTCAGAATAGAAACAGTAATCATCAGAATAGAAACAGAAATCATCAGAATAGAAATAGTCATTATCAGAATAGAAACAGTAATCATCAGAATAGAAACAGTTATCAACAAATTCATGTACAAAACTAGAAACAGTATTTATCAAATCCAGGTATCAAATTAGAAACAGTATTTATCAGATCTATGTATCAAAATTAAAACAATTATCTTGAGATCCAGGTTTCAAAAAAGTAACTGTAACCAATAGATCCATTCATCAAAATAGAAACAGTACTTATTTAATCAAGGTCAAAATATAGACACAGTCATCATCATATCCATGTTTAAAATATAAACAGTTATCATCAGATTCATGTATCAAAATAAAGACAGCAATCATCAGATCCAGGTATCAAAATAGAAACAGTCATGATCTAATCCAGGTATCAAAATAGTAACAGTCATCATCTGATGTATGTATTCAAATCAAACAATAATCAACATATCCATGTATCAAAATATAAACAATTATCATCAGATCCATACATCAAAATAGCACCAGTGCTAATTAAATCAAGGTCAAAATATAGAAACAGTCATCATCATATCAAAGTATTAAAATAAAGACAGCAATCATCAGATCGAGGTATTTCAATAAAAACAGTAATAATCAGGTTATATGCCCTTCTGTTTGCCTTTTAGCTCGTCTTAAAGCTTTGAATTTATATGATCAACTTCAACTAATCAATATGAGCACTGCATAAATGGAAAGTCCTACCCAAATAAAAAGACTTTCACGCACAGTAGTACCCATTGACCCACAAAACACGAATAATTTGGCACTGTAAAGGCTACGTTAAGTTTATCAAAGTTATTGGACTCGATTTATGAACTAACAAAACTCTATAACCTCTAAATTGCGAAAATGGACAGTTGTTCAACGGTTTTTCAAAGTAAACAGTTCACTACATTCAAAGTCATATCAGAACATTTTTTTAAGGAGCTGATTTGAATAGATATAATAAATATGTCCCCAAAATTTTATGGAAACTGCTCGAAGCGTTTTTGAGTTTTTGCCAGAAAACTGGAAAATTCACCCTTTTTATGAATGAAATGTTTAACCCTCCAAAACATCAAATCAGATGTTTTATTGAATAGAAAGGAAACGTATGTCAATAAGTATAAACTATTCACGAAAGTTTCATGAAAAAAGCTCAAAGCACCTAAAGACAGAAAACTGAAAAATCCCACATTTTTCTATTTAATAAAATTCCAACTCAGAAGCGTAAAATCTAAAATACATAAAAAATCAAGTGAGAGCTAACTTCGACATATATAAATAAAATTAAGAAACGTTCTATTAAGATTGGTGAAAGAGTTTTCAGCAATTGTCCGAAGTGTTGACGAACAGCAAGCGGACGCACGGACAGATGGACAAAATATACCATTTATTGCCGTAAACGTGTGTATAAAAACAAATATAACAGACAGCTGAATAATAAGCACATATATACAGTCCGCCAAAAGTTAAGTACCACCTTTATATAATTTTGTAACTATTGCGAAACAAATAATAATGTTTGGTGTTATGAATTGCCTGTAACATATACTAAGAAAATTCATTACGACAAAAAAAATTGAACACCGATAAATCCGTCGAGAAAGTTTTTATTAGAGGTCATTTGTACATTTACAAATAGACTGTTTCGATACCTTTAAATCATCTTCCTACTGTCATGCGTACAGGTGAAATTTGACCTTCATCAAGTCATTGTGTAATATTGATAGGCAGGCGTAAGCTATCTGTGGCTGAATGTCGGCAATCAATTGGCATGTAAGATTCAGGTAGGAGTACTAGGAGCATAAGTAACCATTTCAATGTTAATCAAACCGTCATTGTCAGACTTTTACAACGTAATGTTGACACAGAAACTGTAAATGATAGACGAAGGTCCAGACGACCCCGTTTAACCAACCGTCGTGATGACAGACTGCTTATTCGTCGTGCTAATGACAGCCTATTTACTCCTGCCTAACAGCTTTGACACCACTGGCCTCCAGGTGGTCGTAATAGTGTTCGCACATTGATCCTATGACTTCAGAGAGGTAACATTAGAGCACGTCGCGTTGTCAAGAGACCTATCAATACAGCTAAACACCGTAAAATCAGGTTTCAATGGGTTGATAACTATCGACGCTAGGACATGAGAAGCTGAAAAACAATTCATTGGTCAGATTAGAGTCGGTTTCTGTTACGACCAGAAGATACAGAATACGAGTTTGGCGGGAAAATAAAACTGACTATGACCAAAACAATATTTGCCCAATGACTGCATTTGGTGCTGGTGGTGTTACAGTATGGGGTTGCTTCTCATAACATTGAAAACTAGGTATGCATATTCTGCAGGGTAACATAAACGGACAGACACACAGGGATTTGGTGCTCAGAAACATTGTTCTCCCCCATTTTGACAATCACCCACTTGCGTTAAGACCCTTGTACATAGACGACAACGCTAGACCATACAGGGCAAGGAATGTAACCGAGTACAAAGAGCAAGAAGCCATTGACACTATCTTTTGGCCTTCCATGTCTCCAGACATGAACCCTGTCGAACATGTCTGGGATGCCATTGGCAGATATCTCAATCGCAGAGATCCACAACTGCAAAATCTTGGCGATTTAAGAGTGGCAATTGTTGATGAATTGAAAAGATTTCCTCAGCTAAAGTTCAGAAGGCTTGTACAGAGTATGAGACGCCGTGTTATGAAACTGTACCGGAAGAGAGGTGGATACACATCCTATTGACTCGAATATTGACATGAAATTAGTCGAACATACCAAAGATTATTTGTAGAAAATTTGAATGATATTGGGTGATTAATTGTTGTAAAAAAAATAAATCACAGTGAAACTTAAATTCCGTTTCTGATTTGAGTAATTTGCACTATTTCTATGATTGCCAAATTTAAATGCATAGAATCTGCCCAAGTGACCAAAGTTAAGTTTATGGTTTGTTTATGGTATATGTTAGCAAAATTGCTACATGAATATTTTCTCTTTTTCGAGGAATAACTGATTTTTTTAAGTGAAAAAAATGTCAATGCAATAAAAATAGGTGGTGCTTAACTTCTGGCGGACTGTATATAATGTGGCAGAGTTACACATGTTTTAGAGCGAAATCCTCTCCTAGCCCAGGACATTAGCCTAGCAACACAACATAAGGACAAATGGTGAAAAGTCTTTGTCTGTGGAAGACTGAAGATGACTGTCAAATCTGCTTTATTTCGTTGTAACAGTTGATTTATGTCTGTCCCAACATTTTTATGGGTTGTGAAAAGCAAATAATGCCATTAACAGTCATTTAAGGACTGTTGCAGTAGTTTACGGCGTTGTCACAGTCAAATACTAACAGTCTTTCCAAAAGTTGTGGCAGTTGTATAATGTTTTTTAAAAAGTTGGGACAGTTGAAATTTGTTAAAATTTGTTTGTGTCAACTTTTTAGACGTTGATGCAGTCAAAAAATGTTTGTTACAACGTTTTTAGAGTTGTGACAGTCGTACAATGTTTCTTAAATCTTTTTAAAGGATGTTACAGTCATTAAATGTTTATTTCAACTTTTAAAAGGTTGCAACAGTCATTAAATGTTTAAAACAAACATTTCATGGGTTGTTACCGTCGGTAAATGTTTAATACAAATAGTTTAACGTCACGGTTGTAGCTGTTTAAAAAATATTTACACGTCTCGCCCTCTCAGGATTTAATACAGGATAAATGGATAAATTTATTTTATTAAAGTGTCACGTATTGATACAGTTGTGAAATTACCCATAATTTATATTATTACCGTCTTTTGTTGTTATTTTGCGATTGTTGTTTGACTTTTGTCGTTTCCGTTTATTGCCATGGCATTGTCCGTTCCATGATTTTCGACTTCTACGTTTGACTTTCCCTTTATTAAGTTATCTTTATTTGTATAATGTCTATTGTCCTTTAAACCTTGTTTTACATACCAGAAGCCGTCGTTTAAGAATAGAGTTTAAATATTATTGCAGAAGATGGCTTATGAATAATCATTCAAATTAATTATATTTGAAATCGTTTTTATAAATTATCATGATTATGCGGAAGTGAAAATGATACGTCAGTGTATCTGAAGTTATTCTAAAGAATATGACTAAGTTACCTATATTTAACAGCATTATAGAACTGGTTTAATTTGAATTACTATCCATTAAGGACATTTTCCGAAATCTGTCGAATTTTATTAAAAACGGAAAATTATTCTTCACCCGTAAACGATTTAACGTTATTGTACCCACTTTTTACACAAATTACAGAAGGGAAACTACAGTACAATATAAGCTGAGCTGGAAATTGCAATCGGTGAGTAAAAATAAACAATATTTTAAAGCATATCTATCAGAATAATCATAGATCCAATATTTTTAAGTAAAAATGTGCGTATTTGTGACATTTGTTCTTCCTACAGGTATGAATCGACGTTGTATATCAATGCGCACTCGTGCATAGTAGCATGTTCCAGGCAAATTTTATGCAACGTTCAAATTCATGTTTATGTCATTTAATCCCTTATAACTTATGTACATCACATGAATCCTAAGGGTGACAAGGGAATAGAAAAACAAGATTTCTCTTGATCTTCATCCAGTCACTGGTAGATCTAGAAGAGGGGGGGGGGTGTTCCTGGGATTAGAAACCCCTTTTTTGGAAGATTATTGCATTAAAAAGGAACATAAAGGATGATAGGGGTGTTTCTGGGATTGGAACCCCCCTTTTTTGAAAGATCAATGCATTATAAAGGGGACATATAGTTTGAACTCCTCTTTATGCTGAGTTGGGACCCCCCCCCCCCCCTTTTAAAAATGGCTGGATCAACCCCTGTTCATTGTCTTAGTGTTAAACCCTAACATGTGGGGCAATGGTTTGGTTGTGCCGGATGGCCTATTACAGGACCTATACATATTGTATGTTAATGTATTGATAACTGTCTCTCAGTCTCCTAAAATTTGCATGACATATTTGTCACTGGATTTTTTATAACCAACAACCAACCAATCTTTACATGTACATATTTATATAATTGCGCTGCTTACGCTGGTTTATAAGTATTTCCCTTGTATTACTGAATTACCCTTGTGGGTGATGTATAATACATTGAATAATTACTAAATATTATTTATATAAAATATTAAATAGAATTTGAGAAAATTCAAGTTGAATTTTACTACAAAGCAAATGTTCATATAAAAAAATGTGAAAATTACAAATGTTATTGACTTATTTAAAGCAAGAATGCATTCTCAATATATTTTTCAAATAATTGCTGAGTCATGGACAACAAAACATGAATATATTTTATAATATAAAGCATTGAAAGTGAATTTTATTATATGGTTTATAATAATATTAATCATTAATATAAAACAATAATGTTAGACAAATGTTCCTGAAACAATGCACAGAGTCATAACAGTTGCCATTTAAAAACAGTTAAATAAACAAAATTAGTTTCATGACCCTAAGGATTCATATTGAACGAGTGTTGTAGAGGTTGCATCTTTTCTCAAAATGAATTATTACAATGAATAAAATATATATACATATGGAGAGATGACACTCGGTACAGGGCACGCAGATTTGTCTTATATTATCAATTCAAAAAACTATTAATCAAATTGGTGTAGCCTAAACTATGTATTTTATGTGAACTCAGTTTTTATATAAATTGTGCCCTGTTACTAATAGCATGGTTAGTCAAAATTCATTTATACCTTTTTACTTGTTTTGGTTTTGAGGCTGCTGTCTCTTTGGCATATACCCAACAACTCCTTTCAATCATGTTTTGGAATTGGCATGAATGGTCATTCACATCAACAATTATGTAACATGTGCATAAATGTTATCTAGTTTTAACATTCAAGTGTCTTTTAATTTATTCCACCATTAAAGGATTTTCTATTCATCAGTCATATTTTTCTATATCATTTTATGTGTTAAATTGTGTTTTGGTTACTTCATTATTGCCAAATGTGTTGGGTTGATGTATCATTAATATATATCTCCTTTCATCCTACTCATTCACATCTGACTGCAGTTTTTTTGCCTTTTCCAAATGATAAATATTTTATTTGTATTTATTTTATGTTTAACATTCAGTATGTGGGAAAAACAAATACAAAAATCTATCTGTAAGCATATTCATTTATGTAAACATGGTCTTAACTTAAGTATTTTATTGATATTGTACTAACAAGTAAGTTGTCACAAAATTGACTTAGTTAACTACATGGTATGCCTCAGAATTTAGTTTAGAAAACCTATAATTCAACTTCAAAATAAATAATTATAAAAATATATTTATTGAACATGAATTCATGAACATGTAAATGTGATATTAATTTAGAATAGGTAATAATTAGGATGTTAACACTGAAAAGGTAATAATCAGGACTTTTTATATACATGTTATATGTAATAAACAGATTAAGACACAACAGTTTATTGCCTTGAGTGATGAATATTAAACTGTCATGAGTATTGCAGATGCATTTATAATGATGATCACAAATTTTTAATGTCCTCTTCAAATTATAGATAAATTCATAAGTAATTGAAAATTTAAGAAAAATATGAAACAACAGGATATCATTTTCTATTGATTTAAATTATCAACATAAAAATGGAAAAATAACTAAATTAGAAATAAAATATGTTGTCTGGGGTAAATAAACTGCAAAGCATTATTTAATACAAGCTGTTATAAGTGAATAATATACTGGGTAACATTAAAGATGTCAAATTAAACTCAGGGTTTACTACTAAATATAAGGAGGAAATATACTTTTTTAGGTTGCTTAAAATGTTAAAAGAGAGGGTCAACCATCAAACAAAGATTCTACACATTTACATGATTTACCTAAAACAAGGTTTATTCATTCATGACACAAAATTATGCACATGAGTCACTAGACAAAAGGAAAGTCTATAGGGTAGCAACAGTGCATTTGTTTCTTTTCTTTTTTTTTCATTCTTTAAACTCATCTTTTAAGTAATTTATTTCCTATCAAAATGATCAAAATAAATGTGTTTTAGAGAGAAATAACTATGGCTGAATTCAAATATTAATCAAAACAAGTATGATGCTAGCCTCAATTAGACAGTAACCCTTCAATGAAGTACACACCTAAGAAAACATTATTGTAGAAAGAGAGACAATATCTTTTTAGAAATAGAACCCCCCAAAAAGGGTTAATTCTTCTTGTTATATGAGACTTATTTATTTAACTGTATAACAAGTCATAGAACTTTGTTATCATGCAAATTAGGATCACTAGTTTTCTTTTAGTTTTAGATAAATACAAATAAATATAAACAATATTCATGATATTAGATTATTTTCAGTACTTTATCCATAATGTATATTTTCTTTGTAGAATTCACATTGGTTTAAGCATGATTCCCAGCCAGATTATGAAGCCGACCAACAGGAAATACATTTATATATATAGATGTAACTAAGTAACTCTCATAGCTGCAAATAATGATTCATAATTTGGTGTTACTTGCTTATTGCTTTTGGAAAAAACAAATAGGGATTACGGCATCATGCCATGATGATGATGGGATGTTCGGATTAGATTGGAAAGAAGAAAATTGTGCATTGAATAAAAACCAAACTTACAATTTATTAGCAAGACTACATTGATTATTTGATGACAATGAATACCAATGATAATTATTCATTTGAAATAACAATTTAGAATTAAGAAAATTCATAGTTTTCTGGGAATTAAAAAGTGCATCATATCTAAATTCCATGAAATACCTTGGATAGTTATTCATTTAGAATAGCTAAATTGGATTAATGAAAATTCATAGTTTCAGTGAAATTATTAATAGTGCATCACATCTGAATTCATGAATACCTTGGATAATTATTCGATCATAAATTGTCGATTTTTTAGCACTAGAGCTGGTGTTACTTTGTTTACAATGTATCGACAATATATAAAACTTTAATTTGATTTGATTTGATTTGATTTGATTTGATTTGAAATAAAATTTTGGATAATGAGAATTTCTGATTTCTGTGAAATTTATAGTACATCACATCTATAGGTAATGCTGGCATTGCTATTGTTAGCTACATGTACCACCAGGGGTGTTATTTAAACAACTTTGACTACCCATGAGGGTCTGTCATGGTCCGTCAATTCTGGTTAGTGTCACGATGATGGAAATTTCTCATGACATTGACTGGCTTTTCAGCCCCCACATAGTCATTGGTTAGTGTCAAATGACTGCTTGCTGTACTTATTAGAGTATACATGTACATGTATACTATATTGATAATAGTCTAAATTACTCTTCATTCTGAAACTGGCATTTTATACTGGTCAAGCATATTAAAAAATACATTTACTGCAAAGTATCATTTTATTGTCTCGCCTGCCACAAAAATTGGTTGTATGCGAGAAATAGGTTTTACAATCTGGGTGATGACATTGGTAAACGGACAGAAAGTCACAGGACATAAAGTCACAAATTTAATCGGACAAAAAGTCACAGGACAAAAAGTCACAAATATATTTTTGACAATTGTTTAAATATACATGTACTTTGAAATATTTTTTTTTATTACATATATTCATTTTTGTCGAGCCTTTGACTTTTGTCGAAAAAAGCGAGACATAGCGATCCTACATTCCGTCGGCGTCGGCGTCGTCGGCGGCGTCCACAAATATTCACTCTGTGGTTAAAGTTTTTGAAATTTTAATAACTTTCTTAAACTAACCTGGATTTCTACCAAACTTGGACAGAAGCTTGTTTATGATCATAAGATAGTATCCAGAAGTAAACTTTGTAAACAAAAATCCATTTTTTCGGTATTTTACTTATAAATGGACTTAGTTTTTCTGCCAGGAAACATAACATACACTCTGTGGTTACAGTTTTTAAAATTTCAATAACATTCTTAAACTATCCTGGATTTGTACCAAACTTAGACAGAAGCTTGTTTATGATCATAAGATATTATCCACTAGTAAATTTGTAAAAATAAATCCATATTTTCCGTATTTAACTTATAAATGGACGAAGTTTTTCTTCCAGGAAACATTACATACGCTCTGTGGTTAAAGTTTTTAAAATTTCAATAACTTTCTTAAACTATCCTGGATTTGTACCAAACTTGGACAGAAGCTTGTTTGTGATCAAAAGCTAGTATCTAGAAGGAAATTTTGTTAAAATGTTGTACCTGTTTATCCGTCATGTCCGTATTTTACTTATAAATGAACTTAGTTTTTCTTCCAGTTAATATTACATACAGTCTGCAGTTAAAGATTTAAAACATTTATTAGATTTAAAAACTATACTGAATTTTTACCAAACTTGGCCAGAAGATTATTACAATCGTATCATAGTATCGAAAGGAATATTTTTATTTTTTTTTCCTCATTTTTGTTGAGCCTGCGATTACCAGCCAATGTAGGCGGGACACTGGGTTCCGTGTAACCCTTACGAATTTTTTTAGTTAAGAAAATTGCTCATAAACCTTGATAAATGAAAATGTATTAAATTTTAATCATGCAAAGGATATATTTATTGGCAAAATGAAGCCATTTAAGTTCCAAGCCACTTTGACATTTTGTTTTCATAACAATCGTATGATCATTATTGATTTTTATTGAATAAAGTTTCATTTCAAAGTTGCTTCAGATATAAAACTTCAAGAAAAATACAAAAAAAATATTTTAAAAAATAAGTGTTTTCTTGTTCAAAGACAAATTAATCTCAAAACTGAATTGTGACATTTTGTCCTGTGACTTTTTGTCTGTGACTTTTTGTCTGTGACTTTCTGTCCTACATTTGATGACGTAAACTATTTTTATAAAGGTTTGTATTTTAAAAGCTAAAAGACCTGGATGCTTCTCATCTTGTATTCAGATAGCTAATATGTTTTGAAGTTTCAGTCTGTTATTATATGTCCATTGCACCTGACCTCATTTTCATACTTCAGTGACTGCATGTAAAAATTACTGTTTTTTAACAGTGAAATGCTCTCTTATATGAGTAATTGATTTGGAAACATTTTTTTGTATATGAGTATCTTGCAAGGTCTACTTGTCTATCAGGTTGGATTGACCTGACCTTGACCTTGATTTCATGGATAAGTGATTAAGGTTATTTCAGTTACATTGTTAAGTTTGTTTCTCAGATACTATATATATATCCATTTATATATAAGCAGTACTCCAGTAGATCAACTCATGTATATTTAATGTATAGACATGATGGAACAATTGTAGGTGTCTGTGTCTGACTGGCAGGGTTCATCTGACATTAACCTAAATGTCATGGGTTCATTGAACAATGTTGCGTTTTTTGTGGTTTGGTCTATTTTTCAATGTTCCTCTGATACTATAAGCTACATTGTACATGTATTATAGTATAGGATCACATTTTTTTTTGGCATACGGAATGAATGTAAGTTGTACATGTTTAATTAGCCGGTTTTATCTGACAATGACCTCATTTTCCCGATTTGGATGTTTAGTCTTTTTCTCTGTTACTATAAACCATAAACTTTTGGTATCGAAGATCTGTAAGGTGTACATTATCTGTCTGGCATGGATTATTTGACCTGACTTCATTTGAATGGATTATTGATAAATGAATGTAAAGCTTATGTGATACTTGTTAGACTAGTAAAACCTTATTACAGAATTTCAAAAACAATTCAATAATACATTATCTACACAGACTGCATGTGGGTAGAGCAGACGTGACATTTCAGCATGTTCAATCTTATCTACATCACCACCATGTTGATCAGAGTCAGACATCTATTAACAATTTGACACCATTCATTAGATAATATTGTACTTTTAGTCTTATACAATGTAAATTAACTGGAATAATGAGATGTGGTTTGAATTTCAATGAGACAACATTCAACCATAGACCATGTAGACCAAGTAATGTAATTGTAATTAACTATATAAAAGGCAACTGCACACCCTTCAACAATGACCAAAACTAATACTTCATAATGAGCACCCTATAAAAGGCTCAGCCATGCATGTAACACAGTCAATATAAAAAATTCAGTTGAGAAACCCAACAGTGATGACAGTTTAATTTATATTCAAAAGCTACAAACAAACAAATATGTTAAACAGTATGTCATCAACTGAAACGAAAAAATCACAAAAAGACATCTTGAGGTCAGCAGGTAGAATTTAACAAGACCGAAGTTAATAATTAATACAACACGCTCTAAACGGTGGTGTGAATAAATAAAAGAAGTTGTGTACCCTAGTCTAAAACAATGCGAGTCATCTTGTTTTGGAAAGTTTTAATTGCACTGACATGTCATTGAGTTATTGTGTCGGTCATTTACAGTTCGTCTATTCATTTGTCATGTTTATAAATGCATTTTTACTAAAAAAATATGTGTATGATGAATTGGTTGAGAAAAACCCGGTGAAATATAAATTAACTCGAGGGTTAATATTTTTGCCTCCATTATGTCATGTGAAGAGTTATTCAATATTAAGACATTTCAGAATTTAAATAAAGACATTACTCGGAACAATAAACAGTACAAAGTTCAATATTGAAACTGACTTAACTATTAAAAAAACAAAAACAAAACGGTAAAATAATATAAATTGAATTTAAATACATTTAAGAATATTTTAGTTTTTTTCCATAGCTGGAAAAGATGCTTTGAATGTTCATCATAACTTAGATTCTTTTATATATAAATCAAAACGGTTAATACGGTAATTTTTATAATTTTGTTTGAAAAAAAAATTAGTCCCAAGAGCTTAAAAACAATCAAATGAATTCTATAGGTGTCCATGCTGTATGAAATAAGCAGTTTTATACGAGGATAAGTTTGACAAGTGTGTATATTTCAGCTGGGTTTACAGTATATTGACCGTTATTATGAAGTAATGTCATTCGTAAATCTACGGGTATTGGAGATAAAAACCTTGCATGCATGAATGATTTCACAACTAGCCTATAAAACTTAAAACGTAGTCATTATGATAATTTCGAAAAGTGTCCACTGTTACCGTTACAGAAACATTTGTTTACAAATAAATTGTGACACCTTGTTCGATTTATCTGACAGGTGTATGCAGTGAAGTATTAAATGCGTAAAAAACAGTCCCGTGTGAAATTGGAGGTATCTAGCGGTGGTCAGAACTTTTTCGAAGAGATGAAAGACAAGGGAGTGTTAAATATGTTAATAAATTTACCACGTTTACCAAATAAGCGGGAAATACCAACATTTTCAGCGGCAAATATTTCAATATGTTTTTTGTCTTTACAATCAGTTTCTATTTAAATAAATGTATTAAATGGGTGTGACAGTTGTGTCTTTTTCATAACAACTTTCTTAAATTGCACACGATGAAATTGTATTTTAATAATGTAACCTATCCCGTACCGTCAGGAATTTTGTATCCGTGACTTTAAAGTCTATAAAATAACTATCCATGTTTGAAAGTTGCGACACTTATAAATTAACTACGGTTGTAGCAATCATATTTCAACTGTAACAACCTTTTCGACGTTTAAGCAGCTTATCTAAGACTGTTACAACGTTTTGTGTGTTGGGGCAGTTATCAAATAACTGTTACAACTTTCAAAAGGTTGCAACAGTCGTATTATAACTGTGACAACTTTTTCGGCGTTTAAACAGTTTATTTATGACTGTTACAACGTTTTTCGAGTTGGGACAGTTATAAACCAACTGTTACAACTTGAATATAGCTGTGTTAGTCCTTTTATGAGTGTGACAGATATTTCTAGCGTTGTTGCAGTCGATTTATGTTAGGGACAAACACTTTAAAAGTTGGAACAGTTACAAAATAACTGCAACAGTGAAATTTTACAACTGTTACAACTTTATCAAACATTATCAGTCGTAGAACGACTGTTACTGGTATGGACAGTTGTTTTTTCGTCCAGTAGTGTCATTAGATTTGAACAAACACAACATGTAGGCAAAACACAAAAGTACAAACAATGTGAAACTGATAACAGGAAATTTTAACTAATGCGGAAATAATTGTAATTTTTTATACAAATAACTTTCACAATTTTAAAACAATTGTAGGAAATATTCAAAGTTTTACATTTGTTCCATTCAAACAAACAAAAATCACATGCCATAAAAACATAGATATCACAAGATAGTATCTATATACGGAAATGCTAGATGAATGACACAAATAGAATTCAATAATAATACATACAAGTCAAGTATTGATTACAGATTACATTATTAACTTAAGCATTTATCGAAGTCAATAACAGCTAATAAATAAATCATGATCTCTTAGACTAAAGTATCAACATGTGCATATCTTACAGATTTCGTGTAAAACTGTCAAGTCTGAGAAAGGCATGACCTTGTGCCATTCCAAAATATAAGTACATTATATCGACAGAATGTAGGACCGCAAGTATATATACTCAGCAATACAATTTAGTCATGTGTTATCAAAACCAAAATCATTGTAAGCCCTAAAGTCAGGGTGATACTTATACAAGTCATTTTTGTAAGTACTATTTACTTGTATAAGAAATTTTGAAAGATTTTTATTTTATTTTCAAGGTTTCAATATCCTCCTTAATCATTCCTTAAATTTACTTATAAAAGTATTTTATTTTTACAACCCCTTAAATTCTCAGGTATTGAAGGTCAAAACATGCCTGAATATTTTTTTCTGGATTTGATAATGAATTTTAATTACTGAAGAAACAAAGCAATGAAATCTATTTCGCAAAGATGTTTGAGTAACTGCACCAGGCCTTAAAAAAATCTCCCTAGAGGTTTTCAAATGAGCAGTTCAGTGTATTTTGAAGATAATAAACAAATGCGATTTCCATTGTCAACGAAATTACGAATAGAAAAGACAACTATTAATGACAATAATAAGATATCAAAAGCACAGTAATAAATGATGAATGGATATCTGAACCCATTAGTATGCATCGTGGAATCCGACAAGGATGTCCCTGCAGTGCAATCAATTTCGTTAGTGTAGTAGAGATATTATCCTGTAGGATAAGGCAAGACCATAACATGAAAGACTTTTGAAATAAAGATAGATTGGAAAACGCATTCAATAAAAATAAACAAACTTGCAGACGATACGACACTTTTTCTTTTAAACACAAAAGACATTTCAACATATTTAAATTTGATTCAAATTTTTGACGCATTATCAGGACTTAAATTAAACAGATCAAAAACAGAAGGCATTTGATCGAGAAAACATAAACACTGCAAAGAAAAAATATGAAAACCTCAACTTGAAAGATAAACCAGTTAAATGTTAAGGTGTTTTTTGTTGATGTAATAAAAATATTTGTCAAAAACTCAATGCTGAATAGCAATTAGAACAATCTCAGAAGATAATTAAAATTTGGGAGAAAAGATATCTAACAATGTTGGGAAAAATTACAGTTATTAAATCAATGATTACATCCAATATTACTTTTTTAGCACATAGAAACAGAATACATTGATAAATGTAAAAAAATGATTTACCAATTTTTATTGAAAAACAAAATAAAAAAAAAAAAAAGTTAAATGTAATGTATTACGCTATGATGTGATAGATGGTGGTCTAAAAGAGGGACGACAGATACCAGAGGGACAGTCAAACTCATAAATCGAAAAAAAACTGACAATGCCATGGCTAAAAAATGAAAAGACAAACAGACAAATAATAGTACAAAAGACACAACATAGAAAATTAAAGACTAAGCAACACGAACCCTACCAAAAACTGGGGGTGATCAGAGGTGCTCCGGAAGCGTAAGCAGATCCTGCTCCACATGTGGCATCCGTCTTTACATGATTAACATAGATGAATACATATAATATATCAAAATTGGGTGGATTAAAAGATTAGTATATGGAGATTGTGCCAATTGGAAAGTTATACCATTATTTTATTCTAATAAATTTGGCAAGAACTTCTTTATCTTTCATGTGAACATTGCTGGTAGTAAATCAATTCCAGGTTTAAATAAGCTGCAAGAATTGTTTCTAATATAGTAAAAGCATGGATAAAAAGCATAAAAATAGAGCAGCCAAAAATCTTTAGATCTATTCGACAACTCGTTATTTTGGGGAAATCAGTTCATGAAGATAAAGAAAGCCTTTCATTTAAAAACTGGATTGATAGCAATAGCATCTATGTAAACGACATTATAGATGAAAATGGTAACATATTCGAGAAACATATTTTACAAAACTCAAGATTAAATAAAAGTTGATGTCAGAATTTTTCTAATTAAAGAATTAAAGAAATTTTTACAAATTTTTAATATTTTTATTCAGAATGAGATTAAAATTCCTGTTGGTTTTAACCGATGAAACACAATGTTAAACATTGAGTTTTAACTTTCTTGATGATTTCTTGAGTAAAATAAAAAAATCGTCTAAAAAACCGGAATATTGATAACAATATTCTAACATTGAAGAAAACTAATGAGGAACAATATTGTGATATCAATTATTTGATTACAATAATGATGTTTGTATATATAAAGCTTATCACATGTCTGAACAGAAAACAGAATCTATACGTTGCATTTCTGTAAATATAGACAATGCAGTTTCCAATAGGAACTCCCAATGGGGCTAAAACTGTGACACTTTTACTATGAAGTTTCGTGAAAAATTATATTCTAAAATCGAAAGTTTATATGCACTACTATATTATTCAAAGGTCAAAACATAGGGCTGTGAGGCATATTTTCAACATTTATATGCCCTGAACTTGTTTAAACTTATACTAAAATTGTGTACTACCCATACCTTTACTTTTTGCCTACCTCAGAATTCATTTTGCACCGCAATAGTATGTTTTTATACTGGTAACAGTCCCAAGTTATGTCTCTATGAGATGAAACATAGAGGTCATATCTGGGAACCAGTATGTCAACAAATCAAATTATCTATGAATATAATATATCTCCCCAAAAGAGACGTGGTTTGAGAAACAGCTGTATTTACAATTTGCAACCTGTAAATGTGTATGCTGTATTTAAAGTAGAATTCATGTATATTTAAAAACTGCAGGTAAAATGTAAGAATACAAAATATAAATGTATTCTAGATAAAACTGCCAAATTGTTAAACTAATTTCTTTGTTTGAGAAGTATATGATATAGCAAAAATAAATGATTGGGTAAATTTATAAAACAGATAAATTTTACAAATTACACATTTGGAACTGAATAAGTGATATCAATTTAACCTTTCCCCGCTAAAAGTGACGATTGATAATGGGACTCTTTACCGTTAAAAAAAGAAGATAAAAAATGAAATATATATCAAATCTTAATGTTCTTTAAACTAGAGATAATTTTTAGAGATATACCTGTAAATAGGCTATAACACATCTACTTTAAAGTCCTGGCCGGTGTGACAATTTCTGTTTTAAAACCAGGAAGATTTTGATCAATTAACACGTTTACGGAAGAAATATTAAAATGTTCCGGAAACAATACTCATTTGCTAGATGATATATATAATTCGTCTAGACATCAGCCAAACAATGTTAGATCTGTAAATTTGCGCTAGCAAATTTTTTGTTCTTACCTCGCCGGGATTTGAACTCATGCTCCTGAGATATCGTGGCACCAAATCGCATTGCACTATGCCCGACGCGCTAGACCACTCGACCACCTAGGCTCTTTAAAAATGAGCTTTCGGTGGTCGGGTGTTACCTTTCCTCGTCAGTTTTAATCTAGCGTCGTAACACAGTACATGATATATACAGATGGGTGCTGTCCTAACTTGTACAAAAGTTAACTTTGAGCAGACTTGTTGACTGCTTTTCAAGTTAATTTGGGAAATTTTAAGCAGACAAGCAAGTTAACTTTGTCGTTGGTAGACCAGACCTACGGTCTGCTTTTTTAGGACTGCTGCATACCTATTGACAGGTCTGCCCAAGACCAGACCTGTGAACAGGTCTGCTCCAGACCAGACCTGAGGACAGGTCTGCTGCTGACCAGACCTGTGGACAAGTCTGCTATTGACCAGACCTGGGAACAGGTCTGCTTATGACAGATTACCGTGTTTAAGACTTTTGATTTTAATATGTAAACACTAATCGCATTGTTCTTTTTTCCCAGTATAGCAAATTTCTTTACTCGTTATATAGACTCTATCGATATTATACACATTAAAAAATTTGGTTTTTTTTCATATTCTTATATACATTAAACAATGGCTTTAAAATTACACACTTCTGATCACATACAGCTATCATTAAAGAAAGGAAAGTTTTTATTTAATTAGAAGGCGGATAGAAAGGTTATCCAACGCATCGGAACAATATTTTTATGTCATGGGATATCAACATCATTGTCGATGTTGCTTCGTTCCCCATTTTTTAGAGTCTCTTCCTAAATTTAACTTTATGCATTACATGGATATTTCATCGAAATTCACCTTGTTTGCCTTGGATTTACGATTCTGTTTTCGACAAAATATTCTAACGAAAATTGTACAGTGTCCGGATACATAAGGTGTTGAATAGTTATGAACAATCTCGTCAATTTCGTCAGATTTGTCTTTACTGATTAAAAATAATGATATGGGACTTCCAAAAAATATACTCGTTCTGCACATGAATGAAATAGTTGCCACTTGAGGTTCAGCTACAAACAAAATCAATCAACCGACATAATGTACTAACATTATACTATTCCAAGAAGAGAACTTCTTATACTTTTCATTATAAAGTAAAAATGAAATCATTCATGTCAGTGTTGGATGATGCTGTCAAATAGTTTTGTTATACACACCATCCTGAACTACTGACTTTAGTGATGGTCTAATATTATGAATACAGAGATGAAATGCTGACAATCTCAATTGATGCGGAAAAGATATAGCATTCATTGTTTTCCAATATTGCTTTCTGTTTCATTTGTATTATACTACAATTCATCCTGACATAAAAAAGCTTCTGATTAAATATAATGCAGCCATATAGATTTACATACTAGCTAAAGTGCAAATAATATCAGTTTTAGTTGATACGGTCAACACATTTTGCTATAGCAGTCAGCCTGAGGTATCAAAAGTACTGAAACTTTGTTACATATCACTATATTGAACAACAGGAGGACATGCTGGCACTCTAAATTCATGCGGACAAAATTTTGTATTCATTGTGTTCCAATATTACTGTCATTTGTATTATACATTAAATCCTGACATAAAAATATTACTGAATTATTATGCGGCTATAAAAATTTACATAATAAAGTGCAAATATGGTCAGTTTTGGTTGATATGGTCTAATAATTTTGCTATACAAGTCAACCTGAGGTATCAAAACTACTGAAATTTAGTTACGTATCAATATATCATGTATATTGAACAAATGGAGGACATGCTGGCACTCTAAATTTATGCGGACAAAAATTTGTAGTTGTTGTGCTCCAATATTGCTGTCATTTGTATTATACATTAAATCCTGACATAAAGATAGTTGCTGATTTACTATGCGGCTATATAGATTTACAAAATAAAGTGCAAATATGGTCAGTTTTGGTTGATGCGGTCAAATAATTTTATTACAGGAGTCAGCCTGAGGTATCAAAACTACTGAAATTTTGTTGCGAGACAATATTTTGATTAAAAATAGGACATGCTGGCAATTAAGATTTATACGAACAAAATTTTGTATTCACATTATCAGTGATTATGTTCCAATATTGCTGTAATTTGTATTATACAATACATCCTGACATAAAATATTACTGAATTATTATGCGGCTATATATTTTACATGATAAAGTGCAAATATGGTAAGTTTTGGTTGATACGGTCAAACAATTTTGTTATACGAGTCAGCCTGGGGTATCAAAACTACTGAAATATTGTTACGTATCAATATATTGAACAAAAGGAGGACATGCTGGCAATCAAAATTTATGCGGACAAAAATTTGTAGTTGTTGTGTTCCAATATTGCTGTCATTTGTATTATACATTAAATCCTGACATAAAAGTAGTTGCTGATTTACTATGCGGCTATATAGATTTATAAAATAAAGTGCAAATATGGTCAGTTTTGGTTGATGCGGTCAAATAATTTTGTTATAGGAGTCAGCCTGAAGTATCAAAACTACTGAAATTTTGTTGCGAGACAATATTTTGATTTAAAAGAGGACATGCTGGCAATTTAGATTTATACGGACAAAATTTTGTATTCACATTATGTTCCAATATTGCTGTCATTTGTATTATACAATACATCCTGACATAAAATATTACTGAATTATTATGCGGCTATATAGATTTACATGTTAAAGTGCAAATATGGTAAGTTTTGGTTGATACGGTCAAACAATTTTGCTATACGAGTCAGCCTGGGGTATCAAAACTACTGAAATTTTGTTACATATCAATATATTGAACAAAAGGAGGACATGCTGGCATTCTAAATTTATGCAGACAAAAATGTGTATTCATTGTGTTCCAATATTACTGTCATTTGTATTATACATTAAATCCTGACATAAAAATAGTTGCTGATTAACTATGCGGCTATATAGATTTATAAAATAAAGTGCAAATATGGTCAGTTTTGGTTGATGCGGTCAGATAATTTTGTTATAGGAGTCAGCCGGAAGTATCAAAACTACTGAAATTTTGTTACGTATCAATATATTGAACAAAAAGAAGACATGCTGGCATTCTAAATTTATGCGGACAAAAATTTGTATTCATTGTGTTCCAATATTACTGTCATTTGTATTATACATTAAGTGCCAATCTGCCTAAGAATCAGGCAGTGGTGAAAACATGACAAACAAAAACCCACTCAGGTTGACATGAATTTTTGTTCAAAATGTATAATGGTGCATGAATATAACATTCGTTTCCTTGTCCTGTTCTGGTAATTCAAGATATAATTTGGTTGAAATGCACTAGAAATGAAAAATTAAGGGGAGCTAACTCCGTAATTTGCTATCATTCTAACCAAAATTTATCTAGAGATTTCTCGAATTACCAGACACGCAGAAACGAAAGACCTACCATTCCTAACTCATGATGAGGGTAACTTCAAAATAGGATGGTTAGGTCGGTGGGTTTTTTCGGACATGTTTTGATTTTTTTCAAAATTGCCTGATTCTTACAAAGACTGGCACTTAAATCCTGACATAAAAATAGTTGCTGATTTACTATGCGGCTATATAGGTTTATAAAATAAACTGCAAATATGGTCAGTTTTGGTTGATGCGGTCAAATAATTTTGTTATAGGAGTAAGCCGGAAGTATAAAAACTACTGAAATTTTGTTACGTTTCAATATATTGAACAAAAGGAGGACATGCTGGCACTCCAAATTTATGCGGGAAAAATTTTGTAGTGATTGTGTTCCAATATTGCTGTCACTTATATTATCCATTCTATCCTGACATAAAAATATTTCTGATTTACTATGCGGCTATATGGATTTACATTATAAAGTGCAAATATGGTTAATACGATATAAAGAATTTGATATGTATTGGAATATATATTCAGCTCGTTAGCATTGTAACCATTATCGTTTTTTTAATATATAGAAAGGCAGATCACGGATAAGTTTGTATATAAACAAGCAAAGTTTTATGCGTACTTTATTTACAAATAGATATAAGAAGATGTGGTATGAGTGCCAATGAGACAACTCTCCATCCAAGTCAAAATTTAGGTCAAAGTACGGTTTTCAACACAGAGCTACATGTATCTAATCATGTTTATATCACGGAATTATTAAATTGACTTTATTTTTCTATGTTTATACCAAGAAACAAAGACATTAAAAAATATTTAAAAAAATCGATGTAGAGCGGTCCTGGTTACAAGTTAACTTAGTGTTGAGCAGACCAGGCCAAAAGTTAACTTGAGACCCGGTCTGGTTCGATCGGAATTGTCAAAATCAAAGTTAACTTGTGTTAACTTATGGCAGAACTGGGTTCGAAGTTAACTTATATCAATAGCGGACCTGTTTCCAAGTTAACTTTTTCGGCAGACATAAAAACAGTCCTAAGACCAAGTCCGCTTTTCAAGTTAACTAGATTGTGGTCCTAGGACTGGTCAGAGCAGTCCTAAATCCTGTCACAGGTTAACTTTGACCAGTCCAAATGACTGGTTATCAAGTTAACTTGCTGTACAGGTTAGGACTGCACCCATCTGTAAGTCATGAAGATGGAATTATTACAGATCAGCTGAATTATCTATTGTAAAGGATCCTACAAAGTAATGTAAGATGCAGTCACAGAAATAATTATATTATAAGTACGTCTAAACCTGTGACTACTCTACAACAGATTTAATCCATCGGATCACCAGCAGCCGAGTTAGCCAAAAAGATCAACGCACAAAAAGTGACGTCACATTTGAATTTCTGAAATTTCCCCAAAATAGGATAGAATTAAAATAGAATTCAAGATTAGGTTTGTAATACTCATATAACATTTATAAATAACAATAGAAAATTACAATACTACTTAATATAAAATTGTGGTAGTAATTAGATAATTAATTGTATTATCTAGCTATGTCGGTGTTTCTTCCAAATCAAACTGTAAACCAAATATATCGTATAAATTTAGTTGACCCGAACTAAAATCTAATTAATGAACTGGGTGATTAATTATCTTTACCATAACACACGAATACAACAGAAAAAAAAGATTTACAACTACAAACGATAAGATATTTGACAAAATCCGATGAGAATAACAAATATAACATCAAAACTAAATACATGAATTTTGGAAAGAAAAGTACCGTGACACGTCTTATAGCAATGCGAATTCACACTCAGCAAAACAGTCACAATCGGGAATAAGTCACGTTCGGTAATTAAAAGATCAGACGACGTGATGACAAACCACAATCTTACTCGTGGTAAAAATTTCCTAAGTTAGTTTGGACAAAGACACATCGTATGGATAAACCAATTCGTGATGGTGTCAGTAAAATTTAGGGAGTGTCATTTTTAATCTGTCTTCCTCATAACTTTGTTAAAGCAGTTTCTGCGTTAGGAGCACACTCCTGTATATGAAGTCCGTATAGTGTGAACATGCACGAGCATAATGTATCAACTGAGAGATGTAAACACCATACGAAGGGCAGAGGGTATGTTACTGCTGAGAAATGGGAAATTGATAATTGGGAAGTTGAAATCGTCCCGTTTATCATAGATTTTCGTGTGAAGTCGTCCTTCTGTGTCAATATTGAGGAAAAGATCAAGGTATGAAGCAGTCCTTCTAGTATCAGTAGTATCTTTAATTTCAAGTTCACTGGGATATATGAGATGTAAGTATTGGCTAATATATGGGTTATTCAATGATAGGACATCATCAATATATCGGAAGGTAAAATTAAAGATTTCGCAAGGTGCTTTTTCTTTTTGTCTTTTAGAAGGTTCTGAATGAATTCTGCTTCATACGAGTACAAAAACAAATAGGCCAGTAGGGTGCACAATTAGTACCCATTGGAATAACGGCTGTTTGTTGAAATATAAATCCTCCAAACTCAACAAATATATTGTCGATCAAAAAGTCCAGCATTTTGATAATATCATCTTCAGTATATTTTCTGGTAGATTCAGTGTGGTTCTTCACAAAATATGAATTATTGTAACCCAAAACAAGAAGTTTGTATCTACGATTCCCATTTTTATATTAAAAGCTCTGTTCAATGAGATGGTGAAGTCGATCTTTCAACTGAGCATGGGGAACAGTAGTGTAAAGCGTAGAAAAATCAAAAGTCTTTATATTGCTGCAAAATTGCAAAGATTGTGATCGAAGATTCAACAGTAGATCTTTCGAATTTTTGAGAATCCACATCTGGTTAACACCACTGGTAGAATATATCTCATCACAATATTTTAGAAGCCCATCTTTAACTGTAGAAAGAATAGTAGTCAGTACTTTCGAAAGATGTTTAGTCGAACATTTTGATGACCCAGCTATGTATCGTTCTTTATATGAAGTTTTGTGAAGTTTTGGTATCCAGTATAATGATGGTAAATTTTCTTCGTTTTCCTTGATGTTGATACCAAAAGAAAGAAGGACAGATTTGTGATTTTGTAAGATTTCGTCCTTGGTAAATGATGTTAAAGAATATGTAGGATTACCAGTAGTTCTATTTATTCCAAGCTCTGTTGTGAGACATTGCAAATAATGGTTTTTACATATGAAGACAATATTATTGGAGGCTTTATTTATTATACATAATTTGAAAGAACTGCTTGTTTTTGCAGCTTTACAACATAAGAAACTTTTGCAGCTCAATGTACATGTTGTACTTGAATTTAGCTGCCTTGTAAATAATTCATAATTTGGACGAAGTTCAAGATTATTTGCAAAATTGGTTGTTGAAGTTTGCAACGTCCATTGGCCAATATTACAGGATAAAAAGGACGATGCTGTATATTAAATTATTCTTTATCTTTCCTGTATCTTTTCTCGTCTATTTCGTTAAGACCATCAGGTTCTAAAGTGTGGAGCTGTCGGATCAAAAAGGTTTCTCTTCTCCTTCTCGCCGTAGGGTACCACTCGTTGTTGAATTCTATGATTTGGAAAGTAACATTATCAAAAGGATGTTTCTTTGAGCGAAAATGTTTTTGTGAGAGGACAGTTTTTGTTGATTTTGTACCATGAACGATGGTTATTCAGCCGAATATTGAATTTATCCATTGTTTTTCCCACATACTGAATGCCACAAGTGTCACATGTTAATATATAAATTGAGTTCTCCGTTTTACAGTTGGAATTTGAGTAGATGGTATTATTTTGTTCAATAATGAAGCTGATGAAAGAACTGCTTGTATTGGCAGCTTTACAACATAAGCAATTCATTCGACTACATTTTTTTTAGCAACCGGGAGGTGGAGTAGACTGCTTTGCTAATACAGATGTCACTAATTTGTCACGGATGTTGTTAGATCTTCTGAAGGCCATGACTGGTGGTGATGAAAATACTTTCTTTAAATTTGAGTCATTTTCTATGATTATCCAATGCTTCTGAACAATGGATGACACATTTTTAAAATCCGGATGGTAAGTGAGTACAAAAGGTGTTCTGTTGACTGCTTTATTCTTGTCCTTGTACTCTAGAAGTTCTTGGCGACTAGTTCTGATTGCTCTTTCGAAATCTGTATGAATTATGTTGTTATTGTATCCTCGAACAACTAGATGTTTATGTAGTTATCCAAGTCTAGCATTTTGCTTATTTTCGGTAGAGCATATTCTCTTGATTCGCAATGCCTGGCTGAATGGGACACCACGGGAGCAGTGATAAGGATGGCAACCTTTAGGAGAAAGGAATTGACGTTTGTCCGTTTTTTGTTTTGGTATGAAGGTCCGTTATAATGGTTCCGTTCTGGACGTAACTCGTAGTATCAAGGAAGTTTATTTTCTCAATAGATGTTTCGTATGTAAATTTAATTGAATGGTGGAAAGATTTACAGTGTTCTAGAAATTCATTAAGATGGTCTTGTGAATCTGTCCATATAAAATAAATATCGTCAATGAATCAAAATCATGATAATGCCTGGTATGGAGCACTAGCAAAGAGGCGTTGTTCAAGTTGGCCCATAAATATATTGGCATATGACGGGGCCATTTTTGTGCCCATACAAGTGCCGTCTATCTGGAGATAATGTTTGTCATTGATAGAGAAATTGTTGTTCTCCAGCACTAGTTTCAAAGTGTAACAAGGCACTCAGTTGGAGGATTTTTTCACTACGAGTGTTCCATGCCTCTTCACACGCTGCTTTTCCTTCGTCTTGTGGAATGTTGGTGTATAAAGAAGACACGTCCATGTATGCGAGTATAGTATTGTATGGTAGAGGATTGAGGCTTTCCATTTTCTTTAGATAATCAGTTACATCTGGTGATCTGTTCTTTTGGCAATCGCCAATTGCAGTCAGCAGGTTTTAAGAACATAAGTTGTTCGACCTTTTAGTCAAATGCGTTTTATTAAAAGATATATATACAATTTACAGGTCATACAGTGTTGGGCTGATGTTTAGACGAATTATATATACAGTATATATATAATGGGTTAGGGTTAGGGTTATATATATATATATATATATAAATAGTCAAATCTTATATATATATATATAAATAGTCAAATCTTATATATATATATATAAATAGTCAAATCTTATATATATATATATAAATAGTCAAATCTTATATATATATATAAATAGTCAAATGCGCTTTGTAAAAATATAATTTTTCACTTTTTGGGTCTTTTTGAAAATGTTGTTTGTGCTGTGTTTAGACCCCTCTACCAAGAAAGTTGTTTTGCATGCACACGTATAAAAATTGCGGTTTTTATTCAACGCAAATCTAGGTTTGCACGTTGTTTTCTTTATAGACGTGTTTATATATCTATAAATGCCTAAGAATATTACTTGCATCCGATTGCACCTTGAGAGATGCACATGTCTGATGAAGCTAGTTTGTCTAGCAAAATATTGCAGGATCATGAATCATATCAACCTAAAAAAAATTTGATTGTAAAAATGCATTCCAAATACCAAATCAATTTCTTCAAGTATTATGAAAAACAATATGGAAAACTGTCTGAATTCTCTAAATCTACGGATCATTACGCTGCAAAAAATCATCAAATTAGAACACAATTTAAGGTTGATTTGTTAATTGTCAATGTAAGCTAAATACTAAGACAAAAAAGAGTGTAAAACTGATTCTTGCATGATTTTTTTTCAAAATCCAAGGAATATAACTCTGCACAAACTCATCAGACCAGAGAAAAAAATCAAATTTGATCTGTAACTGGTCATGATAAAAGTGTATAACAAATATGAAATCCATATCTTCTAGAAAGCCGTGTTGTAGTGATTAGCGCATCGGACTACTTACACAAATGTTCCTGGTTCGATCCCAGTTCCGGCGGGGAAATTTCAGGAACTGAATTTTCGGCTCTCTTTTGACACCATTTGCGAGTATGATGATGAGAAACAATGAACAGTCCGTCGGAAGGGGGTGATAAATGGCTGACCCATGTTAAGAGAGAGCAGTATCGCTTGTACATAAAGACATGCTTGAAGATTTAGAAATAGAGCAGGTTACTGCCGCTACAAGGCAGCACTCGCGCCCGCAAAGTGGAAAGGGATTAATCAAAGTTGAAATAAATTGTTTTCCAATCCACTAAAAATAAATATATTTAGACTAATATCTTCTAACAGGAAGGAAAAGGGTATTGAAAGCTGATATGCCACAAGGAAGGATGGAAAGATAGGCAGATGGACGGAGTGCAAACTTCAATTTTGTCGATATGGGACTTAAAATATTCAAGCAGTTCTTAACCATTATAAAAGAACATAGTTCTGATGTCCCCGTGTGACACATATTTTTTCTATCCAAGGTACAAGGGCAATGACTATAAAAAAAATGCTTTTGTTCTTAAAACTTTTTATCAATATTTTTAGAGAAATGAAGGCTTCATAGCAAATGCAATGCGATATCCGTTATAAATAATATTTCCAAGGGGCATAAGTTTTTAAACATGTCTGATCATCACTTAATTTCAAAAGTGTCAAAGACATTGCTGATTTAAGCCTATGATTCTAATCAATTCTAGCAAGAATTGCGCACATGTGAGTGCTAACAATTCAATTAATTTTCCATATAGTTAATATTTCCAAGGCTTTTTAATAAGAACTGATCGTCACCGATTTTCTAATTTTTGTCCGAGACATAAATGGTATAAACCTATGATATAAGTTTTATAAAAATGTTGTACAATTTGTACACAAAATCATGAAAATAGCACAAACAATGCAATTTTCCATATAATCGATTTTTCCAAGGGTCATAACTCTTTTAAACATAATTGATTGGTATTGATTTTCAAACTCATGTAAAACATTAAGAATATAAACCTATAGTATAACTTTCATAAAAATCTTACAAAAATTGTACATATTAGAGTGCTCACAATGCAATTTTTCATATAACCAATATTTCCAAGGAGCATAGCTCTTTTAAAAATAATTGACGCTGATTTGTTTTAATTCATTAAGACATTGGTGACATTAACTTATGATATAAGTTTTCTAAAAAAATCATGCGAGAATCATACTTAAAAAAATGTATGAGAGCGGTAATAATGCAATTTTCCATATAATTAATGTTTTCAAAGACCATAGCTCTTTTAAAAATAATTGATCGGCATTAATTTCCGAACTCATCAAAGACATTATTGATATTGTGAAGAGTCGTCTCATTGGCAATTATACCACATCTTCGTTTTTAAAATAACTATTATATCAATTTCATAAAAATTGTACACTTGAGCATGCGAACAGTTACAATTTCATTTTATTGGAACAAAATGCTAACTTGATCTGTAACTTTTCATGGTAAAACTGTAAACCGTATACTTAATCAATATCTTCGAGGATAACAAAAAAAGCGGAAAACTTATTATTTACATGAATTCTGGAATAAATTGCAAACTTAATCTGTAACTGGTCTTGATAAAACTGATATCAAATATCAGAACGATATCTTTAAGCAAAAAAAGTGGAATACTAATTTGCAGGACTGACGGATGGACAGAAAGACATATATTTCAATTTCATCGGTATGGGACTAAGAAAAGTAGGTGAAAGTGGGCAACATTTATCTGTTTGGCCTTTCATGGATAAAACTAAAGGATCCCGAGAATCTAACAAAATGAAAAACATATGAATAATTTTTTTTTAAATGTACGCACTTGTCGATCATAGGTTTATACAGCTAGATTGAAAGTTACGGAACTATAGATAGTCGCAATTTAAAATATATACATGTATATTGAATATAAGTGAGAAACATCCAGAACCAATCTGATATAAATTCAGACCAATATCTAAGTTGCTTTGGTTCGTCGAAGTTATGAAAATAGTAAAATCACAGATTTATACTTTATTAAAATTGTTCTTGAACATATCATATCTTATTTTCAGACCGAATGAGGATGTGAATACTTTCCTAGAAATATATTGAGTATAAAATTAATTTCGGTTATTTTTTACTTTCTTTGTTTTAAATCACAGAAATTTAAAGAATATACACTGTACTGCTTGTCCGTTTTAGGATTTTTCTTGTAAGTTTAGACAGGGAAATATGTCTCTGGTTTAGAGTGGGTTTATGAATGAATGATAAGTCTTGCAAGCTATAAAGCACATTGAAAATCAAATTCTTCCGGTCTGTTTCGATTCTTATAAGGCACAGTTGACCATATATTGATTCTGTTATTTTTTTTAAACATCTTTGGTCAATTAGCAAAAGTATTTATACGTTGTGAGATTTAAAACATTTTTATGAGGGCATTTCCGATTGGGTTAATGAAAATCGCTTTAGACGGACTAGATTTAATGCAATTGACAATTTTCTCTGCACATTTAAATTTCAACATGTTCACAGGAGGTGCTTGATATTCATATAATGAAGACATAATCTTTCAATCACTTTAATTGAGGTCTGGAGCAGGCATGTCAGTAACTGCTAGTAGTCATTTGTTAATGTATGTATCATTGTAATTTCGCTCAAACACATCAAACGAATGGATAACAACTGTCATATTCCTGACTTGGTACAAAAGATTTTGGAAACTTTAGAATTAAACACAAATTCAGAGAATCAAAATATGAGAAAACCTGAAAAACAGTTTTGGTGATCAGACAGAGAAAATTATGAGCTCAATCAATCAAATCAAGATGTTTCTTGCAAACTTGAAAACCTTGATTACAGGGTCAGCGAAAAATAGTTTAATATTTTGTGCAAAAACAAGAGTGTTGCCATTTCCAGAATAAAAAATAAACTCCAAGTACTCACAAAGCGGTTTGTGTTCGTACCGGCAGACAAAGCAGCAAATAATGTAGTGGTGTTGTGACGCATATACTACACGGAAGTTCTCCAAAACGAAATTACAAATTCATCTACATTCAGGTCCGTACGCTCCACAGAGAGTCAAATTGTAAACAAGCATATCACTGCCACTACCCAGCTTAAAGCCTCTTCCGAACATTTGAAAGTCCCTACTATGTACTGGTTACCTAAATTGCACAAAAAACCATTTAAATTCCGTTTCATCTCGGCATCTAGTAAGTGTTCTACTACCAATCTATCAGTGCATCTAACTACCTCCTTTACTACTATCAAAGAACTTGTTATTAACTTTTGTAATAAAGCTTATGAAAATAATGGTATTAATTATTTTTGGAGTGTTAAAAATTCTTAAGAGGTTTTAGACTACACTTCCACACAATCTTATCAAGAAAACGTTTTCATATTTAATTAAATGGTCTATCGAAAAATCTCATTACAAATTTATTTGCTGTAACTCGTTTAAAGCCTTTTTCTGTAATGCAAAAGGAAAGTATGCTAGATACACTTAATAGAAATGTGAAGATATGATTGAAGTTTTATATTTTCTCCTGGACAACATATATGTACGTTTCGGCGATAAAGTGTATCGACAGGTAGTAGGTATTCCAATGGGCACTAACTGCGCCCCTTTAATAGCAGATTTATTCCTGTATTGCTATGAATCTCAGTTTATGACCAAACTCAGTAAAGACACGTCATTGTTACATTTGGTTGATACTTTCAACAATACCTTCCGTTATCTAGATGATATTTTTTCGTTGAACAATCCAGAGTTCTCTAAATATACAACCGAAATTTACCTAAAAGAACTTACTTTAACTAAATCTAACATAAACAGCAGTAAACACTGTGCGGGACAAATTTGCCATTCCAGAATTGGCAAATCTGACTCCGTCGGTTTACAAGATAACACAAATATTTTTTGGCCAAGTGATAGATAATCAAAAAAATCAAATTTCCCCGTATGTCCAACATGTCACTGGTGTCACTGTTGTCACCACAACTGATTAAAAGTACATTCCCCATGGGAAATATAAAAATCCCATGGGAAAATTTAAAGTTCCCATTGGAAAATTTAAAGTTCCCATCGGAAAAAGTACATTTCCTATGGGAATTTTATAGAAAAGAAGAAAACAAAAAGTTCCCATGGGAATTCACCTTTTCCGATGGGAACAGTTTATCTTCCCATGGGAACAACAGTTTATCTTCCCATGGGAACATTTATTTTTCAGATGGAAAATTTACTCTCTATGGGAACAGATATTTAATTTATGGAAAATGTTTTCCTTTTGATTGTTTTTCTCCTTAAAAAATTGAAATTTGTTGAAAATGCAGGGTTTATGTAAATTTATTGCAGTATGCAGGTTTTCTACAAAATGTCAATTTGGTTTTGTATCTTAAGTTGCACTCAACATGCAACTTCACTAAAACTCAGATTATCCAGCAAAATATGAAGCAATGACAAAGTAAGCTTTTAAATTAAGTTGTGCGTGTCTGATGTGATAACAAAATATTCTTTTTTTTTATTATTGAACGTATTGGAAAAAAAAATTTTTTTTTAAATTTCCGGTGCGTAGAAATAGCACAAATTTTAATTTTTTTTACAAAATACAAGACCCATAAAACAAAAACACTATAAAATACTGAAATAATATGTTCATGTACAATCTGTATACACGTGCGTAATTAACGGGTTCTGGTTGAATGATCATGAATTTCAATCGATTACACACAGATGACAATCTGAATCAATAGAGCGTGGCAAGTATCGATAAAACATTTAATAACACTGTAATCATGGTAATTACTAAAGATATGATTATAGAATTTTTTGAAATTATTTATTTATTTGTATTAACATAGTCTACTTTTATATTGTATGTCCTTTGTGCCAACTATATCATCCCATTAAGTCCCTAGTGCGTAATATTGAAGTGGTCATTTGCGGTATTTCTACGGACGTCTTTATTTCAACATTTTGATACCTTCGGTGTTATATTCTGTATAGACAGTTTATAGAGACGATTTAAAAGAACAGAAAATGGTAAATTGAAGTCCTTTTACTAGTCTCTATTATATTGTTTTAAAAACTTAACATTGACATGGATTAGTGATTTCTGTGACTGTTTTTCTTACATAACACGTAAATGTACCAAATGTACAAGTTTGTTACTTTTCACTGGATTTTTTTTTGTGTATGACTTATTTCCGTTAACCTTATATATATATTTTTTTTGTTTAAACACATTTTATTTCCAAAAGTAGCAAATGGGATTGAATACAACTTATAACACCTCTCCTTATACAAATACAAACACAAAATACATAAGATAATGACAAAAACAAAATAGGAATGCATGTAATTCAAACTATAAACAAAAACCAAAATGCAATATAATATTGTTGTAATATGAACTGGCGTGGAGTGTGAGTAAGTAGGAATTACTTTGATGAAATGTATAAAAGTCACGGTGATCAGCCAATTGAAGCTCAATTGGTATAGCATATCTTTATTTTTAAATCAAAAACAATATTTCTCTTGCTTCGTTGTGAAATGGGCACTCGACAAAAATATGAATACAATCCTCAACCGCATGGCTACAGCTGCATACGGGATTTAGTTTAATATTAACACGGTGCAGATCTGCATTCAAAGAGCTTCGCATATTTCTGAACCATGAATAATATCAAGTTTTCTAACACCACAACTTAAGTAGAAGAGTAACTATTCTAATAGTTTGGGAAGTCCATCTGTCGTAGTTTTGACTTCCATTCAATTGTATTAAATGGGGAAAAAGATGTTCTTGTTATATCTAGTCTATGATACTATACATAGTTGTTATTACTTCGTAAATCATAATTTGAAGTTAGTCAATTTTACTACCACTTGTTTATGAAATACATTTCTGGTGTATTAAATGAATGATATTTAATTCCTACCAAAGATTTGAGGAAGTAACAATTTATTGAGATTATTCCATCTGTAAAATTTGAAAAATGTACGTTTGTACTACTTGTCAATAATTATTGGCCTTTTAAAACAAATAAATATTCATTTCACAAAAATTTACGCACTTGTCGATCGTTAGTTTATACAGATAGAAAGATAAGAAACTAAAGATAGTCACAATTTAAAATATGTATTTTGAAAATAAGACAAAAATCTGCAGAACCGATCTGCTTTATATTCAGGGCCCGTATATGCATAACGGTACTTAAGTTAAAATTTGTTCCGAACGGACGTATTTTTCTACAAGTTTTACGATAAATTAATACAACGATTGGATATCGTTTTATGCATATCAGTCCAGTTCTATTTCTAACTTGCTTTGCTTCGTCGAAGCTATGAATATAGAAAAATCACAGATTTATATTTCAACTAGAACGTTCCAGAACAGTTAAAGAAATTCGTCCTCACAATTGTTAGTTATATTGTATATGTACAACTATAATGCAAACCTTGTGAAATAGTACGTGAAATTCTAACTAAGCATCAATACTTTGGAAAAGCGACAGTTCTATTTATACCTAATGTCAGTTTCAAGTTCTGGTTCGACATGCATTGTTATATGTTAAAATTCCATTGATCATCAATTTCGTCTTCGTCAAATATTGCTGTTGGTTTCTGTTCTTTTTTACATATACATGTATACACTCCAAGTTCTTCCTATGTAATTTCATTTAGATATTTAATGCTAAGTGAATTTTAAAGATGAAAAGTGTGGGCTATGATTGCCAATGAAATAAACTATGCAGCAGAGACCAAATTAGCCCAATTAATTTGTGTGTGTACTATAACAACTAATACCGTAATTCCGCTGTAGTGCACGTCGTTCGTATCTGTTATAAAAGGAAGGTGCATGGTAGCCATACTACCCTACTAAGTTAAAAAGTACACAACAACCCTTTCTTTGTGCATTATACGATCAAGATCATACATCTTACTATTTAGCATGGATTTTTAGCAAATGCGACTGTTCAACTGTAGTCCTAAACCTAAGCGGTTTTGTTTTTCATCTGACACGCTAAATTTTGGATTAGGTGATCATACAAGTTCGGAGGCTAGGATTAAGTCTGACTGACTTCGTGCAATACCCACGCTCCGTATTCATTAGTTTTTACATAAATCATTTAAATTTTAGATTCTTCAGTTTGAATATAAATATAATATTTAAATTTTGTTTACAAACTTTTCATACCAGAGACGAATAGTAACGTATGGCTAAGTAAAACATGCATAACATTTTATTTGTTGTCAACAATTGAAAAATGTTAAATGAAATAATAACTTACTATTCCAACATAGACTTTGGTTGTATGTTTATACTAACCGAAACCACTACTTCATGTGGGGGTGACACAAATTAAAAAAAAATGTGTTTCAGAGAACCAATGCACCAAATTAATTTTATAGGATTTAGTTTAACATTTAAACAAGGAATGTATTACTGGACAAAAACGATTTAAATGTGGGACAAAATCGCTTACAAAACGAAATTTGTTCAAAGAATAGTACCAAGCATGTGACAAAATTATGGGTATGTAACAGAGGTATCGCATTTGGTGGATAGTTGCCGTTTGTTTAACGTTCAGTGGAAAGTATTTCATGCATATTAAGGACCAAACTAAGTTGGGCAGACGACAAAGCGAAATGGTGACACATTCATTGTTCAAAATTTATTTCCAAATGTTATTTAGGATGTCAAGTATATTTTATGGAAAGTAAATTTTACTATTATTTATTGAACAAAATAAAACGATCACAACCGCTAAAAGAAAATAATCACTCCTTGTTAGTGAATTTGGGTTACAACATAAATAAATATATAATTATTTTACTTGGGTGGGAGGGATTCATTGGCCCTAATAAAAATCAATACAGGCTTATAGTATTTTGAAGCATTCAAATGAAATGAAACGTAAGATAATTTTTACGAATAAAAAAAATTCAAGTCTGCCCAAAAATGATTGATATTTCAAAGAAAGATTTATAGTGTGTTCATAGTAAACTTAAACCAGAATGCGTATAGATGTCTATGCTTATAACAGTCACAAATCACTTCTAAATATTAAAAATCAACGTTTTTCATCATCCAAGAGTCCTTTTGTTTTCCAAATCTTAAACATATGCTTTGCGGTACCAAGAAATAAGTTGTGCATTGGATCTATGGGAGTCATACACACAGGATCAAAATATGGCAGTTCTAGAAGGCATAAATATCTTATACCAAATTGTTTTTCTAACTTCAATTTGTCTCCCTTACTAGTACTTTCTAGAATGAGTTTGCATTCTTCCCTGTGAGTTTGATTTTTTCTTTCTGACCATAACGATCTTTCAAATCCACCATAGTTTTTTTCTCCAACCATTCCTGGAGATTCTTTTTTACATTTATTGCATCCCATAGTTGCTAAACTATTAAAGTGCCAAATGGAATGAAGGTTTGTATAACATGTATAATAAATAATCATAATTTGATACTTATAAATCTCAAAAATTGTGATAATAATGCCTCCAGTTCCATGATATTGATATTGATATTAGAAGAAACTGTATCAAAATTAATCATATACATGTTTGTAAAATTTGTATGCAGAATTGAATATATATAATAAATACATTTAATTAGCTATAAATACCAATTCACATATGATAATTAAGGAATGACTGTAATATTTTTTCTGTCAATGAAGAAATAACATAAAAAAATGTGATGCACACTGAATAACCCGCGTTTTTTATGTTATTTCGAATAGGAAGAAAAATTGTGACAGTCATTCTTATAATTTAATTCTTAATTCCATTTTAAACTAGAGTAAATCATGTAAAAACGTTAATGACGTCACGGTCACATGACAAAATTATGTCTATGAGTTGATAAACAAAACAACGTCAGCCAATCGGAAGACACATTACAAAATTAAATTATGTCCTAATAAAAAATATTTGTGTTATCCAATTTTCCAATACCAACCCTTGTACTAAAATTTTTTTTTTCATTTTTGAACAAGTACTGTAAAACACAAGCACCTGTCTCAAAAAAATATGATAGGTAAAGGTATGAAGGTATGATTTTTTTTCAAGTGCCTGTACTGTAAAAGTACAGAAGTGCATTTTTTATATAAATACTTGATTTAGATTATATCTTAATATCATATATATTCATAAAAAGAATTATTATAGTTCATGATCATGTTTGATGAATAAGCACAAATATATTCTACTACACATATGAATTGTTTATTATGTTGAATAATGTTGATCATTGAAAAGCTTGTTTTCTCTTTACAATTAATATATTTTGTTATTAAAATGATCAGCTGATTTTTAAAGAGTTAACTCCCTTAGGTGTTCTGTTCCTCTTAACAACTAAATCCTGCATTTGTCTTGTAGGTTAGAGGACAACTTATTTATTCTTATCCTGCCATGGGCTCATTTATAATTATATTCAGTTATTAACAGGCTGGATTATTCATTTTCAAAATGCCCCTCCCCAAACTTTTAAAGGTGTTCTCTTTTAAATAATATCAGACGAAATAAATATTAGTTTTATAATATTTTTTGTTTACTTTGAGTTTTAGTTATTTTGATTTTAAGTTGTGCACTGCATTCTATATAAAAAAAATGATGTGGTAATGATGATTGCCAATGATACATGTTTCTCTTCAGCAAAAACCAAATGTCATTTAAATGGAATTGATGTAAGCAATAATAGGTTACACCATACTTCTTTTAAAAACAGAAATTGAAGGTTCAACTGTTATTGTATTTTTTTAATTTATAAAGGCAATAGTCATACTTGTGTTTGCCATGTTCACTTATTCTGAAACTATATATGTCATTCTATGGCTTAGAATACAGATAATATGTTTTGTATGAAGTTATAAATTGTCTATCAGACACAAAATAATTATATTTTGGTATTGTACATGTTGTAGGGTAAATGATGCTGACAACAGGGAAATGTCTGATTACATCACCAATTTTGTTAAAGGTTGGAACTCAGCCTATTCAGACCAGACTGTTATTAATTGTAAGTAGTGACAGTAGTGCATTTTTTTTTTAAATTATGTTCACATTTTAAATTTTTTAAAGACTTTATATTTGAATAATTCCTATATGTTGATATGATTGGTTGAGAGGACTTCCGGTAGTTGTTCTTGACGTCGTTTATTTTTTGATAGACACTGTGACTGAACTTCTTTTCATAATCCAATATTAATAAGATTGTGGCGATAATGACACAATCCGGATCGACCTTAACAAGATTTATTTTTACTTCGCGTTAATTGTTTAGTTAAATAATAAACACAAAACATTCGTTTAAATGATAATCAGAGTTTTTGTAGTTTATTTTTTTATCAGATTGCAAATTTCATGGAGTACATATTTTGCGTTAACCAACAAATATATTCATGCGCAAGGATTCAATGACACAAATTTACAATTTACGTGTGATAGAAGTTACAAGTGTGGAAAAATACATTCTGATCTTCAATTTTTAAGAATTATAAGGATTGAACACCTTTTTAAAGGAATTTATTGGTGTATAAACTGTACCAAGTCACTCACAAACTATTATAAAAGTCCTTCAGACTTTTAATTGTTTGTGAGTGAATTGGTCAAGTTTTATAATACACCAATAAATTCTTTTAAAAAGGCATTTAATCCTATATTATTCCAGACATATCATTGACAAATTCATTAAAAATGACCTGGTTGCAAGGTACTTAATTATGACATTTAAATGTCACAGAGCCATAGTCTTAGGTCTAAAAGATTTTTTTTTTAAAGAACTACATATTTATTTTAATTGAACTCTCTTATTTTTTATTAAGGTGCCTTGTCAAGATACTTTTTGACCAAGAGACAAGAGGAGACAGCCATCAAAAAGGACAGATTTGAAGGAGAGAAGAAAAGGAGAGCAGCATATAAAAGGAAAAAGGAGGTAATTATAGAATAACATGATTGTAGTTCTGTCATTAGATTCATTTCTTTAGGTTAAAATCTCATTATATGGTAGTTTTGGTGTATAATAAAACATGTCAAGTGTAAATTGTGTCACAATGTTGTAAAAGGTATGTAATAACAAATCTTATTTTCAATTTAACAAATTTAAATCCTTAATTCTTGCTATTAAAATCAAAACATTTATATTCACTATTCAATACCTTCATTACAATTTATAGAAATAATTAGATATAAAACATTGAACAATGATAATAAAACCATAAATGTATTTCTTTTCAGAAAGCAAACAGGAGACTCAGTGCTCTAGACAAAATGGAGCTGAGTGTGACCAAGAAGGCCAAGATCATGGAGGTCATGAGACCTACATATATGTCATCGGATGAGGAGAATGGCCAGGATGGGTTCACAACTCATTAACCATCTTGGCAGTCCAGTAAATTTAAGGATTATAAATCGAAATTGGACAATGCTTATAAAACTATTTGTTCAAAGGCCAGAGAAAAAACATTTGCTGGTAGTTCATTATTGGTAATATTTTTTACCTCAAACAACAACTGTGGTAAATTTGTGACAAGAATGTGAAGATTTTTAGCTTTCAATTATCTTTTGGTGTGACAGGAATGTACGGACAGTTCATATTTTGGTCATCTTTTTTACCATGGAAAGGTATCTTTTGTTACCATTTGTGTGACAAGACTGTACAGAAAGTTCATATTTTGCTCACCTTTTTACCATGGAAAGGTATCTTTTGTTACCATTTGTGTGACAGGAATGTATAGAAAGTTCATATTTTGGTCACCTTTTGTTACCATGGAAAGGTAAATTTTGTTACCATTTGTGTGACAGGAATGTATAGAAAGTTCATATTTTGGTCACCTTTTGTTACCATGGAATGGTAAATTTTGTTACCATTTGTGTGACAGGAATGTATAGAAAGTTCATATTTTGGTCACCTTTTTATCATGGAAAGGTATCTTTTGTAAACATTTTTGTGACAAAATGTGCAAAAAGTTCATATTTTTATCATCTTTTGATCACCAACAGGTTATCTTTTATTACCTTTTGACTGTCAAAAGATCACCTTTGCACATCTTTCAGAATTATACAAAAGGTCACAAATTGTTACCTTTTGTTGTAAACAAGAGTCAACATGTTGTTTACCTTTTGTGAAAACAAACGTGGGCCATTTGTTTACCTTTTGTTGCATTAAAATGTGAATAAAAGATAATCTTTTATATCTATTGTATTTTTTTAAAAGGTCTAGAAAAGATTAAAAAAGGTATATAAAATGTTGTCTTTTAACAATCCTTTGGTGAAAACAAAAGATAAGTTTTCATGCAGTGGTTAGGGCATCTCACTGGTCACCATTCAGTGTTATTATTATCGTTGAATTATTTATATTATTACACAAAGAGTTCTTAAAACTGTTCTATGGATAGAACTGACTAAATCAATTCTAGCCGTAGAACTGACCAAATCAGTTCTAATCGTAGAACTGTTCTAGTCGTAGAACTGTCTAAAACTGTTTTAGGGTAGAACTGTCAGGATCAGTTCTAGGTAGAACTGTCTAAATAAGTTCTAAGTAGAATTGTCTAAGTCAGTTCTAGGTAGAACTGATCAAATCAGTTCTAGGTTAGAACTGTTCTAGCTAGAACTGTCTAAAAGGTGTCAGAATGACAGTTCTACATACTGTCCTAGAACAGTTCTCCTGACAGATTTGATGAGAGGTTAGAAGTGATCTCTACTGTATTGTGGGGCTTGAACAAAAAATTCTATTTAAGGGATTCGGAGATGAGAACAGTGAAAAAAAGCTCAGCAACGAATCTTAAATGTAAAATGATTTGCGGCATAAGACATGGGAGCATATATTATAGATAGTCGAAAATATGAAGTTCACGCCTTATACAGTGTAAGTCCTATGTCATAGGACTATTGTTGTAACATGGGTTAGTAACTGGTTCCAATTTATCCCGAATTGTCTTTATTAAAGAATTAGTTCCGGAGTATCACAGCTCAGGTCTCTTCTTGTGGGTCTCTGGTTCTTCTAATTAGGTGATTTTTGTTTCTACATGTAGCAAAAAAGAGGGGGTTTAGTCCAAATAATTATAAAGTCCTGGGAAGCTTTTTAATCTTTTTTATGTTTGCCTTCCTGCAACGTCTCTGAGGATCAAGAAAAGTACAAAATGATATAGCAACAGAGAACGTCATGATGATATGTATCTGGACTTAGAGGGGGGAGGGGGCTAGCTATGTATTTTTTTTTTATTTCAATGTGTAGACTGTAGGGAAGTTGCTTCAGAAAGGGTTTTCATTGGAGGCGTTTTTGCCATGCACGCAGGCATCTCTTTCTATCCATGAACAGGTTGTGTGTCAAATTGAATATTATTACTTGTCACTCGCATTTTTTGCTCAACCTGGCCATTATTGGCATTAACAGCCAGTGCACGAACTCGCACGAACGCCAAATTTAGTTAGAGGGGCGATATTCCGACGCGTATTTTTAATTTTTGGTCACTCATGTTTAGAAAGAAAGGGGAGAAATCCAAATAATTACCGACCAATCACAAACGTTGTTGCAAATTTGACCTTGTGACGTTAAAGAATTTCCCATAATGCATTTATTGCATATAAATAAAAAAAACTACTATACCAATTGAATATAAAATATTGCATTAAAATGACAAGTTATACCAATTGAATAAGAAAAATTGCAATTGAATGACAAATTATACCATTTGAATTAAAAATATTGCATTTAAATGAAGAAATATACCATTTAAATGAAAACATATTGCATTTAAATTAAGAAATATACCAATTAAATAAAAAATATTGCATTTAAATGAAGAAATATACCATTTAAATGAAGAAATATACCATTTAAATAAAAAAACATTGCATTTAAATGAAGAAATATACCAATTAAATAAAAAAATATTGCATTTAAATGAAAAATATCAAATTTTTGCAACCAATACCATGCCATATTTTATTTACTTTTTTATTAGGTTTAACCAAAGTATCATAAGCGTTAAATAATTGTTCTATTTTTTCATAAATTGATGAAAAAAAATATGAAAAAACAATCAAGCCAATACGTCTATCTATTTAGCAAAACAGAAACAATGTCGAAAAAAAAAAATAATAATTTAGAAAACACAATCAACAAGCATAGGCCTTGTTTTTTTCTCTCACTTCAACTCTATATGCTAGGCCGAAGTTATGGTCCGAATTTGATATAGGCCGAGTTATCTAGTAACTATATTATCGACCCTAAATACAAATACAAAGTGGAGTTGTCTCCCTTTCCGGTTCGGGCGACCAATTTTTTTGGAATATCCGCGATAAAAAATTTTCGACAAAGTTGTAAGAACAATTTCAGTTAAAATATGAAATATTATTATATTCAGGACATACATTAAAGAAATGAATTAAAATACTTAGACAGATTAAGGTTTGGTTTAAGAAAAACTTTGAGGTTTGGGTTACCACTTTTACCGAGGTGGAAATTAATAAACCTTAAATTTATCATTATTAGTGTTCTTAGAACAGAAACCTGTATATACATGAGATAAAATTAGATAATACATTAAATGGGTAAACATTTGTAGAAAAAACGAATTACAAAAACATAATATATGTAAAATAGATTTCAAGTTCGGCAAATTTCCGGCCAATTCCGGTTCGGGTTCTGGTTACCACTTTTACCGAGTACCTTGATATTTCAAGGAAAAAATACTATTTTTTTGTTTGCATTCCTTAAAAATGCATATAATTCTTCTTTTATATCAGGAACAATGCAACATCAATTGCAATCAGTCATTATAGATGCATTTAGATAAGTAATTTTGTATAATATCATATTATGTGAATAATTTATAGATAAATATGCATTAACTTTTGTTTTTGTTGAATAAAAATTGCAATCATTTCTTTTTTTTTAATAGAAATTATTGACCATCATTAAATTTTTGTACTTTTTGTAGTTTAAGATTGGTTATTTTTCATAAATTTAAAAGAATATCAGAAAAAATATACAAGAATGATGTTCGCATATTTTAAAATTACCAATATTTCTTCTTTTCATAAAAAGTAATGCAATGTCATTTGTAACTAGTTATTTCAAAGGCCTAGAAATAAGTTTTTATATAAGAATTTCAATAATGTAAGAAAATAATACTTAAACTTTTGTTTGTGTTGAATATATAAACAATAATTTCTTTATTTTGATGGAAATTATGAACCGCCATTTGATTTCAGTACTTTTTGTACATCAGGATTGGTAATTTTTCATAAATTATGCTGAAATTCAAGGAAAAGATACTAAATTTGTGATCACGTTGCTTAAAAATGCAAATATTTCTTCTTTTATATCAGAAATAAAGCGACCTCAATTTCAATCAGACATTTTAAATGCATTGAGATCAGTACTTTTGTATAAAATGTGAATAGTTTAAGGATACATATGCATAAACTTTTATTTGTTAGATAAAAATGCAATCATTTCTTTTATTTGAATGGAAATTTTGACTGCCATTGAATTTTTGTTCTTCTTGTAGTTCAGGATTGTTTTTCTTTTTTTCAATTAAAAAAATATCAGAGAAAATATACTAAAATGTTGTTCGCATTGTTTAAAATTACCAATTTTTCTTCTTTTGATAAAAAAAAAATGCAATGTTATTTGTAACTATTTATTTCAAAAGGCCTTGAAATAATTTTTTATATAAGAATTTTAACAATGTAAGGAGAATATTACTTAAAATTTTGTTTGTGTTGAATACATATACAAAAATTTCTTTATTTTGATAGAAATTATGAACTGCCACTTGATTTCAGTACTTATTGTACATCAGGATTGGTTGTTTTTCATAAATTATGCTGAATTTCAGGGAAAAGATACTAAATTTTTGTTTGTGTTGCTTAAAAATGCAAATATTTCTTCTGTTATATCAAAAATAATGCAAAGTCAATTCCAATCAGTCATTATAAATGCCTTTAGATAAGTAATTTTGTATAAAATGTGAAAAATTGAAGGATAAATATGCATAAAATTTTGTTTTTGTTGAAAAGGAATGTAATAATTTCTTTATTTTGTTAGAAATGATGAACCGCCATTAGATTTCAGTATTTTTTGTACATCAGGATTGGTTGTTTTTGATAAAAAAAATGCAGAATTTATGGGAAAAGATACTACATTTTTGTTTGTGTTGCATAGAAGTGCAAATATTTCTTCTTTTATATCAGAAATAATGCAACGCAAATTGCAATCAGATATTATAAATGCATTTAGATCAGTACTTTTGTATAAGTTTGTGAATAATTTAAGGATATATATGCATAAACTTTTGTTTTTGTTGAATAAGAATGCAATCATTTCTTTATTTTAATGGTAGTTATTGACCACCATTGGATTTTTGTACTTTTTGTAGTTCAGGATTTGTTGTTTTTCATGAAATAAAAAGAATATTCGAGAAAATATACTAAAATGTTGTTCGCTTTGTTTAAAATTACCAATTTTTTTCTTTTTTAGAATAAAAAAATGAAATGTTTATTGTTACTCTTTATTTCAAAGGCGTCAAGATAGGATTTTTTTACCAGAATTTTAAAAGGTAGGGAGAAAAATACTTAAAATTTTGTTTGTGTTGAATATGAATGCAATAATTTCTTTATTTTGACAGAAATTATGAGCCGCCATTTGATTTCTGTACTTTGTGTGCATCAGGATTGGTTGTTTTTCATAAATTATGCTGAATTTCAGGGAAAAGATACTAAATTTTTGTTTGCATTGCTTAAAAATGCAAATATTTCTTCTTTTATATCAGAAATAATGCAAAGTCAATCCCAATCAGTCATTATAAATGACTTTAGATGTGAAAAGTTGAAGGATAAATATGCATAAACTTTTGTTTGTGTTGAATAGGAATGTAATAATTTCTTTATTTTGATAGAAATAATGAACCGCCATTAGATTTCAGTATTTTTTGTACATCAGGATTGGTTGTTTTTGATAAATCATGCAGAATTTCAAGAAAAAGATACAAAATTTTTTTCGTGTTGCTTAAAAATTAAAATATTTCTTCTTTAATATCAGAAATAATGCAACGTCAATTGCAATAATTGGTTGTTTTTCACAAAATTACATGAATATCAGAGGAAAGATACTAAAAGTCATTAGCATTGTTTAAACTCTAACATATTACGTACAAATATTTGTTTTTTTTATAAAAAATTCAGCAATGTTATTTGTTACTAGTTATTTTAAAGGCCTCCAGATCAGTTTGTTACAAGAATTTTAAGATTATAAGGATAAAAATACTTAAAAATATTGAAAATAATACACCGAAATTGGCGATAAATGATCATGTCATTTCCTTTTTCAGAGCATTTTCGAAAAAAAAATCAAAATCGCAATAAAAATCGTTTTAGCACTCTTCGGGTATGAAAATATATATAACCTGAATGAAAACTAAAATCACCATTCTTTTATAATAATATTTTAAATCAGTTTTATCTGCATATTTCTTTCCAAATTCTAAAACTTTGCTGAGTAATTACTAAAAAAAACTGTTGATCTTTTGTATTTGAACGTTTCGTATTTTCCGTGGCACCGTTTTAATTAAATGAAACGAAACTAAGATTCCGTAATTTGTATTAGTTTATCATGTGACATAGTAGAGTTCAATCCGTCAGAAAGGTCGATCGGTCCTATCCGTCCGATTCGTACGATCAGTCATATATATTTACTATAAGTTTGACGGATTGGTGACGTGAGTTTGACGCGAACTTGACTGATCGGTGACTGATCGATGACCGCTGATTGATCGCTAAAATAGTAACGCCTAAGGTTGCAAGTACTGTATCAGAAATAATGCAATGTCATTTGATACCAGTCATTATAAGTTCCTTTAGTCAATTAATTTTACATAATATATGATAATATAAGGATAAAGATACTAACACTTTTAGTTGTGTTGAACACAAATGCATTTAATTCTTTATTTTAATGGAAATCATGAACTACCATTAAAATTAAGTACCTTTGATAACTAATGAGTACTTTTTGTTCATCAGGAATAGTTGTATTTTACAAATATTAATATAGATACCAGAGAAAATATAAAGTAAAATTATTTTTGGCATTGTCTTCTTTTTATCCAAAATAATCCAAAGCTATTGCTCAATCATGAACCCCTATTTGATTTTACTAGGATTGGTTGTTTTTCATCAAATATGCCGATTGGCAGGGAAAAGATACTAAAATATTGCTTTAAAATGCAAACGTTTCATCTTTTTTCCTTGGCGTTGTCAGTTTATTTTCGATTTATTAGTTTAACTGTTCCTCTGGTATCTTCCGCCCCTCTTTTATATCTGAAAAAATGCAACCAGTCATTTTTTTTATATTTTTTTTAGAATTAATCAAGTTTTATTGCACCTTTGCTGTTAACAATTTACTCAGTCTGCAGCTTGAGTATCTCTTTAAGTTAGCTAATGAATATCTAGGGGGAAATATTCAATAAAGTATATCTATAAAGTTAGTTAAACAAGTCTAAATTGAAAACAACATTCAAACCTATGATTGCGTTGGGTAAAAACCGGAATTTTTATACGTGTGCATGTAAAACAAATTTGGTTATAGAGGGGTCTAAATACAGCACAAACAATAATTTCCAAAAGACCAAAAAAGTGAAAAAGTATATTTTAACAAAACGCATTTGACTAACAGGTCAAACAACTGATGCCTAAACCCTGCTGACTGCCATTGACGATTGCCAAATAAATTGATCACAAGATGTAACAAAATGGATCTTAGTTTTAATTTAATACCAAACAGAAAACAATAAATTTGCGGCAAAAATGATATACCACAAACATGAGGTGCAAACATTTGTACACCATATCCGTATTTCGTAATTAATGTCTCTTCAGTGATGTTAGGGATCGAAACGATATTTGGAAGGCCATATAATTAACCTCAATTTAGGATGGACTCTTGAATTTTAAAGAGTCGAGATAGGATAAACGGATTATATAAACCGGAGGAAAAATATAATACAAGCCCAAACGAAAAAATATATTTACGAGTCTAATTTGAAAACAACGTTCAAACCTAGGATTGCGTTGGATAAAAACCGTAATTTTTATACGTGTTCATGTAAAACAAATTTCGTTATAGAAGGGTCTTAATTGTTGTGTTTTGGATTCTTATAAAAACACAAGTAAAATAATAACATCTATGTATATAATTAGGTATCAGTTGTTTTTGGACCTTGTGGCAGTAGAATCACTTTTTTTGTCGTTTAGCATCTCAGTTGGTGTCACTGGGGACTTCAGAAAGGTAATGCTGACAGGCTGCTTTGATGGAGTTTGAGATTTTATAGTTGATTCTTGACTGCTCTGATTACTGGACATGAATGAGGTTATTTGAGGTTGACTGGGATCACCAGTTTTTTACTGCTCTTTTTTTTATTTTCTTCCGTTTTTGTGGATCAGCTATGAGATTGGTACTAGATTGAGCCTGTCCGTTGTCATCTTCACATCCAGTAATTGATGAACCTTTACGTTCAGCAGCTGATGCACCTTCACGTCCGGTAGCTGATGCACTTTCACATGTTGAAGCATTGTTGGTTTGAACGGATATTTTTGTTGCATCAGTGCCAGTTTTATTTTGAGAGTTGTTACTAGGCTGATCGCGATAGATATTGGTGGCTCTATATTTGCCAATGAGAATGGATCTTGGGATGTGCTCTGTTAGCGGTCCATCACCAATGTGTCCCCTGTTAGGCAGTTTGTCAGTTTGTTGTTCTATCTAAGACGTTCACGCATATTGCTCTAAATTGGGCAGCCATATTTTTCCTTTTCCCTAATCATTTGTCCGTCGTCTGCTGAAAGAGGTACGTCTTTTACTCTTATTCGTACATTGTTAATGTTTTCGCGTGCAGTCAACCTGGATTTCTGGAGTAAATTCAGATTGTTTACCACGAATTGTGATTCATTTGGATAAAAGACTATCTCTTGCAGATTCGTCATCGAGGTAAAATCTCCATAAGCCTCGGATTCTATAAAGACCAATAATAGTTCTATCAGGCACAACTTCGATGACTTTTTGTTCTGCTGTAACCAAAAAACGAAGAATTTAATGGGAAAATATACTTCATAGGTTGTCTGCATTGTTTTCGAGTCTCCGACTTGAAGATTTCTTTGATCTATTGAAAAATGTATGCAGAACAATAAATGATAATTTTATTTCATTTTTCAGAGCATGTTCGACAAAAAGTTGTAACTTTCGCGATAAACACCGTTGTTTTAACACTCATCAGGTTGGAAAAACCTCGATATTAATTACAATCACAATTCTTTAATCATATTTAAATTTAGTTTTATCTGCATATTTCTCTTCTCTTTAAATTAATAAAGTTTTGTTAAACGCTTATAATAAAATGCGAGCTTTTGTACTTGAGCAATTCGTATTTTTCCGTGGCGCCATTTCAATTAAATGAACGAAACTAAGATTCCATAATTTGTATGAGTTTAACATGTGACGTAGTATAACTCAATTCGTCAAATCCGTCCGATTAGTCAAATATTTTAACTAAAAGTCTGACAGATTTTTGACGTGAGTTTGACGAGTACTTGACTGATCGGTGACTGATCGATGACCGCTGATCGATCGCTAAAATAGTAACGCATAAGGTTGCATATACTGTATCAAGTAAATCACTTTCTTACATAGTACTAGTAATTTTTTGTCGATTTTCTAGTCAAGGAAAGTAATCTTGTTAAAAAGACTCTAAATAGAAGCAAATATGAGATATATATCGAAAATATGTCGAGTGTGGTCTAGACATGGTTGCGTAGGGTTATATTTGGCGTAGCACGGTTTAGACTTTGGGTCAATTAGGATTAATTAGATATAGGAAGATGTGGTATGAGTGCCAATGCGACAACTCTCCAGTTTGAAATAACTAAGAACTGGTCGAATACAGGTCAATGTATTACATGTATTCTTAAGTACTGGAACTTCTCCATTTTTCAAAGATAAATAGTGTTTTGGTTGTTAAATTTAGTTCCGAAAAGGATTAAACATATTTCTCTTATGGAAAATATTCTCTTTGTATCAGGTAAAACGTCAGCGATTCTTTGGTTTGGTTTTTTGCAGATATCCTGTATGATGGTTTACGTCTAACATCAGACATTTTGTACTATAAAATAGGCTTCAAAATGAAATAAAAGAGAGGCAAAAGATACAAAAGAGACATTCAAACTGATTAGTCGCAAATAAATTCATAACACGATGGTTTGAACAGAAAATGTGTTTCAACCAATCCTCTTTGTCAATTTCTAGATGTAAGTCAAGATGTAAGGGTGACTTCTTTGTCATTTCGTCTGGTATGAAGAGTTGTCTCATTAGCAATTTTACCGCATCTTCTTATTTTAAATTAACTGTATTTGTTGTATCCTTTTTCTCAAATTTGATGGAATAGATGCATTCAACATACATCCAATTGTTTTCATTATAGAGTGGGAGGTTTAGCTAGCTATAAGTTTTTATCCTCCAAATATAAGTAAACGCCTGTACCACGCCAGAATATGACAGTTGTTTTCCATTCGAAAGAAGTATTTGAGCTTTGGTTTTGTCATTTTATAAAGGACTGTCCGTTTTGTCTTGATTTTACTTATTCATCTAGATAGGTGAAAAAAAGGTAAAGGATCCTTCTTACTTCTTTTCTTTCTCCCTAAGAAGTTCCTATATGAAGTAAAAACATGATAAAATTAAGACTGTCAGTTGAAAAAAGTCAGAGTTTTACATCTTGTTGACGAAATTATACATCCGTTGTCATGAAGAAAATGTACATAACGAATAGCAAAACATTAAAGTCGCAACATCTTTTCATAATGCTAGATACTGTGATATGAGAAATATCTCTTTGTGTGTGAACAAGTCAGCAAATAACCACTATAAGAAGGATGCACATACCAGATCTCCTTGCTTTGGTTTGTTCAGAAACCATGCAATTATCAAAAATATCGATATCTAATATTTTCAAGTCAAGATGTTTAAAGACATTTCATCAGTCAATGTGTACTGCTAGATTGTTTGTATTATTTAAAAATCGCATTTAGCAATAAGGAAAAGTTAATAGTTTTACAAAAGTTCCGTGACAATTTACGAGAAAAATACTTATTTCCACACTGCTTTTTTAGATAACAAAAATATACACTATAAGTGTTTGCAAAAAGACATATATTAGCTGCAATTTAATTAAATGATAGACTTTTATTGATTAAATGCAACATAAGGTTAAGACATCAATAAGGAAAAAAGGCGTTAACAGTTACCATACATAAAACAGGCTATTGACTGAGTATTTACTGCATTCCCTATCATCAACAACTGTAGGAATGGATGACGATATTATCAGTGCTTTAAGAGACATTATTGACGAAACTAAAGTAAGTTTTCTTAATCTTAAAACACTATCAAAATGTTTGTTTCATGAAAAATCAACATAAATATATATTCATGCATATAGGTTTTCAATCTTTAATTAATCAAATACAAGTAATAACGATTGCTCTCGTTTCTTTTTCGTCTAGATTTAAACATCGGAAGTGAAATGTCATCTTAAATTGCACACGAAAAGTAATATCTCTGAATAAAAAAATTGTTTTAACTAACATATGATCAATCACCTTTCTATTAAAGTCATATAAATGTAATTATTGATGGCTTGGCAATAAAGTTGGTTTAGTTGCAGAAAAAGTCTAAAAGTCAATATTCAATCTTGTTAATTAGCTGCTTCGTTAGATGACTTCTTATAAAACATTATACCTAATCTGAATATAACAAGGTTTATATATTTATATTTTATCGCATGACATGGATCAGTTCAAAGTTTTTAAATCGATCCATATTTATAAACTTACCGGGAAATAAAGTAATTAATCTTTATAATTAATAAGATTTATCAAAGGAAATGGTGATGTTCGATTTAAAGACATAAAAGATGTGTGATTTTTTTTTTCGAGCGCTTTGTTACAGTATGAAGGTACGCTAATTATATGCAACAACTGTTTTATTCGAAATCAACATAACTACCCTGCCATTAGCGATGCATATTATTTTTGGTTCGTTGTATAAGGACAGTAGTCTGTTGTTTGAGATAGACTTTCCATCAATGTTATCAATTGTAGAGACTAATTATCTCTTACTATATGCCAGTGTAGCATATTTCAAGAAATAAATACAACAATATTTATTTAAAAGCATCTGAGGGAATAGTAAACTGCTGTTTGAACTTTAAAAAACAGATATAACATTTCATGTATTAACTAAGAAAACAACTTGACATGTCTATAAGATCCCTAAATCAAATGTTCTATATGAGAAACAATAAGCGCTTGTATCTTTGCTCTTCTGTATGAGAAACAATAAGCGCTTGTATCTTTGTTGTTCTGTAAGAGAAACAATAAGCGCTTGTATCTTTTGCTGATTTATAAGGATGGAAACAATTCCTGTCCATAGGTTCTACATTTTGTATATCTAAACATCGGGAGTTAATTCATGTCCATAGGTTATACATTTTTTTATATCCAAACACCGGGAGTAAATGCATGTCCATAGGTTATGCATTTTGTATATCTCGACACCGAGAGTAAATGCATGTCCATAGGTTATACATTTTATAGATATATAGACATCGGGAGTAATTTCATGTCCATATGTTAAACATTGTGTACAGTTGGACACCGGGAGTGAATAGGTTATACATTTTGTATACCTGCACATCGAGAGTAAATTCATGCCCATAGGTTATACATTTTGTATATCGGGTCATCAGGAGTAAATAGGTTTTACTTTTTGTATATCTAGACACTGGGAGCACATATGTTATACATTTTGCATTTCTTGACACCGGTAGTAAATAAGCTATACATTTTGTATATCTGGACACCGTGGGTGAATTTATGTTCATATGTTCTACATTTTGTATTTTGACACCGAGAGTTAATAGGTTAAATATTTTGTATATTTGGACACCGGGAGTGAATGTAGGTAATGCTGGCAGAAAGTATCAAGGGTGTTAGAAATAAAAAAATGTATGACTTATTTACTCCCGGTGTCCAGATATACAAAATGTAGAACATATAAACATAAATTCACCCACGGTGTCCAGATATACAAAATGTATAGCTCATTTACTCCCGGTGTCCTGATATACAAAATGTATAACCTATGGACATGGATTTACTCCTGATGTGCAGGTATACAAAATGTATAACCTATTTACTCCCGGTGTCCAAATGTACACAACGTTTAACCTATGGACATGAAATTACTCCCGATGTCTATGTATCTATAAAATGTATAACCTATGAACATGAATTTATTTTCGGTGTCCAAATATACAAAATGTATAACATTTGGACATAAATTCACTCCCGGTGTCCAGATATACAAAATGCATAACCTATCTACTCCCGGTGTCTAAATGTAAAAAATATATGACTTATTTACTCCCGGTGTTCAGATATACAAAATGTATAACCTATTTACTCCCGGTGTCTAAATGTAAAAAATGTATGACTTATTTACTCCCGGTGTCCAGATATACAGACACCGGGAGTAAATAGGTTATACATTTTGTATATTTGGACACCGTGAGTAAAATGTAGGAAATACTGGCAGAAAGTATCAAGGGTGTTAGAATACGGGCAATACGAATTAATATCACGTTTTTTGGCCGACGGATAATTTCTTGACACCGAAAATCAATGTTATACAGCATATAACACATGTTATATCTATATATCAATAGTTGTTCAAATCATATGACGAAGGGATTTATCTTAATCCTGTGTTTGTGATTTCATGACGAAACTAAGATTGTACAAGCATATATAGACTTCATCAAGTTCATGGCAATAAGAAATAAAAATAAGTATATCTCATTTCATTATTTGTATATATGTCACAGTACGAATTGAAATAGAGTAAGATCAAATTATGGATATTAAGAAATGGTTCAAAATTTAAATTTTGACAGACAGATAATGTAAATATTCTATTAATTATCTAAAATTTATAATTATTATTGCAACATTCTTAACTTAAACCAAACCTTTATTGGAAGTATTTCTATGTATTGTCTTACAACGTACAAATATATTGATTACTGTGTGTAAATGATGTCCATAGATGCATGATTTAACAATACATGAATAAATGTTCAAAATTGTATTCGACAGCAACATTTTGATTCGAAGGAAATGTGTTAATTTGATGAGGAACCTTCCGTTTGAATTTTCCTCGGAGTTCGGTATTTTTGTGATTTTACTTTTAAATTGTTGATCCTTTTTATTATCTTGACTAGTTCATTAAGTTTAAAAATCGTTCTGATTTTAGCGCTATAAGTAGATTTAATGCAGTAAAAGTTGCAATATTGGTCTTATTCGGCTTCATTCTTTGCCCTACTTCTTGTCGTAAATGTGACTTGAGGCACAAGTCACAAAAGTCATGATAGTGTCAATTTGATTTATAACACTTTTATGCAAAGGATAAAATTAGTTAAGCTCAAAGGCTTTTTTCATGAACTAACACTTACCAGATGGATGAAGTTTCAAATTAATATTCATAATATGTCATGATTTACACGAAGTTAACGTACTTTACTGGATCTTTGTTGTTATAATATTTCTATAGTGGTATTTAATTATAATGTATTTTGATTTCCTTTCTTTTCATTATAATCAGTTGAAATGATAAAATCAAAAATACATGTTAAACGCAATGCACACGGTGTTGCATAAATATCACTAAAGCCGGGATTCCAATCACGTAGAGGAATGAAAAATATTTGCTTGTGCAAGCTTGCAGAACTTATATTGTTGGGCTAATAACATTAAGGGTGTTAATTTGTCTGCACCAGATGCGCATTTGGACAATACATGTCTCTTCCAGGATGATCGAGGCCGAAATATTTGAAAATTCAATTTTATTTTTTACAAATATGACGGATAGTGTATTTAAATGATGTTGTTAGCTCTGTATAAGCAAAGATTAATCCATGGAAAACGTTTGTCACATTTTTATATGTTTATAAATATGAATAAAAAATAAGGAGATATGGTATAATTGTGAATGAGAAAAATATCTACCAGAGACCACGGACGTATATGTTGAATATCAATTTCTATTAAAATCCCGGCACAGAGAGAGGAATTTTTACTATTGTCTCGATATTTTAAACAAACTTAATACAAGTGGCATTCCTTTTATACCATAAATACGATGCATAAAATCATTGATCAAATCACTTAAGGTCACCCGAGACAGACATGCTGAAGGATGGCCCGAAATATATTTTGTTTTGCGAAAAAATTACTTTGTTGTAGTGTTGGCAGTTTTTGTTGTATAAACGATGAAGATGAATAATTTAATTTTTTTTTTAAAGTTGTTACCTGACTTGTATAAACTCGTTGAAATGAGATAAAAGATAATCTACACTAAATTAATTCTATGTTATAATAACAGGCATAATGCTAGAATGCCTTTTAATTTTGTAAAGCGTGTTGTAAAATGCCTGAACACATTAGTGCAACTTGCGTACTTTTATAAAAATCCTGATATCTTTGATGGGAATTTACCATATACGATGTTCTAAAAGAGTGGCGAAAACTACCAAAAGAGATATTCAAACTCAGAAGTCTGAAACAGACAACACCAAAGGAAAAACGACGAAATGAGAAACAGCAGTATTAGGCGGTTATTATCAAACTTGTGCTTCTCATAACAATACAATTAAGTGAAAACGTTCATACCTGTCCTCCAACAATTGTATTGCAGTTTTCTTGAGCATCTTTTGATTTTTCGTAGAAAACAGAAAAATTAACAAGTTGAATAATTGCAAAAAGTTAGAAAGATTTAAACATAGTGTTTGTTTACATTTGGTAAACAAAAGGTTGCATTCTACGTCAATCAGTTTGATTATAAGTGTGTTTTCCATACATCAGCAAAAGGACATATAGAATTTGATCTCTACAAATGACATTTTAAATAACTCACACTCACACAAAATTCCTTTGTAAATAGCATTTGGTGCAATAACATTTGTGTAATTTCTCCAATGCGTCCACATGTTTTTCGCCTTGTCAACAATAGACTATACAATTTTTTAGTTGCATTGTATGTGATTCTCTTATTTTGACATATACTTTTGATTGTTTGAATATGACTATATCTTCATGTATCTTATTTATCCATACCCAGTTCTTTCTCTCAAAATAACTGAAATTGAAGTAACAGGAGGTTAGGGTTAGGGCTAGGGTAAGGTTTTAAAACTGAGAAAGAATTGCGCAAACACATGTTTTTTAATTGTCAAATATATTTGCATTATGTATTTAATTATAATTCGTTCGATTTTGTATTTTATTCCAAATTCCACATTTGAAAAGAAGTGATCATATTTTAATGATATATTCAGTTCGAGGCACATTGAAAGCTGATAACCTGGTATCGGCATCATGTTAAAAGACATCAATTTGTGTTATTTGTCAAGAAACTAATTCAGGCTTTAAACACAAAGGAATATACATATCTTAAACAACACGCAATAAATACGCTTTGTAATTACCAATAGTAATTTACTTTTCTTGTCATCAGCTTGTGCGAGAAACATCAAGTTTTTTGGCAAATGATTGATATTGCAAAAAAAAAACGATAAATATCACAATTATAGCAACATTGTCTTTCCAACAATAAAAATAATCCATAAAGATGATAACAAGACTTAGCAGTACAACAAATACATCATATACTACCAAACGCCAAAACCCGAGCTCTAGTGAAAATACGTAAAAGCAAACCTAAACAACAACAAACAACACCTGTTCTAGATAAAATAACTAACTCATAAAGGAACAAAATGTGATGGTGTTAAACTAAAGCAAACAGTATTTAACCGAAGTTCAAATTTCATACAACCATTAGTACAAATCAAGGTAAAAAAACACTTTTGAAATTAATTAGTTTAAGAGGAGCGAGACCGTTGTGTTTACAGGTTATTGTTTGATATTTTGCTGCTTTTTATTAGGCGTTTACTGGTAAGCGTGTATCATCTTTCATTCAAGACGCGCGTTTTTAAATCAGTTAACAATTCGCAAGGCAGGTATTGCAGGCACAGGAGGAAACACTAAATCTGTCAACCATGACGCCACCGGTCTGGCTTTGTGTTTTTTTTTTTTTTTTTGCCTTTTTTTTGGGTTTATTTTTTAGTGGAGGGGTCAATAGTGAGATCCTAAAATATTGTTTTATCTATACTCAAATTTCTTTTGTATTGTATAACTGAAGAACATTACTAAAATAGTTTGCTTTGTTTGTACAGTTAAGAACATTCATGAACCTACATCTTGTCGATGCCGTGTACTTATATGTTAGCACTACACATGGTTATGCGCTTTACCAGATGGAGAATTTTGCAGAGAAATATGTTGAAACTCGAACCAGTATTATACAGTAATATAACACAAACCTTTTTACACATTATCATAGTCTAATTCAAATAGAATTGAATGTCGATTCAATGAACTTCTTTTTAACTTGACACCAGCTTGTGATGTTTGTAAAGATATCGATACAGTTGATAAATTGAAGAGTGTTCTTTCATTTCTTACCTAATTCTTATTTGCATTGTATTTGTGATAAATGTTACTTGAAAGAAATGTATTTATGTTATTTGAACATTCATATATTGAAGTTGATAAATGGCAGCTTTTCTTGTCAAATCTATTTTGAAATAAAATAATTCTTTACAATCGGAATAAATATCCTGTTATAATTAAACACTCTTAACAACAATCGTGATTACCTCTTCCAATGTGCTGTTGCCGAATGTTTACCTCAATGCGGTGCAGTAAATTTGGTACCGTTAATGTTTATTCTATACAATTCATCAGTTAATAACACAGCTCCATGCTATCTACAATAACATGCATATGTCTACTGGAAGTTTAAATTGCCGTAATCACTTATGACTAGTGTTTTTTCTTTCTTTTTATTTTGACTTATCGTAGGTCGTCTCAGTTTTTATCAGTTCTAATCATGTACCTGACGATTTCAATAAGTCTTGATAATGTACTCTTTAATTCTTTTTGAATATTCAAGTAATATTAGCCAAATCTGTATTATAACTTTGCCTTAAACTAAATCAGTTTGTTACGATATATAAACACAAGCAAGCCACCTGTATCTCTTCAAAAGACAATTAAAGTAATAGTGTTAAATGCATAGTATTTATTTTGTAAAAATCATTTCCGTTCTCCATTACTGTATACCTTACAACAAAATTATTTTCATGTACCTGTGTACATTATTCTATTTGGCGGTATTTTGCTCAAGGTTATGGTTGTCTTTCTGAAATTGTTTAACATCTCACCCTTATTTTATTGATTTTGTATCTACATTGTGTCATAGATCAAATTTATTCGTTCAGTGTATATTCACTTGTTTGTGTTAATATGTCTTTTGATTGAGTTAAGCCATTTCAATTGATATTTATTTTATAGTGTGTCTTTCAATGTTGTGATGTAACACTATTGTTTCAGGTAAGGGTGAAGGTTGGTACCTATTAAATCGTTTAAAGCCGCTGTATTTGTTTGGAACCTGATGTTCAGTGGTTGTCGTTTGTTGATGTGGTTCATAAGTGTTTCTCGTTTCTTGTTTTACATTAAGATTAGACCGTTTGTTTTCCCGTTTGATTGGTTTTACACTAGTAATTTTTGGGGCCCTTTATAGCTTGCTGTTCGGTGTGAGCCAAGTCTCCGTGTTGAAGACCGTACTTTGACCTATAATGGTTAACTTTTACAAATTGTGACTTGGAACATTTATAACCATAAAAAGAAGATGAAACACAACTCAATATATTGTATGTCTCTCTTTGCCAAATTAGAAAAATATTTAAACAAATCTTTATAGTATGTAAATATTAAATTTGTGTTTAATATGCAGTGGTCATAGTGAGCTATGTCAATTATATTTAATGAATTTTGAAATTGACGGAATGTTTAGAATGGATAATATGGATGTAAAAGGTTGCACTTCTGTAAATGTAGACAATGCAATTTCCTATAGGAACTCCTTTTACGGCTAAAACTGTGACACGTTTATTATAAAGGTTCGTGAAAAATTATATTGTAGACATGAAAGTTTATATGCACTACTATCAAAGGTCAAAACATGGGGCCGTGTGGCATATTTTCATCATTTATATGCCTCAAGCTTCTAAGAATTCAAACTTATACTAAACTTCTGTATTACCCTTCCCTGCACTTTGGGTCTTCCTCAGAATTTGATTTTGGCAACTATCCATGAGTTGTTATACTGGAAACGTTCCCAGGTCTCTATTAGATGAAGCATATGGATCTTATATGAGATCAAAACAGAGAGTTGTACAATTAATGTCCATTTGAATGCTGTTCCACTGTTTTTTAGATATTAATCCAACAACTTTAAAAAAATAATGTCAATCAAAACGTCCAACATGACTTTTTCGTCTGTAAATTTGTTGTTGATCATTGTAGTTTTTTGGTATCGATTTTTTCATGATACAAATCAAGAAATTTGTATTTATGATTCTCATTTAAAAAACATAAATACCCTGAAATATTTCATTTTGATTATTTTCTTTTCGCTATAAATGAGTTGAACAAAGGTTAATGGACAATCAGAAAGGATAATTGATATCCGAAATTTATTATATTATATATTTGTCTTCGATTATTGATTAAGCTTCTTCAAGCGTACAAATAAAAGCTTCAGTTGATGGTGTCATTATTGCATTTAAAATGTTGTCGATCAGTGAAGGAAACTAATGCACTGAAATGGTACTGTGGTATGCGCATTCTTAAATTGGCAATTACATTTTCCTTAGAAGATTACACGTGTTTAAATGATGCACGATCTCTTCCTGGTTTAAGACAATTGATTCAACTGTTTTATTTTCAATTAACAGTTGTTGTTTTTTTAGTTCATAAGTATTTTTCATTGTATTTGTTTGTTTTTTTTCTACAATACCACCCACTGGATTCGTTATAACAACTGATGAAAAATCCATTGACTTATGTAATCAAATTTCCTGATATTTTCACGTCTTCAATTTAAAACGATTATTTGTTAATTCACAAGAAATGCTCAAATCTTTAAATTTAAAATCCAATTGTGTATAACAGTAGCACAATAAGGGCTATGTGATCAAAAGGGACATAAAAAGATAAGCCAAATCGATACAAAAACCTTCCCGTTGATCCATAATAGTAATGTGATATTTCTAATTTGATAAACGGATGAAATAATGTGGAATATAATAATGTGATAAACATGGAAATGTGAATTACTTGGTAATGTGACATATAGTAGAGAGGTATACTTGGCAAAGTACTAGTAATATGCATGGGGAGGTAATATATATGGTAATGTGACACATGGTAAAGTGATATATGATAATGTAAAAGACATGCAATATATACCAAAGGGTCATTCAAACTCATACGTCGAATATAAACGGACGACGCCATGGTTAAAACGGAAAAAGACCAACAGACAAACAACAGTACACAAAACACAACATAGAGAACCAAAGACTGAGCAACACGAACCCCACCAAAACTGGGGATTATCTCGGGGGTAAAACATGAAAATGTATTACACTATTTAAACCTATGATTGATTGTTATACAAAATATGTCTTATTTGTATTTATTACTGATTGCTGATTGTCGAGAACTTAGAACCATTTGAACTAATCATATTATATGGACATATGAATGATCGTCTTATAACTTTGGTACTTTGTGGATTAGTTTTTATAATATAATTGTGGATTTATGAATGTGGTAACGGAGTACCTTTTTAGACCTGTGCATAACTCTCTTACAACTTTGAAATTATAATATACTTTGTGGACTTATGACTGACGTTCTAATAACTTTTGTATAGTGATATTGTATACTTACGAAAAACTGTTATATTAGGGAAATAAAGCTTTCAATCGGATGTAGTAATAAGTAAAACAACAAAAATATGGAACCCCAAGAAATTTAAATCCCTTATAAAAGGGCAAAAAGTCAAACACATCAAATGAATTGTTAACAACTGTAATTTTCCTGACTTGGTACTGGCATTTCCTTTATGTAGAAAATGGTGGAATAAACCTGGTTCTATAGCTAGCTCAACCTCACACTTGTAAAGAATGCAACAAATCCGAATGCAATAGGTGTCCTTATGACAATTTTAAAATATTTCCTGGATACGACCTCTGTTCTGTCTTTAAATGAATATTTGTTTTGTATCTTCCACATTTTTTGTTTCTTTCTACGCTACTAAACATTCAGACGAGTTTGTTAATAGTGGTCCCTTGTCTGTTTGTCTTTTTATTTTTGGCCATGGCGTTGTCAGTTTGTTTTCGATCTATGAGTTTTACTGTCCCTCTTGTATCTTTCGTCCCTCTTTTAAATGTTATGTACAGATGTATTTAATTTAATGACAACTTACAACGTTTTTTTTTATTATTTCTAAACGTTACCGTAAAACACTGTAAAAGAAGCGGCAGTAGATAACCGACAATCAATTTCTGTTATCGAATAACAAATAGAAAACACAGAGTAAGAAAAAATCTGAGTAAATCGCATGAAATCCAAAATGAGAAGGATCGGGTGCGTCTGTGTAGATATCACCTGCTACACTCAGTAAAGATGTCACAATCAGGAATAGGAATCGGTCATTCAACCTGCGGTATACTCAATACTTATAACAGTTTTCAATGTAACTTGATCACACACTGCAGGCCATGATGAACTAAATTAATCTGCTACTTCATTTTATACGGTACCAAATTGTCTCTCTATGTACTGATAAAATACGACAAAGACTAACGAAAGAATGAATGATCTACAGTGAAATGTCAAGAATCATGATAGCAATAAATTCATCGATAAACTCTTCAACAAATTGACCATTCCATTGTTTCTGTTAGTTCTGGATTTAAAAGAAAAGAAAGCATTCGACAATATATCGCTCATGCATAGCTCTTTTTGGCTTCTGGTAGGCTTCTTGTTTTTTTTTTTTTTTTTTTCTGTTTTATCAGCTTTGCAATTTTCGAACAGATATTTTTGTTTCAAAGATTTTAGACTCGTACATCACTAAAGATACATGTATTGGCGAAATGTATAGCCGGTGCAGTAAAATTGGTACCGACAAGGTTACCATTCAGACCTTTAAAGGTAAAATGGTGCTAAGTAGAACTAAGATAATTAACTATCCATGTAACTGCAGGAATGCTCAAATCCGAATATTTGAAAGGCATTGATATATAAGAAACGAAACCTTTGTAATCTGCAAAAACCGCTGTTGAGTTAAGAAACGTATACATCGAATCGTGAAAAGTTAAATCACAAAAATACCGAACTCCGAGGAAAATACAAAACGGAAAGTCCCTAATCAAATGGCAAAATCAAAAGCACAAACTCATCAAACGAATTGACAACAACTGTCATATTACAAAAACGAACAAATATTTAACAACGAAGCACAAAAAAGCATATATTACATTTAACAAACAACCTCGTTCATTGTGTACTTATTTTTGTATTTTATTTATGTATTCCAAATCAACCCATAAAGGATCGAGGGATTTTAAGCTCTGGGACCGAATCGTAATTTTAACATTTACTCTGGCGTAGAATAGCGTGTTTGACGTCAGAATGTAAACGTCACACAGGTAGAGATATAAAATAATTTTGTCTTTCAAAGTATGCAAAAATTATAATAGAACAATAACACAATGGCGGGATGTTTGATGGAGACAGATAAAATGAGGAATGTCAATTTCTTTGGAGAACAGATACACGCAAGCATTAACACTAACAATGTAAAACAATAATAGTGAGACAATAAACTCTGTGTTATTTCTACCAACAATAAGACATGGCATTGTTTAACTCTACGTTCAACAAAATGAACAATGTTTTTAATAAAAAAACAATTTCAGTCCTGGTTCAAAAAGAAACGTATCAATACTGCTAGTTATATCACATCATACGACCGCCACATTATTTTGCCTTTAATCAGACAGATTTTATCCGCCACTGTTGTATTCATACAGCACAAGGAAAGCTAATTTGCAATATTCTTTCTATTACTCCATTAAAATCGCCTTGAATTAATTTTTTTTTACTATGTTTTCGAAATACGGATATGTATTTTACCCATGGTTTATACTGTTTATTTCGGGTTTTGAACGGAGTGTCTCTTTTTTAGTCTTAAATGGCGTATTATATGACAATGAAACAGAATAACAAATATGTTTAATCCATCAATAAAAAATCCAGTTCTCAAAACTAGATTAGAAGCAGTAATCTTTTGGGAAGGTTTTACCAAATCAATAACTTTAGCAATGCTATTTCATATCAACACAGAGGTTCTGAGTACTTATTTGGTAGTACACTGGTGGATGTCTTATATATGCTTATGATGGTGTTTTTTTTTATAATGAACAGTACATAATGTACCTGTAATTTGTTTTGATCATGTAAATAAAAAAGCGCATGAATCAAATATTTGGCAACTTGTATCGGATTTTGTTATTCATTTTTGACTTACAAATGTTTTGTCTTCCATGTGTTATCTTTAACTTATACTTTGTAATGTATAATATTTAATTAGGCTGACAGGAGAAGGTTATATTAATGTCTGCATATAGAGACGACTAATATTTTGATCATCCATTGACGTCTTTTTTAATATCTTATCTTAAAACAGCAATTTCATCTAAGCAGAAGTAATCTCTTTATTATCTCCTTTCATACTTTTAAATTAATTTTTAGATCTCGCGAGTATAACGTTTATCAGGTCTGTCATTCTGTGTCTTAGCAATTGAAAACCTAACAATCCTTTTGTTCATATTATTGACTAGGTCATTGAGCATTCAGTCGAAAACATTTTTAATTAATGGATATTTAAAGATTTATCTTGACGTTCAAAATGTGTCCGGATACAGCTTAGCGTTAATCATCTTTATTTCATATGAAGTCATAGGCATCTACATATGCAATCACCGCAATGATCGAAAGTTCAGTCATATGAAAACAATTAACGAAAAACCACAAAATCATAAGGGGTTGATAAAAAGCTAAAATTAGAGACAACAGTGGTAAAATAATGCTAAAATATCCAGTGAAACATGCATAAATAGTATCTTAAAATAAATTTAGATTAGGGCTTTAAAAAAAAAAGTTGGTAAAAAAAAGTGCATTTTAATAAGCGAAAATTGGCTAATATTAAATCTTAGGATACCTGACTATTGGTCAGCGGTATATTACTATTGCCTTTATTTGGATACCCTAGAACACTTGAAGTCAATTATCAATAGCAGGGAGCTATTATTAGTACTGCTCATATCATGACATAATATGATGTATTATTTGCGATAATGAAAACTGAGAATCGAATATCCTTAAAGCATTCTAAAAATACATTCCGGTTTGATTCTTTTTTCATCGAATTTTTACTGAATGGTGTTATTTTGTTATAGTTCAATTCAACACGTTATGATTCTGAGGACTTCATCTTTGATTGAATCGTTTACATTATGATTTTAAAATATTATAAAACCTTATGTTTACTTAACCATCATCTTTTTTTTTAGAATGACCTGAAACGTACATTGCTATTCGTTTGCAACGATAATTTATAATGTAAAAACAAGATTTCGATATCAAACAACCCTAACCTTATCTAATAATCATACCACATCTTCCTATATCTCTATTTGGAAGTCCAAGTAAGATATACTACGGTACATTTAGGAAATGTCTTGGAATCATTAGTCAAATATTAAAATAGGGTGTTGCTCAATTAAGTATCAACAAAAAAAGGTAGATCCCAGGTTAATCATATAACTATCACAGTAGTGCCTATATTTAAATATAATGAGGAATAATATGTGAGACATTTATAATGAATACGAAAAAGAACAGGAATTATTGGTACCAAAACAAACAAAAAACAGGAGAAGACAACCAACATTCATCAACAAAACACTAGTAACCCGCATTTAGCTTGATCGGCCAAAAAAGTATTAACGCTATTTAAAAAAGATGAATGAACATTTGATAAAGATTGACAAAAATTAAAAATAGTTTTTAATCCATTTCAATCCATATCAAATTATTTTAATGCCAGTCAAATAGATTCCGTTGCGGTCATTCAAGTTAGTTTAAGATGTGGTTAAGCTGCGTCAAACTAATTGGCCACGCCCTCGTTAAACCATTTCAAACTGGCTTTAATTCGTTTAAACAGTGTTGAGCACCGATTTTTGCACATGTAAATCACTCAAGCAAAACAACCGCGATGTATCTATCGTCTATTTGTTTCAAACTTTATCGATTTTAGATATAATACTTAGTAAAGTAACATGCTTTACAGTTAAAAAAAATGAATGAACAATAAATATAAGTAAATTTAAAAACTTTAAAATACTGATGCACGGTTTACAAATTGTAAAGTTTGTAAACCTGTTGAAAATAAAATAGATAGATATATAACATAATTTTACTTTTCCCAAATGCAGTAGCTCTTGTTCTCACATATTCGTTTCAAAGATTGCTAACTGATATGAAACTCGTGGCATGTAAGAAACGTGTGGTTTCTCACACATAATTGCGAAACACTAAAAAACGGGATAGAGAATGAGGACGTCATAATTGCACCATTGGCACGAGCCTAGAAGTGAAAGATGTTTTAATAAAAATCAGTAAGAAATAAATAGATTGAAACAAATTTGTGAGAAGAAATGATCACGTAAATTTCTGTTTAAATTTGTCCTTATTATATGTGTACAATTAATGTATTCCTGTATATTTCCCTCTTCTTTTTTTCTATTTTCCTATATTGTATTCGTTATTAAAATATAGACGCGCTCATGAAAGGAACAAAAATTATTCATTGTTTACAAAATTGAAATCGATGCATCTTATATTTTCGGTTAAAAAAAACATATATAATTATACCGACATTTAAAATAGTTTGTAATTAAAAACATTTCTTTTGTTAAATAATGAAATTGATATAGATAATGTTGAGATTTGTTGAATTCATTTAGTTAACAGTTTAGTCTTGCTAAAAGTTGTAAATAAAGTAACAGCTCAATGAACTCTTAAAAATGTGTACAATTGTAATACCGGTCACTGATGCAAAACATTAATACAAATATTAAAATAGGGTGTTGCTCAATTAAGTATCAACAAAAAAAGGTAGATCCCAGGTTAATCATATAACTATCACAGTAGTGCCTATATTTAAATATAATGAGGAATAATATGTGAGACATTTATAATGAATACGAAAAAGAACAGGAATTATTGGTACCAAAACAAACAAAAAACAGGAGAAGACAACCAACATTCATCAACAAAACACTAGTAACCCGCATTTAGCTTGATCGGCCAAAAAAGTATTAACGCTATTTAAAAAAGATGAATGAACATTTGATAAAGATTGACAAAAATTAAAAATAGTTTTTAATCCATTTCAATCCATATCAAATTATTTTAATGCCAGTCAAATAGATTCCGTTGCGGTCATTCAAGTTAGTTTAAGATGTGGTTAAGCTGCGTCAAACTAATTGGCCACGCCCTCGTTAAACCATTTCAAACTGGCTTTAATTCGTTTAAACAGTGTTGAGCACCGATTTTTGCACATGTAAATCACTCAAGCAAAACAACCCCGATGTATCTATCGTCTATTTGTTTCAAACTTTATCGATTTTAGATATAATACTTAGTAAAGTAACATGCTTTACAGTTAAAAAAAATGAATGAACAATAAATATAAGTAAATTTAAAAACTTTAAAATACTGATGCACGGTTTACAAATTGTAAAGTTTGTAAACCTCTTGAAAATAAAATAGATAGATATATAACATAATTTTACTTTTCCCAAATGCAGTAGCTCTTGTTCTCACATATTCGTTTCAAAGATTGCTAACTGATATGAAACTCGTGGCATGTAAGAAACGTGTGGTTTCTCACACATAATTGCGAAACACTAAAAAACGGGATAGAGAATGAGGACGTCATAATTGCACCATTGGCACGAGCCTAGAAGTGAAAGATGTTTTAATAAAAATCAGTAAGAAATAAATAGATTGAAACAAATTTGTGAGAAGAAATGATCACGTAAATTTCTGTTTAAATTTGTCCTTATTATATGTGTACAATTAATGTATTCCTGTATATTTCCCTCTTCTTTTTTTCTATTTTCCTATATTGTATTCGTTATTAAAATATAGACGCGCTCATGAAAGGAACAAAAATTATTCATTGTTTACAAAATTGAAATCGATGCATCTTATATTTTCGGTTAAAAAAAACATATATAATTATACCGACATTTAAAATAGTTTGTAATTAAAAACATTTCTTTTGTTAAATAATGAAATTGATATAGATAATGTTGAGATTTGTTGAATTCATTTAGTTAACAGTTTAGTCTTGCTAAAAGTTGTAAATAAAGTAACAGCTCAATGAACTCTTAAAAATGTGTACAATTGTAATACCGGTCACTGATGCAAAACGTGCGTTTATTGTGGAAAAGCAGCAAATATCAAACGAAAATTGAAGCGTGGTTACGATTGTGTTAAGATATTATCATGCTGTCCGCACGTAAAAGAATTCGTGAAATAAATGAACATGGATTCTGTGAAAATATGAGATGAATTTCAGTTTGGGATAATCTTGGGTGGGATAAACGTATATTGATGCATTTAGATAACTTATTTTTACGTTTGGGGCATTTAATATAATTATACAGACCAAAAGTTAACATAAACATTTTAAAACGAGAATAGAAATTAAACATTTCTGCAATGTTGCTGTAATTAAATTTATTAACTCTATTTTACTAAAAAATATTTTGATTTGCTGATCTTAATAAAATATTTCATCTAGGTGCCCTCGTTGAAGTCCGCGTTACATATTCAATGACTTTCATTGGTCGTTCCGTTTGCAAACTTTCAATGCAGGTGTTCTCATTGAAGTCCGCGTTTATGTTTCAATAGGATACATAATTTTGTAAAATTTTTCAATCCGAGTTTCTCTTCGATGTCCCCGTTAACAACAATAATTTAGAAAAAAAAAAACACTTTTATGATTCTTACCACACAACAAAACTGTCTTTTTTCGTAAAGCATAATTACTTTCTACTGATGAACAATACTACTTTACAAGAATAAATACAAGCATAAAAACGCTGTGTATAAGTCACTAATATATTGTTGATTTTCAATGTATACTTACATGTATATGACAATAAAGACTCAGTCAATCCTCCCATTCCCCTTAAAAAAAGCGTACGTTTGCTCCCAAATAAATGCATTCAGTATATATGAATTCTTAAACAATATAAATGTATAAAAATAATGAATTTTCCATCATAGTGAATGAAATGTTATGAAAAAATGGATTTTACTTTTTTTTAGATATATTTAGGCATATAATTTGGATTTTTTTTAAATGTTTCATGCTTTTAGGTTTTAATATTTGATCAAGATAAAACACGTGTCACAATATGATCCAATCGCTGCTTACCGTCCAAAATTGGTGTCAAAAGTTGAATGAACATGTATTACACGGACACTTTTTATTTATAGGATCAATCCTGCATTAGTGAGTTTATAGGGATTTTATCTTTTGATTATTATTTATATATATATATATATATATAAAACGTCTGAATTTTTCCCACGAGGGCGCTGGATTGTTACGTGTAACGATACATGTACACAATAAATAAATTATATAAACGCCTTAAAAGTGTACACAACAACACCAATAACAAAAAAAAGGAACTATAAATGTAATTATTTATAAATATTTCGGATAACAGATATCCTTCATCAGTAAATATGATTGAGATGTTGAATGAATCATATATCAGTCTACTTAGATAAAATTATAACAATCTTGAAATTTATACAATAAAAAAGTCAAACCGAACATCAGGTAAGACGCTTGCACAATTCTAAATATGTGTTAAACATGACATAGGTTATATGACCAATTACAACAGAGAGTTCAAATATATGCTTTAAATAAAAATAATAATGTGCGATATGAACTAGCACAATTCTAAAGCTTTAACGGTGACGACAGTTATGATGTTACAAGAACGATTGCGTCAATAAGAATTCCAAATAAACAGCACTGAACGATCTAAATTTGTAAATATTTAAAATTTGACAACGGTAGAGTAGTAGCAACAGAGTCTGCGTATTTAAACATCGCAAACAAACGGCCGTTAAAATATAATAATAAATTTTGACTAAGGTTAACTAGTTGAACGTGGCTTGGTACTTTTACATCCCTCAAAAAATTAAGCAATTTAAATTGGTATATTCAACAGATTTATTTTAGAGATGAGTAAGGTAAAGAAATAGAAATAGAGACTGTAATAATAAGTAATATAACCCAAATGTGAAGCACTGCATGGAGTCGAACTACATCTTTTCATTTATCCCATTTGGTGCCAAAATTGTTAATTTTTTTTATCCAAAATCTTTCCCGAGTGAGTCTATCCTCCCTGGACCAAGCAGAGTTGTGGTCAATGATTGTAATGGTCAGTCGATTGAGATCTGCCTTGGTGTGGCCAGGGGATCTCAAATGTCGACTTAGAGGGAGGTCTGGTTTGCATTGGTAGTCGCTACGATGACCGCTCATTCGTTTGTGAAACGGCTGTTCTGACTCGCCAACATACTGTTTACCACATTTACACTGTAGGAGATACACAACATTTGTAGTCTTGCAATTAACATTGCAAAATATGGTGTATTCTGTACCAGTGGAGTGACTGTTAAAAGTCTGGGTAACCAGTATTTGTTTGCAAGTCAGACATCGTTTGTTTCCGCAACCCTTGCAAGAGCCCACAGACGAAGAGCCTGCTTGAGAGGATAAATCAGCTCTCACCAGCAAGTCTTTAAGGCTTTTGGGCCTACGGAAAGCCAGTACAGGTGGCTCGGGAAAGATCTTGGATAGTTTAGGATGTTTTTCGATTTCTTTCCAATTTTAGCGGATTAGGTGAGATAAGTTGTAAAATTTTGGATGGTAAGTCAACACAAAAGGCACTCTCCTGTTGACCTTTTTTACTTTATATTGTAAAAGTTCATCTCGGCTGATGTTGTTAGCACGAGTAAAACCTTTATCAATGTCTTTTCTTTTGTAGCCCCCATGTCTTAGGTGACCGCGAAGTTTCTTTTGCAATATCGTTGGTGGAGCAAATCCTTTTTATTCGTATGGCCTGGCTGTAGGGAATGCTCTTGGTGCAATGTTTAGGGTGACAACTCAAAGGAGATAGATACCAGCATTTCTTTACTTTCAGCATACCGTACCAATTATAATCAAAAGTATTTGGGGGATTTTTAGCTGCAACTTGGTATAAATTTCACGTGGATAATATTCGTATTTAAAGCAAACAATATTGTTTGTACTCGATTAAAGCCCCCAAACTAAGCAATGTTTAGAGTGAAACAGGCAGAAAATCTTGAATAACCATAAAAGTATCTCCATTAAGGGGAAGGCTCGCGCAACCTAAATCCTCCTCAGGACATGTCAACCTACCCGGACACGTAATTCTGACTCCGAGCAGACCTGTTTTTGCTCTTACTCTTTAATGCTGCTTACGCAGCGGAGACGCACCAAATACCACTTTTAATGTTTCTGTTTTGATCCACCCGGGGTTCGAACCCACGGCCTCCTTTACTATCACGCGCTCGTCACGCTTGGTCGAGAAGATATGACAAGTGCACACAGATGAAAGACTTTCCGACAAGGTCGGCGCGTAACTATCAATCTGTTTTCAGTCCGTTCGAGTTCAATAAATGTTCCCGTAAACCTATATAACAATTGTCATAGCTATCCTAGCGCCCTTATAAGTGTCTTATCATTTGAATCGTCATAAAAAAAAAAAAAAAAACAACTAGCATACATGTCCCCTTGATGGATAGTGTATAACACTTATGATTGGTCATTACCTAAGTGGGGGCTAAATTTTGGAAACCGAGGCCTAACAGACTACGAACAGCAAACAGTGGATACAACATTTGATATGTATGAAAGACAACGTTGGACACAAAATGATTGCACTGAATAATTTCAACTACTACATGATACCCTATGAATTTATTTACATACTTATACTCGTCTAAGGAATATATTTCTGGACAAAAACGAGTTCAGTATATGTTTACTAAACAACAAGACAACAGACACCAAGTGATGGATACAATTGTGGCTTATATTGTTTTAAAATTTATTTTTAAAGCAAAATTTGATTGATCGATTGTTGGTTGCTTAACGTCCATGGCTAACATTTCGTGCATATTCAGGAAGAGAAGTCGTTTCAGAAATAGATTATGAAATGTTAGGTATAACAAATGTTAAAATGTTCTCATCATTTGGCAAAATGATATTTTCTAAGCTATTAAAATTGGTACGTCATATTTTTTCTTACAAAATTATATCTTTTGTTCTAAATTAACACATACGATTCTGATCATATTGAGAACATTGTAACTTAAGTCTCGGGAATTATTCGTATATTAGGGCTTTTGAACTCGTATCCGCTGCATTTGTTTGCACCTGTCCTAAGTCTGGAACCTGTTGTTCAGTGGTTGTCGTTTGTTGATGTTGTTCATAAGTGTTTTTCGTTTCTCGTTTTTCGTATAGATTACACCGTTGGTATCCTGTTTAAATGATTTTACATAAGTCATTTTGGGGTTTTTTATAGCTTGATGTTCGGTGTGAGCCAAGGCTCCGTATTGAAGGCACTACTTTAACCTAAAAACAATTTTAAAGGTCGTCAACTTTTAACAAAATTCTGCGTAAGTGACCATAACTTGGTAATTGAAATAGGTCGATATAAAAAAAATCAAAGAGAACACTGAGTGTGTAAAGCCCGGCGGGTCACTTCCTATAATTGAGTGTACGGGGATGTGCCAAAAATATGGATCATAATTTTGCGAGATTTTATATAAAAATTACCCTCCTTTTTATAATATACTAAATTAAAATGCATTTACGTTTGATAACTGTATATTGTTTTGGGGTGTTTATGATCTTCATATCATATATAAATATGCTATTCGGAATCTTAAAATATTAATGATCAATATGTTATTAAATTAAATCAATTCATTTGAAAGTTCACCTTTCAAATAAATTCCCGAATGAACCCCGGACATTTATCTCATGATTTGTATAAAAGTGTTGGTCATTCTTTCTTAAATATTTATATAACTATAGGTACTGAATTTCAGTGAATGTTAAATTAAAATGGCAAAAATGGCACACCCCTACCCACATATATCGAAGTAACCCCCCCCCCCCTACTAACCCCACCCCCGGTGTAAAGTTTGTAAAATTGTAGATGATGAGGAACACTTTTTAAGAAAAACTAAGGATGTTCTTATCCAAAGAATAGATTACCTTAGCCGTATTTTTCACAACTTTTTGGAATTTTGGTTCCTCAATGCTCTTCAACTTTGTACTTGTTTGGCTTTATAACTATTTTGATCTGAGCGTCACTGATGAGTCTTATGTAGACGAAACGCGCATCTGGCGTATTAAATTATAATCCTGGTACCTTTGACAACTATTTCCCCTTCATTGCCAAAATCAACTGTAATATTAGAACTCATACCACATCTTCTTATATCTATTTTGAGCATTGAATATCTAATTTTATTATTGTCGACATTTCTTTTCCATTTTTCTTGATAACACTCTTTAAAACATAAATATTTTAACAAGCTGACCACATTCTAACTTAATAGTTGACGCACATCAAAGCCCGCAAATAACTTTATCGGAAGAGAAATAAAACAAAAGCTAAATTATTTCTCCTTCTAATCTTTGTAAATAAGTACAAAATATTTGATTATACATATTTAGCACTAGTCTTTAAATTGTTAATTACTTAAAATAAAAGAGATTATGATTGTTTTACCAGTTGTTGTGTTAGTTGTTCGAGTCAACCGGTTTACTGATTTTCGACAATATCAAAGAAAAACCGGCACGTGACTAAATATTGTTCAATTACTCATTTACTTGTGTTTCTTTTTCTATGAAATTTGGAATTTATGTATTTAATATCAATCTCTACCATAGTATGAAAACAATGTACATGTTTAAATGATATTATGCAAAAAATACTCATATATATATAAATGAGTCAGTCCATAAAAAAAGTTACAGAAACGAAATACCAAAAAGTATGCATAATTATTGATAGCCGACTTGTGACCTATAAAACACAGGTACTTTTTCTCATTCCCTTAAGCTGTAAGCTATACACACCTGTAAGTGCTGAAGCCCCTTGTTTATTGAGATTTTGCTGAATTATTTCATATATTTTAATCATTTTCCATGTATAGTTGAAATGTTTTAACTTCTAACTGATGTTCACCTCGGTAGCTTACAATACAGATATCAATGCAACCAAAGGAAGTAACGGTTCGATTCCCGTGCAAGGAAGGTTTATCTATATAATACTTAATAACTTAACTTAAATTAAATTTCGCTTTCAAATACACGAGATGACATATTTTTTTTGCATTTTCCCATATGGTGTCATCCTTTCTTTAAACAAAGGTAGATCTATTAGAAACTGTTGACATTTTTGTCTCTATTGTGTCGTACATGGTTAAGTTTCTGTTCAGTATAGCATTGTTTCGTGTAACACATGAATTTTACACTTGCTTAAGTATAAATATTCAGATATTTATACGTCTTTTTCCGTTTCAATTGACAAATTTGGGACAGAATTGACAATTTTATGAATGTTTACATTGATAGCATTTTTTTTTCGCATAAAACATATTTGAACGAACTTTAACAACGTGTCCTTCGAGACTTTTTGTTGTACATTTTCGCAAAAACTGTCTCGGATATAACGGTAATGCAAATCACGTGTATTAAATATAGATTAAGCCTGAGGATATCATTTCAGATTCAACTTCCTAATCTCCAATCCACAGACACGCCATTCCCTTATCTTGTAAATTTTACCAGTACACGAATTACCAATAAGCTTGGCATTTACCTGTTGTTGACACTCTTTAGAAAATGCATCGTTAAGTTCGAATTGTTTCGAAATTATTAAACGGATAGTAACTACGAATTTCATTAAAATTATTTTTAATCTATATGCCGGATTTTGTACAAAAAGTTTATTAAGTATAAATAACACCATCACTGATTACTTTCCATTTAGCATTTTGAAGCTTTTTAACTTTTTACACCTGAATTTAATTGTTGTCTACAGATAAAAATTCGATGTTAAGCCAACCCTTATTCATATGACCTATGTTAACCTTAACTCGGCAGTTCTCATTGCGCAATCGCACGTTGGTCCTCGAAGGGAAAATGTCGAACAGAGGAATGTTATCGCGGGAATGGAACATGAATTTACAGTTTCTGCGAGAAAAAGGATCAGGAAAGAGGTGCAGACAAATTATTGTAAATTGAAAATAAATAGCGGCGATGAAATTGGTCATTAGAATCACTTAAAAAACCTGTCACACAGAAGTAGCCGACAATACTACGGTTTGCGAAATGTTTACATTTCTAAACTATTCCAGATCACATGCAAACAAATTGCGACGTGTTCAAGTAATTATTGTAAAAAAATATGTTTACAAATTTACGAGCAGTGATCTCTCAACATAGCAGAAATTAAAAATCAACTTCTTACAATTTGATATTTTTCTTCCGGTGTATCCTTCGTGATGGCCCCAATTCACAAACACGTGTATACATTATCGGCATTGTTTTGTCATACAAATGTAAAAACAAGTGTATATAATCGCCATTGTTTGAGAACCTTTGGTTCGAATAAGATGCAAGCTTTTGTGATATTTATATCTGGGTCATTTCACTCGCTGTGTCGGCAAAATTCGGGAAGTAAACCCGATGCATAATTAATGAGATGAATAGGCACGCAACACGATATTAATTATGAATTATTAACACTTCTGTAGTTTATGTAAACATTCCAGCCATCTTATTGATTATTTTAAGTACATATCTTTAATTTGAGCAGCTTCAAAACGTGGTCATAATTTTGTCAAAATCGTAGTTACTATCCCTTTAAGCAATTTAGAAAAAAATACATTTGTTTTTATACAAAAGTGCAAAAAAGCCAAAACTCAAAAATTCTACTTTAAGTATTATTACAGACCATCTAAAATTCAGACTAAATTAGTATTATCCCAGCTCAAATCGGTCAATGTTATTCATTAGGAAGGTATTACTAATTGAAATACTGACACACTACTTATAGTTTGCCTAACGTTAATTTGAATTGTAAGACATTAAGCAGATTTATAAAACTTGAAGTATCAAAATTGAATTGCATAACATAAAAAAAGTACATTGTATATATATATATTATTTTCATTTGTTTTGCGGATGACCTTAATAATGTTTACCTTTCAAATAATTTTCGACAGAATGTTATATATCTTCTCTCTGATCACTAAATTTTCCTTAAGCTAAATGTCACCTTCAGATGTATAATAGACGATAAACACTTAAGTATATATACCACCTGCTGTTACTCTTACCAGGACACATATCTTATTACGCAATAAGTACGAATGTTAAATTATCGATATGGTAAATTTAGCAGAATGTATCTCTGGACAAGGGTGTTAAAGATATTTTAATCTGACAACACGAATGTTTAGTTGTTAATATCTGTGTCATTTGATCTCTATACGAGAGATCATACCACATCTCCTTATTTTTAAATTTATTTGTGTTTTATGTCCAAACAATGCAAAAACAGAATGCAGAATCTTTAAAATGTGCTGCCTTGGAGCCTATTTCATGAGACTGATTGTACCTCCTATTTAGGTGTTTGACAAAGAAGAATTTTTATAAATAAATTGCGGTTTTTTTCATATTTATTATATACAGTTAAGATTCAAGGCCATATTTTGTTTAAAATGAAGAATAATTACTCTTAGTACGAATTGCGAAATGATGTTTCGTAGTTCGTATACAAGAAAAGTATAGTAAAGACTCTCTTTAAGTTGTCGGTTTAATATCTTTTTTTGGCCTTTTTAATCTTTATTTGGCCTTTTTAACCTTTTTTTTATTCGAGCGTCACTGATGAGTCTTTTTGTAGACGAAACGCGCGTCTGGCGCAAATACAAAATTTCAATCCTGGTATCTATGATGAGTTTATTTGATAAAGTGGTGCAACTGGATGCACCACTAAATAAAAAAATAATTATGTTTGTGAGTGTTCAATCCTCCCCGAACCTTGGACAGTGATTAAACTGTACAACATAAGAACAAACTATAAAAATCAGTTGAAAAAGGCTAAACTCTTCAGATCGATTCAAAAACCTACAATCAAAAACACAGACCGAACGTGGCAGTGTATTTATCCATCCCTCATACGTAACAACAACTAAAAAAGCAGTTCCCCAATAAAAAAAAAGCAAACAGAAAGTAGTGATCAATATTTAACATTCGTCAGCAATACGCGATAGTCTTTTCGCAATAAAACATGGTAATTAAGGCCTTTCTAGTCGAATAAGATGTGAATACCGTAAAAGAGACTACCATTAGTTTGCTATCAATCCCAAATGCTTGATGAGTATAAGGTAATACCTATTTTGCATTAATCCATTTTTCAAAAGAAAATTCAATAATAAAGCCCGGAAGTATTTCTAAGAAACTGTTTTGTTTGTTTTCGTAGCCTTCTTTCTTGCAAGTACATTTACGCCTGTATTAACTTTCAGGAATTCTGAGTTCGTATGTATGAAAGTTATCTGTATACCTTTTCAACTTGATTTCAATAATTGAGAACACTTATTTATAAAGTATTTCGGATAGTGCGCTGTATTGTAATACTCTAGTATTGTAGTATAATTATAACTATATGTAACGATGGTATAACCCGGGGAAAATATGTTTTTTTTGGGGGAACAAAAATCTCCATAACTGGAGAATAAACGAATTGAAATGGAAATATAACTCATAACCAGAATATGTTAAAATTACAGAAAGCATTCATTTAAATCATAAAATTAATGTATTTTATTTATTAGAATGATCGTTACATTTAAAATTATTTTAAAATAGATCAATGAAAATAATTTATTTACATGAGGAAAAGCTAGGTATTTGTGACGTATGTGTATGACTGACTGCTTAACATGTACAATTATTTCCCATTATTTCGGCCTCTTAACTGCAGTGTAAATGGTGTAAATCTGCAATTGTTAAATGAATTTTTTATTTACACAATATAACAAAACTTAGGATGAGACGGATTAATTTTTTAATCGGTTGTTTAACGTCCAGTTGCAACTTTTAGATGACTTATTAGGTAGAGAATACTAGTATTCGATATGATATAAATATGAACAAGGATATATGTACGTGCAGGTTTTTAACTTTATCTTTAAAAGAGGGACGAAAGATACCAGAGGGACAATCAAACTCATAGATCGAAAACAAACTGACAACGCCATGGCCAAAACGACAGCGTCCCCGAAAATTGTTTTTTAACTGATATAATGCGTTCCGAATTCACTCCACATTTCTGAATTTATCCACATTATGAAATCAATATGAAAAAAATTCAAATAATCAGGCAAAACTAATAATACCTTTTTTAGTCCAAATGATCCTTAGGAAAGAAGTACACAAGAGCTAACAGTTCACCTTTTGTTATGTTGTGTAGTTGAGTTGCTGTCTCTCTGACGTATCTATCACATCTCCTTTTCGTATATGTATGCGACATAAATATCGTCATCAAAATCGCGTCATTCACACATTACCCTACTTTTTTTTTTTATTTTGACATGATTTATATACAAATAAGTAGATGTGGTATAATTGACAAATTCGAGTATTTATAGTATATAACATCGGTGGTGTCATGATCACAAAACTTTTCAATCTATGTTACATTGATCTTCAGTTATATATCACAATTTTGTTAATTTCAGTTATTGACAAACAATCGCAGTTTCTTATTTGTACCACGTTCCTGCGTTCACGTTTCCGCAAAAAAAATGTGTTTCCTTCTTCCACTTTAACGACCCTTGTCCCGCAATTATTTTCAAAGAATTTCATAGCAATTGATGAACTTTTTAAAAAAGATGTTTGTCTCATCTATATATATGCCAGAGTAATATTGTGTTGTACACATACATGCATGTTGAACTTTTTTTAGATTTCTAAAAAAAATTAGCTGTTCAAACCATTGATTCAATGTATTCATATTATACATGTACATGTTATACGTAAAAAGAGATAATTATCATAAAACATTTCAGGAAAATTAAAACGACAAGCAATTTATTTTTTTCACACATTTAAGTGGATTTTATCATATACACATACAAAAGATAAAATAAAATGCATACATCGAATGTAACGGTGACATGTAGCTGGTTTTATCCTTGCCCCGCTTTAGTCGTTGATGGATAGCTGTACCATTAGCAATCATACCCGGGCACATCATCTTATTTTTATGTTGTCAAAATTGTATGACAGATTAGACTGTTAAATGTAATTACAACCTTTTTAGAGGCGGACAATTTAAAGCTTGGCACATTTTCTGTTGTTGAAGCTAGAATGTATACGTTCCATATATACTGCTGTATTATGTCCCGGGAAATAGAGGTAGGGAGGTAGTTGCTGAATACAGCGAGTTTCCTTGGTCGTACGATATTCCCAATGAAACATCGTATTATATCACGCTATTTTTTTTGTAAGTTCCAATGTGAATGTGCTTTTTGCACCAGTGACAAATATATTACATTTTTGCGGAAATTTCAGGGAAAATAATTTGTTACATGTAATAGCTTTAAACAAGACTTGACTGAATAAGGAATAGATTTAAAAATTTGATTTTAACCTTTTTCAAAATCAATATTTCTATCTAATAACGAATCTTTTTTTTTAATAAATACCAACAACAATAGGTCGTACTGTTGCCTATTACATGTATGTGGATAGTCACATTGTCAATCATATCACATTTCCTTATTTCTATTATAGTATACTGTTTTCATTGGCGGTATTTGGTGATATATAGTTGTTAACTTTTATATGTCATGTGGTCTGTGGTGGAGAGTTGGAAATCATACCACATCTTCTTATTTTCTTTATTTATTCTTTCTTGATATATTGATTTCCCTGAAAAGTAATAACGAAAAAGTTTAGTTGTGTGGGAAGAATCATTGAAATGTTATTTTTCTAAATTCTATTTTACTTCTATGTATGTGTATTTATTTCTCTGCTTTTACAATATTGTGTATCCTATTGAAACATGAACGCAGACTTAACTGAAAACACCTGGATTGAAAGTTTAGCAAATCTACCGACATATAAGACGAGAATCCTTTTTCGTTTGATTAGATGGACACACATTAGGTCGTAAAAACTTGTCTTTCTTATAACAGAGACATATATATACAGTGTGTATATGTCTCTGCTTATAATAATTTTGTGTTAACTAAACGTAATAACTTTAAAGTTAAGAACTTTAGATCACCGTATGGCCTTCAACAACGAGCTAAACCCATAAAGCATAGTCAGCTTTAAAAGTTCCCGAAATGACAAATGTTAAACAGTTCAAACGAGAAAACTAACGGTCTGATTTATGTACAATACTATTATATAAAACGAAAAGCAAAAATGATATACAGCAACAAATTTGAACCACAACCACTGATTACAGCCGGGGCGGATCCAGTCGTTTAAAAAGGGGGGGGTTCCAATCATATGTCTCCATTCAAAAGCATTGATCATCAAACAAAGGGGGTTCCGACCCCCGGAACACCCCCAGGATCCGTCACTGTACAGTATCCTGACTTGGGACAGGCACATCCAGAATGTGTACGGGCCAAAATTATACAAATTAAAAGAAAAACAGTTAAAAAAAGGTTTAACTCATCAGATCCAGGGGCGAATCCAGAACCTTGATGGCTGCGGGGAGGGCACCATGAAATTAAAATTAAATATTTATTTAGAGATGTATATATGCGAGTGTGGGTGGATTATCGTTTCTATTGCTCTCAATTTTTTATTCTTTTACCATTTCACTCTACTCTTTATTCTTCTGCCAATTGGTCTCTATTATATTCGTCTTAAACATGCATGAAATATATGCCACTGGACATTAAGCAACCAAGAATCAATCAATCTATTCTTTATATTTCATCACTTCTTTAAACTGTTATTTATTTTGTTGTCCAATTATTATCTTATCTGTAAACTCTATTCATACTCTTATAAATGGTTACCCATTCATAGCCTCATACATGTACATAATAATTGAAACAGGAAAAATATACCGTCATACATATATTATACTGTATGTTTTGACTCAAAGATAAATATATTAGTCCCAGATTATGTGATAAAGTATGTCTTATAAAAATACAAAAGCATTTTATTAATGATTGTATATTAGACCTTACCAATCCAATTCATTTTTGTGTGGAAAAGGGGGACATTTTTTTTAAACAAACTGTTGGTTTCCTTTGAAAATAAGAGGGAAAAGAAAATACACGACATTCAGTTTAAACAAAAATTTTATATGAAAAAAAAATTGTTGTTAGATAAAGTCATAAAAACAATGTTTGGAAAAAAAAATCACAAAAAATGGTAATGTGAGAATTTTGTTATGAAGACATATCCTATAAATCGATAATAATATTCTTGGCACTAAACATTTATTTGTACATATTCGTTACAGATTTTAGTTAGTAATTTCTTTCCTGATCAGAAGATTTCACCTGTTAATCGATCTGAATCTGTGATGTTGTATTAAAAACCAAAAGAAATTCATTCTAATCAACATGTACATGTAGTTAACGCTGTGCCCACCACCACCCCCCCCCCCCCCCCCCCACCCCGTCCACCCCACCCCCTCGATAAATTCGCCACTGACTGATCGATACAAAACAGAAAAACAACTAACAGATTCTAATCATAATTTAGGTAAATAACGACTTCCCGGTAGAGGTCTGTTAGGTTTTTTTTTTGCTATTCCATTAAGTCCCACTATTTCTGCATTGATTGATTAATAAAAAATATCGGAGTTTTAATTTTAGTTCATTTGATAATTATTTGGATTTAATTACTTAATATTAAGGCTGCGAAAAGATATAATTATGTAACTGTTTCAAAGTTCGAGTTGGTCAATTATTGATTTAAGCGAATAAGAAAAATTTATTTCATGAGGAATGAAATGCATAATGATAATAATGATAATGATAAAGACTTATGTTTCCCTGACATGTCATAAGAAGTGCACATATTGGCATTACTACAAGTACACCGTGGCGCATACGTCCTTGGTGAATTGTGATTATCTGTATTGTTTTAAAGATTGTGAGTATTTTCGTTGCATATTTGTTTTGAAAATAAAAGATACATGTATGACATGTATTGTAATTGCCTATTTAGTTATAAAATATTACTGGTACTAGTATTGTACTGCATGTATTATGTGTATCATAGCACAGACCGGCCGTGGTAGGGTTTGAGTACTCGCAGTCAATTATTTCAAGCTACTTATTTGTTTCTGTATAATACTGTCTTATATTATAGCTATTCAGCATAAGTAAAAAAGTCTTTATTGTAATAAAAGTATACATTGAAATCGACCATTTATTTGTGACGAATTCAACAGGCTTTTGTATGCTTGAATTTTATTCTAATAAAGTAGTATTGTTCGTCAATAGAAAGTAGAATAGTAGAAAGTAATTATGCTTTGCGAAAATGACAGTTTTTTTTTGTGTGGGAAGAATCATAAAAGTGTTATTTTTCTAAACATTTTTTGTCAGAGACGTCTCTGTTTTTGTTAACGTGGGCATCGTAGAAAAAAACGGATTGAAAAATTTACAATATTGTCTATCTTCTGGTATCCTATTGAAACATGAACGCGGACTTCAATGAGAACACATGGATTGAAAGTTTGCAAACGTTCCGACCAATGAAATTCATTTGAATATGTAACGCGGACTTCAATGAGAGCACCTAGATGAAATATTTTATTTAGAACAGCCAATTAATTTTTATTTAGTTATTACCGCTAAAACATAGTTAATAAAATTATATGACAGAAACATTGCGGAAATGTTTGATTTCTATTCTTGTTTTACAATGTTTATGTTAACTTTTGGTCTGTATAATTATATTAAATGCCGCAAACGTTAACATACGTTTTTTTAAATGCACTAAAAGGCGTAAGCCAGGGCCGACCGTGCGAGGGCTTAATGGCCAGTCAAGGTCGTTAAACCCACCCATCATTATCGCAGCCTGAAATTTATGTCATATTTTCATAGAATCCATGTTCATTTCTTGCAAGAATTATTTAACGTGCGGACAGCACGATAATTCCTTAGTAACCACGATTCAATTTTCGTTTGACATGTGCTGCTTTCCCACAATTAACGCATGTTTTGCACCAGTGACCGGTATTACAATTTACACAGTTTTAAAAGTTCATTGAGCTGTTGCTTTATTTACAATTTTTAGCAAGACTAAACTGTTTACTAAATGAATTCAACAAATGTCAGCATTATCAATATCAATTTCATTATTTAACAAAACATAGTTTTTAATTATAAGCTATTTTAAATGTCGGTATGACTGCAAATGCTTTTTTTTACAGAAAATATAAGATGCATCGATTCAACTTATGTACACAATGAATAATTACTGTTCCTTTTACGTGTGTGTCTATATAAAAATAACGAGTACAATAAAGGAAAACAGAAAAAAAGAGAAAAGGTAAATATACAGCGGCTCTTTTCACAAAAAAATCTTAAGAGTAAAATTACTCGTAAGTCATACACATTTCAGTATAACTTACGATCAATTTTAATCGTAAGAGTTTTTGTGAAAAGAGTCGCAGGAAAACTGTAATTCTACGCATATAATAAGGACAAATTTAGACAGAAATTTGAGTGACCATTTCACCTAACAAATTTATTTCAATCTATTTATTTTCTAATGAGTTTTTAAAAACATCTTTCACTTCTAGGGTCGAGCCAATGAGTGCAATTACCACCTTCTAATTCTCTTTCCCGTTTTTAATTTTTCGCAAGTATTTGTAAGAGACCAAACGTTACTTACATTCCACGAGTTTTCATATCAGTTAGCAATCTTTGAAACGAATATGTGAGATAAAGAGCTACTGCATTTGTGCAAATTAAAATTATGTTATACATCTAACTATTTTATTTTTAACAGATTCACAATTTTTGCACTTTATAAATCATGCATCAATATTTTTAAGCTTTTCTTTATTTACTTATATTAATTGTTCATTCATTTGTTTTAATTTTGAAGCATGTTACTTTACTAAGTATTATATTTAAAATCGATAAAGTTTGAAACAAATTAACGATAGATACATTGGGGTTGTTTTGCTTGAGTGATTAACCTGTACAAAGATCGGGTCTCAACACAGTTTAAAACGAATTAAAGCCAGTTTGAAAATGGTTTAACGGGAGCGTGGCCAATTACATTGTGTAGTTTGACACAGCTTAACCACATCTGAAACTAACTTGAATGACCGCAAGGGAATCTATTTGACTGGCATTGAAATAATTTGATATGGATTGAAATGGATTAAAAACAATTTTTAATTTTTGTCAATCTTTATCATATGTTTATTAATTTTTTTTTATTTGAATAGCGTTAATACCTTTTGGCTGATCAAGCTAAATGCCGGTTACTTGTAAAATCTAACAGAAAACCAGACATATCAACTCTGACAAAACAAAATCAGATGTGAGTTCAAGTGCTACCGGCAAGGTAATTAGTTCCTGTACCACTAGTGACACCCGTAATGTTAATCATGGCAAGTAAATATTTGACGAAAAGTTGCATTAAGTAAAGTCACAATTGATGATAAAGTATAGGACTTTATATACAGAAGTTGTTACAAATACGTAGTCATCCGTGATACTGTTCTTCATTACCAGTTCTATATAAAAAAATAAACTTATTTTTGACATCTTTAGCCATGTGTTTATTTTAGCACACTCAATAAATTTTGTCTTGCAATATTATAAAATGCTATATTTTAATTCGTGCAAGCCAGAAATACTGATAAATCATATCTAGATATTTGTTGTAGAAATCGAAATGTCTGATTCAAATTATCCGTTTATCAGATTACAACAAATACCTCGATAAAAGTTGTAAAGGAATAGGATCCTACGTAGAGAGGTATCGCTGCATTCTTTAAAACCAGTTAATTGACAGCAAACAAGGTGATAGGTCTACTTTTAAAAATTTAATTTGAATTATAACAACAACAAAATATCGAGTTTTCTCTATATGTAAATGTTATTTATAACGTGTTATAGTGTTGTTTTATTTCTCTTTGAATATTATTAACCTTCACTGTTTAGTCAATCTTTGGTAAAATCCTTTTTACGTTGCTCGGTATTTATACAACCCACCTAAGTACTTTGTATAATTGCCATTTTGTTTATTTTTGTTGACATAGTTGTTTGTTTTATAGTGATTAAGAATATAACACAATGTTGACAGCTGTACCCCAATTTTTGACATGTTTACTTATTATGTCTGTTTGTTTGTTCACAAATTGTTGTCAATATAATGGAATTTTATGCGACTGTAATACCAGTGAGAGGTTAGCTAGCTATAAAACCAAGTTTCATCCACCATTTTCTACATAAGGAAATGTTGTACCAAGTAAAGGCATTTGACAGTTGTTTTCCATTCGTTTGATGTGTTTGGGCTTTTGATTTCCCATCCGATCAGGAACTTTCTGTTTTGAATTTTCCTTGGATTTCGTTATTTTTGATATTTTACTCTTTTCTTGTATAATCGTAAAATATTTTTTTTTTTTCACGTTAAGTGATTCAAAATGTATAGTTTAGGGAATTTACTATAACATGGGAAATGCTACAGATTTCTCTGAATTTACGTTCCTTTTGAATATGCGTGACAAATGTCTTTAACTTACAGAAGACAAAAAATACCATAGAAACAACGAAAAATTATTAGTCCAAGAAAAACGGTCAACACCATACCAAACAAAAAACTCAAATCAAAGCGTTTGTAGTATGTCAGTGTCCATTTACATAACTGACCATATTTTTTGCACACCGAGCTTTAATTGTGTGATGTTGGGAACTGGTTCTGTCCGTAACTTATCTGCATTTCAGTAACACTATAAAACGATTCAGCTTATTTAACTCAGTATTGATTATGTTTCGCCCACTAAATTTAAGCAGTTACATACAAAAAAGTCCTGATGTGAAATACATTAATTCGGTGTATTGCTTCATTAGGTTATTATTTTCACATCAATCAAATTAATGACATCGTTAATTTGATTTGATTATAGTCACTATAGATGTCATCGGTTTGATAAGTTCCTTAGATAAATTATTGCTATAATTAGGATAGCTGCTTATCATATCTAAGGTAGTTGAATTATAGAACATACCTTTGTCAAAGAAACTTGCATGCTAATGTACATGTCAAAAAACCAATGCTAGGGGTGAATACTCAAAATATCATCTATTGTATAATGAGAAGAGGCAGGGTAAATAATAAACAGAGATATAAAAGAAAAACATGTGTACCTTGTACCTTTACTTGCTGTTTTTTAACAGCAACTGAATACAGTTAAACGGTTGCATAGTATCAATTTGTAATGTACGGTTATCTAAACTCTAGTCAGGCACCTGAGTGAAATAAAAGCAGAGGAAAGGATGAGTCCGAAACAATTATAGTTTAACATAACCAAGTTTATATATCAGGCAACCGCTATCAGTTGTGACGTAGGTTTTATTTTTTCCTTTATATGATTGTTGATATTTTTAATTCATACATCAAACGAGTCTCAGTTCATAATTGTAACTTTTTTGGCACACACTTGTTTATCTTTTAAGACTTTCCTTCGATTGGTGACTGTTCCACTAAAGATTATACATCATCCCCATCTGGTTTAAGTAAAAAAATTGTTTTGATATAAATTTGGCCGTTAGTTTTCTCAAATGAATTGTTTTTTATTTTTGTGGTCGGGGCCTTTTATAGCCGACTATAAGGTATGGGGTTTTCTCATTGTTGAAGGACGTACGGTTGCCTACAATTGCTTACATCCATTTTATTTGAACTTTGATGGAAAATTGTCTCATATGAATCATACCACATTTCCTTATTTTTATGAAATATGCATTTTTAGCAAAGGTGTTTTGCACGTAAGCTCGATGAAAAACGACTCTGCTTCTTTTTTGTCTATTGTGAATTTATACATTTACTCCACTAATTTAGGACATGTTTAAATAATATAAACTGTTGACCCTGAGCTATGTCTCGCCTTTTTCTTATTAAGAAAGTATAATGCAAGTGCTGAAATTGATATGGCAACACTTTTCAAAACATTCAGAGTTGATGAAGCATGACTGAAGGTGCAGGCCAAAATAACCTCCATGGTCAATGCCAATGTTTTTAAAACTGCATACCAATTGCAAAACCATTAACTTACCATCATTGGTTTCTTTTCAACTAGCATAAGACATGATCACAAACTAATACATTGTTCATGTCGCCGACGCCGACAGCCGAAACCACAAGAAACAGCACCCCTGCTTTGTCGAATCGCTACACAAATATGATAAATATCTTGAAAACCGAACAACGCAATGTATTCAACGACGATTATTTACTCCGTTTTTTAAAATCAAAACGTACTGTTGATATAATCAATTTCAGTTACATACAAAATCATGTCATTTTGTTGCAACTTGATTATAAAAAAGGCATTTGGTCTCCATGTTTATAAACATTTTTATTAATTTGCTCATTTTCAACAAATCTTACGGTATAACTATTTTAGAATAGGATTGTTTGGTAGGTTTCCTAGGTAAATAAAATGACCACCGTTTATTTGGGTCATCTTACATGGGTTTTTTTTCTTATGATTAAAAGGTGAAATCGTTATAGATTAGATTTTATTTGTTCGCAATATATTGATAAACAAAAAATTTAAACATGTCAATCTTTTATGTTTATTTGTATTTCTTTTTATTAATGATCTATCACTAAAGTAAAACATACCATTACACCGGTTAATAGTTATCAAAGGTACCAGGATTATAATTTAATACGACATACGCGCGTTTCGTCTACATAAGACTCATCAGTGACGCTCAGATCAAAATATTTATAAAGCCAAACAAGTACAAAGTTGAAGAGCATTGAGGACCCAAAATTCCAAAAAAGATGTGCCAAATACGGCTTAGGTATCTATTCCTGGGATAAGAAAATCCTTAGTTTTTCGAAAAATTAAAAGTTTTGTAACAGGAAATTTATAAAAATGACCATATAATTGATATTCCTGTCAACACCGAAGTGCTGACTACTGGGCTGGTGATACCCTCGGGGACGAAACGTCCACAAGCAGTGGCATCGACCCAGTGGTGTAAATAGTTATCAAAGGTACCAGGATTATAATTTAATACGACATACGCGCGTTTCGTCTACATAAGACTCATCAGTGACGCTCAGATCAAAATATTTATAAAGCCAAACAAGTACAAAGTTGAAGAGCACTGAGGACCCAAAATTCAAAAAAGTTGTGCCAAATACGGCTAAGGTTATCTATTCCTGGGATGTGAAAATTCTTAGTTTTTCGAAAAATTAAAAGTTTTGTAACAGGAAATTTATAAAAATAACCATATAATTGATATTCCTGTCAACACCGAAGTGCTGACTACTGGGCTGGTGATACCCTCGGGGAAAAAACGTCCACCAGGAGTGGCATCGACCCAGTGGTGTAAATAGTTATCAAAGGTACCAGGATTATAATTTAAAACGCCATATGCGCGTTTCGTCTACATAAGACTCATCAGTGACGCTCAGATCAAAATATTTATAAAGCCAAACAAGTACAAAGTTGAAGAGCATTGAGGACCCAAAATTCCAAAAAGTTGTACCAAATACGGCTAAGGTTATTTATTCCTGGGATAAGAAAATCCATTCGTTAAATCCAGTGACATTGAGAAAGATGTTGAGTTATTTAACCACATTCTGCTTCAAGTTGTTTTGTCGGGTTTTATAATCGTTTGATTTCTCTGTTTTCAATCCCTCGAATTAATAAGATAAAAGGCTGTGGCATGTGAAACATGTATTTTGATGGTTTAACACCAGACAAATCTATATTTTTGTTATTCATCTATATCTTCCTTGCCATGGCCATTGACATTTAATAAAATTCTACGTAAGCACTGATACAGAATACCAATAAACAGCTGTCATATTATTTTTTTAGAATTACAGCTGCAGTTTTTAATAAACCTCTGCATGGATCAAAACGATTTCAATAATGAACAATTTTTTTATTGAAATATCATCAACTAAAAGAGAGTGGAAATAAACTAAAATTAATCGATTAAAACTCAGAAGTCTAAAACTAATCTTAGAAAACAATGTACCTGTTATTTCATTTCACCTACACACATCTAATTTCCTGAAATGATTCTATTCATTTAATTCAAGTTGTGATTTCTCGAGATTTCTTAGTTGAATACTTAGTATACGTTTTATTATATCTATCTTTGATCTGGATTTCAATAATGGTGCCTAACTTTATAAGTATTTGCATACAGAATATGTTATATGCTATGGTGTGAAATGAAGTGATGTTATTAATTTCATTGAAAAAAAGTTCCATGTAAATAGAGCAATAATTGTGTATGGTAATTCAAGTCAAAAAAATTTTTTTTTTTACTAATGTTACTTGTTCGTGTTGTTTGTAGTGAGAAATAAATCGAAATAAATTACAGGGAAACAGGAGTTTATCGATGTTGTAATCTCATTAACCCATTTAAACGATAGAAATTAGGGTAAAACTGCAAAACAAAAAGAATTGGATAAAATCCAAAATGATCAACACCGTCATCTGCTTGGTATTAATCAACCGCCAATGAAATTTACTCAGTCTAACTTTTACAGTCAAGTATAGGACACCAATGGTTAATGTTTAGATCAGACAATAATATTTGCATTTTTAGATCAAGATAAAGGCAAACATTATTTACCAAAGTACCAGACTCTATAATAAATTCACAAAAAGGGCAACGTCCTAGCAACGTCCTAGCCGGTATTTTTTTTTTTTTGTAGTACTGTTGATCATGCATAAATTTAATATGTTTTTGATGCCTTCAGGGAAGGGTTAAAATCTACCAGCCGAAAAGTTGTAATGAAGAACAGTATTTCGTAAATTTGATTTAGAAGAAGAGACAAAAAGGTAGCTTACGTAGCTTGTATTGCTATGATAAATTTATTTACAAAAACTGAACTCCAAATGAGCAAGACCGAGAGCGTCGACAGGGAACGAGTCTCTTTTTTCTACTTTTTAGGTGAAACACTTGTTTTCATTGAAACGTGAGCATGATGACAAAGTGTCTTAGCAAAAGTGCTCTTGGTTTGTGTCTTATTTGCTTAAACGCATGAACAAAAGACTGTCAGTGTAACCATTGTTGGCACGAATCACCGTCTTCTCATTCCTTGGATCAAATGTTGAACTCAGCGATGTGGAAGTCAGTGTCATTCCTGATGCAAAGCTTGTGATAACTCAAAGATATTCTAAACTGAATTACTCGACGACCAAATTTGTCCCAGATATGCTCAATAAGGTTCAAACTGGGCTAATGGCAGGCCATGGAATAGACGTTCTGGCTTTCAAGTGTGAGATCTGGCGTGTAGATTCAAAAATATTGGTCTTGTGTGCAGAGGATGGTTGTCAAAATGAGGCAATACAGTTGAGTGCAGGAATCCCTCTGGTACCTTTGACTGTTAAAGTTGCCTACTACAGTTAAAATATCAAGATGGCAGTCATATGACACAAACCTTCATACCATTAAATACCCTCCGCCGACAGGAACTCTTTTTAGAATGTTCTTTTCTGCATATGCAGTATCAGTTTGACTCGATGCATGAACTGTAACATGCAACAGAAGAAAGCAGTTATCGTAAGACAGTGCGCGTTTCTTCATTACGCACGTATCGATATCCAACGTCTTTTCGGACGATTTCACAGAGTTCTGCTAGACAGTGCATGCGGGGAAACCACTGACTTTTCAACAACTTCTATTTACTGTTTGAGAACGGTTTTCGTCTAACAAGTCTTCTTAAGCAGTATCGACTCGAGCAGATTTTTCTAATGGTTCTCCCAACCCTTTACTTGTCTTTAACAGCATACGTGAGTTAATGCGTTCGTACAATACGACTGCTAATTGTGTGATGATGTTCCATCCGCCTGGCAATCTATCTTTGTGACATAAAGTATTTCTCATAAAGAATTTGCCATCATTCCTGATTTAAGAGTTGCAATTTCTGTAACGAAATTAAAGCTATTTCATTTCGTAACAGAATTTGTAAAACTGTGTAAGTTAAATCAATAACAAATATGGTAACAATGGTGAGGTTTCCCTTAGTTGTGAGTACAATAATGCATGTTCTAGTTAGGATTTTTACGGTAGGTAGAAACGATGGGACACATGTATGATATTAACAACGATAAACATTGTCCATATTTGTTTTTTAAATGACTAATTAGTTCCAGGGTAACATTTTTTCTAGTCATTAGTACAAGGTGGTGTGATACTTTATACATGTGTATATATCGCGTTCCACAATGTGTTTGTTTTCAGTATTCACAATGTTAAGCGTGTATTTAAATTTCTGAATGGCAGTGCATAACATATATTCCATCATCAGCGTCCGTTTCATTTTTGTCTTTAATTATATATTCTATTTGTTGTTTCACCTTGTAAAAGAAAGTTCAGTATAGTTCATTTGGCTATAGATAATTAGACATTTGTTTTATATTTTTGCAAGTCGTGTATCTATTTTAGATACATATAAGAGTTTATACCAAGTAACCAAGAAATTACTTAGACTACATTTGTTTAATTAATCGAATTACAGAATATAACTTCATCACATAATTTCCTTATTCAGCTAACATTTTATTGACGTTCAGAATTACGGTAGCAGACAAGACATTTCCTATATCAAGTGTTATTCACTCAGAGTATAAATTGATCTAATTGATTTTCCAAGCTGCGCATTGACCTCTAGATCTTAAACTATAAATCGCTAGTCGTTTGTAAATTCGTAACTATACATATGCCTTCTATCTTTACAATGCATAGTAAATGAAGAATGTATCGTTAAATGAATACAGTGATATGACTCTCAATACAAACGTACAGCTGTTTATACATCTGGCAAAATATTGTGGTCTTATGGATGCATAATTAATGTCATTGTATTGCAGGGTTCTGTGGGTTTTCGTTCACTTTGACCTAAAGAAGAGGAACATTTTTTGCAACGCTGATGCTTTGCTATACTTCGGTGAAGAAAATTTTAAGTTGGCAGTTTTGTTCAAGCATGTCAATAAAGAAATGCTCTTGATGTAATTCATGAATATGTTTTTCAAATGACATGCCTTCAAAAAATAGCCGTGCTATGTTATACCTCATTTATAAAATATAGCGTCTTATTTTTAAAAGATTTTTACAATTAAACTATATCCGTTATTAAAAGGTCAGTTAAATCTATTCATAACTGTTTATTAAATGTTGAATTTTGGCGACGCTTAGGTTCTAAAGGCAGAGAACAATGAGAATGTGGAAGCCGTTTTTGGTATAATTTTTCGGTATCAATAAAGGTTTTTAAGCTTCGTCAACTTTGCATTTGATTTGTTATTCAAATGTTTTGAGTCGAGTGCAATTGATGAGTCTTATTTCGACAAAAAAAAAACCAATCGTATGGTGTTTCAAATCAAAAGCTTTATATCTTTGGTTGGTTTTTATGATAATTCCTGTATTTTTAGGTAAGGTCTGTGAAGAAATTGTATATTGGTAGTTGACGTATGTGTCCAACTAGCCCAAACAATCATCTTAAAAATATCCTTTTTGGCTATTATGAAATTTTTTTTCTCTTTTTAATTTTTGAAAAGCAATGCTCAAATTATATCAATGTATACTATCTTGATTTTCTATGTGTTACAATATAATTTGCATTCTGTGTGACACTTTGTTTTTCAATTTTTTTGTTCCTCATTTTTTAGTGGATGAAATGAATGTGTCCTGACAACTTATAAGTCACTCTTTGATGTATTCCATATTTTGTTAACTTATGAGCTTAAATCATGCTGTTTAATTGTTTCTTAATTTGTTATCGCATGTCCTTTATAACTAAGAAAAAGGTATAGTTTTTACTCAAAACTGAATGTAAAATTGGATACTAAAATGCATTATATTGTTTACGGTGAATTAACGATGAATCAACGTTGACAATAATAATCATTTAGTTAAGCAACATTTACTACGAGCAATGTTAAATAATTAAGTCGTAATCGAAAGCTGAAAGCATTCCAATTGGATGATATTTCCTTGACCACTTGAAATCGTGCCCAGTTTTAGGTGTGTATTTTGTATAGATTTAAATGGACTTCAGAACTAAAGACAGTTACAATACGTTTTGCTGTGTGTACATACAATGCTGCCATGTCTCCAAGTCATGATTGCTGTCGTGTTCCTTTTGATATACTGCATCTTATCGTATTGGCCTAATGTCTGTCCTTTTCTTACATATAAATTGTGATTATCTCATTGATAAAGTACATTTTATTTTGTAAAGCATACTTAACTTATCATACAAAAGATTGTAAGTTCTAATGGTACAGTTATAATGTAAGACAACAATAAAATAATAATAGATCAAAAAAATTTTGTAACTTGGAACACATTTGAAGGGCAAAAGTTCCGAACACTTGAAGGCGTTTTACTGAGGTTGTTTTGCGCAAAACTCTCACATGTGGTGGATTTATCTTTGACTAAAGCTTTTAAACATAAAACTCCGAATGTTTCTACATACTTATTTATCCCTGGCTTTGAATATTTTTGGGTTTGAGCGTTCCAGATGAAGGTAAATCAAGAAAAACCCTTTGTAAAACTAAATCTATTAACAGTTATTTTCATTTACCATCATTATCTTTTTTGATTAGAATACATTTAAACTCCAAAATATGATAATGTACTTTATAAAAAAAATATTTCTTTTGACGTTCGTGATTTGATAAAAAAAAGAAGGTGTCTTAATACCTGTTAGAAGAGAAATGAATCTGTTGATCCACATAATGCTTTACTTGATTTATAAAAGATATGTGTTATTTTTTTTTTCTTTTTCAGGGAAATCTTTCAACAATTCCTGCATGTAATTTGAATGGATCTGATAACAATCTACCAAACTGTACAGACAGCAGTTTCAATTTTACATTCAAAGGAGAAACATTGGTAAGGACAACTGGACAGACATTTTTTACATATATTACACCAATTATATTCATTATCGGAGTTGTTGGAAATACATTATCTCTATTAGTGTTTCTGGCAAGAAATATGCGACGATTGCCTGCTAGTTTATACTTAGCGGCCATTTCATGTGCAGATTTGATGGCACTTTTATCATATGTGTTAATAGAATGGCTGCGTAGAGGCCTTCCAACTGCATTCGGCACATCTGCACCACTTTTTCTAGAGAGAGATGGTACATGCCATGTGATTTTGTTTTTAACATATAATTTTAGGTTCCTTTCATCTTGGCTAGTGGTTTGCTTTACAGTAGAGAGATATATCGGGGTGTGTCATCCGTTAAAACGACGTCGAAACATAAGCGATACGAGCTCATCACGTAGAGTCATTGCTGTTGTTATTCTTATATCTGTATGTGTAGCGTTATTTCGTCCATGGTTAAACAAAGAAATAAACATAGGACCAAATGAAGTGCCTTGGTGTGTGCGACGAAATGAGTACCGGCTTGTTTCATTTATTTACGATTGTATATTTTGTGTATCTATTACATTTATACCATTCCTCATCATAACATGTTTAAATGCTTTAATCATACGAAAACTAATCAGGAGAAATAAACATCATCGACGAAATCGTATCATTTCCGAGGAAAGTATCATACGGTTAGAATTCACTCTTATACTGATAGCGGTGTCCGTATGTTTTGTTGTTTTCAACACTCCTTATGCAGTTTTATGGTTAACTCATTTCATCAATTCAGGAACTGGGCATATGGATATAGGAGCAATATTAAGCAAGTCACAAAACATTCTATATTTTACCAAAACTGTATACTTCATGAACTATTCTGTCCACTTTTTTCTTTATAGTATTACAGGTGCCTATTTCAGAAAAGAATTGTTGATGTTGTTTAAATGTAAAAGTAAAAAATCGAAATCATATTACAGGTGTTCTGTACGTACGACCAGTTCCATGATTTCAAAATCGGGGGAATAGTAGTCAATTTTATCACCTGAGCTCGTGAAATATTTGTCTAATGTCATGATAACAATTCCCTATTGTCTTGTCTAATTTTGATGTACATTTGTCAATATAAATCATGGGACAGTTGTTATATCTATAATACAGTCATTAGTCGTCGGTGTGGGTCGGTTGTTCAGCTGATTTTTAAGGAGGAATTCTAGGATGAAAATTCATCTGTGTTCAATTAAATTTGGTACTTCGTAATTGCGTTGAAGCAAATGACGGTAAAATGCAAATTTGCGATTGTATCTTTGTTCTGATGGCCAGTATTTTGTTAAATCTAAACGTTGTAACGTTCATTTGTTTATAGAAATGTTGTCAGCAACCCAAACTGTAAAATGTGATATTTTTAAGGTTATCCTAAATGTATAGCGTATCTGGTTTTAGTGTCCATCTTTTCTTCTTTTTTTTTTTTTTTTTTAGTAGCCCTGACGAGAATTATGTTTGAAATACATAATGAATATAACAAAACATAGTTCCTCACTAGTTTATCAAATTAAAGCATCAACTTAGAAATCCTCATTCCTTTTATAAATAAAATGCATTATAGATTGTAAGGTACTGTTATCGTCCTCTACTGGCATATATACTTACTGTAGATATTGATTTCCAGAAATAGTTTCAATTTAAAATGAGTAAAGGTAGATGTCAATAATAACGTTACTACGCTGTCCTATATTGAAAAGGGAAAATTTGCATGAATGCTCGGTGTTAACACATTTTATACAGAAAGAATGTATGTGTCCTCCAGGAACCGATGATTGTCGTTGCTTGCTGTCTGCAGTAGTTTTTTTTATTTTTATTTTTTTAAATAATACCATTAGTTTTCACTGATTTGTTTTCATATTTTATGATCTCTAGGCAATTTACTATACTTGTGATCTTGAGTGATTGACATCCTGCTTCATTTGTTCATTGCTGTCTTTTGGCATTCACACCACAAATCCTTATGACAACATTGACATGTAACAAACAAATTAATTCAAAACAAATCACTAATGTTTTAGTAGTAATTTCAATAGAAACAAACCGTAATACTCTGTACTAGTTTAAGTAGAACCAATTTCTGTTACACTTTCGTATAGATATAGTAGAATTGTTTGTTAAATTCACTGTGATTACGACTCACTGAAAATGTCTACATTCTATTTTTGTTATCCCCTATGTATTCAATATTGAGTATATTGTCCTAAATGAACAACCAATAGTTACCAATAGTTACCAATAGTTACAAATAGTTACCATACAAAATGACAATATGTACAACAACATAGATGTATGAAACATTTATTGAATAATTATCATATGACAATTTACTTTCAAATAAAATTACATTATATATGTAAGGATACCCTTCATCGAATATTTGACTTTTTTAAAGAGCTTCATTTGGAACGATTTAAGCGTTTAAAATCTAAAAAGGACAAATTGTGAACATAAAGAGAATAGAAAGCACTTAGAACCCATTTGTCATCCTTTTTTCCAATTAAATAAGTGACCATTTCTTAAATGCAAATTCAATAAACTTATAAAAACGACGATTTGTTAAAAGTACGAGTGATAATCTAAAATTTTATGATGAATGCTTTTAACAAACACTTCAAATTTTTATGAAACTATTTCATTTGCATATTACTATTTATGACAAATAGAATTGCATATGATCAAATTATCAATAGCTTTCCTATGGTGGATGCAATGTGACCATTTCACTTTGTATTATAACGGGGACATTGTGTTATCTTAATTATCATACAATTGATTAATGTTGGTGTTCATCAGATTATAAAAAATGTTTTCTGCTGAATATTCGTAACCCCTCCGTTTAAAATATTTATCATAGCATATTAAAATATCAAAAAAAAACATAAATGTCCCCTCTGTAATGTATCTGTGTGTATGCAAAATATTTAACTGTTTTCATATTTGACGAAAACTCAATGTTTTGTCTTCTGGCGTCGATTTTAGTAATTTCATTTGTAAAATTATTGCAAGATGCGATCTATTGTATTCTTTCTGTCACATTTTACAGAAATATTTGTAGGTATCCATCCAGTTTAAAGTCAATATATTTTAAGCATTCAATGTTAAATATCAATGAAAGTTTACAGACCACCTGATCAATAGGAATACAAAATAATACCAGAAATAGTTGAAATAAATATGTAAATTTTGCTACAAATGTTTTAATCTACCTATGATTTTTATTTTCGCTATGTCTCAGCTTGATAATGTTATCATACTAGCTATAAAACTACACAGTTCAATTACAAATTGTAATACATCACTATGCCAAGGTTTTCAATTCAATTATAGATGAAGAAATCTTCTGTTCTACTTAAGGTATGTCAAACTGCTTATATATAGTTTGAATAGTTTATTATATAATTTATACATTGGCTTATTTGTTTGCTGTTATTGTGTTAAAAGTAGTTTATAGAATTTTAGAATAAAATGTAAAATGTTGTCTGTAAGTGTGTTTTTAGCTAGCATGAAGGTATGTTAAACAGTTTTATTAGATTTTTTAACAAATTGCATCTGCTGGAATAAGATAACGTACAAGAGGAGCAGTGAAATTGCACCTTAAATTAAAAACTCTTATATGTCTTATATGTCCATCAGATATTTATAAAATATATGTCTGTCATGTATTAATAACGAAATTTTATATAGGTAGTCAAATTTTTCAACGAAGAAAAGTGCAAAAATTATTTTCAAAGTGAGGAAAATGTTCCGTTATTTGTAGATAAAAACATTCTCTCACCAAAATCTGCAAATATATCTTTGAGTTATACATTGTTCATATTTCACTTTAACTTAAAATGAAAACAAAATTATCGATTAAAACGGACTGACATTGTAAATAACATTTGCGCACTTCAGTAAAAAAAATTGTATTGCATTTCCGTATGAACGAAATTCATATTAATGAGACAATATTGACAGCTAAAGTAGATCCAGTGATGGCCTTTTTAAATATTCTTATTTCTGATTTAAAACACACAGTTTTGAGTGATCCTTTTTCTAAAGGAATTCATTTTCAAAATAATCAATTTTATAAATTGATACTACAACTCACAATACAAGGAAACGTACAGGGATGATGAAGAATGTTTGCAGTTTACATTCGATACATACAGTTGCCTTCATTAATTGGTCTACATTTTTTAAAGTTGTTAAGTGGCAAAACATTCTATATAACTATTATAGATAATAACGTTTATCTGGTATTTCTCATTGTTTTGAGTTTATAAGTAAAGTGTTTATCGACTGTTTTTACTGTGGAATACGGTATGTTTTTATATCAGCACAATAAGCTTCAGCTTACTTTTAGTAAGTATGAACCCTCTTTGATAATGTATGTTTTAGGATTTTTTTTACCAGCACCTTTGTATCATTGTGTTTATACCGGTATACAAGAGTAAGTGTTTTGTCTTTAATGTGTCGTTGATTGCAGATTTGCTGGATGTATTCTTATCTCGACTCCGAGGCGATTTATTTTTGACAAATGGAATAAACACCTGTTGTGTATCAAATGTTAACTTTTAGATTTCGTATTTATTTTCCCCTGGTGTCTTTAATCATTATAATGGTGTTCTTGCAAGTCTGAAGAGAAGAGTTTAAAGATGTTAAAGGTGTTTTTGTCTTTCGGAGGACGGAAGATTTTATATTAGCATCTAATACAGTTTATACGCTTGTACCTCATCAATGATGAAAGTGCTGGTTTCATAGATTTAATTAGAATTGACAAGAGATTCATCTTTACTTAGCGTTTGTCGATGATCTAATCAACAATCAATCTATACCACAAATCAGTTTATTGTGTCAACCTACAGATTCTATTAGTATAGTTAAAAAACATAAATGTAACCGTAGATTATCGATGTTCAAATCTAATCAAACGATTAAGAAAACAGATCAAGGTATATAACAAAACTAGGAGAATCGTATGAGACACGCGAGACAAGATGCGTTGACAGATTTAGCGTCTCCTGTTAGGCATGCATCACCCGCCGATAGAATCAACACTCAGTTATTGATATCAACAGCACCATATGCGCAGTTCTGCATGTTATATAATAAATGAACGCAATCATTTCTGAATTAACAGTACTAGAAAGGAGGACACTCCTGCCAATGAAGTCCGTATAGCGTGAACAGGCACGGACAAAACGTATAAATTGAGATATGGAAACGTCATACGTTGCGGGAAGGATATGTTACTGCTGAGAAAGAAGAAGTACATAAATCGTTTTATCAGATCTAGTTTAAATATATTCAATCAGTTGATAAATACAAAAGACAGATTTCATATTATTAAGACTAACAAGCTATTCGGAGCTTGTAATTCTTGACTTATATACAAAAAAAAGAGATGAAAGATACCTATGGTATTTTTAAAACTTACAGGTCAGATAAAAACTGACAACGCCATGACAAAAAACGAAAATCGACGAACAGAAGAACAAGTCCACAAAAATATATATAGAAAAAAATAGATTGAGCAACAAGAACCCCACATATCAAATAAGACAATTGATATATTCCTACTCAAATTATTCAATTTTCATAATTAATTTGTTAATTAATATGTATTTATGTATTACTAATTATTATTAAGAAACGACTAAAGCCAAAATTTTGAAACCCGAGGATGCTATGTACCGCAACACGTGAAGCGCTATTATCCAAAAAGGACAATGCACAACAACTTCACAACACACGTTGATAATAAAAGCAAACATTAGATATCTTAATTGTTGTCTGACGAATGTTCTATAAAATACGTAATTATTGGTAAAGTTGCAAGAAATTTAACATTGTTTAATACATAGTTGGAACTAACATTACCATTAATACACAGGGTAAAACTTATTCATATTGTTTATATTTCGACTCAAAAAGACATAGTTACATGGATTGTTTCTAATTGCATCAAGGTAGGTGAAGTGTCCGATTTTTTCGAGTGTATTGGTCACTTTGTCGATTGTAGACCGGGGTTTTTTCAAGCATACGATCAAATCAATTTACTCTTATCTCGCAATTATGTCAGTTTTATGAAATACTTCTCAATTTGTTTTAACTTATATTCATTTTTTTTTATTACAGTTGAGGATTATTGTCATCTTATTTATTATATATTTTAAAAGCAAGCTTTTTAAATCGTCTGAGTACTAGAGTTATATTATCTTCAAATCTAGGAGAATCGTAATACAAGTCAGGAATATGACAGTTGTTATCCATTCGTTTGATGTGTTTTTTTTTTTTTATTTTTCCATTTGATTGGGGACTTTCCTTTTTGAATTTCCTTCGGAGTTCAGTACTTTTGTGATTTTACTTTTTTCATACATACATTATATATTCTGGTTAATCATAAACAAAACATCAAAGATACCCATTTCTAGTATGTTGCTTCCGTATATTTGGTTGTTCTTTGCTGGTATTGGAAGAATATGGAAATATATATCTTCTCTAATGTATATTGTCATATATAACTTTGAAAACAGATAAAAAAAACGATTTTAATTAGATTAGCATGGCGTGTTGTTACTACACAACCAACTATTAATAATGTCACATCGGATTCATCTTTACAATGATAAAAGAAAGGCAAAAGATACCAAAGGGACATTCAAACTCATAAGTCGAAAATAAGCTGACAACGCCATGAATAAAAAAGAAAAAGACCAACAGATAAACAGACAAACAGACAAACAATAGTACACAAAACACAACATAGAAAACTAAAGACTGAGTAACACGAACCCCACTAAAAACTTGAGTGGATCTCAGGTGCTCTGGAAGGGTAAGCAGATCTTCCTCCACATGTGGCACCCGTCGTGTTGCTCATATTAGTACAAATCAGGTAATAAGTCTAATTCGGTAGGTCACATTTAGAAAAAGGGGACGGGATTGTAGGCATTAGGAACATATCCGCTATCATCTGTGAAACGAATATTCCGTAACGGTCAAACAACTCGTAATGGCGTCCGTAAAATTTATGAAGGGAAAATTTCAACTTCACCACTTGGAACTCTACAGGTTTACAGTATCCATCATTCCAATTGCTGGATAGATAAAACAAATTAACATTTATAAAACTTGTCTTCGTTTTCTGCCAAACATTTCACAAATACTCTCGTACTATAGATGTTACTTAGACAACCTATACGATTAAACGACGATTTTTCGAGGAAATGTGCGTATACAGCTTTATCAAATTCGCTTGCAGTAACTGTTGTGTTTGTACTTTTTGTTTTTGTTTGTTAAAAAAGTCTTATTTGATTTTTTTTGATTTTTTTCGTTACGTCAATACATTTATGGATCACATTTGAACCTATGGAAAAATTGTTTATTAATTCAATAAAACCTGGACGCCACTCGAAAAAAATCGATCTGTTTTCGAATAACTAAGATGTATAAAAAGCAGTTTAATATCAAAATGACCTTATTTATCCAATTATTTTTTATAACCGAATTTTATTGGTTTTAATACTCGTTTGTGTATTGAAATGGCGTTATGTTACTTTTTTATTAAGAGTTTTAAGGATAAGTTCAACTTGTAAACTTCAAATTCTATGTGGATAATGATAGATTTTTTATTACTTATACAAAACTGCCTCTTAAATTTATTTTAAGCCCCGGTTTTACGTCATACCTGAACAATGTCTGTTTGTTTACATTATAAAATTGAGAATGGATATGAGGAATGTGTCAAAGAAATAACAACCCGACCAAAGAGCAGAAAACAGCCCATGGTCACAAATGCATCATTTCCACAATAGATAATGTACCTACTGGATGTAAACCTGTAAATGAATTCAACAGTGTTATCAAGATTGATATGGCTGAGGTAAAGTTGTAGGCAAGCTATTCTAATAACTTTTGTTTTTTTATGTATTAAAATGATATATAATTTTGTCTGCAATTTTCGATACAGCTTAAACAGCCTCTTGTGTAAGGATGTGTTTAAGTATTTTGAATGGTCGGTTACATGTTGACATACTAACTAATTTGAGACAGAAATATGATCGATTTTATGTGTATGCTTTGGTTTTTCCGTTCTCCATTCACATCATCATCCACGTACGCCAAAAAATCCATGTTCTTATTTTCATACCTATACCTTTGATTGTATATTGATATTGTAGTATATTTTACTATAATAGCTTAAGTATACCTCAATAGAACAATTGAGCTTTGCAGGGAAAATAGAATGAAACATATAGTGTGTATATCTTTTGTAAAACAGTTGTTCGTGTAACAAGACAGTACAGTTTACAGATTGCCCAAAACGAACCCAGAGAATCTTTTACATTAGTAAAACTTTCTGGAATGACGAAGTATAATAATCAGGAAAGAATATGTGAGACAAAGAAAAGGCATTTAAAAAAACAAACAGAATAAGTGTGCGACAAAAAGCTAGAACAGAATTTTCGACTGATAAAAGAATAAATGATAATAGATTACGTTACAATGATATAATTTACAAATCGAAGTTTGCTCTTTGATATAGTCTACGGATTGTCAATGAAAATTCTTGGAGGACCTTTAAGATAAACCCCAAAAAGAAGGAAAATTTTTCAATTGAGAGTTGTACAGACTGTGGTCATCTAACATATGACAAAAAAAATGGGAATCTGATTTGTCTAATTTGTTTTGAAACTTTAATACGAACTAAGATGATGCCATGTACTTACTTTGGTGACGGTATGCATAGCTACTAGAGGACAATATGTTAGACTCTTCTTTTGAGCATATTAAAATTTTTAATGAAACACTTTCGATCAAAAGGAGTGCAGAAGGTTGTTTTTATGATAAGCTTTTAGACGGAAAACCGTCATGTGTTCACCTTATTTATGATATTGATTTTTTAAGAATCATGGTATTACTTCTGTGTTACACTTACTATTCCAATTGTGTTTCGAATCAGGGAGAGTACCGTCTTAAGTCATCTTCACAATAGCCTGAAACCGAAATCGAAACTGAGATGAGATTAGACCAAAACCAAAACCATAGTTAGTGCATGGAATGAGTTAAATATTTTTTTATATGAATGCACCCAAGCAAGAACAAATAACAATAAATATGTTCTTGCAGTGACAATGCGTTTATAACTCTTATCTGAATCTAATTTGCAGAACTCAAAAGTGTAGGCGCGTTCGGCAAAATAGATATAAAAAAAACATTATCATACATTTTATATGTTCTTATCTGCTTGTGTTTGCTTTTCTTTGAGGTTGGAGTTATTTGTAATCCATGTTTACAAATAGGCAATTTCCCTCTTGATGTGCTAGGTTGTGGTTCTAATGGGATTGCTTGGTCATTCTTGTCCACAACTGTAAATCAAATTATTTCATAGTTTTTCTTATATTTATCAAACAAATATTAATTGGAAAATAGAAACTCAATAACATACAGCCTCTATCCACACATCATTCTTAGAAGCAGATTTCTAAAGAACGTGATAACGACTTTTTTTAAATCTGGAGTCTCCGCTTGTGCAACATTCTCATTTTCTGTAAAGTCACATTTATTTTATAAAAGAGTATGTTTTTCGTTTATTATTTTGTAAATAAATCAGGCCGTTAGTTTTCTCGTTTGAATTGTTTTGCGTTTGTCATTTTGGGGCCTTTTATATCTGACTATGCTGTATGGGTTTTGCTCATTGTAGCAGGTCGTACGGTGACATTTGGTCTCTTGTGGAGAGTTGTCTCGTTGGCAATTACACCACATCTTCTTATTTTTATATAAAACAAAATAGAAGAAATATAATATCTATAAGCTTTTAATAAAAATTACAGTGTAATAATCATAATTGTCAGACTGGAATTAAGAGAGAAATTGTGTTTTATTTATTTACCATTAAAATCAGTGTCAGTTCTCAGGAATGTTTTACCTTTAAACGTTAAAACTCAATTCGATAGTTATCTTTTAATGAATTATATTTTTCAAACAAAGTTGCTGCAAATTGTTTTTTTTTTTTTTTCATAATTCATTATATATATAGACGCAAAAATCCTATCATAAAGTAATATAACAAAAATAAGTCCTAGGAAAATTCAAAACGGAAAGTCCCTCATCAAATGACAAAATAAAGGCTCAAACACATCAAACGGATAGCAAATAACTGTCGCATTCCTGACTTATGGAAGGGCAAATTATATCGTGTTAGAAACACAGTGATTCAAATATAAAGTTCTCTCAAATTGATATCAACAACAAGCGTGAATTTAATGACAACATATTTGATACGTTTGGAGAATTAGTTTTTTAAAGACACATAATCAGCATTGCAATTGAAATTGAATGTGCTAATCTTTTATGAGGCAGACTAAATCCAGGAGGTCTCTAAGAAAACATGTTCCCTCAACTTTACGTTGTCTGCTTCATATCTTGATGTTCATCCAGAATAAGACGATGACAGTCGGTTGAGAACTCAACTTTATCATCAAATTGTTTTCAATTTGTCTAATCCTGAAATTTCACCTTCTATACAGCAGCATTTAAACAATGCTTTTATATCAATTGGTTGATAGTTGTTTATCTAACGTCCAAACCACAACCAATGAGCAGTTAACACTATAGACATTATCTGCAATATATGGGTCGCCGAGAAAAAGGCGAGAAATTTAGGACTGCAAACAGGAAAATTGAATATGTTGGATAAGGTAAGACATTTTTCACTGCACATGTTGCAACAGGTCTCACAGGAACCCCTCATAGAGTTGTTACAAGGGTTCATTATTATTCATGCACTCTCTGGTCTTCAATGCTCTTCAACTTAGTACTTTATTAGGTGTTTTTTACTTTTCTGATTCGAGTGATAATTATTAATCTTTTGTAGACGAAACTTGCGTCTTGCGTACAAAATTTTAATACTTCATTTACAATCATTGGGCTGATGCCACTGCTGGTAGAGGTTTCCTCTCAGAGGGTAACCTACTAAGAAGTCAGCACTTCTGTGTTTCAAAACCTTGTTTGGTTGTATCCAGAGTTCCGGTAACCAGTGCGGTCTTATGTGTATATAACGGTATATTGATCCCGCCCCATTAAATGTTCGAAAGTGAAAAATGTAATGGGATAGAGTTGCAGCCAAGAATAGGTGTGTTGCGTTTTAATAAAATGTTAGTAAAAAAACTGGTCTAAAATTTAGAGAGTGATGTGGCACACATAAGAGAAGTCATCTCAAGAATAAATACACCATAACTTTAAAAATACAGAAAGGCATACATCTCAACACGGGGAAACATTCTACGGCCTCCACATAGCACGTGAGACAAACTCCGTTAATTTAATACTTTACCCAATTTGACATTTACCATACATGGCAGTTGTTATCAAATAGTTCGTTTCCATGTATGTTGGCGTTTTTTTCTGTTGCACTTCAGTTATAACCCGGATTTGTTTTCTTTCAATCGATTTATGACTTTTGAACAGGGTATACTACTGTTGCCTTTATTTACCATACACCGTTATTAAATGGCATTCTCACAATTAACCACTCGTGAACTATACACCATTTGACATTTACCATACACAGTTCTTAAATGTCATTTTCACAATTTACCAATCATCAGTATACCGTACCCCATTTGCCATTACCATACACTGTTGTTGAATGTCATTCTCACCATTCGCCAATCATCATTGTGCTATACTCTGTTTGACATTTACCATACACTGTTGTTGAATGTCATTCTCACCATTCGCCAATCATCATTGTACTATACTCTGTTTGACATTTACCATACACTGTTGTTGAATGCCATTCTCACAATTCGCCAATCATCATTGTACTATACTCTGTTTGACATTTACCATACACTGTTGCTAAATGTCATTTTCACCATTCGCCAATCATCATTGTACTATACTCTGTTTGACATTTACCATACACTGTTGTTAAATGCCATTCTCACCATTCGCCAATCATCATTGTACTATACTCTGTTTGACATTTACCATACACTGTTGTTGAATGCCATTCTCACAATTTGCCAATCATCATTGTACTATACTCTGTTTGACATTTACCATACACTGTTGTTGAATGCCATTCTCACGATTCGCCAATCATCATTGTACTATACTCTGTTTGACATTTACCATACACTGTTGTTGAATGTCATTCTCACCATTCGCCAGTCATCATTGAACTATACTCTGTTTGACATTTACCATACACTGTTGTTGAATGTCATTCTCACCATTCGCCAATCATCATTGTACTATACTCTGTTTGACATTTACCATACACTGTTGTTGAATGTCATTCTCACCATTCGCCAATCATCATTGTACTATACTCTGTTTGACATTTACCATACTTAGATGTCATTATCATCATTTTCATTTCTACATTGCATATTTCTTTGTACACCACCATCCACTTTTTAATAGAGGTTTAAATGATTAAGGCACGTAACAAAGCTTGTTTTGGTGTTGATATTTGATGATATTTGTACTATTTTGTTTTTAAATATCTGAATGATTGTCGTGTCTGTGGATTTTCCAATAGTGTCCTATTCCTTCTTGTGATAAGTTGACTTGATGTTTAGATACACTGCAAGTGATGCATGGCGGGAAAGGCTTACCCTGTCAATGCAATTGGTGATGCTGTCTTTATATTCCTTCATTGTTACCTTGATTTGTGTATTCTAAATGGAATTGCAAACATTTAAAATCGTTAGTCACCAGTTACGGCGTACGTTTAAGCGTTGTTTACTTGATATCTTATATAATTCTTTGAGTAGAACATACACGAATTAATAGTAAAGTTACATTTCTGTAAAATGTGATTCACACTGAGATTACATTGTCATTTTTTCAACAAACAATCACATTTGTTGAAAAAATGACTATGTAATCTCAGTGTAAATCACATTTTACAGAAATGTAACTTTACTATTGACTCTTGTATTTTCTACTCAAAAAATTATACAAGAAATCAAGTAAACAACGCTTAAAAGTACGAAGTAACTGGGAACCAACTGTGCCCCTCTTCTTGCCGACTTGTTCCTTTATTCATATGAGGCTGACTTCATATAGGAACTTAAGAAAGAAAAGGAGTTAGCAGTATCCTTTCACTTTACTTTCCGCTATATAGATGAGATTCTCTCACTAAATAATTCAAAATTTGGTGATTACATTGAACGCATCTATCCAAACGAACTTGAGATAAAGGATACAAAGATACAGTTAAGTCTGCCACATATCTTGACATCAACATTGCGACATTCCAACAGCGCTTGCATAAGGAGTATATATGTCCCAGTTGATACGATATTCCAGGGCTTTTATTTCCTATCATGATTTCCTTGGTAGAGGGTTGCTGAAGGAAGCTATTAACCTAAGAGTTCTAAGTGGTGAAGTTGAAATCATCCCTTCGTAAATTTTACGAACCCTATCACGAGTTGATTGACCGTTATCGAATATCCGTTTCACAGAGTATATCGGATATGTTCCAAATGTCGTATCTACAATCCCGTCCCCTTTTCCCCCGAATGTGACCTACCGAATTAGACTCATTACAGGGTTTGTACTAACACGAGCAATCCGACGGGTGCCACATCTGGAGCAGGATCTGCTTACTCTTCCAGAGCACCTGAGATCACCCCCCGTTTTGGTGGGGTTCGTGTTGCTCTGTCTTTAGTTTCCTATGTTGTGTTTTGTGTACTATTGTTTGTCTGTTGGTCTTTTTTCTTTTTTAGCATGAAATTGAATGTCCCTTTGGTATCTTTAGCCTCTCATATATGTACGGTATTTTTTAGTGTAACAAATATCGTAAAATTTATCCATTTTGTCAGCAAATATGGACAACATAACATTTTATCGAAGCGTTTTCTAATACATTTTTGCATGCACAGGTATACTTTTCTTATAGTCTATCTGTGTTTTAAAAGTTTAAATTTCAACACTATATTGTCATCATTGTTATGTCACATAGAAGGAACATGCAGAAGTACTTGTTAACGTTAAAACATGACCAAATACAGATGATGAAAGAAAGATAACTTTGATTTTACTGAGGACAGACGCATTGATTTTACCAGTAAAATAGAAAATACAACAAATAAAAACTGTATACCTTTTCCAGGCGAAATATACTTAAAAATTATCTTTTTAAATAAGTTCGAAGACATATCAATATAAAATGTTCGTGTTGAGTATGTGGACATATAATTTGTTTTAATTATTTGTGTTTCCTTGATAGCTTAAATTTTTGGTACTTCTCTTCGATTTAACTGATTATGAGTCTTTGACTTGTGATTGAACTTTTTTTTGGGATGTTCATGTTTTCCATTGTTAATGTTACTGAAAAGATAGTGTAATCTAGTGCACATGTTGTTGCATTATATGGTGCGAACTGGAGAGATATCATAAAAGATCACAAAATTTCTTTCTTGGGATGTTCAGATTTTCCATCGTTACCATTACCGACAAGATACTGTGGTCTATCGCAACTGTTGTTATATTATATTGTTAGAACTGAAGAGATATCATAATAGATCACAATAGTTCTAACTTTACATCGGCATATTCAGGAGGATACCTTGTATAGCTATTTAGCAAAAACTAATCTTCCGCACCTTTTTTAACCAACCTTTTTATGGTTTGAAATTCGAGAATCCTTTTTATTATTTTGAGATAAAATTAACATATTTCTATGTTTAGATTTTCTTCCTTTATGTCATTATTATATTTGTTTGGTTTGATGTGGTTGCTTCTTTGAATAGTGACGAGATATTCATGTTTAATACAACCGGCCAAGACTTTCTTGGAATTGCGATAAATAATTGCTGACTATTTGTTTACAATTTTATTATCCCTATCTCTCTCTCTCTCTCCCTCAATCGGCCTCGAATAGGTTAATATATTACCAATTATCCATTGCAGGAGACACCAAATGGAAAATCTGGTGGCTTCGAATGGGTATTGCTTAAATAAAACTTCGTTAAAGGTGTAAAATTAAGAAATAAAGAAGAACGGAGTAACATCACCCTATGCAGTTTTAGTTGAATTATTTCACAGGGTATTATGTTTAATCGTATGGTCGTAAAGTTATTAACATATATCTTTTAAATTGTACGTTCTGCATGTTCAGCATGAAGTTAATAATTTTATCATACGATTAAAAACAAAGGTGAGAAGCAATACAAATTCACCATGAACAAAGATAAAAAACAACAATGAAAAACCTAACACAGAAAAATAAAGATTAAACAACAAAATTTACACCATAAATAAAGATAAAACGGCGATAAATTAAGGCGACAGTAGTTTACCGATGTTCAAATCCGGTTAATCTATTACGAAGAAACAAATCAAGATACAAAACAAAATATATCTTGTTCTTTATCAGTTGTGTCGCTTTGTTTGAAAATGATTTATTCAAAGTTTTAACGAAAATGTTTCATTTGGGTACGGACTGCTATGTTTTCATTATACTTTTTTAATTTTTTGTCAATATATTGAATGTCTGGGTATTTTATGCTAACATAATTATCTGCAGAAGGCTAGTCTATACGACGATCTAACCTATCCTTAGTTGATAAAAATTAAATATTATTATCCTCTATATAAGAGTTTAAAACCTTTCTGTCAGTCATTTGTAAGTGAATTATCTCATCAAAGATACCAGGATTAAAATTTTGCACGCCAAACGCGCGTTTCGTCTACAAAAGACTCATTAGTGACGCTCGAATCAAAAAAATGAAAACGGCCAAATGAAGTACGAGGTTGAAGAGCATTGAGGAACACACGATTCCAAAAAGTTTTTTTCAAATACAGCTAAGGTAGTGTATTCCTGGGGTAGAAGAAACCTAAACTCGCAGTGACTTCGACTCAGTGGTTATAAATACACTCATCATAGGTACCAAGATTAAAATTTGGTACGCATGAAAAGACTCATAAGTGAGCTCAATTCAAACATTTAAAAAGGCCAAACAAAGTACGACATTAAAAGATTGAGGACCAGGATTTGCCAGCTCAGATTATCTATTCCTTGGGTAAAACATTCATGGTATTTCGAATACTCCCGATGGTATCATAAGACCATTACACAGTACCTTTGTATAATTAAACAACAGGACATTTTTTTATCCAAATTTGCTGTGAATTATTCTTAATTAATGTCTTCTTCGTGCATAGCTGATTCCGTTTCTGAGGTGAGCTTAACTTTTGGTCCTTTTTTGTTTTATCAACTATTCAACGTTTGTATTAGGTTTCCGATTTTCGCATATTTCGGCTGGGAGCATCACTGAAAACACATTATTTGGATTTTGTGCAGCACAGTTGGAATCGTTGTTTTAATTGGTAATACTTTCATTTACCTTACGTCAATAAGAAAATAAAGAGACAGAAATATTGTTAAATGATATAGAATAACATAACTGTCAAGATACAAAACTTCATATGCTAAATGTCTCATTTAACAATCATATAAGTTTTGCTCGACTATTGGAAAAATTAACTTTTATTTTGTATTCTTTGATCTTCATAACCTTCTCATGCATTATCAATCTTGATTCAGTGTGTTACACTTTGTAGATCACTCTTTCAAAAAAACTGATTTCAATTCAAAATACACAGAGCTACAATTATCAAAATTCTAGATATAATTTGATTGGCAAAATACTGAAAGAAAGGATGTTGAATATATAAACAACCATCTATATTGTGTATCGTACCCAATATCAGAGGACGCTTTCCGAATTCTATTGTTATAAGGTATTCAACAGTTGAGTAAGGACTTAACACCGTTCATTCTATCAAATTTAATACTATAAACTCTCGAGTTCAGTTGATTTGTTTGATATCTAATGAACTGTGTCGGAATATTTATAGTGCAAATATAAGTAAAGACGTCTTCATGAAAATTTATACATCAACATGATGAAGGAAAATGAGTTTAGTAAAAATGATATATAGATTGGATTATTTTAAAGTATCTATTTACACAGTCTTTTGGACATACGAACAAAACCTAAATCATATAGTAAGCTTCAAAAGATCCTGTTTAATTTCAGCAAATAAGACATTTAGAATTACCATTTCATCCATAGAGTGACAAGATTTAATCATTTTAGTTAATTTGATTGATTTGGTATAATTGCCAATGAAACAACTATTTACATAATTTGAAATGAAGTGGATATATCAATAATAGGCAACAGTACGACCTTCAATAATGAGAAAAACCCAAATCGTTGGCTATGAAAGTCCTAATTTTTAGCAAAACAATTTACGAAAAACAAATATGACAGACAAGAACCAACGAATACCACTTAACCACAGGCTCTTGACTTGGGACAGACACACTTCAAATGTTTGAAGGCGCATTTCTCCCTAAACATTCTAAACCTGGGACAATGATTTAACGGCACAACACAAGAACAAAATATGCAAAACAATACACGTAAAAACTGCAAAATACGACAACCACTCAATTACAGGCTGCTGACTTAGGACAAGCACATATATAATTTGGCGGGGTTAAACATGTTTACCGGCACCAAACCCTCCACTTAACATGGGACAAAGGTAAAACAGTACAGGTTGCAATTCTGTAAAAATAGACAATGCAATTTGCCATAGGAACTCCCTTTGCGGCTAAAACTGTGCCACTTATACTACGAAGTATATTGAAAAATTATATCCCAGAACGGACAGTTGATATGCACTACTATTTTATTCAAAGGTCAAAATATAGGGCTGTGCGGCATATTTTCAACATTTATATGCTGGATTGAAGACAATAGTTTTTTAGTTTTTATTAGTATCATTGTTTTTTAGTTATGATTTTTAATAGAGTAGAAATTGTTTTTTTATTAATTGCACTTATATTTTTGCAAGTTTATTTTTCATCGTTAATTTTCAATATAATTATGTTGAAATAAAGTTTCATTTTCGTCTCTTAAGATTAGTTAAAGATAACAGTATTTTCCAAAGAATTTATTACAGTGTAGAAAGTTAATTGTTAATCTTAACGGGATTCCTAAATTTTATGACACCTTCAGTAGGTCAGTCTAGTCAGTTAGAGTTCAAATAATAGTCGTCTGCAAATGCAGCTGTGGTGATTTAATTACTTTGTTTTGATCATCTTTGGGAATCAGGTTAAATTAGTGTGAAATTTTATGTCTAATGTTCAGACGTAAACAGATCGTCTTTATCATGCGATAAGTTAACATCGAAAACAATGTTGTGAAATTGTAATACGCAATGATTTTAAATATTGTAAATATTGGATTAAAACGTAGTTATTAGCAAACATTCGAGTTAGTTATATGTTATGGATATAATAATGCTATTGGTATAACATTATCGTCGAACTCCCAAATCCCAAATCGTCGAACTTTATATGAACAATTTATTCCACTGCACAATTCAAATCGTCTCCGCAACATTTTGGTAGCAGAGCGTGGTTCAATGAACTGTAATCGTAATCGTTTTGTGAAATAAAATGAGTAATTGGGATTTGGAAATAGAAGCAGTGGCAAGCGAGGGAGACAAAATGGACGAAACCGTTATTGCTAAACCGGACTAAAGTTTACAATTAGAAGATCTGAAGAAGGAAAAAGCCAAAGCAAAATCGGCATTCACAAAAACTATACATTCATTACTACAAATTCTTGAAGATTTTCCGGATCGTGAAGAAATAAAAGTATTTCAAGAGAAACTGATAAATGCAGAAGAAAAAGCGATGGATATTATGGGAAATATTTATGATGAATATAAGCTCAAGAATGATATTCTAAATGTGAAGAAAACAACAAAAGAGATGGAAAAAATGGAAGAGGAATTTACGGACGCAGAAAATGAGTGTCATGATTAATTGATCGAGAGTAAGGTTGGGTCAAGCGTTGGTTCTAGTGTATCGAGAATATCGAAACGAGCTTATGTGAATTCCGGAAATAAAGTGGAAAGTAAACCTATAAATAAAGAAAAGGAAGTTAAACCAGAATTTTAACAAACTACGAAAGAAAAAAATAACGACAAGCAATTAAATGAAACGAAATATAGTTCAGAATTAGGACAGGATATGTGGAAACAGTTGACAGAGTTTCAATACTGGTTTTCACAGGAAATAAAAGGAACTATTAGAGCTGGAAAGCTGCATTCTTAGCATGTATTGACCAAGCACCGGCAACAAAGGAATATAAATTATTGCAACTGAGACAATATGTGGAAGGTGAAGCTTTGCAAGTTATAGAAAATTTAGGACATTCAGCAGTTGCTTACGATGCTGCAAAGGAGCGTTTAGAAAGAAAGTATGGAGGACCAAGAAGACAAATAACATTGTATATCGAATAACTTGAAAACTTTAAACCTATGAGAGAAGGATTCGCAAAAGACATAGAAAATTTTGCAGATTTACTGGATATAGCAGTTGTGAACTTGAAAGAAGCAGGTCGTTTTGAGGAGTTAAAGAATGGTTCTTTGTACAACAAATTGCAGCGAAAGATGACAGAATCGATGTTGTCGAGGAACCATCGTTGGATATTTGAAACGGAAAAATAGAATCAGTTGAATGTTTACGGGAGTGGATTTTACAAGAGTCAGAGTTTCAAACTATAGCATCAGAAACAATACATGGATTAAGTGCGAACACTAGTAGCAATTCACAGCGGAATTATAAGGGAAATCGTAGGGATGGATTTAGAACATTTTTTGGAGAATCGCAAAATGAGGACCACATCGGAAAAAGGGAATCAATAAAACATTTGTGCAAGTGTTGTTACGGTCATCATGGAGTCTGGAGGTGCGATGAATTTCGGAAATTAACCGTTCACAAGAGATGGGATACCGCAAAACGACTTCAGTTGTGTTATCGTTGCTTAGGACTTGATCACGTTGGCAGACAGTGTCCGAGAAGACGAGCGTGTAACTTAGGCAAAGAAGTGCACAGCAATCGTTCAGTGAGCCTAAAGTTCTAGTGAAAACCGAATCGAAAACAAAACAGAACTATGCTACTGAAATGAAGGAAGATACAGCCGCCGCCACTATGGGGGAGAGTCAGAATCGCACAATGATCGGCCGAGACAGAAAATCAAACTTCGTCACGCTTAGAACAGTACCCGTAATATTTAAATATGGTAACCGTACCGTAAGCGTAAATGCATTACTGGATGACGCAAGTACGAAAACGTATATCAACGCTGATGTTGCCGCTGAATTGGGACTTCAAGGACAAGTTCAGAAAGTGACAGTTAATGTGTTAAATGACAATGTCGAAACATTTGAAACTATGCCAGTCGAGGTTAGACTTCAAAGTCATAATGGTCAGACAGACGCCAATATAGTCGCATTCACTACTAACCGTGTAACCGGAAGTTTACAACCAGTTGATTGGAAACAACACGCTCGGAAATGGGAGCATCTTGTAGGGATTAAATTTCCGAATCTAGGACAAAGACCTACCGTTGATATGTTGATCGGGCTGGACTATCCGGATCTAAATTATTCTTATAGAGCTATTCGTGGTAAACTTGGAGAACCAATTGCTAGACTAACACCGTTAGGTTGGACGTGTATCGGAGATGCGAATAGCGTACAGGAGCAGACACTATTTAACCGAACGTATTTTGCTCGTGGACAAGAGAATCGAAATGATTTAGATAACATTGTTTGGAAGTTTTGGGAAATTGAAAATGTCAAAACACCAAGCGAAAACGTATTTCTAAACAGTGATGAGCGAAAAGCATTGTCTATTGTAGAGCAATCTTTGGAATTTAAGGACGGACACTACGAAGTTAAAATACTGTGGAAAGACGACACACCATTGTTACCGAACAATTTCAACATGGCTTTCATAGATTAGAAAACACAGAAAAAAGATTAAAGAAAGACCCAAGTATTGCAAAAGATTACACAAAAATCATAGAGAAATACATTGAAAAGGGATATGTTCGAAAAGTGTCGGCAAAGGAGGAGACCGTAGCAGGAAAATGGTATTTGCCGCATTTTCCGGTGATTAGACCGGACAAGGAAACTACTAAAACGAGGATTGTATTTGATGTACTATTACGCTTTAGAAAGAATCCAGTTGCACTTGTTTGTGACATAGCCGAAATGTATTTGAGAATTAAAATTGCACCAGACGACAGACCGTTTCACAGATTTTTATTGCGCGCAATGAAAACTGAACATGTACAAGAGGAATATGAATTCAATAGTGTTGTTTTTGGAGTAAATTCGTCTCCATTTCAAGCTCAGTTTGTTTCTAGAAAACATGCCGAAATGACGAAAGATTTAATCCGCGAGCCGCCGAAACAGTTTTAAAATCTACATACATGGACGACAGTATGGACTCTGTAACCAACGATGAACAAGGCATCGAACTTTATAATCAGCTATCACAGTTATGGGAAAAAGCAGGGATGTATGCACGGAAACGGCTATCGAATTCAAAGTCAGATTTGCAATGTATTCCAGAAGAAGATCGTGCGTCACAAGTCGACCTCGATGAGGGATATTTACCGTCCGTGAAAACTCAAGGAGTTATATGGCAGGCAGACAATGACATATTCAAGTTTAAAGCTAACCCACCGGCAGATGATTTCAAATTTACTAAACGAAACATTCTAAGCAAAGTTGCTACGTTATTCGACCCGTTGGGATTTATTGCGCCGTACACAATAAGAGGAAAACTACTACTACAAGACATTTGGACAGCAGGACTAGACTGGGACGACCAGTTAGACGAAATACTTGTTGACAAATCAAGAGAGTGGTTCCGTGAACTTGATGAACTATGTTGTATTAAAATTCCGAGATGTTTGCAGTTAGACGATGACATTGTTTCAACGAGTCTTCACACATTCAGCGACGCTTCTCAAGAGGCTTATGGTTCAGTTATATATGCTAGACAAGAGTATAAGAGTGGCACGATATCTACGAGATTAATAGTAGCGAAATCGAGAGTTGCTCCGTTAACTTCAGTCAGCATTCCACGACTTGAGTTGATGGCTGCAGTTTTGGGATTAAGATTAGCACTTTCAGTTAAACACGCATTAGAAGTACCTGAGGATAACATGACACTCTGGTCAGACAGTATGAACGTTTTGTATTATTGGATTAGAGGCAGGAGTAGAGAGTACAAGCCGTTTGTAGCGAATCGAATCGGAGAAATTCACACTTCATCGCACCCTAAACAATGGCGACATGTGCCAACAAAAGTTAACCCAGCAGATTTAGTATCTAGAGGTAGGAAAATTATACAATTACAGTCGGACTTAATTTGGTGGAATGGACCGGAATTTCTACAAGAAGAAGAACCTCAATGGCCGGAAACTAATATTCAGATAGTAAACGTACGTGATACCGAACTTAAGTGTCAAAAGAAAACAAGCCATAAATTAACTAACTGTACTACACTGAAAAGTATTCACACTAGTGATTCAGATTGGCGTTTAGATCCCGTACGTTATTCAAGTTTTGTAAGACTAGTTCGTGTACATGCGTATGTGTACAGATTTATTGACAATTGCAGACTAAAGCAAGAACAACGTCGTATAGGAAGTATATCTACCGTCGAATATGCAGATACCGAACTGGAAATAATTAAAAATGCACAAAGAGAGGCATTTTCAGACGAATATAACGCTCTGATAAAAATAAAGATTTACCGAAAACTAGCAAATTATTAGGATTACAACCGCGAATTGATGAAAATGGATTAATCAGATGTGATGGACGTTTAGAGTACGCCGATTTTCTATCATTCGATGCTCGATATCCGATTATATCACCACGAAAACATTGGAACACGAAGCTTATTGTGAAACGCTATCATGAACTTGGAAAACATGTTAGTTGGACAAATCAAATATTTTCAGCATTATCGTCACGCTTTTGGATTATTTCAGGGAGAGAAGAAATAAGAGAATATGAACATGAGTGTTATACGTGTCGTAAGAGGAAAGCTAAAGTTGCCGAGCAAGTTATGGCTCCGTTACCGGAAATTCGTTTCAAAACACCGTTACATGCTTTCGCTCGTACAGCAGTTGATTTTGGAGGACCGTTCATAACAGTTCAGGGCAGAGGAAAACGACGTCAGAAAAAGATACTTATGTCTATTTACATGTTTAGCGTCACGCGCAGTGCACTTGGAAGTAGCATTTGGATTAGATATGGACTCATTTTTAAACGCATTTTATCGGATGGTGAATAGGAGAGGTCTTCCTAAAGAAATTTATTTCAGACATTGGAACTAATTTTGTTGGAGCAAATAGAGAACTGAAAGAACTAGTTGCGCTTTTAGACAATGATAAAATACAGAATTCAATAAGTAACCAAGGGATTAAGTGGCATTTTAATCCACCGCTAGCACCGCATTTTGGTGGTATTCACGAAACAATGATAACATCCGCAAAAAGGGCTATTTATGCAATATTAGGAAATGCAGACATTAACGATAAAGAACTTTTAACAGCATTTACCGGAGCTGAAGCGCTGATCAATTCGAGACCGCTTACGTACCAGTCAGCCGATCCGAAAGATGATACACCTTTAACACCGAACCACTTCTTACACGGACAATTAGGTGGTCATTTCGCTCCAGAAACTGTTGATAATACTGATCTTAATCCGAGAAAACGCTGGAGAAGAATACAGGAATTAATTAGACATTTTTGGAAACGTTGGATTAGAGAATGGTTGCCGGGACTAAACAAGCGTGACAAGTGGACTAAAACGAAAAGGGACATGAAAACCGATGATATTGTGCTTGTTATGAATCCGAACGTTCCGAGAGGACATTGGCCGCTTGGTAGAATACTCGAAGTTTTCCCCGGAAAAGATGGACATGTTCGAGTTGCAAAAGTTTCACTTGGACAAACTGTATTAATAAGACCAATAACAAAACTGTGTCCGTTAGACATCGAAACCTCCGAAAATGACAGTGATAAATAATTGAAGTGTGGACATATAGTTTCATTTTAATCTAGTCAGTTTAATATCTTGAAATAATGATTTGATAATTTGAACTAAGATCAGAGACAGTTTTGTATCGTTTAATTATTGTTTTGTTTGATTGGCTTAGAGCAATCAAGAGGGGGAGAATGGATTGAAGACAATATTTTTTTGTTTTTATTAGTATGATTGTGTTTTAGTTATAATTTTTAATAGAGTAGAAATTGGTTTTTTATTAATTGCACTTATATTTTTGCAAGTTTATTTTTCATCGTTAATTTTCAATATAATTATGTTGAAATAAAGTTTTATTATCGTCTCTTAAGATTAGTTAAAGATAACAGTATTTTCCAAAGAATTTATTACAGTGTAGAAAGTTAATTGTTAATCTTAACGGGATTCCTAAATTTTATGACACCTTCAGTAGGTCAGTCTAGTCAGTTAGAGTTCAAATAATAGTCGTCTGCAAATGCAGCTGTGGCGATTTAATTACTTTGTTTTGGTCATCTTTGGGAACCAGGTTAAATTAGTGTGAAATTTTATGTCTAATGTTCAGACGTAAACAGATCGTCTTTATCATGCGATAAGTTAACATCGAAAACAATGTTGTAAAATTGTAATACGCAATGATTTTAAATATTGTAAATATTGGATTAAAACGTAGTTATTAGCAAACATTCGAGTTAGTTATATGTTATGGATATAATAATGCTATTGGTATAACATTATCGTCGAACTCCCAAATCCCAAATCGTCGAACTTTATATGAACAATTTATTCCACTGCACAATTCAAATCGTCTCCGCAACATATGCCCTGAACTTCTAAGAGTTTAAACTTATACTAAAATTCTATACTACCCTTACCTTCACTTTTGGACCTCCTAAGAATTAATTTTTAGGCGATACCATTTTTTTCTATACTGTCACATTCTCAAGTTATGTCTCTATGAGATGAAACACAGAGATCATATCTGGGAACCAGTATGTTAACAAATTAACATATCTATGAATATTATATATCTCCCCGAAAGAGGCGTGGCTTGTAAAACAGCTGTATTTACAAAGTGCAACCAACAACATGAGAACAAACTATATTTATCAGTTGAAATGGGCTTTACCAACAAAAACACAGATCGGACGTGGAAAGGAATTTAACCATCCATCATCTCTACAAAAAGGACACAACGTACATTTCTGAGACGACTCTAAGTTACTGACAACTAATTCATAGCCAAAATGAACTAAGACAAAAAGATGTATTTAAGACTTAAATATTAATCAGTACACATCCAACATCAAATGGATTTAGTGTAAGTACGTCATTAACAGTTTGAAAACAACATGACCCTGTGCAATGCCAACATATAGGTATTGACAGATTGTAGAACCGTGAATGCGCATATGTGACCCGCCATGACATTTCCAGGTTTATGGCGGTAAACGTCATAATGAGAAAACGTCTATGTAAAGTCACGTAACGTAATCGGGGTTATGGATGATACACAGCTCTTTGATCGTTTATTATATTCACTTTCTTAGCATTGATGTAGTTTTCCTTAAGAGAAAGAGAAATATTTTAGTCAGTATTATTCAGATTACAAATTCCGGTATCTTGTTGCTATGGCAACCGAATTGCTGATATAGAAATACATTTTTTTAGTTATATTGTTTTAAAAGCTACAATTACATTTTGATTAATTAAAAAAATAGAACCCCCCCCCCAAGCAATAAGTTAAAAAAATAACAATAATTGATCAACTCAACATACATGTGAAAGATTGAAAAAAATGAAATTTTATTAATAAAATGGGTAATAAAAAATATGATCATTATTCTGTTATTTTGCAGAATCTAGCAAGATAAATTGTCAGAGTGTTTTGAATCTATGTTAACCTCATCAAAATGAAAAAAAAACTCATTTTGAACCTGGTACCTCCATAAGCCTGCAGATCTCATGGCTGGTCACATATGTGTATAACAATAATAGTTAGTATGGTTTTAATTAATTGATAACTATATCATTAGTATACCAAAAAAACAATATTCAAAGATCTAACCACAGAGTTGAATTGATAACATTTTAGAATAAGTTAAGGATAGAGTTAAGTTAAGAAGTTTACCAGGATCGTATATAATTTCCGGGCTCGGTAAACAACATCACTGTAAAATTTAGGAGCGTTCCTAGTGCATGATAATGAGAAAATAAAACATTAATCCTATATACATTAAAGTATTTCATAGGTTTATTATACATTTGATAAGAACGCTGAAAAATACATAAAACAAAATAATAAAATCTTGAAAGGTCAGCAAAGCAATAATCCAAGAATATCATTAGGTTACCAATCAAAATTTCGAAATAAATTCAAGTTAATTGTTTATTAATGCCGTTGCGACAAAACCAATTTCCTTTTAATGTACTTTTATTCTAACTGTAACCGTTCTCATGTTACAATGTATCACTGAAAGAACATAAAAATCAATATCGTTTACAAGTTTTATAGCTGAAAATAACGTTAGGCGTTTCACCATTGATTAAAGGAACATAATCTATGATTTAATAGTGTATGCCATGCTAATCTGCTAAAGTCAGAATGCTTGTAAATTCTTTATCAGTTAATAGTTCAATGTGTCAGACTTTTATTGAACTAATACATTCCTTCAAATAGAATCCTAGCGTTAGTTGATTAGGATCATTCAAACATGCCTTACCATTGGAAATAACTCTCCAGTTTCTGTGTTTAAGGTTTCATACGGTCATGACTTTTGTTATTGATTGTTATTTCTTTTTTTTAGTCTAAGTATTCACAGTACACAGTTTAGACGACGTAATACAAAACGTGCAAATTTTTGTTGTTATTTTCAGTTTATTATCCCTCTTAAAAAGAAATTACAAAAAAAGTATTATTGAAAAGAAATCATGAATAAAAAAACGTGTTATGGTCTATCATAAGCATATATGAAGATGGTATCCACTTTATTACCAAAAATAAGAAAATAAAACCCAGACTTTGCTGTATTTGTTCTAAATATTGCAATCAAATATTTAAGATATATTTGTAATTTATTTTTGGAATTCTCACTGTCTGTTTTAATTCGAGAGCAAGTGATGAATCTAGCATACCAAAATATAAACCATGTATTTTTAAAGACTTTTAAGAATAGGATATTTAATTATATTTTGTTAAATTATTTCTGTCCAACTAATTAGTGCAACACGTTCATGGATTTATTTTTTAACCTTTACACAGGAGCAAAACAGGAAATTGAATTTTGTTTTATTTTATATGATAGGGACTGATCTATACATTCTTTTATATGAAATTATTTGGAGGAAATATAAACACAGAAAAGCGGGAGGTTTGGCTAGCTAAAAAACCACGTACAAGCCACCATTTTTTCTTAAAATGTCCTGTACCAAGTCAGGAAAATGGCCATTGCTATATATAGTTCGTTTCTGTGTGTGTTGCATTTTAGTGTTGTGTTTCTGTTGTGTCGTTGTTCTCCTATTACATATTTGTGTTTCCCTCAGTTTTAGTTTGTAACCCGGATTTGTTTTGTTTTTTTTGTCAATTGATTTATGAATTTCGAATAGCGGTATACTACTGCTGCCTTTATTTATATACACAATATTCCTGCCAATGATAATTGTCTCGAAATAGTTGAAGATATAAAAACTATTAAAATATTTCTTCTGACAAATCAAATAATGCTTAAGAACAATCTAAAACATATTTGGTAAAAGGAAATTATCTAGTTTTTGATATTCTGTCTGTAATTATATTGCTGACTATTATAGGACTGACTGAATGCATGAATATTTACGGTGGAAACCCGTTATTTGTGGGAAATAGCATTTTGCTTATCTCCTATATAAAAAGAAGGAGATGTGGTATGACTACCAATGAGACAACTATCCATCAAAGTTGAAATAAAGTGGATGTTAGCAATTATAGAACTTCAACAATGAGAAAAACTCATACCGTATGGTCGGCTATAAAAGGATTCTGACTTGGGACATGCACATAAAGAATGTGGTGGGATTAAACATGTTTAGGAGCTCTCAAACCCCCCCCCCCCCCCCCTTTCCCCCTCTAACCTGGGACAGTGGTGTAACAGTACACCATAAGAACACACTATAAAAAAAGTTCGAAAAGGCTTAACTCATCAGATGGATACAAATAGAAATATATCTAACAAAAACAAAGTGTGGACGTGGACACTAAGTACACATCTGAGAGTAATCGCAGTTACTGACAGCTAGTTCAAAGCAAAATGCAACTTATACAAAAATTGGATATCTAAGACTTAATTATCAATCAGTATACATCCAACATCAAATGGATTTAGTGTAAAGACGTCATCAACAGTCACAGAAAAACATGACCTTGTGCAATGCCAAACTATAGGTATCGACAGATTGTAGTACCGTTAAAATACATATTTGTAATATTTAGCATGGTTTTAATTTACTGATAACAAAATTAATATTTATACCAATAAAACAATATTCAAAGATTTAATTACAATGTTGAATAGGTAACCTTTTAGAATAAGTTCATTTAAAGGATTTATAAGTTTACCAGGATCGTATCTAAATTTCCGGACTCGGTTTACAGCATCACCGTAAAACTTCATGCTAGACACAAAACTGAAAAGTAATATATAATCCTACTACCTTCTCATATCTTTCATTTCAACACTTCATGCTAGACACAAAACTGAAAAGTAATATATAGTCCTACTACCTTCTCATATCTTTCATTTCAACACTTCATGCTAGACACAAAACTGAAAAGTAATATATAATCCTACTACCTTCTCATATCTTTCATTTCAACACTTCATGCTAGACACAAAACTGAAAAATAATATGTAATCTCTGAAACTAACCTTTCTAAAGACATGTTATTAGGTTATCATTTAGAAATGTTTTATTAATCCTGCTGGCTAACTATTTCTAAATATCAGGTTAAATGGTACAATTCACGGACAATTCGAACATTTAAAATCAGTTTCCTCGTTAAATATAAGCTGATTATGCGATATATGTCATCGTTATGGGTTTCGCTGTATGCTGACAATTCTTCATCTTATATAATAGATATATCTTTTTTATCTGAAGTAAACTAAGGAAGAAAACAAAATGCCGCGGATTATCTCCAACTATAATTTAGAAAAAAAACATTTTCAAACAAAATATTTTCCTTTTTCCTCATAAGCCAGTTTTGAGGTTTAAAATTTAAGCACATTAGGAGTTTAGCCATATCTCCTTATTTTTGTAATAAGATATTAAAATATGTAGATGTAATATTAAAACTCAAATGTAGGAGGTACCTAGATTTGTAACTTCCGGCATAGGTCATTGTCATTAAAATGTTTAAATTAAATGTACATGATTTGACATAGATAGAGGCATCGGGTCTTTTGCATCAGGATAAAAAATACTATGGAAGATGTTCTATGAGAACATCAGTTTGTAACATATAAGGAATGAAAGAAATGTTCTTATACCGCAGGGGACATTATAAAGACAAAAGCAAATGGCCAACTTTTACTTTAAATGTATTGAAGTCCCTAGAACGAATAAATATTCATTACGACATAGAAAGTGACTTTATATGAAGTGTAAAAAAACATATGTACTACTTTTCAGATAGAAGTACCAAAAATTCCATTATTGGTAATTCATTGCTATTTGCCATCATTTGACAATAATATATTCCTTATCTAATTAATGATATGAGTTTATCACAAATTTTTAATTCGATGTAATATATCATTTTGATTTTACTATTTCAATTCATTTATACAAAATAAACGTTCTCTAAACAATAAGTGTGTAAGTATAAATTTAATATATTTTCAATTTGTATAAACTTCTATTTTTTAATGTAAAAATTCGAGTCGATATAATAAATTATTTGACTTTTGTAAGTCAGTTGCTGTGTTTGTTTCTAATCTTTGTCATTTGTTAATAATTTATTATAGCTAATGTGTCTGTACGAACAGACGGTTCAGGAATGAACCGTACAACATAGTTTAAACTCACCAAATATATCAGGCTTATCTGTTTGTACAGTAGACACACGTTTTGTCTATATAAGACGCAGCAGTGACGCTCGAAGCAAAACAGTTGGAAGGCCAAATCGAGTATTAAGTTGGAGGGCATTAAAAAACCAAAAATTCCAAAAACAAGGTTGTCAAATGCGAAAATGTCTGTGGTAGAAAAATCTTAATGTTTCGAATAATTCAACATTTTATTGGCTTTGAACTAGCTATCAGTAACTGCATGTACTCGTATTTCGGTGTTTTGTGTCTACTGTTTTTATGTTATTTGTTTTGCGCCTCGTAATGATCTTTTGAGTTAAGCTAATTGCAACTGATTTTTACAGTTTGTTCAGTTAAACCACTGTCCCATGTTTGGGGAGAGTTGAGCGCTCACAAACATGTTTAACCCCGTTACATTATGTATGTGCCTGTCCCAAGTCATCAGCCTGTAGTACAGGGGGTGTCTTAGATTCATGTCCGTCATATTTGTTTTCGTAAATTGTTTTTTTTTTTCATAAATTAAGCAGTTCATTATTACAACTGCATTTGAACGTTGCTCGATAGTTGTCTCATCGATAATCATTCCATGGCTCCTCTTTTCTATATATCAATGATATTTTATGCCAGCATGAAAGTTCTAACTACGGGGTTGGTGATACCCTTGAGAAAAAGTCAAAAAAACAAACATACTGAACTCCATGCAAAATCAAAAGCCCTAACACATCCAACGAATTGAAAACAACTGTCATATTCCTGACTTGGTATGGGCATTTCCTTATGTAGAAAATGCTTTGCATTCATGTCAAGTATTTCACCGTCTCAATTCTTTTATACGGCAGAATTTTATTTTTTTAAGTTTTTACTGTTCAACACGATTCGAAATTGTACTATACTTTGATTGATGTATGAAATCAAAAATTTGATAAAGGATTGTAAACTATTATTTTTGTGTTTTGCATTCTTTTCAAGTGTTTAGCATTCTCAATTCTTTTTACGATTTAAGTTAAATGAACAGTAAAACGAGAGATAACCTATACCAACTTATAAGGATTTTCTACCCCAGGAATGTATTACTTTGGCTGTATTTGGCTAACCATGATGTATTGTGGGTCCTAAATGCTCTGACTTTGTATATTATTTGGTTTTTTTTACTTATTTAATTTGAGCGTCACTGATGAATCTTTTCTTGACAAAATGTGTCTGTCATACAAACTTTTATGCCTGATTTCTATGATGAGTCTATACATATTCAGTTTGAAAGTTAAAAGCTTTGACAAATAAATTTGTGGCCTACTCTTTGGTCGGGTTGTTGTCTCTTTGACATATTCCCCATTTCTATTCTCAATTTTAGAGTGACAAATAATAATATACACCTTGTACTATTCACGATGTGGCTTACATTTATGGTCAATTTCCTATCCAAAACACTTTCAGTATTCATCACGTTCATATAACAGGTTTCTATATCAAAGTAAAAGGGATTATGTTCTTATATCTGATAACTTTATAGTGATATTTAGATGATATGATATCTATAACGTAGAAGACGTATAAAAGTTAATTAACTATTTGATAAAATTTCTGATGCAACTAGTTCTTTAAACCTTTCAAATTATGGTTATAAAAGAACAATGATATAGTCTGGCAGTCTTAGTGTACAAAAGTAATTTAAGATGTCGCTGTTACACGTCAAATTTATCAAGTAAAATTGAGAATGGAAATGGAAAATATGTCAAAGATACAACAACCCGACCAAAGAGCAGACAACAGCCGAAGGCCACCAATGGGTCTTCAATGCAGCGAGAAAATCCCGCACCCAGAGGTGGTCCTCAGCTGACCCGTAAATAAAATTGTGTGCTATTTTAGTGAAAATGGACGTCACACTAAACTCAATAACATATAAATGAACTAAAATTAAAACACATACAAGACTAACAAAGGCCAGAGGCTCCTGACTTGGGACAGGCGCAAAAAAGCGGCGGGGTTTTTATGTTTTGTGAGATCTCAACCCTCTCCCTATACCTCTAGTCAATGAAGAAAAAAGAAACACAAAGCAATACGCACAGTAAAACTCAGTTTAAAAGAAGTCCAAGTCCGATGTCAGAATAGGTAACAAAAGAAACTAAGAAAATGACAATGATACATAAATGAACAAAGGACTACTAGCAGTTACTGACATTAAAAACCATAAACATGTCAAAACGAAAAAAGTTATTGTATTTACCTACAAAGTGATTCAGTTTGAGTGCAGTTTGATCGTTAAAGTCTATGTTTGTACGGATGTGCACCTCTTATATTGCGTTTGATTTCTCGCTTTCATGAAGAGTCCTCTGAATGTTTCTTATTTTCTAGACCATATCAACATTAAAATCCTGAGCAATGATTTGTCTCTGCTATGTTGCTTTGAATATTAAGCCATGTTAAATAACGTTAAAATCCTTACAGACAACGGTATATTACTGGGTCTGCCATGTTGTATAAATATCTTTGATAACTCACTGAATCATTACTAACATTGATATACTTAAATCATAACTATACAGTTAGTAATACTTATCGTCCTACATTCTGTCGGAACACTTTCTATAGACTATTTGTTCCATCTTTACAATGAATTAATCGGATATTTCAATCATGGGACATATGATTCATATATTAATTGCAATTGGTCTAAACAGTCTTGCAGCTTTTGTGAACGCTCGTAGATGGTTAATTGGTGTCTGTTGTGCTTATGTTAGTTCAGTGTTCATGTACTTTATGTCGATCTGATGCGTCAACCTTTTGAATCGACTTTGAAAATATTTCTTGCGTTCTTCTTTCATGCAACTGTTCCATATAAGGGTACAGTGAGTGCTATCAATCATACGTAGCCCAGCGACATTATGTATTTTGTAATACGAAGGCATTTTATAGATACGGTAAGGGTTTGGGTCAATCTCGAAGACTGTATGGTGATGTGTAATTGTTGAACATTCCTTGGTCTCTGGTTGATAGTTGTCCTCCATCTGTCTACCATTAAGCAGTTCCTGGATAGTTTACCTATTCTATTTGTGTGCTAATTATTGTACATTTTATAATGCTCCTTCACTTAAATGATTTGTTTACTATTAAACTTTTCATGGATAGAATATTTAAAATGTCAACCATTTAATATTTTGTATGTCTTCTATTAAATAAAATAAAATTCAACAAAAGCAAACACTGCAGATCCGATTAATATTAACGACGAAAGAGTACAGATTTACATTATAATCTTGATTTTTATGAAACAGAAATATTTTACAAAACAGAATAACAAAAAGAAAAATGTGTTTAATTCAGTTCGTTATTGGAGAAAATGGATATTTTCAAAAGCAGAAATCATCACACCGTATTGTTGATCACAACCACGTGAGTGGAGTATTATATTTTGAATTACGGGTACATCTGGTGAATATTGGTTGTTGTTGCGTTGCATTACTATTTGAGTACGTGAATAACATACGCACTTCTCGCCGGAAGTATGCACCAGTTATACTATATAAGAAGAAATTGACACAGTAGTTCATGTAAAATATCGTACGGGCGATGTAAAGTAAACCTCTCCAGTACTGTAAATTAGCATCAGATGCATTGTCCACATATCTAGATACATATTTAGAATTTAGAAAGTTTCTACACCATAAAACAAAGTATGGTGTATTAAAGGCAATAAAGCAAACGGATATAGCTAATAGGATAATTGTAAACTCAAGTCGTATTACACTTTCTTCAGTAATAACTCTACAGGCTTTTTGTCGTTTGTTTCTGATAAACAGCTTCCTCATTATCAAAATGTTCAACACTGTTATTACAATAAATGGAACTAGTGTTATTAGAATCGCAAAAATGCTATCAAGAACAAAAGCTGCAAAACCATGCTCCTTGCTTCCAGTGCAATATGGCGTTCCCACACTACTTTTATAAACGCCACTTAAAACAGGTTTATATATCACAATTACTACTGCAATAAGGAATATACTGGATACAATTTGCTTTGTGCTTTTAGAACTGCAGATATATCGTCTTTGTAACGGATGACACACACCAATGTAACGTTCAACTGTAAAAGCTACAATTATCCAAGCTGATAAAAAACGTGATACATATGACAGATAAATTTGTAGCTGACACATGCCATTTACATCTAAAAAATATATTTTTGCTTCTGGTACTAAATACGCAAGCCCTCTTCTTAGCCATTCAACTGTGACATAGAATATCAGTACTGAAAGGTCTGATGCTGATAATGTAGCTAGATATGTACTAGCTGACAAACAACGCATACTCCGCGATATGAAAACATTTAGAGATAATGAATTTCCTAAAATTCCTATCAACAGTATAACCGGGGTAAAATATGCATAGAAATTGCGCCCAGTATTGTATATTTCTGAAATGACACCGTCGTTCATCAAAGCACATTTTGTTTGATTTATATCATTGTTTAAAAAGTTAAACAGTTTGTCATAGACACTAATCCCACCACATATCGCTGTTGATTCGTTTACCTGCAAATTAATTAAAATATGGCACATATGTACTATTAGTATTTGTCATTTATGAATCACCAATTTTTTTTATTTTTTTTTTATTTTTTTATTTTTTTGCCTTTTATGTTGTCAATTGTACGTGTTTTCATGAAATATCTTGAACAGAATATAAATTTAAATCTACAAATGTAACTTAATCAGGGTGATTTTTACATCCGTATATCGATTTGAAAGAGGCAAATAAAACAAAATAAAAACAACACTTATAAATTGTATGTGTCCGAAGATTGTCTGGAATGACTTTCTTTTTCTTTTTTAGCCATGGCTTTGTCAATATATTTTCGATTTATGAGTTTGACTGTCCCTCTAGTATCTTTCGCCCCTCTTTCATCAGGAACGCTTAAGGCCGAATATTTGAAAGCAAAGATGTAAATTAACCAAAACCGTTAAACTATATAACCAAAAAGGGCCTACAAATTATTTAATATGAGCTCTGAATGCTCCATTGCTAAATTTTAACTTTTTTTAATAATAAACAGATTTGTTATGAGGAATAAGGCCTAAAATCGACACTTTGTAAGTTTTGCGGTCACCATTGCGAATTGGTTCTCCGATACGATGTGTCAGTGTCTCAACTTACTAGCGACATATTTGCGCGGTATGAGAACTGTAGATATAACTAAAGTCGTCTGATTTGTTATTGTATCGTTGTAACCTATTTTCGATTGTGATCTTTTTACTGAATGTGAATGCGCATGGCGATGTAAGTATAGCAGGAGGTTTCCTTCCTTGTTGTGCTGTAAATTGCAATGCCCTCATTTTCTGTTATTAACCTTGACTTGTCTCTGTCCGTGTTGAGTTAAAGCGATAACCACAATTTTTGTTTTTGTCTTGATTTAAACAACGATCATTTAAAAGACAATAAACATACATGTGAACGAATACAAGTCACTGCACTGTTTTCAAAAACGAGCGTTACACGTGTCTACAGTAAGTCCACAGAAAACAAATTGAAAAAATTCATAAAAGAATATGTGCCGTCTTCAGAATATATTAATAGCGATTCTGACTGACTAAATTATAAATTTAGGTTCTTTGATTTTCTTCTATTTTTCACCAAACTTTTTTTTAATGACATGTACATTATTTGTCAATAGATTATTTTCCCTTGTCATTCTATAATATTTTACTTACACCTTGTGTAAATGATTCCATCTGATTAAGTATTTTGATTAAGTCTTCTTTTCAAAATCACATTCTACTAATGTATCTGAAATATAAACGGTAAGCATAAGGAATAACAACTGTAGCATCAACATGATCAAGGTTAAAATGAAAATATGCTTGACGACTTCATTGGCAAATACAACAAACTTAACCATTATTGTTCATCATAAGTCCTATGATTCATTTAGACAATAAACTAGTTTAGGTACATTGATCAAAACATGTACAAAATGCGTTAACACAAATACCAATATTCAAGGTAAATTTGAATAGGGGGACGTCCATGAAGCCTGACAAAACCAAGTGCTCGACCATATCAATTAACAGAATAACTAGAAACAGCTGTCATATTTCTGACTTATTACAGACAATTTCTAAAGAAAATGTTGGGTTGAACAAGGTTTTAAACATCTGATAGATAAACCCCCTTTGTATGACATTTGATCGGATATTTTGACATAATTGACCGAATATAACCCCACGAGAATAACTGGTTAACATGACAATAATTGTCATCTAGCAGCCAAAATTGTGTTAACATTCATCACAGAAACACTATACAACTGGCTTCAAATATAAACAAACATACACATAAAGCTGACAAAGACGTCAACAAAAACGATTTTGTAGTTACTAATGCATGCACCTAATGATTTAATGTACTTAGGAAATAAAGGCAACAGTAGTATGCCGCTGTTCAATAGTCATAATTCGATTAAGCAAAAACAAATCCGGTTAACAAACTAATACCGAGGGAAACACATCAACTTTAAGTTAAAAGGAAAACAACGGAACAACCGAAACATTGAACTACAACAAAAGCAAACGCGGTTTACATGTTGTAATGTACTATTATATTATTTATTTATGTATTTCTCTGTGCTGAGTGTTCTTGCGTTTGTTTGTGCTGTATTTCTGTCACGTAGTGTTGTCATTTTAGCGATACTTTTCAACATTGCCATATAAGCAGGATGTTCGGCTAGCCATAAAACCAGGTTCAACCCACCATTTTTTCTTCAAATGTCCTGTACCAAGTCAGGAATATGGCAGTTGTTATCAAATAGTTCGTTTCTATGTATGTTGGCGTTTGTTTTTGTTGCACTTCTGTGTTTCTGTTGTTCCGTTGTTTTCCACCTATAGTTGATGTGTTTACCTCGGTTTTAGTTTGTAACAAGGATTTGTTTTCTCTCAATCGATTTATGACATTTGAACAGCGGTATACTACTGTTGCCTTTATTTATACAGATAAATCTGACAAAGACGCCTAACAAACACAAATATTTTTTTGTTGATAGAATAATATATCAAAACATAATGAGACATGCACAAAAGTCATCAGTGACGCACAAATCAAAAACATCAAAATGCCAAACCAAATACGAAAAAGAGAGACGAAAGATACCAAAGGATATTCAAATTCATAGGTTGAAAATAATCTGACAACGCCATGGCAAAACAAAAGACCAAAAGACGAACAACAGTATACAAAACTCAACATAGAACACTAAATACTGACTAAAAAAAAGGTTGACAAATATTTAAATCTGCAGACTAGGTCAAAATAATAAAGTGATTATTCTATAGATAAGGTGCCAAAAGTTTACCGATATTCAAAGATCCCGTATGTGAATTAATGGGAGACAAATCAAGTCAGCAGACAAAAACTGAGGAAATCGCATGGACTCAAAAAAAGAGCAAGACTGGGTATGTCGACAAGGTAAGCGTCTCTTGTTATGCAGGCATCATCCGAATGCGAATACACACTTAGTCAAAATGTCTCAATCGGGAATAGGACACAATCACTTAAACTGTTGATCAGACAATTCTTCTGGCGTCTAAAGATCTATGACTGCGAAAACATGTCGTTAATGAGTTAAGACACCACAACATCTATAGCTATAAACTGCAATATAAGGTTTTATTAATCAATAATGATATTCGACGAAGGCATATCGACGTATCTAGGAATTTCATATATAAACATGAACCGTTATAGTGGTATCATAAATTACATTCTAAGGAACCACGATAAAGTTGTAAAGACCGAGAAGAGATATAACTATAGACCAAGGAACTGCTATCAATTAACCGACTAAAGTATTAAACATCTATAAAAAACAAATGTTAATGAGTTGTAATGATTGAAATTCTAAGGTAACAAGCAAAAGTCTAAAGTATTAAACATCTATAAAAATCAAATGTTAATGAGTTATTATGATTGAAATTCTAAGGTAACAAGCAAAAGTCTAATTTCAATTGATAAATAGTAGAACAAGAATCAATATGACACATTATAATGAAACTTGCCATGGTATTTACTATTTAGCATAGAAGCAATGCATGGGAGACCAACAAAAATATAAAATAGTGAATGGAAATGACACTGTGTAAAATTAATGAGCACGACCATTCTCTTAATTTATCTTCTCGATGAACACTCAAACAATCAGATATTGAAACCCTAGGAAGTATAAGTACTTACAAACGTTTGGCCATGTATGAATAAAAGGATACCACTGTCCCAGGTTAGGGATTAGAGACTGTAATTGAGTGGTTTTCGTTTGTTTGTCCTTGTGTTGTTCGGTTGTAAAACTATCTTAGATTTAGGGGGAACCCGTTAACATGTTTAACCCCACCATAGTCTTTGTGTGCTTGTAATTCATTGATGGTAGTTCGTTGTGCGCTTATCATTTTGTTCTTCGTTTATGCTTTGTATATTATTCAGGCCGTCCTTTTTTTCTTTTTTTTTACTTTTTTTTTTTTTTTTTTTATGTTACAACTGATTCAGTATAGTTAATGTTGATAACTTCTACGTCGTTTAGTCACAGGTGAAGAGTTGTCTAATTGCCAATTATAACATATCTTCTTATTTCAATATTGAAACAAATAGACAATTCCATCTCAGGTCACTTTTGTCTTCGGAGATGGATCGTAAGGGTTTTTTTTTCAATTTCTTAATCAATAAACGGAGAACTCAAGAAAAGTATATTATAAATTAAGTCACTAGCGATTCAGACTATCAATCATCAAGCAGCGGTATCGACTAGAACAAGAAATTGATATTGCATTTTATAAATTTAGTGCGTGCTGTATCTTATAGTTGTTCATTTAAAATGGACAAAATTCTCAGGAAAAGTTTTGAAGTGTTTAAATATGCATCTTTGAACAGCTTGGATATTAATGAGTTAACATTCACGAAATTCTAAGACAACCTGCCAGCTTTTATCGAAGACTTGTATCTATGAGTACGATAACTCTTATGAAATAATGTTTAATTCTTTCTGCTGTAAATTCAAATTAAAGGGAAATGTAAGGGCACAATTACATCATTGTTGACAACTTTGTATATTTATTTCCGTAATCTGATGAATTTAATGAGACTTTTGAGAATCAGAAGTTATGTTATTGGCATCCCATACAGCTACCACATAACATCATAGCGTGACTTTATCAATAAAGTAAAGTTAATGTTTTTCGAGACAATAATATACTGCTTAAGAGCACAAATATTTCGTAATGAAAAATTGGAAATATCATAAATTGGCGTCAGATTGTTATCACCAAACACACTTATATAGCTGTGCATTGTATCAATAATAATCATAACCACATTTATTAAAATTTGTGTACCAGCTGGATATACGACATAATATGGTCGTGAAGAAGATATTGAGAACAATAAAGAATCAAATAGTCACAAAAACAATGAAAATCCACGGAATCGTTTTATGATTATTTTGACAATAACATTTTGTATAACACATTTGTTTATATTCTCTATGGCAATTTCTTTTATCTTTTTTAACGTAGTTTTTTAAGCATGATTAAAAAGAAATATCAAACTGGTCGAATCAATAATACCAGAAATGACAGTTATAGTATAGTAAAATGATTTTTATTGTAAATTAACTGGTTATAGTGAGCATTTCAGAACTAGTAAATTATCATTAATGGTAATGGAAATGTTGAAAGTTTTAAATTGTGTAAAATAACTTTTATAATCAAAAGTAAGGATTGAATGAATCTAAATTTCAAATTTATGGTTAAAATCCTTTTGTGGATTAGTTAGCATTTTGTCGGAAAGCAACAAAATTTATAACGGTAGAGAAACAAACAGTTACTATCTATAAAGTACTAATGAAGTAAGTAAAGCCTATATCAAAATTAGATAAGTATTTTTTGGCGTTTACCTTCAATTGTACCTAGTAGAAAAAGGATAATTTGACTTAGTGAAACATCAAAGCTTTGCTAATGTCTATACAATGTTCACGAGGCGTAAAAACTTATCAAAGATATCAGGTTTATAATTTGATTTTCTACGCATGCGTTTCATCTACATTTAACTCACCAATGGCATTCGAATCAAGATAGGCTAAAGCAAATACACTGTTAACATTGAAAATCAAACAATTCCAACAGTTTTGCCAAATACGAAAAATGCTATATATGCTTGTATGTAGAAAATACTTTAAGTGTTTTGATTAGATCAACATTTAATAAACAGTAAATTTACAAGAAATGAAGTGTTCGGTTGTTTTCTGCTGAATCGTTTTATTTAACAAAATATCAAAAAATGACATTCATATTTGACAGCGCATTTAGGTTTAAAAGGGAGGCGAAAGATATCAAAGGGACAGGGACATTCAAACTCATAAGTCGAAAATAAACTGACAACGCCATGGCTAAAAAAGAAAAAGACAGACAAAAGTACAAAAAAAACATAGAAAACTAAAGACTGAGCAGTACAATCCCCACCAAAACTGGGGGTGACCTCAGGTGCTCCTGAAGAGTATGCAGATCCTGCTCCACATGTTGCACATGTCGTGTTGCTCATGTTAATGCAAAACCGGTTATAAGTCTAAATAAGTAGTTCACATTCGGGGAAAAGGGGACGGGATTGTAGTACGACATTGAGTACATATCCGCTAACATCTGTGAAACGGATATTCCATTACGGCCAACCAACTCGGGATGGCGTCCGTAAAATTTACGAAAGGATGATTTCAACTTCACCACTTGGAACCCTTGTTTTAATAGCTTCATTGTGAGCAGCAACCCTCTATCAAGGAAATCATGAAAGGAAATACCAGCCCGGGAATATCGTATCAACTGGGAGATATTTACTCCGTATGCAGGCGCTGTTGAAATGTTGCTACATAGAAATGGAAAGTTCCCAATTTGGAAGCTGAAATCATCTCTTTTGTCGTAAAGTTTGTTTTCCACCGACTCTCGTTATCAACTTCTAGATGTAAGTCAAGATATTAAGGCAGACTTAACTGTATCTGTTGTATCCTTTATTTCAAGTTCGATGGGATAGATGCGTTTAACATAATCACCAAATTTTGAATTATTTAGTGAGAGAACATCATCTATATAGCGAAAAGTACAGTTAAAGGATACTGCTTACTTTTTTTCTTTCTTCCTAAGAAGTGCCTGTATGAAGTCAGCCTCGTTTGAATAAAGGAACAAGTCGGCAAGAAGAGGGGCACAGTTGGTTCCCATGGGAATGCCGATTGTTTATTGAAAAACACGTCCTCCAAACGTAACAAATATATTGTCAAGCAAGAATTCAAGCATCTTGATAATGTCAGTTTCAGAGAAATTTTTGTTTGAATCAGTGATTTTTTACAAAGTAGGATTTATCCCTCCCTAAGACAAGATACTTGTATCTACGTTAGCCATTCTGTTTTATGAAACAAAGCAGGACCAACTCTTTCAATTTGTCTCTTAGTTTGGAATGGGGAATACTTGTGTAAAATGTAGAAATGTCAAATGTTTAATACTATTGCAAGATGAAAGAATCTTAGATTGTATGTACTCTAAAAGATCTTTGGAATTTTTCAGTATCCACATCTGATTCACGCCACCTCTAGAATAGGTAATTTCACAAAGACTTTGATGGCTGATAAAAGTGATGTTAATAATTTTAATCTTATGATAAATTCATATCAGAAAAAAGAGTCGGAAAATATCAAAGGGATATTCAAATTTAGAAGTCGAACACAAACTGTCAACGCCATTGCAAAAACAAAGAACAACGAAAAGACTAAATGCGTTTACACGGTATGATTTTCCATCCGATTTTCAATCCGATTTGATACCGTCGCCAAGGTAAATTGTGCAGCGTTCTGTTTACACGGTACGATTTTCCATCCGATTTTGGACAGATTCGAACAGGTGTCTTCGCTTGATATTTGAACAAATATCACGTCGTGTGTCATATAATAAATTAGTTTCTGATCAGATTTTGTTTGCTGAATGCAAATTTTACACTTTTTTAAAAGAAATATGAATGTTTTCGTGTTACATAATGTGCTTCTTCATTCACTCGCACTGCTCATAATTTATCAAATATGCTCAAATAGATATAGGAAGATGTGGTATGAGTGCCAATGAGACAACTGCTTATAATGATGAATAAAAGGAAATATGGCCGTATCCGTCAATGAGCCAGCATCCCAACGACAAAAATAAAAAAGGACTTTTGAAAGCTCTATGTCGTGGAATAGAAATTACTTCGACTGGAAGAACTATTAGAGTATATGTTCCTGGCAAAATAAATGGTATATGATATTAAATTCAACAGGTACAGATAGTAAACCCTAGATTCTAGAAGAACCGCTGTTTAATTTAAACATAATTTATTTGCAAAAGTAGCAAAAGGGAATGACACAAGTTATCACAACATTAGTGACGTTCTTCCCTTTCCAAAAATACAATATAATATGAAATATTAGAAAACAACTGGACTGGAGTGAAGTATGAGAAAGTAGGAATTCAGAATTTTAATTGGATGTTCAGAATCTTTTTGTAATTCTGATATAAGATTGTGCAAACTCAAAAATTTCTTTATTTTGCTGAAATGTAAGGTCAACGTCACCAGCCAATATAAGCTCAATTGATTAAACATATCTTTCTAATTCTAAAGACAACATTTCTCTTGGACATCCCATAGTGCCTTTTCTGCTTCAAATAGTTCTATCAATATGACATCTTTTGACAAATCATTTTCTATGCTTACAGCTTCTTCTCTCGCGTCGTTTCTTTCGATTTCAGCCAAAAATATCAGGTCGAAAATATTATGATACAAGATTGACTCTATAGAAAAACGATGATTTTTTATGATAAGAACAGATCTGATAATTATCGAACTATTTGAAAATTTTGAAATTTAAACAATTTAGATTTATTGAGAAGTATTTTCAAGTTTAGAAGAAAAAAGGGGGAGCTTCTGTACATGTATGTTTTCTTAATTCATTTTTCTTTGGGTTTTTTTATAGCTTTTATACTATCAACATTGTAAGAAATCGTACAGATTTGTCGTTTCTCCGTTCACACGATGCGATTTTGAACCGATTTGTCGGATGAAAATAGGGTACCGATCGATTCAGATGTAGTCTGTAACTTCTCTTTTATAGCACTTGGTCGATACCGCTGCTGGTGGACTATCAGTCCCAGGGGGTATCATCAGCTTAGAAGTCAGTACTTCGGTACTGACATGATTTATAACAAATCTCTCTAAAATTGGCCGTTTATAAATTTCGAAATAATTAAGAAACTAAGGTTTCAATTCCCTAAGACAAAATTGACCTTAACTGAATTTGACTATTATTTTTAGGTCATGTTTGGTTATATAACTCTTTATCTGTTCGGTTCTTATACATCATTGGCTTTCAAATATTCGGAATCGAGCTTTCCTGATGAAGGTAGATCTAGAAACGTGCTTCAGACGCATAAAACGTAAGAAGTAATGTTTTTATTTTATTTTTCGGGATTCCAGTATTGTTCAATTGAAACATGTCAATTCAACAACACAAACTTTGAAATTATATCTGAACCTATTTAACGCAATCCACTTTTTGATCGTTAAAGACCTTACTATCGGAATTTATCATTGTAACCTTCAAACAAAAATCGACGAAAAGCGGTAGTACTTGCATTTTTCATTTAATTTATTTTCGTTTCCTTAAATGTATATTACTTTACTTTTTTCAAAAAGCCTCTTAGTTGTGGATTTTAATTCACCCACCTAACACACGGCTGTATTAAATATCATTCGAACGCTTACTATCTGTACTTTCTGTTATGCCCGGTCGTAAACAAATTTTACGGTAAAATTGTCCTAAAGATCATATGAACCTTATAGAACAGGATACATTAATTCCGAATCAAACGTAAATTAAGAAGTTAGTTGAGCAATATTTCCCGAAAATTGCAATTCCTAAACCAATCCTACAAAAATGAGAAAAATGGTCTAAAAGCAAAATATATCTTTGGGGATCGATATTTGTATACTCAAAAATCAAATAAATGTATGATTTTTAGGTCAATGAATATTTTATCATAGTTTTTAGATGCAATTGGTATATACTGTTCTGTGCACAGCCTTCTATTGAAGTGTTTGCAGTTGCCCGAAAAACTGTCATTAGCGAATAGCGATCATTTTCCTTTTCTATGTTTAGATAGCACGTCAATATCAGGGAGGACAATAATTTTTCATAATTAAAGAAGGGGTATTTAATGTTCGAAAAGAAATATACTAGTTGATTGAGGTAAAAATATGTGTTTTTCGAAGTCAAACTTATTTACCTTTTAAAGTCAAGTTGAAATGCAAACATGACTTTGCTACTAAACCGTAGGCAACATTAAAATAAGTAACCAGCGTTTGGGAACACTTGGTTGTCTTTTATTTGATATACACGAACTAGAAATAATACTGCTTTTTAATTGTGTTAAGAAGTTTAATATCTTTAAATATTCGAATGAATATGTTCAGTATTCGAATCAAAGCTGTTTGGGGTGTTTTCATTATAAACTTTTAAACACAAATGCAGGTAATTGTGTAAGTAACGACTTTATAAGTAGTTGTGTTATTGAATATCCTTTCTGACCACATAAGATTTTTCACGGTTTTAGGTAGTGTTCGTTTTTACATTTCGGTGCTGTGTTTTGTGGACTGTTGTTTGTCTGTTGGATTTTTTTTTTTATTTTGGTCGTGGTGTTATCTTACTTTCTTTGATTCAAGGTTTGAGATAATCTCCTTGGTATCATTTTACGTTAAAGAAACTTAGTTGCAGTAATGAAAATCGCCAAAAAAATATCCTTTCAGTAAAGTAAAGAGGACTAAAAACATTAATAAAAATATCTGCGAACATAAGTTAATTTGCTTAGTTTGATATGTAACCAATTCGTAATTATGATAAATTCAACCACAATTTTTAAAACTTTCACCACTAAAAGAGAATTGAAAGATATCATAGGGACATTCAAACTCATAAGTTACAGTTGAAAACAGACTGACAAAGCCGGGCAAAAAACAAAAAACGACCTAAAGACAAACAACAAAATACAAGACACAACATATAAAACAAAAAACTGAGCAACACAGACCCAACAAAAACTGGGGTGAACTCAGGGGCTCCGAAACGGTAAGCATATCCTACTCCACATGTGGCACACGTAGTGTGGCTCATGTTAGTACTAACCTGGTGATAAGTCTTATTCGGTAGTTTTGTTCTCAACCGTTTCAAATTGTCAATTTCTAGATATGGGACAGACTTAACTATATCTGCTGTATCTTTTTTTTTCAAGTTCAATGGGAGATATTCGTTTAACATAGTCACCAAACTTTGAATTTTTCAGTTAGAGGACATAATATATATGGTCGAAAGTAAAGATGATAGACAATCGTAGCTTCTTTTCATATTTCCTAAGAAGCTCTTGTATGAAGTCAGCCTCATATGAATAAAGGAACGAGCCATTCAAACTATTCATGAAGTCAAGCTGTGACTAGAATTATTGTAAGTTAATACAATTTTTTAAACCAAATTATTCTTTTCAATTTGGAGCGTTTGAAGTGTTGTTCTTGGTTTACCTTCATCGGGAACGCTCAAAACCGAAATTATGAAAGCAAGCTAAAAGGATGTATAACTACTTGAAGACGTGATGAGCTTTATGACTGAAAGCATAACAACATATTTGAGGTCAACTTTGTTCAAGGAAGTTGGGACTTAAATTTCTTTAAATAATTTTTCAATTCATCAACAGAGAATTAAAGAAAGGTAAGATTAAGAATTAAAGTCAATGTAACTGAAAGATGTCAAAAAATAGCTACTTATTTCTGTCTAAGAACAGGCATTCAAAGCATTACAATGTCTAGTATATGATAATTTTAACACCCTTTTCTGTCGTCTATGCATGTATGCATTTTGTTTTGAATTTCCTTATTTTCTTAGAATTTACATGAACTCGCGTATTTGAATCTAGATTAAATCATTCTTTTAGTGCTTTTCTTCATTGAGATCCTTTGCAGAATTGCTCTTTGTATTGCGCCAGATCACGTCCTCTTATACTCAATAACTTTATTTGAAAATATCTATTATCAATTCATATTAATACATTAAGAGCAATCACATAGCGTCAAGACACTGTTTGATTTTATTATTTGTGTTTGATTTTGGAAATATTTCAAATATGAATAGAATTGAGAATGAAAACGGGGAATATGTCAAAGAGACAAGAGCAGAAGTCTGTTATTTTCCTATCAAAGAGATAACTCGATTATTTATAAAAACATTTCACTTGTACAAAGGAGTTAATTTAGACTCTTTTGTCTAGAAATAAATTATCAGATGTAAGCTCATACAACATACAAAACGGGCAACATTACACAGTCAAATCACAAACTGTATAATGTTGCCCGTTTCAGAGAACATTTTGTTTCATTTCATTTTGCAATCGGCTCATAATGAAATAATGACTATTGGTAAACACACCAAATCTTCTTACTTTTATATAAGAGAATTAACTTAGAAAAAAAATACGTTTTTTTTATCGCATAACAGTTTTATTCTAAATGTATAATATAAAAATAGATGTGCTGAAAATGACCTAAATAAGGTTTCAGTACAAACAAGGCATTCTTATGAATTGATAAATCAATTATTATTTCTGTTTACAAGAAATGTGTTTCCGTAACTATAGAAGAGTAAGTAGATGGGGTATGATTGCCAATGAGACATCTACCCATCAAAGTTCAAATAAAGTGGATGTAAGCAATTATGGGTAACCGTACGGCCTTTATCAGTGAGAAAAACCTATACCGTATAGTCGGCTATAAAAGGCCCCGACATGAAAAATATGAAACAATTCAATTGAGAAAACTAACGGCCTAATTTACAACAAAACAATTTACGAAAAACAAATATGCCAGACATGAACCAACGACAACCACTGAACTACAGGCTCTTGACTTGGCACAGGCACATAAAAATGTGGCGGGGTTAAACATGTTTGTGAGCGCTCAACCCTCCCCTAACCTTGGACAGTGGTGTAACAGCACACCATAAGAACAAACAATAAAACCAGTTCAAAAGGGCTAAACTCATCAGATCGATGCAAAGCAGAAAAACATCAAACATAAACACAGACCGGAAGTGGCAGGGTATTTATTCATCCCTCATCCCTAACAGCAAAAAAGACATTAAGTACAGATTTGAGAGTACTCGCAGTTACTGACAGCTAGTTTAAAGCCAATAACAACTAATAAAACAAATCATATATCTAAGACTAAAATATCAATTAGTACACAGCCAACATCCAACGGATTTAGTATAAAGGCGTCATTAACAGTCAGAGAAAAAACATGACCTTGTGCAATGCCAAAATAAAGGTATCGACAGATTGTAGTACCGTTAAAGTGCATATGTGTATAACAAAACTATTTAGTATGATTTTAATTTTTGATAACAAAATCAGTTCTAATGGGATATCTTCCTAATATCAAATATGCATGTACATAAATTTTTCGCAATATCAACATTATATTTTAAAGTCTAACTTTGCATTGCAATTATAAAACACTAACCTGTACTGTCTATGAACATTGTTCAATAAGGTTGCTAATGCCTTTTTAATCATCCATTTCTGTAAATATAAATATATCCGTTTCTTTCAAAATAATGCAATGTGTACTAGGAAGATTTACAATACATAAATGATTATTTGAAGGAAACCTTTTCCAGATGTATTATCTAGTTGATCTATTGTTCTTTTTTAATGTTTCACTATACACACATTAATACAATGTATTCTTTTATTTGTTGTTCAGTTCAATATTGATATATTATAATAAGCACTTGAATAAAATGTGTTTTATAACGGATGTAAAATTGACCTCGATATCAAGTCACTGTGAATGAATAATTCAACCAGAGTAAAGAGATTGTTACTAGTATTACCTTTTTCTCGGAAGATACCAAGACCTTGTTGATAAAAATTCCGTATGAACTTCGCAAAAAATACCGATAGTCTTGAAGTAAAGATTCTAGGTGCTGAAATTGTTAATCATCTTAGGTACGAGTTCTTTTTATTGGCTTTGTATATATTAGCCGTTTATTCCATTTTTGGTGATATCCTTCTGCCTTGGATTGGTATTTATACATCCCGCCATTGTGTTGTTGTGCTATGGTCATTTTTTGTATTCTTGTTTTTCATTTTTGTTTATGTGCTTTGTCTATAGAGTGTCTATATGCCATTTTGTTTTCCTTTGTTGACATAGTTGTTTGTTTTATAGTGATTAAGATAGTTACACAATGTTGACTGCTGCACCCCAATTTTTGACATTTTTACCTATCATATCTGTTTTGTTTGCTCACATGTTGTTGTCAATATAATTGAATGTTATGCGACTGCCTTACAAGTGAGAGGTTTAGCAAGCTATAAAACTAGGTTTAATCGACCATTTTCTACATAAGGAAATGCCCGTACCAAGTCAGGAATATGACAGTTGTTTTCCATTAGTTTGATGTGTTTGAGCTTTTGATTTTGACATAATGATAAGGGAATTTCCATTTTAAATTTTTCTTGGAGTTCGGTTTGTTTGTTATTTTACTTTTGATATATACCTTAACAAAACATTTCATCTCTATAACTGCATGATTGCTGCATTTATTATAAATTATAATTCAAATAATGAAGAGCTTTCACTACCCTACAGTTTTTAAATGCAACGAATCATTTTGTTATTTTCGTTAATTTATACATGATTATTATTGGAATCAGTTGTTATAAAGTTCTTGTTATTGGAATTAGTTGTTATAAAGTTTTTGTTATAGGAATCAGTTGCCATACAGTTATTGTTATTTGAATTAATGGCAATGTTAACAAATACCGCTAAAATGACAACATTATGTGACAAGAATACATTACAAATAAACGCAAGAACACTCAGGACAGAGAAACACATATATAAATAATATAATAGTACATTTCAACATGTAAACCACAGAATAACAACGAACTCCTACCATGAATCCACGACAGCACACAAGGACACCACAAACCAATTATAAACTGTGCATCACACGAATGTATCAATGCCACAAAAAGTGACGTATTTTTTGTGACGTGTACTTTATCACAGGTAAATTTCTTAACTTTTGTGGTCTTTATTTTTGAACTCAATATTTGTTATTGTCCCTTGGTTTTTCTTTTCTGTCTTTTTTTATATATTTAGAAATTATTAAGGAATTTGAATTCCTGCTCCTACAGACACAGCTTATTTTAGGTAGATTTGCATTTTTATCATCAAAGTAATATCAACAGCAATATGTAGCGTTGAATAGTATTTTTATTTTACGGAATATTTAAAATTATTGAAAAATATAACACTGTCGTAGCTAAGATTATCCCAACACAATTTGGCCAATACTATAAAAACAGATTTTTCTTAAACATGTTACCTATAATAACTGTCATACAAGTTGAAAGTTTAAATAGCTATTAAAACCAGGTTTAACCCAATATTTTCTTCGGGAAATGCCTGCACCATGTCAGGAATACGAAAGTTGTTTTACAATCGTTCCGTTGTTTGATGACGTTTTATTTTATTCGGTATATTTGTTATACTTTTTATGTTAAAGAAGGATAGTTTTACGGATCAATACTTCCTATCATAAATAATATCAAATAATGAACTGTGCTCTAATAAAATAAAATAGTATAGCAAATCAATCACTGTTTTAAAAGAGAGGCGAAAGACACCAAAGGGGCATTCAAACTCCTAAGTCGAAATTAAACTGACAACGCTATGGCAATAAAAAGACAAAACCAAAAGACAAACAACTGTACACAAAACACTACTTAGAAAACAAAAGACTGAGCAACACAAAGGGACGGACGTTTTTGATTTTTAAATATCACAAAGGACAGCAGTAGAATAAACGATTACTGATACCAATCGTATAATATAAAAATTACCACAGCTGGTGGACGATTTGTCCCTGAAGGTATCAACAGTCCAGTAACTCAAAGAACAAAGGCTTTCCGTAAGAAAAAAACTTATTATACATTTCCCTCAATGTATGTATTCCCTTAACTAAGGAAAAGATCATATCTTTCCAAATTGTATATTATGTAGTGAATGATTTGAATATTAAAAATGAATTCTTATATATAAATGATCTTTTTCAATGGAACAATTCATATTGACATAAACAATAGTTTCATCGCATGTACCTGTTAAATGCGTATTTATAGTCATGTAAGTACAATTTCGGAAGGATTTAATCTATTTATTTCGAAAAAATTACTGATTTGATGTTATCTAATATTTCTAGGTCTACATTAACCTAATGAAAAAAGATATAAAACTACTTTATTAATTGTTATAAATAATGTAAATGTAACGTTTTTATAAAGTAGTTAGAATTTTTAAATCGCAACTAGGAAATATAGTTTAAGATTTAAGATTTTACAAAGACTTGTATATATGTATCCTTACTAATACAATATTCCAGAGCCTACGTTTTCTATCATGATTTATTTGATAGAGCGTTGCTGCTTACAATGGGCTACTGAACCAAGGATCCCAAGTGGTAAAATTGAGAGTTAAAAAAAGAGGCGAAAGATACTAAAGGGATATTCAAACTCACAATTCCAAATAAACTGACAATGCCTTTGCAAAATACGGAAAACGACGAAAAGAAAAACACACAAAATACGCAACATCATGAATTGGTTCAAATAAACTGACAATGCCATTTTGACATAGCTGTGTAAAAGATTACCACAAACATGTTTCAATTGTCGTAGCTGTTCTCTCGTAATCTTTGACTTGATTGTAACATTTCCGAATGAGACTTAATATCGACTTTGCACTTACAATGAGATGCCACATGTGGCGCAGGTTATGCTTACCCTTTCACCTGATCACAAACCAATTTTTGGAAGGATGCGAATTGCTCAGTCTATTGTTTCTGCAGAGTTTTGTTTATTCTATTGTAAGTGTTTTCGATTTTTGTCATGGCGTGAGTGATTTTTTTTTACCTATACGTTTTGTTTCTCCTTTGTTATTTACTCTCTCATTTGTAGTTTTTTTTTTTACATTTCTGTATAGAAGATAATACAAATAATTTCAAGAAAATAAATTATTAGAACTATTGGTTTTATTTAAACGGCTACACTTGTCAACTTGGGGATGTTTATCCCATGTAGCTAATATATCTAATCAACTTCAAGATATTTTACCCAAATAACAAATATATATAATAAACGTTGGAATATTTACCCCATATAACAGATATATCTAATCAACGTGGTGATATTCACCAAATATATAAAATGTATCTAATCAACTTGGGGGATATTTACCCCATATTGCTAATATCTTTATTCAACTTTATATGCTTGTTGGATCAGACAGAAAACTTGAAAGCTGCAATGAATGTGTATGTGTTTTATCACAAGATAATGTCGCTTTTGATAATGTAAAAGTTGAAAAACTTCTTCGAATCCATATTGATAAAAAAAATTGTCATGGTCAATCAAATTAATAAAATATGTGAAATTATTCCAATCAGAGTATACCTGTTAAAATGGTTGAAACGTTATTTACCATTATAGGGTCGTATTCTTGTTTTTTATTAACAGCTATATATTACCCATTATTGACTACTGTTGTACAATATTGGGTCTTACCACAACTTGTAATCTGGAAATGATTCATAAGCTCCAAAAAAGTGCTGCAAGATTAGTTTTATCTGTTTCTTTTGATCAACTTTAATGCTTAAAGAGCTTGAATGGATGACTATATTTACAAGGATACAATATTTTCAAGCTGTCTTAATGTTTAAATGTATGAATGGTCTAACACCATATTATCTATATAATAAATTTACTGCTTGTACTGATCTTTATAAGTATTCGCTCAGAACTTCTTCATGTACCAAGACCTCATTTTGATTTTTTTAAAAGAACATTTAAATATTCTGGTCTTATTACTTGCAATAATTTGCCAAATAATATTAAGGAAATAAATAATTTAGATACATTTAAGATCAAATGTTCAAACTATGTTTTTAACTGTACAGAATGAAAATACCTGAATCTAATGTATTTCTTTTCAATTGAATGCATATGTGCTTATTCAATATTTAAGGTGTTTCATATAGTTAACTGTATTATGTATTATGCATTTTATGGAGAGAGCTTTATAGACTGTGCCTGTTGCTCAATCCTTTTTATATCTTAATGAATAAAATGTGTTTACCTAAAAATTCAAAAGTTTGATATATCAACATTCAGATAAACATAATCACAATCTAAATTTTATTAAAGGAGTAGGTCCAGTAAGAACCCTTTTTGGCCCCAAAATATAGCAGTTTTACCAAATTGTTAAAATGTAAACTTTTAGCTATTTATTGGAAAGTAGAATACTTCTGCTACATAAATATGGGCAGTTTTTGACAACACAATGCATATATATATAGGGTACTAGCATCATTAAGTCATGCTAAATTACTGAAATCTTCACAATTTTAGCATTTGAGTAAAATTTTAGACGGTTTCCGTCTTAAATGGAAGTGGCCGCATTTGTGTTCATTCTTAATATTTAAACGCAATTTGTATTTGATTATAATACATAACATATATAAAGGTTGAGAGTGAACACGGATGCGGCCACTTTCATTTTTGACAAAAACCATCTGAAAAGTGACATATTATGGCATATTTGATAGATTTTTCATATTTAAGCTTGAATCTGAGCGTCTTTAATGATAAAATCAGTTCAAATCTATCACATAAAGTAATTGAATCGACTGAAGTAGACACTTAAGTGTTTAAAAAGTGACCAAAATCTTTCATCAGATGAGTCTGAAATTTGAGGCCAAAATCGGCCCTTACCGGACCTACTCCTTTCAACCACTTGAAACCGTTCAGAAACAACCAGGAGAATCACACAAGCAATTTGAAAAATCACGTGAAGTTCGCGAATTATTTTGGATAAAAAGACTTCAAACAGCTTATCCTATCGGTCTTAATGACAAAATATTAGGACAGGGGAACATAACTAAAACTTTAATTGATGTCATTAATATTGTCGATAAACGACTTAGAAATAAAAGGTCTCATGGCAAACGCAAAAACCGTAATCAACGTATTAAACATCGTATAAATTATACACTTGCTGATCTGTTATCTTTAATAAAAAATAATGGCAGACATCAAGTATTATGCAAACTGGGTCAGATACCAATAAGTAAATTATATGCTATTTTTCTGGAGTGTGATACAATTTCTTTTTTTAGCCCAATGTATGAATACACCCGTATTATTCAGCCTTTTGTCATCATAGGCTATTTCCTAGTATCGATAAACCTGAAAATCATAAACGGCATTTTCTTAAATTAAAATATATAAATAGAGGTATTGATTTTATTAACTTATCTAGTATATTCAATGACTCTACCATCCAAAGCCAAATACCTCCATATTTTGATAATATAGAACCACCTATTATTTTGTATTCTTATAAAAAACCCAGCAGAAGTTTGATTTTTAATTATACGTCAGTTACATCAGATGTCAATATAGAAAATAATGTTCCATCCACTTGAGATTGTGAAACATCTAGTTTTAGATATGTTCCCTATGGTCATGTCCTTACAGGAGACCTCAACATCGTCGAAGACCGTGAGGTCATAACTTTTCTTAAGAAAGGACCGAAATATCGTCCTCCATCTAAAATAGATTGGAAACAGTGTCGTCAGATCTTTAAAGACGCTCTGTCTGTCTACTGTAAAAATTGGTGTAAACGTGAAAAATCTGATAAAAAATCTCTAGACAGTTATTTGAATAAAATTATGAATACTGTTAATATTCGTATATCTCATTTTGAAAACAATTCTGAAATTAGTAATAGGGTCCATGATATTCCCATTCCCAGAATAAAAAATAAACTCCAAGTACTCGCAAAGCGGTTTGTGTTTGTACCGGCAGACAAAGCAGCAAATAATGTAGTGGTGGTGTGACGCATATACTACACGGAAGTTCTCCAAAACGAAATTACAAATTCATCTACATTCAGGTCCGTACGCTCCACAGAGAATCAAATTGTAAACAAGCATATCACTGCCACTACCCAGCTTAAGGCCTCTTCCGAACATTTGAAAGTCCCTACTATGTACTGGTTACCTAAATTGCACAAAAAACCATTTAAATTCCGTTTCATCTCCGCATCTAGTAAGTGTTCTACTACTAATCTATCAGTGCTTCTAACTACCTCCCTTACTACTATCAAAGAACTTGTTATTAACTTTTGTAATAAAGCTTATGAAAATAATGGTATTAATTATTTTTGGAGTGTTCAAAATTCTTTAGAGGTTTTAGATAAAATACATGCTTTTGATGGTCCTTTTAATTCTGTTGACAGTTCTGATTTTTCTACTCTCTATACTACACTTCCACACAATCTTATCAAGAAAAAGTTTTCATATTTAATTAAATGGTCTTTTGAAAAATCTCATTACAAATTTATTTGCTTAGGGTTATATCTGGTCTATATACCAGCTTTGATAAATGTTTGGTATAACTATAGATTTTCACTTCGTACTATGAAAATATTTCCTTTCTCTATTGGTACTGTACACGTATACCTAACAACAAAATTATTTTCATTTACCTGTGTTTAAAGTTATTGCAAATGGCTGATATTTTTGTTCGAGCATATTGTTTTTCTTTAATTGTTTAACATTCTTACCGATATAACATGTTACTTTTATTATTCTTCCCTTAGTTTATTTATTTTGTATTTACATTGTGTCATAGGTCAAATTTATTTGTTCAGTGTATGTTCAATGGTGTTAATATGTCCTTTGATTGAGTTACGCTATTTCAGTTGATATTTTATAGTGTGTCTTTCTATGTTGTGATGTTACACTATTGTTTCAGAAAAAAGGTGAAGGTTTGGTACCATTAAAACGTTTAAACCCGCTGCATTTGTTTGCACCTGTCCTAAGTCAGGAATCTGATGTTCAGTAGTTGTCGTTTGTTGATGTGGTTCATAAGTGTTTCTCGTTTCTGGTTTTGTATATAGATTAGACCGTTGGTTTTCCCGTTTGAATGGTTTTACACTAGTAATTTTTGGGGGCCCTTTATAGCTTACTGTTCGGTGTGAGCCAAGGCTCCGTGTTGAAGACCGTACTGTGACCTATAATGGTTTACTTTTATAAATTTTGACTTGGATGGAGAGTTGTCTCATTGGCACTCATACCACATCTTCTTATATCTATTAAAATCTTAAATCTATTATGCATTTTATTTGTTTATATTTCTTTTTCTAATTGTATTAATATTTTTTGAAGGTCTAAATGAAGATTAAAAGGTTTTTGTTGATTGAGTTACCTGCGTTAATTTTATTATTATTTATCTTTTTAACTTAGGGATATATATCCTATACAGCAGATATATCTAATCACCTTGGAGAAATATACCCCATACAGCAGTTATATCTAATCAACTCGGGGATATTTACCCTATATAGCAGATATATCTAATCAACTTCAGGATATTTACCCCATACAGCAGATATATCTAATCAACTTCAGGATATTTACCCCATACAGCAGATATATCTAATAAATTTGGGGATATTTACCCCATACAGCAGATATATCTAGTAAATTTGAAGATATTTCTCCTATATTGCTGATATATCAATCAATCTGGGGATATTTACCCTATATAGAACATGTAGAAAATATGTCTAATCAACTTACGGATATATACCCAATAAATCAGATAAATCTAAACAACTTGGGGAAATTTATCCCATATAGCAGATATATAATCAACTATGGGGAAATTTACCCCAACATAGCAGATAAATTTACACAACTAGGAGATATGTACCCCATACAGATGATATATCTAATCAACTTGGGATATTTAACCCGTAGAGCAGATATATCTGATCAACCTGGGATATTTACCCCATGTATACGATATATCTAATCAACTTGCAAATACTTCCCCCAGTATAGCAGATATGTCTAATCAACCTGAGGATATATACCCCATAAATCAGATATATCTCTTTAACTTTGAAATATATTCCCACGACATAGCAGATACATCTAATCAACTTAGAGATATTTACCCAATATATTGGATATATCTAATCATCTTCATGATATTTCTCCCTATAGCAGATACATAACCAACCTGGAGATATTTCCCCCAATATAGCAGATATATTTAAACAACTAGGAGATACTTCTTAACACCTAATATTATATTTAGAGAGCTCTTAAATGGAACCTTTTATTGGACTTAATAGAGCATTCGAATTCGTAGCCGTCCTTCTGTGTCAAAATCGAAGAACAGATCAAGATATGAAGAAGACCTTCCACTTTGAATAGTATCCTTAATATCAAGTTCACTGTGATCTAAGCACTCATTTTGAAATGTAGGTTATTGGGCGACAGAACATCATTACTCGAGCTGAAAGTAAAATTTTGAACTTTGCAAGATTTTTTTTTTTTCTTTTTGTTTTTGATCGGATTTTGTGAGAATTCTGCTTCATATCACTACCAAAAAAAAATCGACCATAGGTGTTGCACAATTCGTACCCATTGTAATATCGACTGACTCCTGAAAAAGTAATCTCCAAATGCAACAAACAAGCTGTCAATCAAAAACGCTATTACTTTTTTTAATGATATCCTCTTCGGTTTATTTGTTGTTTAAATCAATGTGGTTCTTTATAAGAGTTTGCTGTACCAAATAAGGAATTTGTATCTACGTTTCCCATTTTGTAGAAAAGAAAGTCTGTTTAAAGAGACGATGCATTCGATCTTTAAGATGATCATTCGGAAAACATGAAGTAGTGTAGCGTATAAAACTCAAATGGTTTGACATTACTGCAAAATTGTAAAGATTTTGATTGAAGGGTTTGGAGTAGATCTCTAGAATTGTTCATCTGATGGACATCACTGGTTGGTGATACCTCGTCACAATATGCCGATAGCCATCTTTTACTGTAGAAAGAATGGTGGTAAGAACATGAAAAAGATGTTTAGTCGAACATTTTGATGACCCGGCAATTTCGTTCTTTATTAGGATTTTTGTGAAGTTAAGGTATCCAGTTTTACACGGGACATTTTTATCGTCCTTTTTGTGTTAATAACAAGGTAGAGATAGACTGGTTTGCTGTTAATTCCATGTGCTTTAGTGAGACATTGAAAGTAAGGTATTTTGCATAAATAAACAATATTGTTTGGGTTTTTGTTTGCTAGCACAACAACACATCTGTTTTGTAAAGTGAATAAAGCATTCGCAACCTCGGGATTCTTGAAAGAGTTAGAAACCTGTATGTTTATAGTAGATTGAAGATTTTGAATATGCTTCTGAATGCATGACCGAATTGCTTTGGTCCATTCAAATGAAGTGTCCAGTTTTAGTTCAGATTACAGCATTTCATTGCCTAAATACTCCATAAATCGTAATATTTCAGCCTTTTGTGATATTTATTACATATTAAACCATATCAAATACAAACGTAATCTGTGTATCAAAATATAGATTTATTTCGTCTTCAAGCCATTGTCCCATTTCTAAACTGTCTATTCTACTTACTAGTACACTTGGTACAATAACAAACCTGGTAATAAATTGTTCAAATAAAGCCTTTGAAAATAGTGAATTTAATTACTTTTGGAGTGTCAAAAATTCGCTGGAAGTACTTGATAAATTGCATGCTTATTTTGGTGATTTCGATTCTGTTCAAAGTTTTGATTTTCTACCCTATATACCACTTTGCCGCATAATCTTATTAAGAAAAAATTTACACACCTAATTAAATGGCCATTTTAAAAGTCAGAATACGAATATATATGTTCAAACTCTTTTAGGTAATTTTTAGTAACATCAAACAGAAGAACTATGTCAATTGGACCTCCTTTGATACGGTAACTGCCTTTGAATTTTTACTAGATAACATTTTTGTTAGCTATGGAGATTCTGTATATCGTCAAGTTATCAGAGTTCCAATTGGGACTAACTGTGCACCACTTATTGCGGACCTATTTCTGTGTTGTTACGAGTTACAATATATGACTAAAATCAGCAAAGACCCATCGAAACAACATCTGATACAAAAATTTTAATAACACTTTTAGATATTTGGATGGTATATTGGCTCTCAATAATGACGACTTCAGTGTGTACACTAAAGAGATTTATCCTGCTGAACTGACTTTAAATAAAGCTAATACTAACAATGAACACTTCCCTTTCCTAGATCTTGATATTTATATATTTAACGGGAGGCTTACTACCAAAGTTTATGATAAAAGAGATGATTTTTCGTTTTTTTATTGGTAATTATCCATTTTTAGATGGTGACGTTCCCTTGTCACCATCTTATGGTGTTTATATATCTCAACTTTTTCGATTCGCTAGTGTATGTAACAACGTATTTGTTTTCAAGTAAAGTAATCTCTGTATTACTGAAAAATTATTACGCCAGGGTTTTCGATATCACAAACTAGTCAAAACATTTACTAAATTTTACCATCGGTACCAGGACATCATTCGTATATATAAATCAACATGCAGACATCCTATACGTTCAGGTATTTCACATCCAATCTTTTATTGTAATATTTTATACAAAACACAAAATGTCGACATTAACCTCAAAATCTATCCAATCCTTTAAACAGACTTATTCAGAAGGGATATAGTTACGATACTGTTGTCAGATCATGAAAGATGGCATATTTTGGTATTAATATTGATTCACTCATAGGGTCTTTGCATCGGAAATAAACACATTTATTCTAAAACCAATTGTTGGCATGATACGGGTTATGTTCTTCTCATATATTTTATGATGGTATGATACTTAACCCCTTACGGGAGGGATTGGACCTGATTTTCATATGATGAAGACATAATCTTTCAATCAGTTTAACTGAGGTCTGGAGCTGGCATGTCAGTAACTGCTAGTAGTCCTTTGTTAATTTATGCATCATTGTCATTTTGCTTAGTTTCTTTTGATACCTATTCTGACATCGGACTCGGACTTCTTTTAAACTGAGTTTTACTGTGCATATTGCTATGTGTTTGTTTATTCTACATTGGCTAGAGGTATAGGGGGAGGGTTGAGATCTCACAAAACATGTTAAACCCCGTCGCATTTTTGCGCCTGTCCCAAGTCAGGAGCCTCTGGCCTTTGTTAGTCTTGTAAGTGTTTTTTAATTTTAGTTCTTTTATATGTTTTAGAGTTTAGTGTGACGTCCATATTCACTGAACCAGTACACAATTTCATTTAGGGGCCATCTGAAGCCCGCCTCCGGGTGCGGGATTTTCTCGCTGCGTTGCTGACCCATTGGTGGCCTTCGGCTGTAATCTGCTCTTTGGTCGGGTTGTTGTCTCTTTGACATATTCCCCATTTCCATTCAAAATTTTATCTGTATTATTGGTAAGGAGTTTGAAACAACTTTATTTTAGAAGTGCAGTTTAGAACCCCTTTATTTTTGTTGAAAACTTTGCACACTTATATTTTTGTGAAAGAATTTGAAATATCTATTTATAGAGGAAAGTTTGACACAAATATTTTAAGAAGAGATTGGAACACTTGTATTTTTGTGAGAGAGTAGGAGCAACAGTACTTTTGTGAAAGAGTTTTGAAACACTAACATTTTTGTAGGACATTTAAAAAACACCTGTAACTTTGTGGGCAAATTTGAAACGCTTATATTATGCGAGAGAGTTTATAACACCTTTATTTTTTGGACAGTTTTGACCAATTTTATTTTCGTGGGAGAATTTGAAACACATATATCATTTTGAGAGAATTCGGAATACCTATATATGTGTGGGAGAGTTTTAATCACCAATATTTTTGTAGAAGAGATTGGAGCACCTTCATTTTTGTGATAGAGTTTGGGAGATCTATATGTTTTGAGATAGTTTGGAACATCTAGTTTGTGCTAGTTTGAAACACCTGCAAATAATGTGAAAATTTCAATACTTAAATTGTTTTCTTTAAGAGTTTTGAAAACCTTTAATTGAGTTCGAGAATTTGAAACACTTATATTTTTCGGTAGGAACTTGAAGCAATATTTTTTAATGGGTTTAGAGCACCCATATTTTGGTTTAAAGCTTTGACACCTTTATTTTTGTGGGACAGTTTGGAACACCTATATTTTTTTAGGAGATTTTGAAACACCTTTATTTTCGTGAAATGGTTTTGAACTCCTACCTTTGTGGAAGGTTTTGGAACATCTATGGTTTGTTTGCTAGTCTGAAACACTTTATGCTTTTTTTATATTTTGTTGAAGCGTTTCGGAACAACTATCATTTTTTTGGAAATTTTGAAATATCTGGGGGAAGCAAGTTTGAAACACCTATTGTTTGTTGGAGATTGATTTTAAATGACCTTTATTTTGTGTGGGAACGTTTTAAGCATCTATATTTCTGTCGAAGGGTTTGGAACACCTTTTATGTAGAAGGGTTTTAAACATCTTTACTTTTGAGAGAGAGTTTGAAACGCGACTTTTTTGTAAGAGATTTTAAAACACTCATACTTTTGTGAGAGAGTATGTAATACGAATATTTTAGTGAGATGTTGTTGTCGGAGAGTTCAATCCCAATAATTTTATTTTATGAAACATTTTCATATTATGCTCCAATATTTCATCTAAAAAAAGCTCAAAGTAGGATTTATTAAAGTTAAACGGCGTATATTCTTGTTCACAATTCAATAAACATGTGAGGATCGTTCATAGATACAGTATTCTCTCTTGTTGTTTTTTGTGTTTGGTTTTTTTTTATTATTTTTTTGCGGATAATATTTTGGATTTTGTATTGGCGGACTTCTACCTTATTGGTCTTATTTATCTTTCATTAATACTTTTCGAAAATTATTTTCATATTCAAACAAAATATTACATTTACTTCCATGTTATATTCGTGTGAACCTTTCAATTGTATTATTAACAGCTACGGAAAGGTGATATTTAATTGTGTGTGTATGTGTATATATATATGTGTGTGTGTGTGTTGTTAACATTGTCTCAGCAGGGATACATTATATCTATTAGAATAAAAAAATGATAAATAAATAAAAACTATTACATTTTTATATTTAGATGCTAACGGTTAGATATATTGTTCTTTGTCGGAACCTGTCTTAAATACTTTTTATTGTCTGAACAGTTGAATCAATGTTTTCAGCACTACTCCTGCGATAAAATATAGATTAGAAAAACGATCAATATACAACTCTTAGGGATAAACAATTAGCTAAGTCAGAACATAATGTTTCTTAATCGTTTATAAAGTAAATGTTTAACGTAAATTGTGTTTCCATAACATTTTTTGTTGTTTGACAAGTATATCAAATTGCTGTTAAACTTTGTTCTCTTGTCTGAATTGTTTAGACCATTCAACAGCAAATCAATGACAAAATACATTGAATAAGTAATGTCTACCGTAAAAGAAATAACGCATTGAAAATTATCATGACCCCAACACCTTACTTCAAATGGTGATGATGATAATGATGGATGGCTGCTTAACGTCCAGCGGCAAATTAATATGCATATCCAGGACGAGAACATATTAATGTAATTTGAATATCAACCCTGCTTATCCTAGACCGACACGCTGAACCAGAATTTTAACGTGCTAGTTCACACGGTTACAGTTCACAGGGAGACATATTACCTTATCCGGACACATTATTATGACTCCGAGCCAACCAGTCTTTGCTCTTACTCCTAAATGCTGCGTGCTTAGCGCAGAAGCAGCAAATACCAATTTTCAAGTCTTTGGTTTGACCCGGCCGGAATTCGAACCCACGACCTCCTGCACTCAAGGAAGATGGTAGTTAAAAAAGTTTCAAAATGCGTGTTTTCTGGTGTACCAAATAATAACCGTGGTATATTTGATGAGTTTTTACAACCATTTGGTCTGTATATTTATTGTTATGAAATGTTCAAATTATTCGAAACACTATGGTTATTCTACCCTAGATATAGATAACCTTCGCCGTAATTTTTTTTGTATATGCTTTTAAACTTCGTATATCATATGGACCAACTGTTTTGATTCAGCCACTACTTATGAGTCTTATTTAGAAGAAACGCACGACTGGCGTACACAATTATAAGCCTTGTGTCTTTGATGAGATTTTATTATGAAACAATAAGACAATTAGAGAAGATATGGCATGCTGATAGTGGATTGTTATTCGTATTACTTTGCAAGTTTGAAGCAACTGTGTCGGTATCGCTGGTGGTGGAGTACCAATTGCCGATTAATAATTCCGTCTGGGAGTCCCTGAGTCTGCATTGGCAGTAGGTTTAGGAAGACCGATTTTTATTTCATCAAATTGATACATGTGACAAATTAAGTACATTATATTATGAAAACAAAAACGGTGAGGTATATGTAAATGAAACAGCAATCCAAAGACAAATCTTATCCAACATACAGTCTTCAGACTAGTTTTGATCATTATTAAAGGTCATACAGTGACAAATGTATAATGTTTCAGAAAATGAAAAATATATAAAAGGCATTGATTTCAAGTCATTGCTGACGTTAATAAACACAGAAAATGTAGTTCCGTTTGTTAATTCAACATGTGAAATCACTTTGCCAAAAGCTGTTTGACGTCTCTGAACTTTACTCAAAACCAATGAACAGATACACAGTACATTGAGTTTATGTGTATTTTATTTAGGGAATATTGCCAAAACCTTTTCGAATTTCCGGTCCTTCATTCTCTTCAACTTCGTACTTTTTATGATAAAACCTATTAACATTTTGATTCGATCGTCACTAATGAGGATTTTGTAGACAAAACGCGCGCCTGGCGTAAGGAAAATTATTAGCCTGTTATCTTTAACATATTTAATGAGTTATATTTTAAATGTCTTTTTCAATTTTGCCATAAAAAGTAAAATCACAAAAATACTGAACTCCAAGGAAAATTCCAAAAGGAAAGTCCCTAATCAGATGGCAAAATCAAAAGCTCAAACACATCAAACGAATGGATAACAACTGTTATATTCCTGACTTGGTACAGGCATTTTCTTATGTAGAAAATGGTGGATTGAACCTGGTTTTATAGCTAGCTAAACCTCTCACTTGTATGACAGTCGCATCAAATTCCATTATATTGACAACGATGTGTGAACTAAACAAACAAACACAATAGGTAAAAATGTCAAAAATAGGGGTACAGCAGTCAACATTGTGTTATCATCTTAATCACTATAAAAACAAACAAATGTAACGAAGAAGCACGAAAAGGCATCCATCAAATTTAACATCCTTATTTTGTTCATATTATACGATTTTATATTTATCTATGTAAAATCCACCCATAAAGGATGGAAGGTTTTAAGTACTGGCGTAAAATCGCGCGTTTGAAATTCGCACAGGTAGAAATAAACTAATTTTGTCATTCAAAGTATGACGAGATACTTAAGTACAGAGTCACGTAAAATGGATATCACAAAAAACAGACTAACAGTAAAAGTAATATTAATAAATAAAATAGTTTTGTCGTTCAAAGTATGACGGGATACATAAGTACAGAGTCAGATCAAATGGTTATCTCAAAAAAACAGACTTAACACTAAAAGTAATATAATAAAGACAAATAAAAGAAGACTATAACACGTTATTAAGATGATAAACAACGTCAGTACGCAGAATCTATACTTCAAGACCATCGTCTATTATTTGTTAAGTTGATACGGAATATTTATCAACAAGGTCTTGGTACCTTCCGATGAACTTTTTTTGAAATAATAAAATAATAAAACGTAATATAAGTAAATCGCAATACCATCAAAATGGTTTTGGTTAAAATACAAGATTTTGTTTCGTTTTCCATTTCAAATTAATTCTATGAGAATAAATAAACTTTCAAAAACAATTATAGTGATATAATGACATTTTATATTCCCTGGACTTGTTCAATTCTGAGAATCTTTTTTTTTTATTATTATTTTCTTGCATTAATGTTACATCTAATATATTTTTAATTAGTTCTAAATAACTCTCATTGCAAGAGTATTTAATGAATAACTTTTACAAATGAAGATTCACTTTTCCTAAAGATACTGAATTGATCATCTTCCTTCATTTGTATACTTGTCAATCGGTATTAAACCAATCCTTGACAGCTGAAAGGGAAACCCTTCATTTGTATACTTGTCAATCGGTATTAAACCAAACCTTGACAGCTGAAAGGGAAACCCTTCAATTGTATACTTGTCAATTGGTTTTAAACTAAACCTTGACAGCTAAAAGGAAAACAGAACGTCAAAAGTAATTGCTTCATGTTTTCATTTTTGAATTGCCCGTTAACGGGTAAAAAAATGGCAGCTGCACTTAAGAATAAACTTTTCAGATGATATTGAAATCAGAAGAAAGAAGGTCATATCTAGATTTCATCGGGTGTTTATGACAAAGAATATGATTAAATTGGATTCTTTGATAACTGAGGTCGTTAAATCATGTACAGAAAAAATAACAACATTTAAGACCTGATGCCTCAGTAGATTAACACGGATAGGATTTTACGTCGATAGAGTACCACAATATCGTATAGTTGTCCATTTACTAAATGGTATTACTTATGGAGATAATTTTAGTCCTGTATCCTAATTTTGCATCATTAGGTAATAATTGTACTTGTTTTATCTGCTGTTATACTACATTCTTCACGCTTTCATTTTTTACCTTCAATTGAAAACTTTATCCTGTTTTTTCTTATAGATTGTTGTCTAATTTGCAATCATAACACATGATCTTGTAATTATATTCAATGATATAATTTATGTAATTTAAGAAATGTGCTTGACTTCATGGTTATTTTCTAAAGTATCTTCTGGAACAAAGAGCTTAAAACATTATAATCTTAAAATAACAGCAAAAATTATCTAAGGTCAGGCTGTATGAGTTGAAATAGAAATTAGATACTATTCAAAAACTTTGAACTACGACTTCACAGAGAACTGTAGAAAAAAATGAAAACAACACGTTGTAATTTGATGCATCCGAAGCGCTTTTCTGGATTTACTTTCATCAGAAACGCTCAAAGCCGAATATTTTAAAGCCAAGGATGTATAAGAACCTTGACAGTTGAAGAGCTAACTAACCAAAAAGGTCCCAAGAAAATAGCCAAATCCATCTAAGTCAACTTTGCCTGAGGAAGTTGAAACCGTAGTTTCTAACAATTTCAAAATTATTTGAATCATACCGGTATCAAAACATTTGCTACTTGTTTTTTTTTTCAATGTGGAGCAGGATCTGCTTACCCTTCCGGAGCACCTGAGATCACCCCCAGTTTTTGGTGGGGTTCGTGTTGCTTAGTCTTTAGTTTTTTAAGTTGTGTCTTGTGTACTATTATTTGTCTGTTTGTCTTTTTATTTTTTAGCCACGGCGTTGTCGGTTTGTTTTCGATCTGTAAGTTTGACTGTCCCTCTAATACCTTTCGCCCCTCTCTTTATAAAAGTAAACCAATTTTGAATTGAAACGAACATTTTGATTGGAACAGCTCTAAAAACGACTGACCAATTAATTATTTAGTCATGTTAAGTCTTTTAGTCAACGTATGGACATTTTAAAACATGTAAATAGTCAGTACTGTATGCCACGGTATTGTCAGTTCATTTTCGACTATTGAGTTTGAATGTTCGTTTGGTACATTTCGCCTCTCTTCTGGAAAACAATTTGTTTGCAGATCTTTTCAATATGGTCAATCTATATTAAGACTGTTTAGTAGTTGTCAATTACCAGTTGAAAGCCAAAAAGTACTGAGCTATCTTAAGCACGTTAAAGGTTACCGAAAAGTATTGGATTGACTGCGACAAGACAATATCTGAACTGAAACGCTTAACATGACTGAACCTTTTCAGTTTCAGACCTCTCCGATGATATTAAGATCAAAATTGTAATAAACTAAAATGCAATTACTAATGAATATATCATTTAGTTTTTACCGAATTAGTGCAATGATACGAAATTATTACCAATTTATATGTGAGATGTAATCCGTTCCGTACTTTGTCGTTTATCTAACCTTGTGCTTACGGTTATAATAGCATGTTTGAATTCTGACAAAAATGTGTTTGGTATCCTTTATTGCAAGGTCGATAGAAAAGATGCCAGGAAACAAATCAATATCTTTCAATTATTCAGTGAAATGATAAAAAAGCAATGTTGAAAATAAGCGATCGGCTTTTTCCTTTATTCGTTCTATTTTGCAATCTTGAATTGGTTCTATAAATACTATTACGAATGAGCAAAATAAAAAGAAAGAACACAAACGTTTTTTATTTCAACTTTACTGTTTGACAGATAGAATGACTCTTTGGTCAGTAGAAACTTACTATTTTTATATTATCAGTTTAAGAAAACTTTTGCCTATCATGTAGATGTTCATCGAAAAAGGATATCATATGTATACAAAAACAACTGCAAACAGTCGAATTAAAATTATTTCATTGTTCAAATTGAACTATGATTTCCAAAAGTACTGCTGAATGTAAAGGATTTTCTACCGCAGTAGTATATTACATTAGCTGTATTTGGCAAAACCTTTCGGAGTTTTGGGTCTTCAATGCTCTTCAACTTCGTACTTATAAGTCTTTTGTATACGAAACTCGCGTTTTGCCTACAAAATTTTAATCCTGATATCTACATTGAGTTTACTATTATAGTATATGCTTTTTGTGCACAAACTAATCCACAATGGTTATATTGGAACGGTTCCTGGTGTACTTAATTATAAGTCGGATATATTTGATGAGGGTTTTTTATGAGAGAACAACTGCATCAAGTTTTTTCTAGATTTAGTTATATCAGTTTTACACGAGAAACCCTACACGAAATTTTACTACAAATAAAGGCAACAGTAGTATACCGCTGATCAATAGTCATCAATCGATTAAGCGAAAACAAATCCGGGTATTAACTAAAACCGAGGAAAACACATCAACTATAAAGGAAAACAACAGAACAACAGAAACACTGAACTGCTACAAAAACAAACACCAACATACATGCAAGCGGACTATTTGATAACAACTGCCATATTCCTGACTTGGAATAGGATATTTTAAAAACAAAATGGTTGGTTGACCTTCGTTTTATGGCTAGCAGAACTTCCCGCTTATATGGCAATGTTAAACATCCCGCTAAAATGAGAACATTACGTGACAGGAATACATTACAAATAAACGCAAGAACACCCAGGACAGAGAAACACATAAATAAATAATATGATAGTACATTACAACATGTAAACCACAGAATAACACCTCCCATGAATTTACTAAAGTACACTAGGACACCACAAACGAATTATAAACTGTGCGTCACACGAATGCATCAACGCCACAAAACGTGACGTATTTTTTGTGACGTTTATATTATCTCAGGGACTATTTTTCTTTCCCTATTGTTAATTATCCCCTTTTGGACATAGATGTTCTTTTTGGCAATGTCTTAAAATCGTTCGTTATGCACGTGTCTGTAGTGATGTACTGGGTTTCAATGTGCGTAATCTATGCATTACTGGTAAAAAATAATGTCAGAGATTTCGTTACCACAAATTACTTAAAATCTTTACTAAATTCCTCCATAAATTTCTTATTTCAAACAAAACAGCACATCCTAATTTTAACTGTGATGATGTTTATCGAGCCCGTAAATTTACATACGATCCGGATAATTTTATCATTCCTTTAGACAACCTTAACCTTATCCTAAAAGGTTACCATTTCAACACTGTAATTAGATCTTTGAATATTGTTTTTATTGGTATAAATATTTTGTTATCAGTAAATTAAATATTGTTATTATCTACATATGCACATTGACGGTACTACAATCTGTCGATACCAATAGTTTGGCATTACAGAAAGTCGTGTTTTCTCTGACTGTTAATGACGCCTTTGCCCTAAATAAATTGGATGGTTAATGTGTACTGGTTGATATTTTAGTCTTAAAATCATGATTTTTTAATTAGTTGTTATTGGCTTTGAACAAGCTGTCAATACCTGCGTGTACACTCATATCTGTACTTTGTGTCTCTCTTGTTTATAGGGATGTATAAATACCCTGTCACGTCTGGTCTGTGTTTTTATTAGATGTTTTCTGCTTTGTATTGATCTGATGAGTTACGCCCTTTTCAACTGATTTTTATAGTTTGTTATTATGTTTTACAAAATGAAAACTGTCCCAGATAATTAAGGGGGAGGATTGGCGCCGTCAACATTTTTAATCCCATCTCATTCTATATTGGCCTATCCCAAGTCCGGAGCCTGTAGTTCAGTCTTGTCGTTGGTTCATATCTATCATATTAGTTTTTCCTAAATTGTTTTGATATAAATTAGGCCGTTAGTTTTCTCAATTGAATTGTTTCATATATTTCATGTCAGGGCCTTTTATAGCCGACAATACGGTTTGGGATTTTCTCTATGTTGAAGGCCGTACGGTTTTTTTTTAATTGCTACATCCACTACATTTGGACTGTGGTGGATAGTTGTCTCATTGGCAATCATACCACATCTCCTTAATTTTTTATTTACAGTTACATTTGAGACTTTCGTGACAGATACAATAAGCGTGTGCCTTAACTTAAATAGGTAATGTTTTCTGGATTTAAGATCCTGAAATACAAGAAGGGGCATCTAATCTGTCTACTGATCGATTTTGTATTTTTCCTTTTTTATAATATTTTGACTTGGCGTAGATTGTATGGCGGTTGATGATTCAATATCCTCAGAGATTTTGTCCTGATTTAAACATAGATAAACCACTGTTGTCACTGACTTCAACAGTTTTTCACGAATGCAGAAAGCAGAATTTTTTAATACTTAAGAAAAAAATCATTTTTCATAAAGAAAAACGTTTTTGTTTTTCGATAAAATAGACGATATTTTTATGCATCTTTCATTGGTGTTTATGTTCCAATTTTTTTTCCATTGATGGCTTTTTATTGTTAAATTGGTGAGATTAGTACGTGTTTGTGATGACGTTAAGATTTCATTGAGGGACAATATTGATTATTAAAAAAAAATAGTTTACTATATCCGTTTGGTTTATCTATTTGTTTTTAGTTTGAGTTTTTTTTTTTGGGAGGTGGAAGGGGGGGTCTCAATGACGAATACGCAAGTTATTCTACAATGAAACAAATACAATGACACAGAAAAGAAAAGAAAAAGATATCTTTCATTTGAATTTAGTTAGTATTTATTATAAAATTATCTTTTTTTCATTGATACAAAAACATAACATGTAAAACTTTCTATTAAAAACGTGACTATTGCGGAAGTAGGATTCCGCCTGCAGGAATTAGTAAATAGTGATATTTTACTCCCATATCTTTTCAAATTTTTGTGAACAAAAGGGTTATGATTTTACCTATGTTGTTTAGGCACTACTAGTACATCTGTTTTAGTTGTAACTAACTTAAATTACCTCATCAATAGATTGAACAAACTAAATGGTTTCCTTTTTTCTGCAGAGTCATAATATGAAAAAAGCTATGTGCATCGCAAAAAGGTTTTGTCTTTTAACACTCTAAATGAAATTGCTGTCAGAAATTAACTCCTAAGATTAACAACGGAAATTGAATTGTTATACGGTATGATTTTAAAGACGCTTCAAAATTGAAACCATAATGCAATTAAAGTGAGGTAATTACATTCGAAAAATCCTTACAAAACAATGTTCATATCGACAAAACAAAATATTGTTTGGAGTAATTGATTCAGCTGTTACAATTTTTTAACGAAGATATATTTTATCACAGATGCACATATTAGATTTTGGAAAGATGGAAGAGATGGAAAAGAATAAATATAAATTGAATTTAACATTCTGCAAATGTTTTTGAGGGATTATATAATATTACTTTTAATGTTGACAAAAACACGTATTATTCTGTCAATTTGAAATCAAAATTATACAAAATAAGATGTGGTCCTTTTCAATATAAACTCAGTAATTCCTAATGGGTGAAAGGATACAAAATGTGTTATCATGACCAAAAAAACTAAGTCGAACACAAAAATAACAGAACACAGAAAATAAACATAGCAAACTAAAGATTGTGCTACACAAACACCGACAACCATTCATGAATTCAAGTGCTATGGGAAGATTACTGCTGTCCCAGCTCCAAACTGTTCTAACCTGTCATTTTTGTCCATTTTTTGTCATTAACTCTTGGAGTTTTTAATTTGTTTGGATGTATTAATTTTATGGCCTCAAGCATCACTGAAGAGACATTTATTGTCGAAAGTTATTGTTATTACTACCACTTTGTCGATACGTCTGCTGGTGGGCTGTAAGTCCTCGAGAGTATCACCATCACGGTAGCCAGTACCGAAATGAAAATACGGATACTGTGTTATAAACATTTGCTGTTACAATACATCGGAAATTATTTCAAATTAATTAATGTATCTCACTCATGTAAAGATTCTTTAACCGGCTTCTTAGGCTATACTTTTTGTCTCTTTTTATTCAACTCTTCGTGTTTTAATACATTTAAAGTTAGAGCGTGGAAACGGCAAATTCCGCATTTTAATCATTTGTGGAAGGAATGTCACTCAAGAACGCTAAAAGTAGATACACTCTAATTCGAACTTGATCTGTATTTCGTGGTAAAAAGCATTGTATATAAGTTTCATAACATGTGGTTGAGGCAGACTATAGTAAGAGAACGGAAATTAAACTTGGGACGTACATACAGACGGACAGGGGTAAACCCTAAGCTTACACATGTTTGGGAAGTACGGACGGACGGAAAAGGGTAAGCCCTAAGCTTACAAATTGTTTGGGACGTACGTACAGATGGACAAGGATAGACCCTAAGCTTACACAATGTGGATCTGGCGGTGGAGTGAATAATGAGAGCATTAAGGCTGAATTATTTTTGTGAATGTTTTTGTTTTGTAAAATGTAAGTAAAAGAATTAAGAGCGATATGTTTTACATTGAAAATTCTTTTATCAATACAGGGCAGTTCACATTTTTTTTGTTCTATCAAGAGATACAAAAATATGTCAATCAACTGTAATTGTTTTCCATGAGGACTTGTTTGATATGTGCAGGACTTTCCGAGAGATAATACGTTAATTAATCATAAATTTATACTCTGTTGATATTGCTTGTTAACAACATGATGGTTGTCTATTATGTCTTTAAAGGGTGTTTCTGTTAAAATATATAACGTTTAATAAAAGGAATCGCTAATAATACAGCAAAGTACAGACCACATAAACAACCAACTTCCATCTTTTCCGATATCAAACAGACATTCAAACAAAGACAAACAACAACAACACATGAACGAGATAGTATGACTTGGCGAAATTGATTTTGACGTTAATTATCATTGTTGATAAAATGTCAATACTGGAAACATGTAGAAATGGGATATGAACCGCCAAACGATGGAGAAAAGGTATTATGTGTGTTGAGGGTGATCATCCTTAACTAACAAAAGTTCTAAAGTATTGTAGAGCGTTCAAAGCTCACAAGAAAATATATTAAGATATATAGCTAAAATACTAGATAGAAACAGTAAACTTGAAATTAAGGATACTACTGATACTAGAAGGACTGCTTCATATCTTTATCTTTTTCTCAATATTGACACAGATGGACGACTTCACACTAAAATCTATGACAAACGGGACGATTTTAACTTCTCAATTATCAATTTCCCATTTCTCAGCAGTAACATACCCTCTGTCCCATCGTATGGTGTTTACATATCTCAGTTGATATGTTATGCTCGTGCATGTTCACACTATAAGGACTTCATATACAGGAGTGTGCTCCTTATGCAGAAACTGCTAAAACAGAGTTATGAGGAGGAAAGATTTAAAATGACACTCCGAAAATTTTATGGACACCATCACAAAATGATTGATCTATACGATGTGTCTGTGTCTAAACTAACTAACGACATTTTTACCACGTCTTAGATTGTGGTTTACCATCTACGCGTCTGGTCTGCTAAATACCGAACGTGACCTATTCCCGAATATGACTGTTTCCCGAGTGTGAATTAGACGTGTCTCGGTATTTATACATCCAACATTAATATATTTAGTTATGATGTTTCGTTTGTAATTTTGGAAGGATATTGTGTTATGTCTTATCGTTTGTGGTTTGAATTCTATTTTTATTTTCTTTATGTATGTAAAAGTTAAGATAATTAATCAGCTAGTTCATTTATATGATTTTTAGTTTAAAGCTACTATATGCACAGGATTTATTTGTTTTTACACACTTTTGATTTATAAGAAAAACCGACATGGTTAGAAAATACAAATAATTACATCATTTCTAGCACAATTCTATATTAATATTCTTGTAATGGTTAGAAAATACATAAAATAACACCATTACAAACTTAATCCCAATTTCATATTCTATTTTTAGAAATTTACATGTGACGCCACTTTTTGTGGCGTTCATACAAGCGTGTGACGCACAGTTCATAATTCTATTGTGGTGTACATGTGAGGTGTCCGTTGTTATTCTACGGTTAAAATGTTGTTATGTACTATTATATTATTTATTTATGCATTTCTCTGTCCTGAGTGTTCTTGCGTTTATTTGTACCGTATTCCTGTCACATAATGTTTAAGCGGTAGTTTTAACATTGCCATATAAGCGAGAGGTTTGGCTAGCCTTAAAACCAGGTTAAACCCACCATTTTTTCTTTTCCTGTTCCAAGTCAGGAATATGGCAGTTGCTATCAAATTGTCCGTTTCTATGTATGTTGGCGTTTTGTTTTTGTAGCAGTTCAGTGTTTATGTTGTTCCGTTGTTTTCCTCTTATAGTTGATTTGTTTCCCTCGGTTTTGGTTTGTGACCCGGATTTGTTTAAGTTAAATCGATTTATGACTATTGAACAGCAGTATACTACCGTTGCCTTTATCTACGTATACGTGTTCTATATTTTCATTAAATACCAAACAGAATGATTAGGAACATAGGGATTATTCCCGTTAATGTTTGTTCATACCTTAATTCTTATTTTAAGGATATCCTTAAATATCAATTTAGACTAATCTATCTAGCGCCTCTGATGAGTCATATGCAGACGGAGTGCGAAACTTGTATACAAAATTAAAATCTGTTAACTTTGATGATTTTTACTACCACTGGGTCAATGTTACTGCTTGTGAATGTTTAGTGCCAGAGGGTGTCACCAGCCTATTAGTCAGAACTTCTGTGTTGATAAGTAATGTCCTTGATATGTTCATTTTTTGTAAATTTACAGTTCATAAAGTATTGATATTTTTTAAATCACTAAGGTTTTTCTACCCCCAGCTTTAGATTGCCTTCGCCGTATTTTGAACTTTTTCGCTAATTTGGCATTTAAAGTTCTTCGTATTTGATTAACCCTGCCAACTGTTTTCATTCGGAGGCCACTTTTTTCATTCGGAGGCCACTTTTGTAGACGAAATGCGCGTCTGGCGTACACAATTATAAGTCTGGTATCTTAATTAGTGTTTAACCTTTAACTATATTTTGAGGAAAATATGCCTGAAAACCTCATCAGTTGAATGTCGAAATCAAATGCCAAAACAATGTATGAACAAAATTATCGAACTCAAAGGTAAATTCAAATAGGGGAACTCCATGAAACATGACAAATATTCTAACGCTCCATTTTATCAACCAACGGAATGACTGGAAAAGAATTGTCATAGTTCAGACATTTTCCAAAGAATATGCGCATCTGGTGCAATACAATTGGTACCGTTGATGTTATTAAAGATCGTCGACACGGAAATCATATCACGTGGCACTGTCATTTTGGTAGAATATTGTACGGAAGTAATTGCTGTAGCAGTACATTGTGTAAAATAATATAGTTTCTCAATGTTAACAAAACAAACCAAAATATATTTCTTGTTTAGTTCAAAAAAGTGTTTGATAATTTAAGAATTGGTTAATTCCGGCAACTTTTCTTTTCTGTGTTGTTCAGCCGACCACTGATTTATCACAAAGTAATAGTCCTACAACTATTGAAAGACATCTATATCATATTTACCCATTATATATATTGAACGACAAATCAATGTAGATGTAGATATCAGGGAAATTTATGTCAGTTTCAAGAAATATAAAGCATATTTACCTTATTTCATTCCGACAAAAGTTTCCTTTTTTTGCGTAAAACTTGCGATCAAAATATCTCATCTGTATGAAAATAGTCAAAATAAAATGTGTAATGATTCCTATTCAATATTGTGAATATAAATTGCTTCCTTTCGTTGCAACCTCTAACTGCCTTATTAGATAACTTATACTGAGAAGTAATGATGTTGGTATAAACAATTCAAAGTTTTTCCTTGTATTGATCTTTTTTCACAATGACACTACATAATACACCTTTTGTGATAGTAGAGAATGGTTTGAATTATCTAGTTTTCGTTTTTATTTCTCATTCTATAGTTTTATGGGTGTTTGCGCATAATATTTCCACTCACATCGAATATAAATTTACTTGGACACTATTTTCCTATTCATGTGCAATTGAAATAGGCAGCACGGTGGTTTTTATTACTACATGAATACTCTATTAAAATTTTACGCTGCTTTTATATTTCAGTGCTTTTGTTAAGTTTGTGGGGTATAAGAACAAAGCCAATTATGGGATACATGATATAAGAGGGAAAACCGATCTAAAGTTAAAGTTAATGTATCTCTTCACTATAAAGTTTAACAGATAAGTTGTTCTAGTAATTCCATTATGTTTTAACTAATATATACGACATAGCATACCTTGCCGCAATGATTAATATGGCAATGTATCCACTTCTTATTTGATAATTATAAAACTATGTTTTCCGTATAAAAATATAGGAATAGAATGAGTCAGAAGCCTATGATTCAGTGGTTGTTGTTTATTGCTCTGTATAATATTTGTTTTTTGTTCATTTTTTTGTAAATAAATTAGGCCTTTAGCTTTCTCGTTTGAATTGTTTTACATTTGTCATTTCGGGGCCTTTTATAGCTGACTATGCGGTGTGGGTTTTGCTCATTGTTATAGGCCGTATGGTGACCGATAGTTTTTAATTTCTGTGTCATTTGGTCTCTTGTGGATAGTTGTCTTATTGGCAATCATACCACATCTTCTTATTTTTATATGGAGGTTAGTGAATAAACACTAATTGTTAAAGAAAAACTTTATACAGATAAGCTGATCAACTAAATAGAGTCATATATCTTAGTAATTATTGTGGAGCAGGATTCAATACTTTTATATTGTTAATCCGATTTTGATTACAATACATTTGAAAGCATATATACGTTCTTCTCTTCAAATGTCAAATTTTGTTGTTGTCTGAATGATTTTTTATAAGGTATTTAATTGTGCGATTTTTTTTTTATCATTACGTTTAATATCGATTCGTTGAATAAATGTAAACTTTGAAACATGGCAAAATTGATTCAACACTGTGTTTGCCTGTTTAAATTTAATTCTTAACACAAATGTTATGATATATGTTTATGTAGCGTCTGTTGAAAAAATTATGTAAATAAAAAATTATGCAACTGTAAAATTTATTATTTTATAGTAAATAATTTTAGAGTTTGAGAAACCACGAATACCTTGTGCTTGATTTCTGTAATTTTTTAGATCCCCCACCCAGTCTTAATTTCTATATTGTTTTTTGTAGACTGTTGTTTGTCTTTTGGTTGTTTTTCACGTTTTTCACTTTTTGCTATAGCGTAGCCAGCTTGTCTTCGACTTGTTAGTTTTAATATCCTTTAAGTATCTTCTGCCTAAAAAGAGAAAGTCCGATAAGGGCTTGTTGTTGGCCCCTTGAATTCTTAAATCAAACTGAATTAATTGCTCACAAAATAACATTTTTCTTCACATTTTCATAAGACATTAGTCTGTCAGACATCGATATTTATATTTATTGTGTTTTCTTAGATCTTTACACTAGGCTTCAAATTCCTCGCCTGTAATGCAAAACTGTCAAACTGACAAAATATTCTCATTTTGAGAACTTGTCATTGAAATCAAGAAATGAGCTATGACTTTACCTAAAACGATATTTCGCTAAAAAATGTATTTTCCAATGATGCTAGTGTGTTTTGAAATCTGGTTTTGGGTAGGGTTTGGCTCGTATCTATTTTGTCCAATAACCATTTGAGATCAAATATGTCAAATTACACATTCTTTTGAAATCACAAATTGCTTTACTGGACTTTCGTATCCTTATTATACCAAATAAATCACTAAAACAAATATGATTTAGATAGGCTTGACTAACTTGACCGGTAATATCCGGGGCCAATAATACGTCCACATTGAGAATTCTAACATATATTTTTCCTGGATTAGTACAGCAACCGAGAGTTTACAGATGGTTAAATCTTAATAATGGATTAAGAAGACAAATAAAGTTAACAAACAACAAAAAAGAGTCAGGGTTAATGTTTGAATAACATCTCTTTTTATTCATATTCATTGCCTTGATTAAAAAATAAGAATAAGTGGTATGATTATCTACTTTCGACACGAGACCAAAGGACAAGGATTAAAACAACTTGATTTTCATTTCGAAAATATCTTTAAGATTTCGTTCCAATACAAAAATAAATTCTAAGAAAAAAACATTAAGAATTAATCCAACGAACTGACACATCATAAAGATATATTTTTTTTTTGTATATTGTATATTTGTATATAGATATAAGAAGATGTGGTATGAGTGCCAATGAGACAACTCTCCATCCAATTCAAAATTTATAAAGTAAATCATTATAAGTCAAAGTACGGTCTTCAACACGGAGCCTTGGCTCACACCGAACAGCAAGCTATAAAGGGCCCCAAAAATTACTAGTTTAAAACCATTCAAACAGGAAAACCAACGTTCTAATTTATATTAAAAACGAAAGTGAAATGTTAAACAATTTAAGAAAAACAATATGCTTGAACAAAAGTATCAGCCATTTGCAATTACTTTAAACACATTTATATGTCCGTAGTATAAAATATTTATTTGATGTTTAAATGTTTTATAACGTATAATCTTATTGATAACGGTAGATTAATCTATCTGAATGATAGGAAATGTTTGGATAACAGCATATCAATACGATTACATATTTGTTCGTTTGAAGTGAAAACAGACAAGTTTCAAGAGTCATCGTATATGTCAATAAATAATAACCATAAAATGTGTTGTCAATTTCTGTGGAATAAAGACTTTTACAGCAATTGTTTGATTAAAAGAAAGATATAACTGTACAAAATAAGGCATCGATGATTAATCAATATTGAAACATTGCAAATGTTATCCTTGTTCAAACGTTCTCTGATTAATAATTCATAATGACAAGGAAGAATCAGTTCTTTTGATATTCCTTTTTTGTATATAATTGTCAACAGTAGATATAGTAACATGTTGTTGTGTTTATAGATTTTCTATGGTTCCGAATATGAGAGGGAGTCCTCATCTATGGACATGTTTGACCACATATACATTTTGAATTGTTAATTTCGTAGATAACGGCACTGATATACTTTATGTTTTGTTGATAACGTCATCACATTCTCACTCTTCTCGAATTAGTAAAGATCCATGTTAGGTGAATAGCTTGAAGTTGAAAATAATCATACAGAAAGGTCGAAGGATGATTTTTGAAAGTCGCATCTTTATTTGTTTTTAATTTTCACCTTGACCATGGAATCATATCAAAACAACAATACTAGGTTAATAAAACAGCCTATAGCCGGATAACTTAAAATATTTCAAAATAATACACAGATCTATAGAATTAAAATTTAATTGAGGAATTTGATTTATAAATCATCATGTGGGTGTTTTAATGGTGTCACTTCCATTTTTCTAAATGTTGGAATATTGAAATATGAAGTTTAAAAGCGCGGTGATATAAATATGGCGATGTCAGTTTATTTTCGACTTATGAATTTGAATGTCCAATTGGTATCTTTCGCCCTTCTTTGACTAAAATATAGAATGCTACGGACTTGAGGAGCAACTCTTCGTTCAATTGGGGTTTTTTTTTCTAATAAACAAGTTGCTGAAATAAACAAAAAAAACACACCCTTTTCTGAGGATAGAACAATACAATACAAAGAATTTTTTTTAAATTATTTTATGTATTTCGAGAGTTTATTCGTCTTTGGTGCCTAAAACAAATTTCTACTTATCGTGTGGAAAGAGTTCCTTATACATGTTATATGCACGATTATTGTGACAAACTCCTTATGTGACCGATTTATAGTTACCTGTGGATATTTTACAAGACTTTTAATGTGTGTTAAATATCTTTTTTGGTTAAACTTTGGCTCTTATCTATTATTTCCAAAATCTAGGAGTATAATGGCAATTTAAAGTAAAAAAGCTTAAGTGACCGATTTATAATTACATGGGATTTATAATTACGTGTGATATTGGGTATAAAATGTATTTTGATCTTATGTAATTTTTATGTTAACGATATTACACGATAGATTATTCATAATAATCAAAATCAGACCTGCTTTCTTGCCATTACCACAGACATTTGAATTGCATTATGTTTCCAACAGTTGTTTATTTCCATATTTTTTTCATTAAAATTAATGTGATAATATTTAACATTTTTCCCTGAATAAAAGAATTTTACTACAGATTTTTTTCTTTGATTATAGTACGTCTTTCGCATAGGACAATACTTGCGTTTATATAAAGACGCATTCTATCTTTTTCAACTTCATATTTTCCATTTCTTCCGTTATGTATATTATTGTCACGATCCTGTTAATTATGGTTTGGACGTTTTTGGAAAAATCTTCAATGCAAGTCGATATACTTTTTTAGATCATATTATACTCACCCACTAACTGTTGCAGCATCTTATAAGGGTACGTATGACGCTGTTCATTTTTAATATTTTGTTGTAAGACTTCCCCCCCAAATTTTGATTTCAACATGGATTTCGGTATTTTTGTTGATACTTTTATACCATTGCTCGACTACTGTTTTGTTTGAAAACTTTAGAAAGACTTTAGGTTTTCTATTTGCACATTTTTATTATTAATTCGATGAGTCCGACACGTTCTACTAACTTACGTTTTATCGGGAACGCTCAAAGTTTGGACGATTGTGTAATGCATACATACTTATGGATCTATAATAGATTTCAAACGGAACCTTACAGAACATTCAAAATCATCTACATGACTATCATTGTGAGTTTTCCTGCCTAAGTTCGGTCGTTCCCCAAAGGCACCCCAGCTTCCTACACCAATAAAAACTGACCGCCACGAAATAGCCAATAGTCCTACAAGTGGTGTTAATCATCAATAAATCAATCAATCAACTATTCCTATTGGTACGATATAATATAAGAATATAAAATTCGACGGCCACAAAAAAATAAGGATGAACAAAAATACAAAACCACAATTGCTTACATCCACTTTATTTCAACTTTGGTGGATAGTTGTCTCCTTGGCAATCATACCTAATCTCCTTATTTTCATACACAAGGTTACTTAAAAAACAGGAAGTCCATAAAATCTGACAAAACCAGACCCTCGACTGTGTCAACCAATGAAAATAAGAAGATGTGGTTTAATTGCCAATAAAAAATAACTCTTCAACACAGTTCAAATGACATAGAAGTTAACAACTTTAGGTAACCGTACCGTCTTCAGCAAAGAACAATACCCATACCGCAAAGTCAGCTATAAAAGGCCCCTCCATGACAATGTAAATAATTTAAATGGGAAAACCAACGGCCTGATTTATGTACAAAACAATTAACGAAACACATATAGAATAAACAACAACAAACGACAACCGCTGATTTACAGGCTTCTGACCTCAGACAGGCACATACAGAATATGGAGGGGCCAAACATGTTTGTCGGCACTCAACCCTCTTCCTAACCTGGGACAGCAGTGCAACAGCACAACACATGAACTTACTATAAAAATCAGTTGAAAAGGGCTTAACTCATCATATCTATACAAAGCAGAAAAACAAGTAACAAAAACACAGACCAGACGTGACAGGGTATTTATACATCCCGATAACAAAAAGACACTAAGTACGGATCTAAGAGTATTACGTACGGGAAGACAATAATTGGCAGTACCTTCATCAAGATTTGCTACTTGATATGAAGGTTTTATCAGTTCAGTAGTCAATACATAGGTGCTGACAAGTTTTATATTTAGAAATTTAGAAATCATTTTATCCCCTGTGGCCATAAAGATCTTCACTTGTTTCGGTGCTTATACAGCACTGGCCTTCAAATATTTGATTTTTGGCGTTCCTGATGAAGGTAAATCCAGAGAAGTGCATTTGAGGCATAAAATATATATATAGTGTTAATTTTCATTCGTAACTGAATAAGCTTATATATAACGACTGCGATGTAAGAATTATTCTAGTTTGAATAAAGTTTGGCAATACTTGTTACGGCATAACAAAAGGAAAGAAAAAAGTGAGATTTTTTTTTAACCTTGATCTTTATATGAAATGCTGGTGACGATTGTCGTTATAAGACCAGTATCGTGTTGGGTTGTTATTGGATATGTATTTCAGTGCCTTAGACACAAGGATAAAAGACTACATAAAAACAACATGACAAAATATCTTCTAAGAACTGTTCATGCCAAAGAACAATTTAAACCACTTGGTCGATAACACTCTGGTAGACTTGAAGTCGCCACCGGGTGACTGACCAATCGATTTTGTACCGGCGTAATGCGGTCACTAACCAAGCGATTCTGTTTCGGCATTGTCAAAGGTTAAATGCTGACTAAAATTATATAGTTTTCTTCATGACTTAAATGTGTCCATCAAATAGTAGCGTACTTTCTATTTCTATCCCTTATTTTCAGAAAATTAACGCATGCAGCAGATGTACTTGCAAATACTTGCATTTACTAGTCCATGTACGCGGGGCCAGACAGTCCAAGAACAACTTCTGGGATGGAAGTTAAGGCACTAGTTTATCCTTCTCCCATTCTTTGCTTTTCTTTGAGAAGCAGTCAACGGTGGGATTAAATAGTGCAATCACTAACAATATGTGCAGTTAATGGACAGACGTTAACTCATTCGATAATTCTAACTATGTGTTCTTTCCTCACGGTTTTTCCCTCGTGGTTGTCAAAGTTCTTAATCAAGATTTTGATAAGATGAGGGAAGTCCTAGTACAAGTGTTTTAAAGTAAAAACATTCAAGAATATAAAACATATCTAACTTGTTTTTGTAGATTTGAAGTATCATAAGACTGTAAGTTTTGCACGACAAAAGTTTATTTTTCAGAGAAACCTTCTGGGCCTGCGCTAAAGACTTAAAGTTAGGAACGCCAAATATATTAAAATGAAATCGATAATTTGAGGAAAAGCAAGGATCGTTTATATCCAACTTAGGAGTGTTTTAAGAATAATTTTTAATTTATACAGTGTTGGAAAGAAGGTGCATAGAACTTCCTGTCGAACATATGGAAAACCAGAATTGAAAGATGCTTTTCATAATTTGAATATCGAAAAATAACAAAACATATAACATAAATATAATGTTTCCACACAGTCATTATGGAGATTATATTCTAGCTGTCAAAAATCATCCAAGAAGCGTTTTCCTTTCCAATACTTTTTCTGTAATTTCACTTTATTGAACTATGTTTTCATTTATGAAACTCAAAACACATCACACACACACAACAGATATAAAACCTGAAAAAATCAAATTAGCTGATCACAAATGTTCCTGTTATTTCACAATAGACAATTATTTTTCATTAATTTATAATTAAGTTTTCAAATTTAACATGGAAACATTTTAGAAACTGCGTCCCCACGGTCCAATTTGTATCTTCATCATATGAATTGTCTAACACAAAACCGTTGCATAGCTTTAAAACAGCTACTTGTCCATAGTTTAATAAATGCATCATTCGGAGTGTTTCGGTCGTTTTTGTATCTTTCTCTAACACAAATTATCTAACAAAAAGCCATTGCATAGCTATAAAACGTGTGCCTACTTAAACAAACACATTAGTCTGATTGTTTGTACTTTAAATGATCAGTATCTATTCATTACAGACCAAAGCGACTAGGTTAATGCTCGGTATAAATCATGACTAAATGAATCAATTATTCATAAGTCCTTGTTCGGTGATGTATATGATTGTGGTTTTAATGCCCTTTAACTTCGTTATGAACCGGGAGAAACAGCCATAAGCGTTAAATGACACATTGACAAAGAGACTTTATTATTTATTAATGTAGTACTATAAATTAATACATCTAAAATCGTAATCATTCAAATTATGATTGCACCGTAATACTTGTTACAAGGTGGACGGAGAAAAGTCTAGAAGTGATACAAACATATAACTGGTCCAGTTGTGCGACATGCACAAGTTTTCTTAACTTGATATTTTTCACAATATTTGCAGTACTTTGAAAATAAATTAGATCAGATCTTTGGTAAATTTTCATTTTTCAATTATGATGAACTTTCTCCGCAATTCAAAATTTAAATTGACATTCACACGATACATGCAATATTTAAGGTAATTTGAGACGAGTTTCTTATAATGTAAAGGAAATTATTGAACCAATGCAAGTATATATAATACACATATACATATGCTCGTACCGGCCGACAAAGTAGCCAAAAATTTGGTGGTGGTATGACGTAAATACTATACAAAAGTCCTTAAGAATGAAATTATGCATTCAACGACATTCACGGCAGTACGCTCCACAGAGAGTCATATAGCAAATTATCATAGCAATACCACACCTCAGCTTAATGCCGCCTTACTATGAATTTGTCACCTAAACTACACCAAAAAAAAAAACCCGTAAAATATCGTTTCATCTCAGCCTCTAGTACGTTTTCTACTACTAATCTGTCAGTGCTTTTAAGTTCCTTCACTATTACCCCTGTAAAAGAAAAACATATGAAACAATTGGAGTGTAAAAATTCTTTGAATGTTTTAGATAATTTACGTACTTTTTATAGTAGACTTGTTCCTGTACTGTTATGAATCAAAGTTTATGGTATAGACCCGTCTTAATTCCATTTAATTGATAAATTTAACAACACTTACCGTTATCTTAATGATTTGTTTTTCGATAAATAATAAAGAATTATCTAGATATACAAGTACTGCCAAAATTTACCCAAAAGAACTAACCTTAAATAAATCATATATCAACAGCAATAAGTGTCCATTCCTAGATTTAGACATTTCAGTTTTACAGTTTCCAGAAACTATACACAAAACTTTACGACAAAAGGGATGATTTTTCTTTCCCTATTGTTAATTTTCCTTTTTTGAACGGTGATGGCACCGTCTAACTGTGTATATATAGCCTAACTCGTTCGCTATGCCCGTGTTTGTAGTGACGTCTTGGATTTCAAAGAGCGTAATCTATGTATTACTGGTAAATTATAAGGTCAGGGATTTCGTTACAACAAATTACTTAAAACCTTTATTAAATTCTTCCATAGAATAAAAGATTTGGTTTGCAAGTTTGGCTGTACCTGTAAAAAAAGCTTATTTCATACGGAATAGAACATCCTAAAAAATGCTTTGTATCGATCTGATGAGTAAAGCCCTTTTCAACTGATTGTTTTAGTTTGTTCTTATGTTGTGCTGTAACACCACTGTCCCAGGATAGGGGAAGGTTGAGCGCTCACAAACATGTTTGACCCCGCCACATTATTTATGTGCATTCCCCAAATAAGGAGTCTGTAGCTCAGTGGATGTCATTGGTTCATGTCTGTCATATGTTTTTTGTTAATTGCTTTGTTATAAAAATTGAAAACAACACGTTTAATAATTTCATGCGTCCGAAGCGCTTTTCTGGATTTACCTTCATCAGGAACGCTCAAAGCCAAACATTTGAAATCCGAGGGATGTATAAGTACCGAAACAGTTGAAGAGCTATATGACAAAAATACATAAAACAAATAGCCAAATTCATCTAAGGTCAACTTTGCCTGAGGGAGTTGAAACCTTAGTTTCTTAATAATTTCAAAATTTATAAATGGACAATTTTAGAAAGGTTTGTTTTAAATCATGTCAGTACCGAAGTACTGACTACTGAGCTGATGACACCCTCGGGGACTGATAGTCAATTAGGCTGTTAGTTTTCTCAATTGAATTGTTTCGTATTTGTCATGTCAGGGCCTTTTAAAGCCGACTATACAGTATGGGTTTTTCTCATTCATGAAGGCCGTGAGGTTGCCTATAATTGCTTACATTCACTTCATTTGAACTTGGATTGATTGTTGTCTCATTGGTAATCATACAACATTTTCTTTATTTTCTTTAAACTAATTCCTCTAGACCAGATTTTTTACATTTATTATGAATCCATAACGTAGAATCGACAAAAATATTTCATCCCTGGAAATTATTGCCATCTTATTAACATTTGTGTTTTATTGCCGAAGTTTACCGAAAGTGGCCTAAATGAACAATCAATACAGAATCATGGAACACGTGAAAAATAAGTGAGGTAATATACACGTTCAACTGAGCAATGTTTAATTTCTTTTAATATTTCCGTGCGTTTCAATAGCTTTTTTTCATACTAACAACTGTTGCCTCCGGAGTTTATATTTTATCGACAGGTTATCTTCTCTGTGGTAGGACATCCTGTACTCGGTCAAGTAAGAACAAATTAACTAAGTTAAATCAAGCTCATGATCGGTACAATTTAGATTTTACTTCTTTTTGTTGCTCCTACTTGAATAAGTACAAGAATGTCCTACCACAGAGTAGGTAACCTGTCGAACAATTATAAAATCCGAAGTCAAAAGTTGGTAATATGAAAAAAGCATATTTGCTTTATAAACTTTGTCATTTCATTTGTTAAATTATATTAAATATGTTCTTTTAGAATCATGTATTTGTTGATTTTGGAGGTAGACTTTTTTAACAGATTGTCGGCATTCCTATGGGAACAAACTGTGCGCATCTCTTTGCCAACCTTTGTTTATTTATATATTATCCGGAGTTCCTTCAGACACTTGTCAAAAACAAGAAGATCAAAGAAGCCAGATTATTTAATTTCATATTCAGATATATCAATGATGTTCTTTCCATTAACAATCCAAACTTTTTTGATTGGGTTCCATTAATATATCCTCCAGAACTAGAAATTAAGAAACAACAGACACGGCTTCCTCCGCCTCATTTTTAGACTTATACCTCGAATTTTACATAAGCGTTCATCTCAATACCAGAATCTATTACAAACGAGACGATTTTAATTTTGAAATTATCAATTTCCTCTACCTTAGTAGCAATATACAAAATTCAGCTGCTTAGGGGATATACATTTCCCGACTCATTCGATATTCAAGAGCTTGCAGCTGCTACTCTGACTTTATAAAACGTCACCAATGTCTGAGCAGAAAGTTGAGGAACCAGGGTTATGTCAAAGAACGTCTCGTCCTTTTTCTAAAAAAGTTCATTGGAAGATACCAAGACCTTGTTGATAAATATTCCGTATCAACTTCACAAATAATACATGATGGTCATGAAGTATAGATTATAGGTACTGACGTTGTTTATCATCTTAATTACGTGTTATAGTGTTCTTTTATTTTTCTTTGTAAATTATTACCTTTACTCTTTAGTCAATTTTTGGTAATATCCCTTTGGCGTGGCTCGGGACATATTGTTTGTTTTTATAGTGATTAAGATTATAACACAATGCTGACTGCTGTACTCCTATTTTTTACATTTATACCTATTACGTCTGAAGGTTTTGTTCACACATTGTTGTCAATGAAATGGAATTGTATGCGACTGTCATTTAAGTGAGAGGTTAGTTAGCTATAAAACTAGGTATAATCCACCATTTTCTACATTAGTAAATGCCTGTACCAAGTCAGGAATATGCCAGTTGTTCAATGGCAGCAAGTCATTAATAGAGATATCATGCAGAGTAGGTGATGTATAATGACGATGACCATGACTGCGTCTACGTACGTCGAGGAGTAGAGTTGAAAATATTCATCACATTCACCGAGCTACTGGAAGGACTAGATAGAATACCTATACCATCAATTTTGCCATTGCAACCATATGGTGTCGCAGTTCCCAATTGTCGAATCCAGTAGTCCTCTTTTTGTCTACGGAGAGGCGTTGCAAGTTGAGGATGGTTAGTCTTGTGGTATATTTTTTCGACAAAGCGAACTGTCATAGAAACGATGGAATGCAATTGACTTGTCAATAAAAAATTCGAAAAGGCTTCTGCAAAACTATATAGCTGAAATGTTAATGATATGTTAGAATTGTTTATTTGAAAAATGATTATGATTCTCTTAGTTTTCTACACATTTAAAATCAGGCTGACAGTTGCAAGCTAACTTGATTCGTCAGTTTTAAAAGAACCATTTAAACTGAAAAGGGATTTTTTTTTTTAAGTAAATGATAAAAATAATCAGATAACAGGAGCAAAAAATGGCTGATGTGAAAGTTTTAGAATTCTGAACATATCTGTTATCGAGCGTAGACGGAAAAGAAAACACTTTATCTCCCTTTCAGTAGAAAAAACGACATTTTATTTGATTAAAGCTGTTGTCCTTCACCTCGCAAAGATCGAGCACGGCAAAATTAATTAGCGTACAAAATATTTTGATATCACCCCTTTAGCTTACCTGTATGATTTGTAGTCTTACTCAGACTAACTGTAAATCTCTAATATGTATTAAACTACTCAACAAACTAAGTATACACATTTTGAACTCTTATTTATCACAAAATAATGTAAATACACAACAGCTGTAAAACTATTCCGTGAAAAACTTTCATTTACAATGCGAATGCATATGTATGAATAAAAAATTTGACCCCGTCAAAAAGTGAGAAAATACTGTTTTATTGAAGACAGGGGTCAAACTCATTTTGCTAAAAAAGGTGTCAAAACTTGACACCAGATTTCGCTGATGAAAATGTAGTATTCAAGTATCTGCAAAGGATATCACAATGTTACTCGAATACCTATAATTCAAATTTATAGTTCAAATATCGTTTTTTTTTTTATTTAGTTTAAACTGATCATACATTGTCAAAGGCACCAGGCAAACAATTAGTTACGCCAGACGAGCGTTTTGTTTACATAAGACTAATTACTATTCGTCTTGTTTTTTCTTTTTCTTTTTTTTTCTTTTTTTTTTTTTTTTTTTGCCGTTTAAGTGGTTTTTGTTTTCTGGAGGAAAATCCTCTCATTTATACATTTGTCATTATTATACATATCATTGTTTATATGCAACAGATAAGGAGATGTGGTGTGATTGCCAATGAGACAACTATCCCACAGAGTTCAAATGACGTGGAGGTACGCAATTATAGGTCACCGTCCGGCCTTCAACATTTTGAAACAACCCATACCGTAAAGTAAACAATAAAAGGCCCGAAGAGAAAAATGTCAACAGTGTGTTTGTCGAATTTTTATTTTTTGTAGAAAGCTGTATTAATTTGTTCATTTGGATCATTTCACTGGAAACGAAAAACCTATTTTTTTCTTATCATATAAAATAAAACATCTTCAAATTGTCTGTACTATATCATGTGAGCGTATTTAAAAGTATCAATTATTGTCTCATGTGTGCGTTATCCAAAAAACATTTCGTTGTTGCTTCTCTTCATTAACAAGCTATTATTTGCTGATTAACTCGTTTAAGATATCATTTATTTATCTGTAATTGTAGCCCGTGGCTATATTTAAATTTTTATAATTAAACCTATAGCATTGATAGATTTTTGTATTAGCAATGGGTCGTTAACCTGACTAAATTTGAAAGCACAGATTATAAATATTATTACTTTTGCCTAATGAGTTGTTCGATCATTTTGTATAACTTGACTTGTTTAATCTAAGTACAATTTTATCTCAATTTTTCTTTTAATTTAGCCATTTAAAGCAGAAGAAGACGAAAATGAAACCAAGGAGGTAAAAATGACCACAAATCGCAGAAAAACAGAAATTACTAAATAAACCTAATAGACATACAAGCTAGTCAACTACACACCAAAGCTAAAGATTAGGTAATATGATCCAAATCTCAAATCGCCCGTGGTAAACGCTTACGCTCCAGAAGAGCAGCAGTTTAAACTCAACAAGTGACACTCAACTCTACCATACAACCGTGTGCAGTGATGAAAGTTTATGTGATCTCTACAACACTACCGTCCGCAGTGGTGTATGTATATGTAAACTCTACAATGTAACAGGGTGAAGTGGTGACAGAATATATGATCTCTACAACACAACCGTGGGCAGTGGTGTATGTATATGTAACCTCTACAATACAACAGTGTGAAGTGGTGAAAGAATATCTGATCTCTACAACACTACCGTGCGCAGTGGTGTACGTATATGTAAACTCTACAATACAACGGTTTGAAGTGGTGAAAGTATATGTGATCTCTACAAACAACCGTGTGCAGTGGTGAAAGTATAGGTGGTATCTATGATACATCCGTATACAGTAGTGAAAGTATAGGTGGTATCTACAATACAACCGTGTACTGTGGTGAAAGTATATGTGATCTCTACAATACATTCTTGTACAGTGGTGTACGTATATGTAAACTCTGCAATGCAAGAGTGTGAAGTGGTGGGGGAATGTGATCCCTTAAATACATCCGTGTGCAGTGCTGTACGTATATGTAAACTCTACAATACAATAGTGTGAAGCGGTGAAAGTATATGTGATCTCTAAAATACATCCGTGTGCAGTGCTGTACGTATATGTAAACTCCAAAATACGATAGTGTGAAGCGGTGAAAGTATATGTGATCTCTACAATACAACCGTGTGCAGTGGTGAAAGTATAAATGGTCTCTATAATGCATCCGTATACAGTGGTGAAAGTATATGTGATATTTACAATACACCCGTATGCAGTGGTGAAAGTATATATGTGATCTATACAATACAACCGAGTGCAGTGATAAAAGTGTTTATGTGATTTTTACTCTCTACAATACAACAGTGTTCAGTGGTAAATGTTTATTGGATCTCTACAATACAACAATGTGCAGTGGTGAAAGCGTATATGTGGTCTCCTCTATGCAAACATGTGCAGTGGTGCAAGTATATACTAGTATGTGATCTCTACAGGACAATCGTGAGCAGTGATCAAAGTATGTGTAATCTCTACAATACATCCGTGTGCAGTGGTAAAAGCATATATGTGATCTTTACAATACAACAGAGATCAGTAATAAAGCATATATGTTATTTCTAATCTCTACAATACTACAGTGTTCAAAGGTAAAAGTTTATGTGATCTCTACAATACAACAGTGTGAAGTGATAAAGTATATATGTGATTTCTACTTTCTTCTATGCAATAGTGTGTATATGGCATCTCTACAACACAACAGTGTGCAGTGGTGTAACTAAATGTAATCTCTACCGTGCGTAGTGGTGAAAGCATATGTAATCTCTACAATACAACCCAGTGCAATGGTGAAAGTGTATATATGATCTCTACAACACAACCTTGAACAGTGGTCAAAGTATTTGTGATCTCTACAATACAACCGTGTGCATTGATCAAAATATATGTGATATTTACAATACATCCGTGTGGAGTGGTGAAAGTATATATATGTGAATTCTACAATACAACCGAGTGCAGTTGTGAACGCATTTATGTGATCTCTACAATACAACAGTGTTCAGTGGTAAAAGTATATATGTGATCTATACAATACAACCGAGTGCAGCTGTGAACGCATGTATGTGATCTCTAAAACACAACCGTGTGCAGTGGTGAAAGTATATATGTGAGCTATACAATACAACCCAGTGCAGTGGTGAAAGTATTTATGTGATTTTTACTCTCTACAATACAACACTGTGCAGTGGTAAAATTTTATTGGATCACTACAATGCAAGAGAGAACAGTGATGAAAGTATATACGTGATTTCTACTTTCTACAATACAATAATGTGCGTGCAGTGGTGAAAGTATATGGGATCTCTACAACCCAACAGTGTGCACTGATGTAACTTTATGTGATATCTGCAAATTCAATAGTGCGTAGTAGTGAAAGCATATGTGATAGTTACAATACAACCATGTTCAGTTGTAAAAGTATATGTAATCTCTACATAACAACCCTGTGCAGTGGTGAAAGTATATATGTGATCTTTACAATACAACCTTGTGCAGTTATCCAAGTATATGCAATATCTACAATACAACCGTGTGCAATGGTGGCAGTATATGTGATCACTATAATAAAACAGTGTGAAGGGGATGAAGTATATGTTATCTCTACAATACAACCGTGTGTAGTGGTGAAAGTATATATGATCTCTACATTAAAACGGTGTGCAGTGGTGAAAGTATATGTGATCTCTATAATACAACAGTGTACAGGGGATGAAGTATATGTTATCTCTACAATACAACCGTGTGCAGTGGTGGAAGTATATATGATCTCTATAATACAACCGTGTACGGTGAACGTATATGTGATCTTTACAATACAACAGTGTGCAGGGGTATTCATATGTGATTTACAATACAACAGCGTGAAGTGTGTAGTAGAATACGCATATGTGATCTTTATGTCCATCAAACAGTGTGCAAGTACGTTCGTATATGGGATATTTTCTTCAATACAACAGTTTCTAGGATGTACGTATATGTGATATTTTCTTCCATACAACAGTTTCTTAGATGTACATTTATGTGATCTTTTCTTCTATACAAAAGTATGCAGTAGTGTACGTGCATGTAATATATACAAAACAACAGTGTGCCGTGATGTACGTGTGTGTGCTCTTTTCTACAATACAACCGTGTGCAGTGGTGAAAGTATATATGATCTCTACATTAAAACAGTGTGCAGTCGTGAAAGTATATGTGATCTCTATAATACAACAGTGTGAAGGGGATGAAGTATATGTTATTTCTACAATACAACCGTGTGAATGGTGAAAATATATATGATCTCTACATTTAAACACTGTGCAGTGGTGGAAGTATATGTGAACTCTATAATACAACAGTGTGCAGGGTTGGAAGTATATGTGATCTCTCCAGTACAATCGTGTGCAGTGGTGAAAGTATATGTGATCTCTATAATACAACAGTGCGAAGGAGATGAAGTATATGTTACCTCTACAATACAACCGTGTGTAGTGGTGAAAGTATATATGATCTCTACATTAAAACAGTGTGCAGTCGTGAAAGTATATGTGATCTCTATAATACAACAGTGTGAAGGGGATGAAGTATATGTTATTTCTACAATACAACCGTGTGAATGGTGAAAATATATATGATCTCTACATTTAAACACTGTGCAGTGGTGGAAGTATATGTGAACTCTATAATACAACAGTGTGCAGGGTTGGAAGTATATGTGATCTCTCCAGTACAATCGTGTGCAGTGGTGAAAGTATATGTGATCTCTATAATACAACAGTGTACAGGGGATGAAGTATATGTTATCTCTACAATACAACCGTGTGCAGTGGTGGAAGTATATATGATCTCTATAATACAACCGTGTACGGTGATGAACGTATATGTGATATTTACAATACATTAGTATGCAAGTTGAACGTATGTGTGATCTTTACAATACAACAGTGTGCAGGGGTACTCATATGTGATTTACAATACAACAGCGTGAAGTGTGTAGTAGAATACGCATATGTGATCTTTATGTCCATCAAACAGTGTGCAAGTACGTTCGTATATGGGATATTTTCTTCAATACAACAGTTTCTAGGATGTACGTATATGTGATATTTTCTTCCATACAACAGTTTCTTAGATGTACATTTATGTGATCTTTTCTTCTATACAAAAGTATGCAGTAGTGTACGTGCATGTAATATATACAAAACAACAGTGTGCCGTGGTGTACGTGTGTGTGCTCTTTTCTACAATACAACAGTGTGCCGTGGTGTACGTGTATGTCATTGTGATCTTTACTACAAAACAACAGTATGTCGTGGTGTACGTCAATGTGATCTTTTATTCATTCCAACATTGCGCAAGGGTAAAAGTATACATCATCTAATATTCAATCCAACAGTGTGTAAAGGTGTATGAATTTGTGATCTCTACAATACAATATTGTGTAGTGGTGTACATACATGTGATCTCTTCAATACAACAGTGTGCAGTGGTGTACGTTTTAATGATAATTACAATACAGTAGTGTGCAATGATGTACGCATATGTTATCTCTACAATACAATAGTCTGCAAAGGTGCAGGTATATGTGATCGCTTCAATACAACAATGTGCAGTTGTGTGCGTATATATAATCTCTACAATACAATAGTGTGCAATGATGTACGTATATGTGAAATCTACAACACAATATTGTGCAGTGATGTACGTATATGTGATCTTCAATACAACAGTGTACAGTGGTGTACGTTTATATGATATATACAATACAATAGTGGGTAATGGTATATGTATATGCAATCTCTACAAAACGATAGTCTGCAAAGATGCAGGTATATGTGCATCAATAGATCAGTGTTCAGTAGTGTACGTATATGTGATCTCTTGAAAACAGCAAAATGCCATAGTGTGATCTTTTTTTCAATCCAACTGTGTGCAGGGGTGTATTTTTATGTGATTTTTTTCTTCAATACAATTTTGTGAATGAGTGTATATATATGTGATCTCTATGATGCAACATTGTGCAGTGGTGTACGTATATGCGATCTTTTCAATGCAACAGAATTCAGTGGTAAACGTATATGTGATTTCTACAATACAAACGTTTGTCGTGTACGAAAATGTGATCTCTTCATTACAACAGTGTACAGTTTTGTACGTATATGTGATTTTCTAAATACAACAGTAGGCAGTGATGAACGTATTTGACATCTCCGCAGCAAACAGTGGTCAGTGGTTACCGTATATGACATCTTTTCAGCAAACAGTGATCAAAGATTACCGTATATGATGTCTCCTCAGTACAACAGTGGTCACTGATTACCGTATTTGACGTCTCCTCATAAAAAAGTGGTCAGTGGTTACCGTATTCTCCTCAGTACAACAGTGGGTATTGATGGATGAATTTGATGACTCCTTAGTACAACAGTGGGTAGTGATGGATTTATTTGACGTCTCCTCAGTACAACAGTGGGTAGTGGTTTCCGTATTTGACGTCACCTCAGTACAACAGTGGGTAGTGATGAACATATGTGCCGTCTCCTCAGTACAACAGTGGGTACTGATGAACATATTTTCCGTCTCCTCAAGACAACAGTGGTCAGTGGTTACCGTATTTTACATCTACTCAGTACAACAGTGGGTAGTGATGAATGTATTTGACGTCTCCTCAGTACAACAGTTGGTAATGATGAATGTATTTGATGTCTCCTCAGTACAACAGTGGGTACTGATGAATGTATTAGACCTCTTCTCAGTACAACAGTGGTAAGCGTTTACCGTATTTGACGTTTCCTCAGTACAACGGTGGGTAGTGGTTACCGTATTTTAAATCTCCTCAGTACAACAGTGTGTCAGTGGTGTTTGTATCTCCTCAAAACAATAGTGGACATTGGTGAGCGTATTTGACATATCTACAATATAACATGGTGCAGAAGTGTACGTATTTGACATCTCTTCACAGTAATATTCGCGTATTACATTTTTACAATGCATTAGTATGCTGTTTTTTACGAATATGACGGATATACAATCGGTAACTGCGTGATGGAGGTTCCAGAGCAATAGATAACAATATCGGTAACTGCATGGTAGAGGTTGCACAGCAATAGATACAAATATCGGTTACTGTATGGTAGAGGTTCAAGAGCAATAGATAACAATATCAGTGACTGCATGGTAGAGGTACTAGGTCAATAGATAACAATGTTGGTTACTGCATGGTATAAGTTCTAGAGAAATAGATAAAAATATCAGTAACTGCATGGTAGAGATTCTAGAGCAATATATAACAAAATCGATAACGGCATGGTAGAGGTTGCAGAGCAATAGATATAAATATCGGTAACGGCATGGTAGAGGTTGCAAAGCAATAGATACAAATATCGGTAACTACATGGTAGATGTTCTAGATGAATATATAACAATATCAGTAACTGCATGGTAGAGGTTGTAGAGCAATAAATAACAATATCGGGTACTACATGGTAGAGATTGTAGACCAAAAGATAACAATATCGGGTACTGCATGGTAGAAATTCTAGAGCAAAAGATAACAATATCGATAACTGCATGGTATAGGTACTAGGGGAATATATAACAATATCAGTTACTGCATGGTACAGGTTCTAGAGCAATATATAAAAATATCAGTTACTGCATGGTAGAGATTCTAGAGCAATAGCTAACAATATCGTTGACTGCCTGGTAGAAATTCTAGAGCAATAGAAACCAAAATCGGTAACTGCATGGAAGAGGTTCAAGAGCAATAGATAACAATATCAGTAACTGCATGGTAGAGGTTCAATAGCAATAGATAACAATATCGGTTACTGCATGGAAGAGGTTCAAGGGCAAAAGATAACAATATCAGTAACTGCATGGTAGAGGTTCAGGAGCAATAGATACAAATATCGGTAACTACATGGTAGATGTTCAGGAGCAATAGATGACAATATCAGTTACTGCATTGTAGAGATCCAACAGCAATAGATAACAGTATCGGTTATTGCATGGTAGAGATTCAAGAGCAATAGATAACAAAGTCGGTTACTGCATTGTAGAGGTTCAAGAGCAATAGATAACAATATCGGTTACTGCATGGTAGAGGTTCAAGAGCAATAGGTAACAATACCGGTTACTGCATTGTAGAGGTCCGACAGCAATAGATAACAATATCGGTTACTGCATGGTAGACGTCCAACAGCAATAGATAACAATATCGGTTACTGCATGGTAGAGATTCAAGAGCAATAGATAACAAAGTCGGTTACTGCATGGTAAAGGTTTAAGAGCAATAGATAACAATATCGGTTACTGCATGGTAGAGGTTCAAGAGCAATAGATAACAATACCGGTTACTGCATTGTAGAGGTCCAACAGCAATAGATAACAATATCGGTTACTGCATGGCAGAGGTTCAAGAGCCATAGATAACAAATACGGTTACTGCATGGTAGATATTCAAGAGCAAAAAATAACAATATCGGTTACTGCATGGTAGAGGTTCAAGAGCAATAGATAACAATATCGGTTACTGCATGGTAGAGGTTCAAGAGCAATACATAACAATATCGGTTACTGCATGGTAGAAATTCTAGAGCAATAGATAACACTATCGGTTACTGCATGGTATAGGTTCAAGAGCAATAGATAACAATATCGGTTACTGCATGGTAGAGGTTCAAGAGCAATAGATAACAATATCGTTTACTGCATGGTAGAGGTTCAAGAGCAATAGATAACAAAGTCGGTAACTGCATTGTGAAGGTTCCAGAAAAACGGGTATTATACTGGTAAATGCATGGTGGATGTTCTAGAGCAACGAAAACTACTTTCAGTTACTGCATTGGCAGAGGTTTATGCAACTTTTATATTACATAAATTTTTCCTTATATTTTGACATTTTGTAGATCAATTTTGTTAAGTGATTTTCTGACAACGTAAAGTACATCATTGAGTGTCAACGTTTCATTAAGTATAGAAATATTCGTCCACGAAAACAGGACAATAACATTACATAATTATTTATAGTTAAAGTATTTGTACTTTAAAAGTAAACTATAGTTTGACGTAATCACATGTCACTCACTATATGGCTTCCAAACATTTATTTAAGTTATTATAGTTTCAAAATAAAATTATCTCGTCAATGCAATCAGAGTTAATTGAAAATGAACGCAAAATGTTTTTTGTTGTAGGTTTGTCTAATTATCAATGATAATCTTCTCTTCAAAAAATGTTATATTTTAAAGCAACTTTGATCTGACGAAAATATTCTAAAAATGAGTTTTGTTTTTTTTTACATTGTACTTGTCAAGGTTGCCATATATTACAAAACAGTTAAAACTGCATATAGGAAATACAAATCCACTGCATTTTATGAAAAATAAACCTTTGTTTTGAGTCCAATGCACGGACAAACAAAATGAAAAACTGATATTCCTAAAAAAATAATATTAGTGCTTGATCGATACGGACATCATTCACCGGTCAAAACTTCTATCACATAAAGATCTAACGTAAACGTATACATCCTCAAAAGTTCGTCACATAAAACAATATTTCACAAATACATTTTAATGGTAAGAATACATTCTTTTATATTCGATGCTCTACTTAAGTATTACAACAATTACATAATATTTGATTCTTTGCATGAGTATTACAATTGATTTCTATATGATGCTCTACATGAATATTTCAACTATTAAGTTATATGTGATGCTCTACATGAGTATTATAACAATTAAATTATATTTGGTGCTTGGCATGAGTATTTCAACAATTGAATTCTCTTTAATGCTTTGCATTAATATTACTACAATTGAATTCTATGCGATGCTCTACATGAGCATTACAATAATTAAATTTTATTTTGTGCTTTGCATAAGTATTACAACAATTAAACTCTCTTTAATGCTTTGCATGAGTTTTACAACAATTAAATTCTTTGCGATGCTCTACATGAGTATTTCAACAATTAAATTCTATGCAATGCTCTACATGAGTATTACAATAATTAAATTCTATTTGATGCTTTGTATAACTATTACAATAATTAACTTCTCTAAATTACTTTGCAGGAGTTTTACAACAATTAAATTCTTTTTGATTCTCTACATAAGCCTTACTACAATTAAATTCGTGTTGATGCTTTACATGAGCATTACAATTATTAAATTATATTTGATTCTTTGCATGAGTATTACAACAATTAAATTCTATGCGATGCTCTACGTGAATATTACAACAATTAAATTCTATGTGATGCTTTACATGAGCATAACAATAATTAAATTATATTTGATTCTTTGCATGAGTCTTACTACATCTAAATGCGATACTCTACATAATCATTACAACTATTATATAGCCTTCGGCTGTTATCTGCTCTTTGGTCGGGTTGTTTTCTCTTTGGCATATGCGAATTCCCCATTTCCATTCTCAATTTTATAACAATAATTAAATTATATTTGATTCTTTGCATGAGTCTTACAACAATTAAATTCTATGCGATGCTCTACATGAGCATTACAACTATTAAATTCTATTTGATGCTTTGCATGAGTATTACAACAATTAAATTCTATGCAACGCTCTCCATGAGCATTTCACATCTATAGTGTTCGTTACCAAATATTAGGAACTTTAAGTACCTTAATAATAAACGGCAATTAACCAGAACCGGACAAAGAAAACCGGACAAACTTTTTCAAATCACCTCCAACTGCGAACATCTTTGCATAATTTCAGTGTAAATTACAACATGGTGTGCTCCCTTCATAATTGGGTTTATGTAGGTGCAATTCATGCATCTAGGAGTATATTTTTAGCTGACGATCCAATTGACTTGTCTGTGTGCCAGTATTTAATGATACTGAAAACCAAAGACTAAAAATCTGGTTTTTGGTTGCCTTAGCTCCGTTAAGCACAATCGTTGAGAACTTAGAGCAAAGACTGGTCGTATCGGAGTCACAATAATGTGTCTAGGTAGGATAGTATGCTTTCATACGAACTGTTACCTATTTAACTTGCACGTTAAAATTCCGCTCAGCGCGTTGGCCTAGTACAAAGCAGGGTTCATATTATTTTGAGGATTGAATCCATCTTTTTGTAATTTCATTGTGGACAAGTGTTGACAAAACCAATGCGTCTACAGTGTAAGTATCTGTGCATGCAATTTCCATCTTATTATTCTAAAATTATAGCCGAGGTCAAGTGACGACAGGTGCGTCTCTTGTGTAAGAATCTGTGCATGCATTATCCGTCCTACTATTCTAAGGTTGTGATCGATGCCAAATGAGGACATGTGCATCTCCTGTGTAACTATTTGTGCATGCATAATCCGGCCTATTTTTTTAAAAATTGATGCCAATGTTAAGTGAGGGCAGATGCGTCTACAGTGTGAGTAAGTGCATGCATTATCTGTGATACTATTATTATGTTGTGATCGCTATCAAGTAAGGACACATTCGTCTACAGTGTAATTATCTGAGCATGCATCATACATCCTACTATTTTTCTTATGTTGTCGTCAAATTCAAGTAACGACAGGTGCGTCTAGAGTTTTGCAATTGGTATCTGTGCATGAATTATCCGTCCTACTTGTCTACAGTTGTGTTCGAGGTTAAGTGAGGACAATATCGTCTAAAGTGTAAGTTGGTGTGCATGCATTATCCGTATCATTATTCTAATGTTGTGCTTGAGGTCAATTGATGACAGGTGCGTCTACAGTGTAAGTATTTTTGCATGAATTATCCGTCCTTCTATTGGTAAGTTATGGTCAATGTCAAGTGAGGACAGCTGCGTCTCCTGTGCAAGTATTTTTGCGTGCAGTATCCGTCATACTATTCTAAATGTGTGGTCGAGGTCCAATGAGGACAGCTGCGTCTCCTGTGTAAGAATCTGTGCAAGCATTATTAGTCCTACTATTCTAAAGTTGTGGCCGAAGTCAAGTGAGGACTTGTGCGTCTCTTGTGTAAGTATATGTGCATCCATTATCCGGCCTATTATTTAAAGTAGATGCCTAGGTCAAGTAAGGACATATGCGTCTACAGTGTAAGTATCTGTGCATGCAATATCCGTCCTACTTTTCTAAAGTTGTGGTCAGTGTCAAAATAAGACAGGTGCATCTACAGTGTAAGTATCTGTGCATTCATCATACATCCTACTATTTTTCTTATGTTGTTGTCAAGTTCAAGTGAGGACAGGTGCGTCTATAATTTGGTATCTGTACATGAACTATCCGTCCTACTAGTGTACAGTTGTGGTCGAGGAAAAGACCGTCTAAAGTGTAAGTTGTGTGCATGCATAATCTGTATTATTATTCTAATGGTGTGCTTGAGGTCAAATGATGACAGGTGCGTCTACAGTGTAAGTATTTGTGCATGAATTATCCGTCCTTCTATTGGTAAGTTATGGTCAATGTCAAGTGAGAACAGGTGCGTCTCCAGTGGAAGTAAATTGCGTGCAGTATCAGTCATACTATTCTAAAGTTGTGGTCGAGGTCAAGTGAGGACAGGTGCGTCTTCTGTGTAAGAATCTGTGCAAGCATTATTAGTCCTACTCTTCTGAAGTTGTGGCCGAAGTCAAGTGAGGACTGGTGCGTCTCCTGTGTAAGTATCAGTGCAAGCATTATCCGTCCCACTATTCTACAGTTGTGGTATAGGTCAAGTGAGGACAGGTGCGTCTCCTGTGTAAGTATCTGTTCATGCTTTATCCGTCCCACTATTCTAAAGTTGTGGTCGAGTTCAAATGAGGACAGGTGCGTCTCCTGTGTAAGAATCTGTGCATGAATTATCCGTTATACTATTTAAAGTTGTGATTGATGCTAAATGCTGACAGGTGCATCTCCTGTGTAAGTTTCTGTGCATGCATTATCCGGCCTTTTATTTAATTTTGATGCCAAGATCAAGTGAGGACTGGTGCGTCTACAGTGTGAGTAAGTGCATGCATTATCTGTGATACTATTATTATGTTGTGGTCGCTGTCAAGTAAGGACACATGCGTCTACAGTGTAAGTATCCGTGCATGCAATATCCGTCCTACTTTTCTAAAGTTGTGGTCAGTGTCAAAATATGACAGGTGCGTCTACAGTGTAAGTATCTGTGCATGAACTATCCGTCCTACTAGTCTACAACTATGGTCGAGGTAAAGTGAGGACAAGATCGTCTACAGTGTAAGTTGCTGTGCATGCATTATTCGTATTATTATTCTAATGTTGTGCTTGAGGTTAATTAATGACAGGTGCGTCTGCAGTGTAAGTATTTGTGCATGAATTATCCTTCCTTCTATTGGTTAGTTGTAGTCAATGTCAAGTGAGGACAGGTGCGTCTTCTGTGCATGTATCCGTCATACTGTTCTAAAGTTGTGGTCAAAGGTCAAATGAGGACAGGTGGGCCTATAGTGCAAGTATCTGTGCGTGCAGTATCCGTCATACTAATCCAAAGATGTGGTCAAAGGTCAAATGAGGACAGGTGGGCCTTTAGTGCAAGTATTTGTGCATGCAGTATCCGTCCTACTATAATAATGTTGTGGTCGATGTCAAGTGAGGACAGGTGCGTCTACAGTTTAAGTATCCATCATACTATTCCAAATTTGTGGTCGAGGTCAAGTGAGGAGCCTTGTTTTCATGTCGGGGCCTTTAATAGCCGACTATACGGTATGGGTTTTTCTCATTGTTGAAGGCTGCACGGTTGTCTATAATTGTTTAAATCAACTTTATTTGAACTTTGGTGGATAGGCGTGCAGTATCCGTCATAATATTCTAATGTTGTGGTCGATGTCAGGTGAGGACAGGTGCGTCTGCAGTGCAAGTATCTATGCGTGCAGTATCTGTCATACTAGTGTAAATTCAGAAACTATTACGTGCAATTATTATTCCAATTTTTGAAGAAATGACAATAATGCGAGATTTATTATTGCAATTTCAGGAAAATCTGCATACAATTATATGTATCAGATATTAGAAGGCGAGTTCTTACTTTTTGCCATTATCACCTTGTCGCATTATTCGCAATTATAAAAACCTCGCATTAATTTCTGAATTTTCGGTATTCTAATGTTGTGGTTACATGTGTAATGTCGAGTGAGGACAGGTGCGTCTCCTGTGTAAGTATCTGTGCGTGAATTATCCGTCCTACTATTCTAAAGTTGATGCCGAGGTCAAGTGAGGACAGATGCTTCTCCTGTGTAAGTATATGTGCATACATTATCCGTTCTACTATTCTAAAGTTGATTCCGAGATCAAGTGAGGACAGGTTTGGCTCCTGTGTTAGTATCTCTGAATGCCTTATCCGTCCTACTATTCCAAAGGTGTAACCGAGGTCAGGTGAGGACAGGTGCGTCTACAGTGTGAATAGATATAAGAAGATGTGGTATGAGTGCCAATGAGACAACTCTCCATCCAAGTCAAAATTTATAAAAGTAAACCATTACCGGTATAGGTCAAAGTACGGTCTTCAACACGGAGCCTTGGCCCACACCGAACAGCAAGCTATAAAGGGCCCCAAAAGAATCTTTGATGCATTATCCGTCCTACTATTCTAACGTTGTGGTCGAGGTCAAGTGAGGACAGGCGAGTATACAGTGTGAGTATCTTTACATGCATTATCCGTCCTTCTATTCTTAAGTTGTGGTCGAGGTTAAGTGAGGACAGGCGAGTCTACAGTGTGAGTATCTGTACATGTATTATCCGTCATTCTATTCTTAAGTTGTGGTCGAGGTCAAGTGAGGACAGGTTAGTCTACAGTGTGAGTATCTGTGCATGCATTATCCGTCCTGCTATTCTTAAGTTGTGGTCGAGGTTAAGTGAAGACAGGTAAGTCTACAGTGTGAGTATCTGTACATGCATTATTCGTCCTTCTATTCTTAAGTTGTGGTCGAGGTTGAGTGAGCACTGGTCAGCCTAATTGTAAGTATCTGTGCATGCATTATCCGTCCTTCTATTCTTAAGTTGTGGTCGAGGTTAAGTGAGGACAGGTAAGTCTACAGTTTGAGTATCTGTACATGCATTATCCGTCCTTCTATTCTTAAGTTGTGGTCGAGGTTAAGTGAGGACAGGTAAGTCTACAGTGTGAGTATCTGTGTATGCATTATCCGTCCTTCTATTCTTAAGTTGTGGTCGAGGTTAAGTGAAGACAGGTAAGTCTACAGTGTGAGTATCTGTGTATGCATTATCCGTCCTTCTATTGTTAAGTTGTGGTCGAGGTTAAGTGAGGACAGGTAAGTCTACAGTGTATGAATCATTGCATGCAATATCCGTATTACTATTCTAATTCACATGTTAGATTCACTTACTTATAAACATGATATATAGGCTGGTGTCTGTGAATCTATTGATATTTAGCTTTATCAAAGTAAAACAAAATTACGAACTTATTCTACCTTTAACAAAACTAAAATATTGTCGTGTCATATAATATTAGTTTTGTTGGCCTCTTTGACATCTAGTTATCAATGTCTAAAGCAAACAATCAATCAATCAATATAAATGTAAACTGATATGTGAATCTGTGCTTTTTGTGTTTTTATCATGGAATCAAATACAGTTTGCACCACCCCGTAAATTAATTCAGGGGAAAACGATCTCACGAAATACGATACGTTATTTTTTTCTGTTTCTCTTAGCAAAGATTAGAATAAAAAAAAAGATAAGGAGATGTGGTTTAATTAACAAATGAGACAACTATCCACCCGAGACTAAATGACGTAGTAATTAGCAACTATAGTTATAAGTCATCGGACAACTATGAAAAATTCTAATTCCGCATAGGAAAAAGTAAAATCACAAAAATACTGAACTCCGAGGAAATTCAAAAAGGAAAGTCCCCAATCAAATGGCAAAATCAAAAGTTCAAACACATCAAACGAATGGATAACAACTGTCTATATTCATATAGGAAGCTATAGGAGGCCCCACATGACAAAAGAATTCGTTATGTTAATAAAAGTGTTAGAAAAGTCAATACGATTCTGGTGCTACTACAGGCTGTCGTAAAAAAAAATAAGTTCCTTCATAATATAAGTTCCAATTGGAAGAAATATTCTGTAATATTATTTCCACTGGATCAAATTTTAAAGTATTTGTTCCAAACGGAATAAAGGGTATAGAATATTTGTTCCAGCAGGAACAGATGTTATGGCATTATTTATGACTTAGTTTCCATGGGAACTTCTGTTAGGCGGAACAAATATACGTTTACACGGCTATAGTAAGGGCTGTCTCAAAACATAAAATTTGGTCTCTGGTAGATAGATGTCTACTTTCGCAATCATACCATATCTCCTTATTTTATAGCATGTTTCTAAATAAGAGAAATATGCAGCTTTAAATTCTAACGGAAAGTCAATTTAATTCGGGTTGTCTATGAAGTCGTGAATAATAATTCTAAAAGCGGAATTATAGAAGTAGCATTTCTGCAAAATATGGCTCTAAAATCCTAAATGCTAGATCTTTTCATTTTCGATGGGTCATATTGTTTTGTCATATTCAATTCTATTGTCTTTATTTTTTTTCATTTTATCTAGAAATGTCACTCTGGCAATTTAAGGTAATTCTGAAAGGGGAACAAAACAAGGATTTTTTTTTTAAACGAAGCACAGCAAAACAACCTTCTTAAAAGAAATGGCACTAACTTGGAAGTAAACTTTCCTCCAATCTGTGTTATTCTAGGTGACACAATTCATGCGAACCGTCCACTAATTGTTACGCCATATAGGAGACACCAATTAAGAAGAAACCTCGAAAGGAAAAAATAAAATGCAGAAATACTAAATAGAAGAATTTAGAGTGTCGAGTGTATGTCGAAAACGCCATCAGACGTTTAAAATATTACGGGTTGTTGGAACTTTGTGGAGATATCCAAGACACGAATTGAATAAAACTGAGTTAATTGACTATTAAACATATTCTAAAGATATGTATATATTTAGGCTTTTGGTCCCTCATTTTCATTCTGTACCCTTTATTACACTTTAAAGTTTTGTTTCGCACTCTTAAATCGAAGTACTACAAATACACAAATTAATATCTATAAATTTGGAGTCGAGGCTAACTGTTATATTGTATCAAACACACCACAAAGATAATCTATACTTCGCCTGGATACTTTTCAATGCAATTGTACTTTGAGAAAGTCCACACTTAAATCTTGTATCTGCATTGTTATTGAAAGTTCATTCGGACCCTTAGGCTAAAATTGCTGCGTTTTCACCTAAAAATATGCTCTGTGTACAGACAAACCTGTGTATCTGGAACAGTTTTAACTGTTATATTGTACCAAACACACCACAAAGGTAATATAATCATCTTCTGCAAAACGAAAAAAGGTGAACAGCAAAATCAGTAAAGTTTTTAATTTTCTAAAACATTATATGCATTTAAATTTATTTACCTAGAGCATGCTATGCCTTAAAACTTTTCCAGATGCACAGGTTTGTCTGCACTCAAGAGTTAATTTTGGACGAAAACGCAGCCATTTTAGCCAAAGGGTTCACATGAACCTCAACATCATGATCAGCGTAGTATTTACTATTAAATCCCTTCCCTAACACCTAACAAGTCTATTAGAGGTTTCCCGATTTGCTACCGTACCAAAGGTAGTACGAACTGGGAGCCGTCATTGAACTTGTGAAAATAATTAATGTATACACTTAATGTCAACGAATGTTTTATTAATTCTATAATCAAAAGTATTTGGAGGATTTTTAGCTGCAGCTTGGTAATAATTTCACGGGGATATTTTTCGTATCTATAGCAAAAAATATTGAGTGTACTCGATTATGCTTCAAGCAACCGTTGCAAGTTATTGTTGTACGAACGTTTGTAGTTCAGATTTATTTCCTCTGAAATTGCAAAGGCAAAAAACTAAGCTAAAGTACAAAACACATTTATACTCTATTGATTTTCGCCTGTTATGTATTATTAATACAATATAGAATAAATTGGTTGGAATGTTTTTGTGTTGGAGCCATTTAAACATACAAAATTAACCTCATTACTAGTATATTTATGATGAAATTATATGAAAACTTCACTCGCCTGTGTGGAATCGAAAATCTAAAGTTCAAGTCCAACTGTGCAAGTCTCTATCAAGCATCCATGTAACTTCTATAAGATTATTACTTTCTTTAAATCATCAAATATCGTAGTTCACACTGTTAAATATTTAATATTATTACCATTCTTATAATTCTCGGCATTGCCACCAAAATCGTCTTACACATGTATGAGCAGGTGTGGATCAAGGATTTTGAAAGGGAGGCTCTAGCATGGCAAAGTTGGGAGTAATACTAGTAAAAAGTCTTTGCATTTATCATAGATGTAGCTCCATAAGGGGAACCATGACCCCTGGGCCCCATAAATCCGATTCTGATGAGAGATTTTACCAACAATAAAAGTACAGAGAAAGGCTCAATTATAAGATACGCTCGTAAACTATTTTTTAAGAAGAGTGTCCGTGCAATTTACTGTACTTATATGCAATTGTTCTAAGACATTGTGGTTTTTTATATTTTTTTCAACAATTCTAGACAATGGAGGGTTTTTCATCTGCAATAAAATCGTAAATATAGATTTTTCAATATTTTAAATTAATTATAAACTTTTTTAGAATGCATTGTTAGAGGAAAAAAATCTTCAGTTATTGATAAAACAAAACATTAGAACGGTGCCCTTTTCTCTTTCAATATGAAATCCCGGCTCTCTTATCTTTTCAAGAAAAAAATATTCGGTAATTATCGAAATGTACTACATAGATAATAATGTTTAATTTCATAATCATACAAGAACAACTATATTTATAAATCAGCACCATTTTGACACGTTAACGTATCTAACCAACATCAGTAACACGTGTATAAGAAAGTCGTTCATAGATAGTAATTTAATTATTCCAAGTTCTGTTTATACATAAAAAAAAATAATTTTTCTATGTTTTGTATATATAAACAAAACAAAAACATTGCATTATATAAACAGAAACGGAAATCTATATTTATAATTGAAAGTTAAATATTCTCAGATAGAATCACAAACAAAGTGTTCTAGGAACGGTAAAATCGATATCAAATAAATGTTCAGCTAGATTTTGCTGATATGCGATTCGATTTCTTTAATTTTATCATGATGAATCAAATAATATCATGCATTTAACGATACCTCCAAAACAATACTAATGATACCTCCAAAACAACACTAACGATACCTCCAAAACAACACTAACGATACCTCCAAAACAACACTAACGATACCTCCAAAACAACACTAACGATACCTCCAAAACAACACTAACGATACCTCCAAAACAACACTAATGATACCTCCAAAACAACACTAACGATACCTCCAAAACAACACTAACGATACCTCCAAAACAACACTAACGATACCTCCAAAACAACACTAACGATACCTCCAAAACAACACTAACGATACCTCCAAAACAACACTAATGGTTAAACTCGGTACCAACCGTACCTGATACTAAGAAAATCGGGAAACATCTATCACAACGACGTTTCTATATTCAACATAGAATATTAATAATTGCATACATATACAATATACTCGATGGGAGTTCCGGTGGGATGTGTGTTGGTTTGATGCTATAACATACAACATACCCGATTGGAGTTGCGGCGGGATGTGTGATAGTTTGATGCTATAACATATACAACATAACCGATGGGAGTTGCGGCGGATGTGTGGTGGTTTGATGCCATTACATGTACAACATACCCGATGGGAGTTCCGGCGGGATGTGTGTTGGTTTGATGCTATAACATATACAACATCCCCGATGGGAGTTGCGGCGGGATGCGTGTTGGTTTGATGCCATTACATGTACAACATACCCGATGGGAGTTCCGGCGAGATGTGTGTTGGTTTGATGCTATAACATATACAACATCCCCGATGGGAGTTGCGGCGGGATGTGTGGTGGTTTGATGCCATTACATATACAACATCCCCGATGGGAGTTGCGGCGGGATGTGTGGTGGTTTGATGCCATTACATATACAACATACCCGATGGGAGTTCCGGCAGGATGTGTGTTGGTTTGATGCTATAACATATACAACATCCCCGATGGGGAGTTGCGGCGGGATGTGTGTTGGTTTGATGCTATAACATATACAACATAACAAATGGGAGTTGCGGCGTGATGTGTGGTGGTTTGATGCCATTACATATACAACATATCCGATGTGAGTTCCGGCGGAATATGTGGTGGTATTGTTTCCATTACATGTACAACATCCCCGGTTGGAGATGCGGCGGGTGTGTGGTGGTTTGATGCTTTTACATATACAACATACCCGATGGGAGTTGCGGCGGGATGTGTGGTGGTTTGATGCCATTACATGTACAACATACCCGATGGGAGTTCCGGCGGGATGTGTGGTTGTTTGATGCCATAACATATACAACATACCCGATGGGAGTTCCGGCGGGATGTGTGGTGGTTTGATGCTATAACATATACAACATCCCCGATGGGAGTTGCGGCGGGATGTGTGGTGGTTTGATGCCATTACATGTACAACATACCCGATTGGAGTTCCGGCGGGATGTGTGATAGTTTGATGCTATAACATATACAACATCCCCGATGGGAGTTGCGGCGGGATGTGTGGTGGTTTGATGCCATTACATGTACAACATAACCGATGGGAGTTCCGAAGGGATGTGTGATGGTTTGATGCCATTACATATACAACATACCCGATGGGAGTTCCGAAGGGATATATAGTGGTTATGTTGCCATTACATGTACAACATCCCCGATGGGAGTTGCGGCGGATGTTTGGTGGTTTGATGCCATAAAATATACAACATACCCGATGGGAGTTGCGGCGGGATGTGTGGTGGTTGCATGCAATAACCTATACAACATACCCGATGGGACTTGTGGCGGAATGTGTGGTGGTTTGATGCCATAACATATACAACATACTCGATGGGAGTTCCGGTGGGATGTGTGGTGGTTTGGTGCCATAACATATACAACATACCCAATGGGAGTTGCGGCGGAATGTGTGGTGGTTTGATGCCATTACATATACAACATCCCCGATGGGAGTTGCGGCGGGATGTGTGTTGGTTTGATGCCATTACATGTACAACATTCCCGATGGCAGTTGCGGCGGGATGTGTGGTGGTTTGATGCCATTACATATACAACATCCCCGATGGGAGTTGCGGCGGGATGTGTGGTGGTTTGATGCCATTACATGTACAATATACCCGATGGGAGTTGCGGCGGGATGTCTGGTGGTTTGATGCCATTACATGTACAATATACCCGATGGGAGTTGCGGCGGGAAGTGTGGTGGTTTGATGCCATTACATGTACAACATACCCGATGGGAGTTCCGGTGGGATGTGTGGTGGTTTGATGCCGTTACATGTACAACATTCCCGATGGCAGTTGCGGCGGGATGTGTGGTGGTTTGATGCCATTACATATACAACATCCCCGATGGGAGATGCGGCGGGATGTGTGGTGGTTTGATGCCATTACATGTACAATATACCCGATGGAAGTTGCGGCGGGATGCGTGTTGGTTTGATGCCATTACACGTACAACATTTCCGATGGCAGTTGCGGCGGGATGTATGATAGTTTGATTCCATTATATGTACAATATACCCGATGGGACTTGCGGCGGGATGTGTGGGTTTGATGCCATTACATGAAAAACATCCCCGATGAGAGTTGCGGCGGGATGTGTGGACGTTTGATGCCATTATATATACAACATTCCCGATGGGAGTTGCGGCTGGATGTGTGGTGGTTTGATGCCATTACATATACAACATCCCCGATGGGAGATGCGGCGGGATGTGTGGGGTTTGATGCCATTACATGTACAAAATACCCGATGGGAGTTGTGGTGGGATGTGTGGTGGTTTGATGACATAACATGTACAATATACCCGATGAGAGTGGCGGCGGGATGTGTGGTTGTTTGATGCCATTACATGTACAACATACCCGATGGGAGTTCCGAAGTGATGTGTGTTGGTTTGATGCCATTACATGTACAATATTCCCGATGGGAGTTGCAGCGGGAAGTGTGTTGTGTTGATGCCATTACATGTACAACATCCCCGATGGGAGTTGCGGCGGGATGTGTGGTGGTTTGATGCCATTACATATACAACATCCCCGCTGGGAAATGCGGCGGGATGTGTGGTGGTTTGATGCCATTACATATACAACATCCCCGATGGGAGATGCGGCGGGATGTGTGGTGGTTTGATGCCATTACATATACAACATCCCCGATGAGAGATGCGGCGGGATGTGTGGTGGTTTGATGCCATTTTACATTGACCTTTAGTAGGTCGTTTTTGCCCGAAAACAAGAAGCATGTGTATTCATTGTACATTTTATTGTTATACAATAGTGTATAAAGTATCGGATCAATTCAATTAAATTGTAAAAGTACAGGAATTAATATGAGAAAAGGTGTAATACATAAGATAAAACTGAACGATACAATTTGTGTTCACTAAACAATCTAAAAATATATATAGATTATAATGCACGATATTTCATTAATTATATAAAAATCAAAAATGGCCGGATGTGTATACTATTATACAGAGAATACATAAGATAGTGCTGAGTTAAAAATAAGTACATTAATTTTATAACGCATTCTTTGATGCCAGCCTCTGGAACAGGTCTTTCATGGAATGCTCAATTGCCCCTCCTTTGCTTGAGGTTATAGCAGTAGTTGTTTCTCCTGTGGCTTTATCCACACAAATACCTATGTATTTCCACTCAATCCCAATTATCTGACCTTTGAATGACCAGGCAACAATTTTTCCATCACCCCGATCAATCTACAAAATACAAGAAGCGAACGTATTGAATGATAAAACAGCAGTTAAGTAAATGATAGGTATATAAAAAATCTTCTGGTGCAGTATAACATGTTACGCCATTCTTGATTGGGTGATTAACTGTCGGAGTCATTAGAAACGTTTAATTAACGTTTCCACGATAAATGTTTTAATTTTGAACATGTGTTGTATTTGAAGAGTGGGTTGTTCCATATTAAATGATAAAACTGTAAAAGTCAAATCGTCGGTAGTCCCTAGCTACAATATTTCTATCGACAGAAATGTGGGTAGTAATAACAGGATAGGTTTTAAGGGCATAATATACCGAAATTTCTCTCGTTGTCTTTTCCGTACAATTTTGATACAAAGTCAATTTTGATATTCACTTTCGAAATATACAATTAAAAAAAATACCATCATGAGTTACTTTTCGAGATATATTCATATTCAATACTTCGCTGGGAAAATGACAAAACTTTCAAACAATAAATGTGGATAATGTCATATAACTGAAGAACGGTGAAGGTGACGCTACCCAAATTTGAACTTGATCTGAGTTTTGTGGTAATAAGCATTGTGTGTAAGTCTCATAACATTTGGTTGAGGCTAACTTAAGTAGAGAGCAGAAACTAAAAATTCAGCAATTTTTCTATTTGTAAACACGCATAACTCTAGAACGGTTGTGTATAAGTTTTATAAGATTTGGTTGAGACAACAACATTTGGTTGAGACAAACTAAAGTTAGAGAACGGAAACGAAATTTTTTATGTTTATAAAGGGACATAACTCAAGAATGGTAAAAGTGTCGCCACCAAATTTCGTACTTAATCTGTATTATGTAGTAATAAGCATTGTGTAGAAGTTTCATAACATTTGGTTGAGGCAAACTAAAGTTAGAAAACGGAAACAAAAAAAAATGTACTTGATCTTAGTTTTGTGGTAATGAATATTGTGTATAGGTTTCATAATGTTTGATTGGGGCAAACTTAAGTTACAGAATGGAAACTAAAAATTTTGCAGTCTTTCGATTTATAAAGGGGCATAACTCAATAATTGTTAAAGTGACACTACCCAAATTCAACTTGATCTGTGTTTTATCAGTATTAAAAAGTCAGTAGTCAAAATTAATCATTGAATTGTATAAAGCATTGATTGTAGTTGATTCAACTATAATCATGGACAAAGGGAGATAACTCCAATTTTAAAAATTACTTGATATTTAGAAGAAAATAAAAATTTTGCAATTTTTCCATTTAAAAAGGGGCATAACTCTAGAACGGTTAAAGTGACGCCACCAAAATTCAAACTTGATCTGTGTTTTGTGGTAATAAGCATTGTGTATAAGTTTCATAACGTTTGGTTGAGTCAAACTTAAGTAAGGGAACGGAAACTAAACATTTTGCAATTTTTCCATTTATAAAGGGGCATAACTCTAGAACGGTTAAAGTGACGCCACCAAAATTCAAACTTGATCTATGTTTTGTGGTAATAAGCATTGTGTATACGTTTCATAACATTTGGTTGAGGCAAACTCAAGTTAGAGAACGGAAACCAATTTTGGGACGTACGTACGTACGTACAGTCGAACAAGGGTAAAACGTAATGCCCCAACCGCTACGGCGGCGGCATAAAAAAGATAATTTTGATCCTTATTGTAAAGTGTTCGTTAGTTTATATACTTTTAATGTAGTGTCCAAGTTGAAGGTACAATAAGATAAAATTGTTATGACACTTATCGGTGACAAAAAGCCACAGACAGCTTTCTTGTCAGTATCATTGCATGAAACCTCATTTTTAATGCTATAGGTATCATAACTGTTTAGCGCAAAAAATCGTTCCGTGGTCGTGTGCGCAGTGTATTGTAAATGCCACAGCGTCGTGTAACCATTCCCGCCGTATACCACAACGTCACATTAATCTCTGACATTTATCAAATATTTTCATGAACATTTCAGCATAACTTACGATCAATTTTAGTCGTAATATTTTTGTTAATAGAGTCCCAGACGTCTTGCGGCTTTTTGAACGCTAACGCTATTGTAGTATTGTTGGCAAGAAGAAGATATTTTAGTTGAACAATGAGAGTTTCCTGTTTATCATTGAAGAAATCACATAGCAATACATTCCGAAATTTAGAATGTCGGCTTCATACAGTTACAGGTATTAAAAACTTGATTGATTCCACTTGACTGGGCAGGGTTTAACAAAAATATGCAAACACTACATGTGTATTCGAAAAGTATGTAGTGAGACACAGCCGTTGATTTTCTTACAAAACGGAGTTTAAAAACATGCAAATGATACTTCGACTTTTATTGATTTCCTTTATTTGTTTTATAAATTTATATCTTTAAACTTTTTATTTGTCCCATATCATACACTCAGTTCTTTTATATATTCGTTTAGTGACACTGACAGGTTATTAGAAATCAGTAATGATAATTATAACGGGAATCATCATTATAACACACATCTTCAAATAGACTGTCCTAATGCAAAATAAAACGTTGATCAGTTGAAAAACCATTGGTAATGGATAGAGAACGTCATCCTATAAAGCCATCGATAAAAATAATTTCATATGAAATTTAATTTTATAAGCAATATTTTACTAAACTGACCATTTATAACGCTTAACTCTTTATCATGAATATTTAAAAGTCATAAAATCCAATGTCATTTAACTTCTCAAAAGTCATGTATGATAAGTACTGTGAATTTTTAATAGTAAAACATTTTCATAAAATCTCAATCATAACAGAAAATACTTTACTTGTTCTACTACTATATGTATACTTAACATTCGAACCTCTACTTGATTAAGCTTATATAATAATACATGTATACTTAACATTCGAACCTCTACTTGATTAAGCTTATATAATAATATTAAAGTTAAATGAATGCTTTTCAGTTCCAGATTAATGTAATTGTCTTTTAGATCTGAAATATTCTTGATTTATGAATAACATCAATGGTACAAATTTTACAGCACCAAAAAATGTCTCTGTAGTGATGCTCAAAGTCAAAAGTTCAAAACCTAATAATAACGTTGAGAAGAACATATTAACTTTATACAATCAATAACCTAGAATAGACGGTGTTTTGGGATTGGTTATTTACATGTAAATAAAGGGAGACGTCGGTGTCTGTTTTAAAGCAGAGGCGGATTTAGGGGGCGGGGTCAATATCCATCTTATGGAGCTTTATGAATAGTTGATTTATAGACTTTTAAAAAAACCCATTCCTAACGTTGCCTTGTTGATATTTGCCATATCTTCACCAAATCAACTGCTTACCTGTCCGTTACCAGATGTTCCCAGTGTATTTGCCATATCTTCACCAACTCAACTGCTTACCTGTCCGTTACCAGATGATCCCAGTGTATTTGCCATATCTTCAGCAAATCAGCTACTTACCTGTCCGTTACCAGATGTTCCCAGTATATTTGCCATATCTTCAGCACATTTCAACTGCTTACCTGTCCGTTACCAGATGTTCCTAGTGCATTTGCCATATCTTCAGCACCTTTCAAGAAGTTTCCAAATTTATCCATTATTATCGACTGAACAAAAACCTAAAAGACGAATAATACCTTTGTATGAAATAAGTGATCTGACATGAACTGACATCTTAAAACGGTACTTAAACAGCACCCTTCACCTCGAAATCTTCATTGTTGAAATATAAAAATTTCATGTATTAATTTCAAGGTCAATAAAACAACAGCAAAGCGACACATTTTGTCTATTATTGGTTTAAAAAATTGATAATTATCAGTTTGGTAAATTCAACCATTTCTGTAATGACTCCTCTCAACAGATGTCAAAAGATGGAATATTAAGCTTTTATTTAGTACAATACACGTTTAGTGATGTAATATAAAGTTTGTTCTTTTTTTTTTTCAATCTTCAAAAAAAATCATGATAGACTCGAATAAAATTGTATTTACCTTTAAGTTGTAAAACGTCAATAAAAAATTAATCATTTGGAATTTATATATATACCATTTGTGGGTATTTTTAAATCCAATTTCCCCTTTTGCTATTTATAGTTATTACGACCTTAATAGGATTGAAATGTATTTTTAGACATTATGTGCTCAGAAATTTCCATTACTACAGCTAGTTAAATTGAAAGTAAATGGTTTTGAAAATTAATGAATTTTAGAAATTCATCATTCATTAGATGACATGGGGAAAATTTGAAAATTTTCGGAAATTTTTAACAAACAATTACGGATTTACTATAGGGTTAGTTAAATTGAAAGTTACTTGTTTTGAGATTTAATGAATTTTAGAAATTCATCAAGTTGTTTATTAGATCACATAGGTAAAAGGAGGAGGTCCGGTAAGGGCTAATTTCGGCCTAAAATTCAAAGTACATCTGATGAAAAATAAAAAAATAAATTAAACACTTAAGTGTCTACTCAAAGTGGAAGTGGCCACATTCGCGTTCAGTTCTAGCATTTATATATGTTATGTATTATCATTAAATACAACATATATTTAAATAATAAGACTGAACACAAATGCGGCCGTTTCAATTTTAGACAAAAAAAGTCTTAAAATTAGTACAAAAGTAAAATTGTGAAGATTTCAGTATTTTTGCATCAAATAATGATTCTAGTACCTGATGCTTGTCCATTGTTTTGTCAAAAAAAGCCCATATTTATGTTACAAAATTATTCTAATTGTCAATAAAAAGCTAAAAGTTTACATTTTTAACAACTTTGTAAAAACGCTATATTAGTGGTCAAAAAGGGTCTTACCGGGTCTACTTTTTTGAAAAATTGGGGAAATTTTATATCCTTTTTCACAAATAGTTACGGATTTGTCAGGTGATTTACAAACTATCGAGCTTGGGTTATTTATTCCATGTACGAATTTAAGGAGAGAAAAAAAATTTGAAAGGTCGTTACAGATATGCAGCTATGGAATATTCGTTTCTTTTATAAATGTTTTAATTATGTATTTGGCTTCACTAACATTTTGGTCCAAAGCGAACTTGTTTATTCCATTGTCATATTAAAAAATCTTGACTTTACATCCTGTCGATACGTTCGCAATACCTTTAAAAGGTAGGATGTTGTTAGGTGTGCTGATGGTAACAGTGATTTGAAGATTATTTGCATGATAGAAAACAAACAGTAGTTAGTACTGCATAATTCGTCATTTTTGTTAAGTGTCAGCAGGTGTACCCCCAGGGATCTGTTGTGGTCCATCTTCTATTCGCTTTATATATTAATGATATTGCTGATACGCTTACATCGCCGTGTAGGCTATTTGCAGATGACACTTCATTCAGTTATTCTAGTTACGATGGACAAAAGATTAAGTCTGTGATCGATTGCGACCTGAAAAAGCTGGATGATTGGTCAACTGAATGGATAACGTCATTTAATCCTGATAAAACAGAAATTATGATATTTTCAAATATTGAGATACCAGATCTCAACGTTCCCTTAAATGATAAAAATATCCCTATAAGTACATCACATAAGCACCTGAGAGTTACCTTTAGTAGTGATGGAAAAAAGTAAAATAACAAAAATACCAAACTCCAATGAAAATTCAAAACAGGAAAGTCCCTTATCAAATGGCAAATTTAAAAGCTCAAACACATCAAACGAATGGAAAACAACTGTCATAGTCCTGACTTGGTACAGGCATTTGCTTATGTAGAAAATGGAGGATTAATGGTAGAAAATGGAACAATCATATTGAAAGAATAATTATATGTGTAAATAAGCACCTTAATGTTCTGCGTAAACTTAAATACCGACTGTCTCGAAATAATTTAGAAAAACTCTACCTAGTTTTTATTAGACCCATTTCTGATTATGCCACGGAAATACGGGATTATTATGAGAAATATTATTCAAATAAATTAGAAAAACATGCAATTGGCATCTGCAAGAATTGTTACAGGTCTACCAATTTTCACTAAACCTGAGACTCTGTACACTGAGGTTGGCTGGGAATCTTTATATGAAAGACGAAGAAGAAAATTACAGCTGTTTTATATTATAAATATAAAACATGCACCTCAGTACCTGTATAATCTTGTTCCCCCATGTATACAAAGTACAACCAACTATCCGTTGCGAAACGGTCAAAATATCATTGTTCCATTTTGTAGACTTTCCCTTACCACTGAATCTTTAATTCCATCCACAATACGAGAATAGAATCAGCTTGATTTAAAAATTCGCAACATCGACTCTATATCTAAATTTAGGAAAGAATCGAAAAATGGTATTTTACGTTTGCCCAAAATACTGTACTCTTCGTGTAGAGAATCTTTAGTCAACAATCTTAATTGGCTAATTTTCAAACATGTTCAAGATTTTATTAAAAGGTTAAACAGATTTCTAGAACCTTCATGAAGTGTTATAAATACTGGCATGGACGATCATCATCATCAAAACTTAAGTTATCATCACAGATAAATATAATGTCTCAATCTTTGCTTCTTCTTTTTCTTTTCTTCTCTTTATTTATAGTTTATGTAATATCTAATGAATTTGCTCATTTTACATGCATGCTCATAATATTATAATTATATATATATATATATATACTCATATTGTATTATGGAGAAGTCTTCATGAGTATGATTTACTTGTGTCTCATCCATTTTGTCAAGATTTAGCAAATAAAATATGTTTAAGCTAAAATCTTTCTCTGTTGAAGATGCACAGATGCATATCTCATTTTTGGAAAACGTTGTCTTTATAGTAGTCGAAGTAGCTTTGAGAACTGCGATTACTGCTTTGTCGTTGTGTTAGTTATATTTTTGCCTTTAAGTACCCATCCTTTTCGACTGTATCTTATAATTTTGTTCTAATGTTGCATGTACTGTTACACCGCTGTCCCTTAATATGTGGAGGGTTTAGCGCTTACAAAGTGTTTAACTCGCCGTTATAATTTTTTTTTTTTTTTTTTTTTTTTTTGTATTGTTTAACATTTTGTCCTCCTCTAGGGTCATTTTATGAAATACTATATAATATGAGGTTTGCTCATTGTTGAGAGCTGTACGCTGACCTTTTAATTGTTTACATATCCTTTAAATTTGGTTGAATGTTGTCTGATAGGCTTTCATATCACATCTCCTTATCTTTACACTGTGTTTCCCCAACTCGAAAGTTGGCATATCAAGACTGTGCACGTGATATTGCTGTTAACTAATTTCTCCTTATTTTTACACTGTATTTCCCCAACCCGAGTTGGCATGTCAACACTGTACACGGGATATTGCTGTTAACTTATTTCTCCTTATTTTTACACTGTGCTTCCCCAAATCGAAAGTTGGCATATCAACATTGTGCACGGGATATTGCTGTTTACACATGACTCCAAATTTTTATACTGTGTATCCCCTACCCGAGTGTTGGCATATCAACACTGTTCACTGGATATTGTTGTTAACTTACGTCTCCTTATTTTCATACTGTGTATCCCCTACCCGAGAGTTGGCATGTCAACACTGTACACGGGATATTGCTGTTAACTTATGACTCCTTATTTTTACACTGTGTTTCCCCTGCCCGAAAGTTGGCATATCAACTCTGTACACAGGATATTGCTGTTAACTTATGTCTCTTTATTTTGTATCCCCTACCCGAGAGTTGTACAAATTATTGTTGTTAATTTATGTCTTCATATTTTTATACTGTGTATCTCCTACCCGAGAGTTGGCATGTCAACACTGTACACAGGATATTGTTGTTAACTTATGTCTATTTGATTGTTTAATGCAACACAATACTAACATTAAGGAATTATTTATAGTGTACCGAAATATTTTTATGGTGTACAGCATATTTTCACTTGAACCCCGCTCGGTCAATATTTTGATAGAATTAAGCATTGGTTGAGAGTCAATAGCAATTATAACTAGTGTACATTGTATAAACCACATATATTTCCATTTGCGAGCAAACGCATGCAATTAAGGATACATGTGTATAATGGCAAATTGGTCATCGTCCACATCGAGGCTTAGACAAGTTTGAAACAAGTTTTATTGAATTTTTTACATGAATTATAAAGTTTCAATGCGTTAAGTTTGAAAACGCTTCAAGCTGCTAATTGACTTTTAAATATATAGAATTGAATGCATTTTAAACAATTGATTAGTTATCAAAGGCGCAAACAATCAAACTTGTGCACACATGGGCAGTGTGAACGCGACAAACTTGTGCACTCATGGATAGTGTGAACGCGACAAACTTGTGCACACATGGGCAGTGTGAACGCGACAAACTTGTGCACACATGGGCAGTGTGAACGCGACAAACTTGTGCACACATGGGCAGTGTGAACGCGACCTAAGGTTCAGCTGGTATCTTTTTGTATGACTTGAGAGAAAGTGCCTTTAGTAACATATTTACTAATAATGAATTACGAAATATGACCAATGATGAAATGAAAAGGTGGACAAACTGTAATCGAAAGCTGACTAGATATACAATAAAAGCGTTCCGACATCGGCGTGGAGTGTTATACACATAAAAATCTTGATACACAGTAGTTTACTATTTCTATTTCCATAATTTTAGTTGAAAGTAAAGAGAATTTTTTCAATTAGCTGAAATACTAAAATGTGAAAATGTTACTTGATAATTAATCTGACAATTTTCTGATTCTTTATTTTAATTAATTTAGTTAAAATGGTATATATTTAATCTTTTACTCATTCTTTTTTTATTAACTTTCATTTTTATTCAGCATTACAAATTTTCAATTTAGTTCAAATTTGTACATTTGTTCGAAGAAAATGACATTATTTTTGTGATTTTGAAAGTGACTTATAGATACGATGGGCCGGGTGTATTTTTTATTGTTTTTGAAACATATTTGTATGACAAATTGTATGTCAAATATGACACATGTCACTATAACAATTGATTTATTTTATTTACTTTTGTGTAAGAATCACCCGAAATGGTTGAAATAACGAATTTTTGACAATTTTATGCCAAAAAATAATAATTTTCCAATTAAGGGGACAGACGCCATCTACGTTCCACCTCCCCCTCTCCCCGAACCATAAATCTAGTTAACGTATTTCTCATATTACGCGCATTATTCAAATTCACTGTCACGGGTTATTTAAAGATTTGAAATTTCCAATAAGTCTCGGGTAACTTCTGAATTTGTTTGATCGAAGATAAGAATTAAAAATATCCTGTGTTATTTTTAGACTTTGTTTATGGATACGTGTACTTAACACAGCCTATATAAACGGTAAGGTAAGTTAGCATTTACTCGTCAAAATGCCTGGTCAAGTCTGGTTATCTCTCTGTGTCGTTGTACTGGTGTTCGGTAAGTGTTATTAATAGTAATATATATATATAGAATTATGATTAACGAAAAAATACGCAGAGTACATATGCAATTTAAGTATCTGGAAAGTAGGACGCTCGATTCCATAAATAAGAAACATCGCAACCTCGTCAGTTTGTCTTTTGTTATATATTTGTTCTGTCGGTATTGATTGCAGACCTCTAATAGTCTCTGGTAAATTTATTCACAACTTTTATAGACTTGGAACGATCAAAGCTTGACTTGTCTTTTGTTGATAGCAGACCTCTAATAGTCTCTGGTAAATTTATTCACAACTTTTATAGACTTGGAACGATCAAAGCTTGACTTGTCTTTTGTTGATTGCAGACCTCTAATAGTCTCTGGTAAATTTATTCACAACTTTTATAGACCTGGAACGATCAAAGCTTGACTTGTCTTTTGTTGATTGCTGACCTCTTAAATCTCATTTTGGTATTTTTGTGTCGTTGGGTTGCAGTCTCATAGGCGTATACCCCACATCTTTTATTCATATCTATCATTGGGAGCTTGAAAAGTAAAGTAATATTGATTTAAAGCTGGTTTACCATTACAGTACAAAGCTGATATGCCATTAAAAACAAACATGGGTTGATCGTCAAAAACAGCTACACAAATAAGATGAACAACATTTATTCACGAGTGACGATTACTCAAAAAACAATTTGAATATATATTTTTAAACCGGAGGAAACAAAAGGGCTTGGGCTTTTATGTCGACGACCCGTAGAAACTTGGGACTATTAATTTCTTATGAAAGGTTTTTGTAAGTATAGTAACATCGTTCATTGTTTCGTTCGTCTCATTAAATATTTTTATTGCCAACATGAAATGTTCATTCTCGATGTCGTCGTCCTCCGTCAGTTGAATACAACAAACAATATCTGTTAGTCCTGTAGCCCATATTGGTACCATTTCCGAGTTGCTGATACATAAAACAATGTCTCTAATTCTTCGTCAATTTATCCCTTTCTGCACCCATTGTATAAAAAAAATTTAATCAACGTGTGGTTCGTTTGATCTCAGTTCTTCATTGGTTTAAATTATTATGACGTCGAATTTTCTTGCTTTCCTCTGAATTTCCTATTGTGACGGCATGAAAAAAGGCGACCATGCCTGATGACGTCACATAGAAAGAACACATCTTTTTGCAGATCATTCGAAAAGAAGGAATAAATTTGCCTGCGTATTGTTTGAAAATCATTAGAGAAACAGATTCTACCACCAAATCTCGTGTAATACGATATTTATCCACTCTCGACAGTTAAATTTTAAATATTTAAAACTCTCGGCGAGCCTCGCGTTTTAAATTTGAAAATTTAACTGTCTCGAGTGGATAAATATCGTATCACACTCGATGCAGTGGTAGAATCTATATGTCTAGATTACTTTTAACGTTTATTGAGTCAGGAGATTTAAAGGAATTTTCAGATATATTTCTTTGGACAGAGAAAAAAGCCATGCTTACATATAAATATTATATTAGATAAGTGTTGATTGGTCAATGATTGCACAACGAGTAGAAGGTTTCTTTTCCATGTTTACAGGTCACATAAATGCCGGGCTTGCTGATATAGGGAACTTAATAGGCGGTGCTGAAAATCTGGCAAATGCACTTGGAACATCTGGGAATGGAGAGGTATTATTATTAACAGCTATATGTGTATTGTTTGAACTGGAGACTAAAGTTTAAAAGTTTGCAATCGAAAAATTGGCCCCCTTTTTTAAAACTCAACTCACCCGACTGAAAAGACGAGATTCCGTTTTATTTTGATGCTCTAATTTTCCACGTACACATGATGATGATCAATTTATACCATGTATACAAAACACACGTATGGACTTTTTATATCCTTCATCCCCGATTCTTATTGGTTCGATCTGGAAGACGTTTCTTGTGCTAGTATGTACCTTTTGTTTAAATGAGGAATTAAAAAGAGGGGGGAGATTTTAAAAAAGTTGAAACCCGCCACATATTTTAAATGTGCCTGTTACAAGTAAGAAACTTTGTCATTGGTTGTCTTCTCCTTTTGATTGTTATCCATTACATTACAATGATCGTCCTTTGTTGTTGGTTGTCTTCTCATTTTGATTGTTACCCATAACATTACCGTGATCGTCCTTTATTTTTGGTTGTCTTCTCCTTTTGATTGTTACCGATTACATTACCATGATCGTCCTTTGTTGTTGGTTGTCTTCTCCTTTTGATTGTTAACTATTACATTACCGTGATCGTCCTTCGTCGTTGGTTGTCTTCTCCTTTTGATTGTTACCCATTACATTACCATGATCGTCCTTTGTTGTTGGTTGTCTTCTCCTTTTGATTGTTACCCATAACATTACCTTGATCGTCCTTTATTGTTGGTTTTCTTCTCCTTTTGATTGTTACCCATAACATTACCGTGATCGTCCTTTGTAGTTGGTTGTCTTCTCCTTTTGATTGTTACCCATTACATTACCATGATCGTCCTTTGTAGTTGGTTGTCTTCTCCTTTTGATTGTTACCCATTACATTACCGTGATCATCCTTCGTCATTGGTTGTCTTCTCCTTTTGATTGTTACCCATAACATTACCATGATCATCCTTCGTCATTGGTTGTCTTCTCCTTTTGATTGTTACCCATTACATGACCATGATCGTCCTTTGTAGTTGGTTGTCTTCTCCTTTTGATTGTTACCCATTACATTACCATGATCGTCCTTTGTAGTTGGTTGTCTTCTCCTTTTGATTGTTACCCATTACATTACCATGATCGTCCTTTGTAGTTGGTTGTCTTCTCCTTTTGATTGTTACCCATAACATTACCGTGATCATCCTTTGTCGTTGGTTGTCTTCTCCTTTTGATTGTTACCCATAACATTACCGTGATCATCCTTCGTCATTGGTTGTCTTCTCCTTTTGATTTTTACCCATATTTGATTGTAACCCATAACATTACCGTGATCATCCTTCGTCATTGGTTGTCTTCTCCTTTTGATTGTTATCCATTACATTACCATGATCGTCCTTTGTTGTTGGTTGTCTTCTCCTTTTGATTGTTATCCATTACATTACCATGATCGTCCTTTGTTGTTGGTTGTCTTCTCCTTTTGATTGTTACCCATAACATTACCTTGATCGTCCTTTATTGTTGGTTGTCTTCTCCTTTTGATTGTTACCCATAACATTACCTTGATCGTCCTTTATTGTTGGTTGTCTTCTCCTTTTGATTGTTACCAATTACATTACCGTGATCGTCCTTTGTAGTTGGTTGTCTTCTCCTTTTGATTGTTACCCATTACATTACCATGATCGTCCTTTGTAGTTGGTTGTCTTCTCCTTTTGATTGTTACCCATTACATTACCGTGATCATCCTTCGTCATTGGTTGTCTTCTCCTTTTGATTGTTACCCATAACATTACCATGATCATCCTTCGTCATTGGCTGTCTTCTCCTTTTGATTGTTACCCATTACATTACCATGATCGTCCTTTGTAGTTGGTTGTCTTCTCCTTTTGATTGTTACCCATTACATTACCGTGATCATCCTTCGTCATTGGTTGTCTTCTCCTTTTGATTGTTACCCATAACATTACCTTGATCGTCCTTTATTGTTGGTTGTCTTCTCCTTTTGATTGTTACCCATTACATTACCATGATCGTCCTTTGTAGTTGGTTGTCTTCTCCTTTTGATTGTTACCCATTACATTACCATGATCGTCCTTTGTAGTTGGTTGTCTTCTCCTTTTGATTGTTACCCATTACATTACCGTGATCATCCTTCGTCATTGGTTGTCTTCTCCTTTTGATTGTTACCCATAACATTACCATGATCGTCCTTTGTTGTTGGTTGTCTTCTCCTTTTGATTGTTACCCATAACATTACCATGATCGTCCTTTGTTGTTGGTTGTCTTCTCCTTGTGATTGTTACCCATTACATTACCGTGATCGTCCTTCGTCCGATGTTTTCTAATGGTCATTGTCCCCGTTACTATAAATAGAACATATTCTGTCTTACTCTAAACCGGATAAAATGGTAATTTTTATCGCTATACTGATAAAACATTGCTGGTTCTATTTTCTGATGGTTGATTTTTCTGCTAAAAAACGGATGATCAATTATAGTGCAATGTTAAATTACCAAAAGCTGAACTGTGAGCACTCTTGTATATCATGAAGGGTTGAGAGTTTAATAGCCTTGAATCAGCATTATAGTCTATAATGGTTTACTTTTACAAATTGTGACTTGGATGGAGCATTGGCACTCATACCACATCTTCTTATATCTAGTATATTCAAACTAATTATATCATAAATCAAGTGATTATTTACATTTTCCCATTTTTGAAAAGGCAATGTCGAGGCCTTAAATATCTTACTATTATGTGTGGGTTTGCTCATTGTTGAAGACCGTACTGTGTCCTATATTTGCTAACATCTACGTAATTTGGTCTATGGTGGATAGTTGGCATCGGCAATCATACTTCTTTTTTTTTACTCTGCAAGTAGTTACAAAAAACTAAGACGATAGCAAAGGGACAGTCAAAAACCTTGTGTCGAAGAAAGACGGACAACACAACGAAAAAAAAGGAAAAAAGATGTAAAGACACCAACAGTTCACACAACACACTACGAAATAACAAAAATCAGCAACACGAATCCCCCAAACCCGCGGATGAATATAGCATGTACAGGTGGCCCAAAATTTCAACCAGTTTCCGCTTTAGTTGCTAATCTCTTTAAGATCTTGCAAGTACTATCTTAATTTTGACTAAAAATTTCAAATACAGTGTGGGTAAGATTTGCGGTTTACATGGCACATATACTTTTTTAACATTCCATGCATACGTTCTGGGTTTACATGGCACACATACTTTTTAACATTCCATACACAAGTTCTGGGTTTGATGTTACCCGAACGTGTCGTTCTTTCAAATGTTCAAGCACATCATATTATTTTTCATTAAATATACTTCATATTTCAGATAGATCGTGGTAAAGGGTGTGTAGTGACCTGGAACTTCAAAGGACAGTTAATGGGATTTGAATGGAAGTATATCGGAGTATGTGTTGATAGATGTACAGGGGAGACAACTACATCTGTAACTCAGAGTAAAGGTGGTGCAATTGAACATTGTCTCCGAGATTTGTTCCAGAAATTGGCGGCTAAACAAGAATTATAACACTAATTATACAGATATTATTCAGAATAGACGATACTCCACAAAACAGTTCAGATATACTCATTTGTTATTAGTTAAGTATAAAGCTACTGGCAGCTCTTTTTCAATATATATGAGTTTCTTACAGAGAAAGCGTTTTTCTTATATTTTTCCACAATGTTTATATTTTAATGTTTTTACTTGATTTGCATCTTCTTTCGTGTGTAACAGCAATGTAATTAAAAAGGCATAAGAATGGTTAATATATTAAAAATAATAATCGTTGTTAATAACTCGTTTTCTTATATACAATTCTTTGCGCACTGTAAACTTTGACAAATGAATTATTCGTATCACCGCCGTAGCGGAGGGGGCATTAAGTTTTACCCTTATCCGTCTGTACGTACGTCCGTCCGTTCGTCCCAAAGTTGGTTTCCGTTCTCTAACTTTAGTTTGCTTCAACCAAATGTTATGAAACTCATACACAATGCTTATTACCACAAAACACAGATCAAGTTTGAATTTTGGTGGTGTCACTTTAACCGTTCTAGAGTTATGCCCCTTTACAAATGGAAAAATTGCTTAATTTTTCGTTTCCGTTCTCTAACTTTAGTTTGTCTCAAGCAAATGTTATGAAACTTATACACGATGCTTATTACCACAAAACACTGATCAAGATGGAATTTTGGTGGTATCACTTTTACTATTCTAGAGTTATGCCCCTTTACAAATGGAACAATTGCTGAATTTTTCGTTTTTGTTCTCTAACTTAAGTTTGCCTCAACCAAATGTTATGAAACTGATACGCAATACTTATTACCTCAAAACTCAGATCAAGTACAAATCGTATAGCAAACCATAAACGTCAATCAAAAGCTATCACGATCTTATAGCAAACTGTAAACGTCAATCAATAAGGTACTACGATCTTATAGCAAACTATTGACGTCAATCAATAAGCTATCACGATCTTATAGCAAACTATTCACGTCAATCAATAAGGTACTACAATTCTTACAACAAGCTATTAACGTCAACCAATAAGCTACTACGATCTTATAGCAAACTATAAATGTTAACCAATAAGGTTCTACGATCTTATAGCAAACTATAAACGTCAATCAATAAGGTTCTAAGATCTTATAGCAAACTATAAATGTCAATCAATAAGGTACTACGATCTTATAGCAGACTATAAATGTCAATCAATAAGGTACTACGTTCTTATAACAAACTATAAATGTCAATCAATAAGGTACTACGATCTTATAGCAAACTATAAATGTCAATCAATAAGGTTCTACGATCTTCTAGCAAACTATAAATGTCAATTTATCAGTTGCTACGATCTTATAGCATACTATAAATGTCAACCAATAAGGTTCTACGATCTTATAGCAAACTATAAACGTCAATCAATAAGGTACTACGATCTTATAGCAAACTATAAACGTCAATCCATCAGCTGCTACGATCTTAGAGCAAACTATAAATGTCAACCAATAAGGTTCCACGATCTTATAGCAAACTATAATTGTCAACCAATAAGGTTCTACGATCTTAAAACAAACTATTAAGGTCAACCAATAAGCTACTACGATCTTATAGCAAACTATAATTGTCAACCAATAAGGTTCCACGATCTTATAGCAAACTACAATTGTCAACCAATAAGGTTCTACGATCTTATAACAAACTATAAAGGTCAACCAATAAGCTACTACGATCTTATAGCAAACTATAAATGTCAACCAATAAGGTTCCACGATCTTATAGCAAACTATAAACATCAATCAATAAGGTACTACGATCTTATAGCAAACTATAAAGGTCAATCCATAACCTACTACGATATGATAGCAAATTATAAATGTCAATCCATCAGCTGCTACGATCTTATAACAAACTATAAACGTCAATCAATAAGGAACTACGATCTTATAGCAAACTATAAATGTCAATTCATAACCTACTACGATATGATAGCAAACTATTAACGTCAATCCATCAGCTGCTACCATCTTATAGCAACCTATAAAGGTCAATCAATAAGGTACTACGATCTTATAGTAAACTGTAAAGGTCAATCAATGAGGTACTACGATCTTAAAGCAAACTATAAACGTCAATCCAGGAGCTACTACAATCTTATAACAAACTATAAACGTCAATCCATAACCTACTACGATCTTATAACAAACTATAAATGTCAATCAATAAGGTACCACGATCTTATAGCAAACTATAAACGTCAACCAATAAGGTACTACGATCTTATAACAAACTATAAATGTCAATCAATAAGGTTCTACGATCTTATAACAAACTATAAAGGTCAATCAATAAGGTACTACGATCTTATAGTAAACTATAAACGTCAATCAATAAGCTACTACGATCTTATAATAAACTATAAACGTCAATTAATAAGTTACTACGATCTTATAACAAACTATAAACGTCAATCAATAAGGTACTACGATCTTATAGCAAACTATAAATGTCAATCAATAAGGTACTACGATCTTATAACAAACTATAAATGTCAATCAATAAGCTACTACGATTTTTTAGAAAACTATAAATGTCAATCCATAACCTACTACGATCTTATAACAAACTATAAATGTCAATCAATAAGGTACTACGATCTTCTAGTAAACTATAAATGTCAATCCATAACCTACTACGATCTTATAGTAAACTATAAACGTCAATCAATAAGCTACTACGATCTTATAGAAAACTATAAATGTCAATCAATAAGGTACCACGATCTTATAGCAAACTATAAATGTCAATCAATAAGGTTCTACGATCTTATAGCAAACTATAAATGTCAATCAATAAGCTACTACGATCTTATTGCGAACTATAAACGTCAATCAATAAGGTACTACGATCTTATAACAAACTATAAATGTCAATCAAAAAGCTACTACGATCTTATAATCAACTATAAATGTCAATCAATAAGCTACTACGATCTTATAAAAAACTATAAATGTCAATCCATCAGCTGCTACGATCTTATAGCAAACTATAAATGTCAATCCATCAGCTGCTACGATCTTATAGCAAACTATAAATGTCAATCCATAACCTACTACGATCTTATAACAAACTATAAATGTCAATCAATAAGCTACTACGATCTTATAGTAAACTATAAATGTCAATCCATCAGCTGCTACGATCTTATAGCAAACTATAAATGTCAACCCATAAGGTACTACGATCTTATAGCAAACTATAAATGTCAACCAATACGGTACTTCGATCTTATAGTAAACTATAAATGTCAACCAATAAGGTACTACGATCATATAGCAGACTATAAATGTCAACCAATAAGCTACTACGATCTTATAGCAAACTATAAATGTCAACCAATAAGGTACTACGATCTTATAGCAAACTATACAAGTCAATCCATAACCTACTACGATATGATAGCAAATTATAAATGTCAATCCATCAGCTGCAACGATCTTATAACAAACTATAAATGTCAATCAATAAGGTACTACGATCTTATAGCAAACTATAAATGTCAACCAATAAGCTACTTCGATCTTATAGCAAACTATAAACGTCAATCAATAAGGTACTACGATCTTATAGAAAACTATAAATGTCAATCAATAAGGTTCTACGATCTTGTAACAAACTATAAACGTCAACCAATAAGCTACTACGATCTTATAACAAACTATAAACGTCAATCAATAAGGTTTAACGATCTTATAAGAAACTATAAACGTCAATCAATAAGGTTCTACGATCTTATAACAATCTATAAACGTCAATCAATAAGCTACTACGATCTTATAACAAACTATGAACGTCAATCAATAAGCTACTACGATCTTATAGCAGGCTATAAATGTCAACCAATAAGCTACTACGATCTTCTAACAAACTATAAAGGTCAATCAATAAGCTACTACGATCTTATAGCAGACTATAAATGTCAACCAATAAGCTACTACGATCTTATAACAAACTATAAAGGTCAATCAATAAGCTACTACGATCTTATTGCGAACTATAAACGTCAATCAATAAGGTACTACGATCTTATAGTAAACTATAAATGTCAATCAATAAGGTACTACGATCTTATAGCAAACTATAAAGGTCAATCCATAACCTACTACGATATGATAGTAAACTATAAATGTCAATGAATAAGCTACTACGATCTTATAGTAAACTATAAACGTCAATCAATTTATAGAATATATAGTAATTGGAAGTCTCGTCAATCTTTTACACGATTACACTTTTGTATCCGAAACTGCTGCCAAACCGACTGAAAAAGTATTATTTCAGAAAACTATAAACGTCAATCTACGGAATATGTTTTGGTGATGTACTATGTATTGACATCGACACCAACTAAAATAATTAGGGTGTTATATCACATTTGTTTATCACTTTTAAGTATTTTTTATCAATTCTAAAGCAAAAAAGTGGCCTCGGTGGCCGATTGCTTTTAGTAGTCAAACAAATATATCACTAGCCTGTCAACACTGGAGGTTATGAGTTAAAATCATACACCTGTCATGTGCGCTAGACTAGTATCTTAATTGATTAGAATTGTCAGTTTTACCCCCGATGGTTGATTGTTCTCTTCGGGCACTCTGGATTATTCCACCAATAAAAACGGACCGCCATAAAATAGAACAAAATACTGAAAGTGACGTTAAGCAATATAAAGTAAAGAATCAATTAATCAATTAATCAATCTAAATGTAAACCAATATGTGAATGTTTTTTATATCAAGGAACCTAAGCCAGTTACCCCCCCCCCAATCACTAGAAATTATTTCGAGGGTTTTCGGTTGGGGGATACAACGAAAGGCTTAGAAAAAATTGACAATGAGATAACTTTTCACAAGAGATCAAATGACACAGAAATTAACAACTATAAGTCACTGTACTGCCTTCAACAATGAGCAAATCCCATACCGCATAGTCTGCCTTTAAATGCCCCGAAAAGACAAATGTAAAACAATTTTGTCTGTTTCTACAAGTACAGATTAAATAAAAACATATACATTGTATGAGGAGATGAAGCTTAATTACCAAATGAGATATATCCAGAGACCAAAAGACAAAGTAGTAAGCAAATATATATTGTCACCGGGCAAGATTGAACAAAATACCGCATAGCTAGCTATAAAAGGTCCCGGATTGTAAAATTGGAAATATACAACAGGGTTTCGCAATAAACATAGAATAGTAATTATTACACACAACACACTCGTACACATTGGAGTTGGTGCTGGATGTGTGGTGGTTTGATACCATTTTACATTGGCCTTATAAGTATGTATTGTTTGCACGAAAATAAGAAGCAAGTTGATTTATTGTTTTGGTTTTTTTTTTGTTATATACAATTGATCAGTTAGGGTTAGGGTTAGACCGTAGAAATAAGTATAAGAATAGGTGTAATATATATAATAAAACTGAACGATACAACTTGAGTTCACTAAAAGATCTAAATTTCACAACATTTCATAAAGTACCGTAAATTGGGAAATTTTGGCGTCGGGATATTTTGGCGGTTTTCACTCAAACGGCATGTGTTTTATTTTTGTGTGTGTAATTTTGGTGCTTCGTCCAATTGATGTGTTTAATTTTGGAACAATAGAAGTGTGCGAGTTCATTCATATTTGCCCTTATTTACTAGATTATGTTTATTGAAAAAATATCAATGACCTACACAGACTAGAAACACGACAAAGTTAACTAAATGAAGGAATAAGATACGAATGCAATTGCAAATAGTTCCGGATCTCCGGGTTGAACGCTAAAAGAAAGTGATTTTGATAACTACATGTTAATAATTAACGATCAAGGATTTAAATTTTAATCCTTATGCCTCTGGCAGTACATGCCAATTAATAGAAGATAAAGGATTACAAGGATTTTTCATATTCTAATTACCAATAACGATGTCTAATCAGCAATAGCCTGGCATATTTATGACTTATGTGAATACAAATTCATATTGTGTTTTCTTAACTATTTCAGAAAATTGACAATTAAATAAAAATTATATAGTGTTGTATTCAAATTATACCCCGTATTTATTTGCAGATTTGGCTATGTATAGAATAAAAGGAAATATATACGGAAGATATAATAACATAAGCTATTTCCCCCAATAATTAACACTACGATATCGTCGTACCGGTCCTCGATTTTGGCGTTTCAATGTTTAATGTTTGCTTTATTTTCGCGTGTTTAATTTTGGCACTTTCATTGGAGGCACCAAATAAAACAAAATAAAGCTACAACCAAAAGAACCAAATTTACGGTATATAAAAATAAAAATAGCATTGAAAATGGCCGGATGTCTACTATTTGATATAGAATACATAAGATAGTACTGAGTAAAAATTAAATATATAAATGTTATAATGCGTTCATTGATGCCAGCTTCTGGTACAGGTCTTTCATGGAATGCTCAATGGCCCCTCCTCTGCTTTGTTTTATAACAGTAGTTGTTACACCAGTGGCTCTATCCACACAAATACCTTTGTATTTCCACTCTAAACCAATTATCTGACCTTTAAATGACCAGCTTACAATCTTTCCATCACCACGATCAATCTATTTAATAAAAGAGGGCAATGCATTTAATGATGAAACAGCCGTTAAGTAAAATAATGATAGCTATATAAAAAGTTTGTTCGTGTAATGTACCATTTAACGCCACTCTTGATTGGATGGTTGACTGTCGAAGTCATTGTCAACGTTCAACGTTTCTATTGTTAATATAACATTTTAAATATTTACGATTAAATCTGCCTCAGCTTTAAAGACAGACATCCCCATCTCCCTTTAAACATATGTAAGATAACCAATTTTGAGTCACTCACTATTCGGGTTAATGACTGTATAAAATTAAAGGTCAAAAGTATTGTAAATGCTAAATCGTCGTGAGCAATACAAAACAACGTTATATATTATACACCTAATGACTGGTTATGAGGGTAATAGCAAGTTTGTTGTCCCTGTGATACTTACTATTACTCGAGGCGAAGCCGATGGCAATAGTTAGTATCATACGTCTTTAAGGCAGAAGTGAATTTATGGAGCTACATATATGGGGTGATTGGAATTTTCACTCAAAACGCTGCCTAGTTTGTGCCCCTCTCTCTCTCTCTCTCTTTCAAAATTCTGGATCCGCATCAAGGATACCTTTCAAATAATAAAAACCAAATCAACTGCTTACCTCTCCGCTACCAGCTTGTGCTTGTCCCATATCTTCAGTACCTTTCAAATGTTATATCTCATGTATCTATTGCAGACAAAACCCTAGAAAACGAATAATACCTTTGCATAAAAGATTTCGTTTTAAGATGGTCATACATTTTAGAATAACTCACTTAACTTCGTGTAACATATTCATGGTTTAAATTTTATGTATTAGTCCCAGTTTAAATCAATAAAACATAAACACAACGAACCATTTTGCCTATTATTAAATCATCTATACTTCTGTTTAGCCATGTCTGTCCCGACAGTAATCAACGTTGACATTTTTAGCTTTACACGCATATTAGTTTTTACGCATTATAAAGTGTTTTTCTTCTTAATTTTGCAATCTTTGAAATAAATAATGGATAGACCTGAATTAAATTATATACAGTTATTTACCTTTAACTAAACCTGTAAACGTCAATAAACAAATAATCAATTGCAATTTATATATACCATGTGTGGGTATTTTTTAACCCAATTTCCCATTGTGCTATTTATAGTTATTACGGCCTCCATGTTCCCGACATTATGTGATCAGAAATATTTGAAAATTTGCAGAAATTGTTTATCTTTGAGTAACATATTTTTTTTACATTGCCATGCCAACTCACAGGTAGCAGGATGAGGATGCGTGTTTACCGAATAGAGAATAATGGCATAAACAAGAAGAATAGCGAAAATGGACCAAAATAAAAATAGAATTGAGAATAATGCTGTCCTACAATAATAAGAATAGAAAATATTGGGCAAAATGTATAAAGAATAAAGAAAAATGGCCTAAAAAACCAAAGAGAACAGAAATGAAATGATATGAGCCCTCTCGGGAAAATTAAGAGACTGTCTCCTGTATACAGTGTTCACTGTGTATCATCGCCACCAGATATTGGGTACCAACGAAGCGGAGAGAAACGAAAACATAAATAAACTAGGAAAGAATTCCTATAATTTTAAACATTTCTACCGTTTCGATGATGTTACCGCTTTTGAAACGATTTTTAACATATAAAGATTTAATTTGAAATGCCAACAAGTAGCAAACAAAGACAAGATTTTGAGTTATTCACCAAAACTGTGCACTTAGTCCAGGACAATTTCGAGGTCAATCGACCTCTGTCCCCCCTTTGGTTAGATATTCAACTGTGTCTCATTCTTTTTCAAGACAAACAAACAAATTTTTAGATTATGATAGTGTTACTTCATAGTTACTAAAATTTGCTATCAAAAAGACGTTCTTTAAAGAATACGACAAAACCATTTTTTTGTACAGCAAATTTCATGAAGTTGTACGGCGAATTGCAAAATAGCAACTTGTTTTCTGTACGGCGTCTTGCAATAAACTGTTATGTAACGATGATATTAATTACTATATAGATAATAAAAGCGGTGATATAGTGAACATTGCAATGTGTTACCAGATTACAAATATACGAAAAAAATGTGTTTCCATTTAAAAATTAAGGGTGGGGGTCAATAAAACATTGCGTTTCTAACTAAATTTCTAGTTGATGTATTTTATTGAAAAATAACATTTTGTTTATTTAAGTCGAAAAAAGTTTTCATGATAGAAAATTATCCCCCCTCCCCCTTCAAACAAAGAACAGTCGGTGCCTATAATATAATTCTATAATAAAAAAAATCAGCAAAGAAACCGCTAGCTTAAAGGATTTAATTCTTTTGTAGGACGTTAATTATACAAACTACAGTAAAAAAAAGCAGGATGAGCAACTTGACAAAAAAAGACAGGATGGAAATTTATGTTAAAAAAAAAGTCAGGATAAACTAATAAAAAAAGACAGGACCAAATAGAGTGAAAAATTAAAAGGCAGGACAGAGATAACATCTTAAAAAATAACCCCCCCCCCCCCCTTTCCATTAAAAATCAAATGGTAGCTCCCTTATTTTCGAAAAATGCAATTACGGGGTATTACATCATACTGAGATTATTTTGTAAAAATCTGTATTCTATAAAATATAAACGCATCCAACATTCTACGTATAAGATGCCTACGGTTACCCATATTTTACACATCATATATATAAACAAAGTCCCAAGCTTGTAGGTACAGTTACATGTTGATAGTATTTTATTTTAGAATCACGAATATCAATTAACCGTTTTTTTCTGAGAAATATTTTAAACGTACTAATATCAGAAAAAGAAAATTATTGATGTGAAAAATGCCAACGTGTTTTTCGTATTACGCTCATTGTTCAAATTAACTTTTAAAAATCATTTAAAGATTTGACAATTACCATAAGTCTCAAGTTACTTCTATATTTCCATAAATAGACAGTAAGAATTAAAAATAAACTAGTTATTTTTAGACTTTGTTTATTAATACGTGTACTTAAAGTTCATGTGGACCTTTTAGATTAAATGGCTATGTTTTAACTTGACAATTTACCATGAGTACAGACAAACCTGTGTATCTTAAAAAAAAATAAGGCATAGCATACGCTGGATAAGTAAATTTCAAATACATTTTATGTTTTAGAACATATAAAACTTTAAAACTGGATTGGCAGTGCAGCTTTTTTTCGTTCCTATAGAAGATGCAAAAATGTACAAAATTAGGAAAGAGGTTTGAGAACTTCCCCAGTAGAATATAATGCTATTTGCTATATCGTGGCAGTTAGTTTTTATTAGTGGAAGAAACTAGAGTCAGTGGGAAATCTAATGAAAAGTAAAATCCCAAAAAATACTGAACTCCGAGGAAAATTCAAAACGGAAAATCCCTGATATAAAAGGGCAAAATCAAAAGCCCAAACACATCAAACGATTGGATAACAACTGTCATATTTCTAACTTAGTACAAGCATTTTGTTATGTAAAAAAAGGTGGATTAAACCTGGTTTTATAGCTAGCTAAACCTCTCACTTATATGACAGTCGCATAAAATACCATTATATTGACAACAATGTGTAAACAAAACAAACAGACATAATTGGTAAAAATGTCACAAATAGGTTAAAATAAAAACAAAACTTCCATTTAAGGGCATACGATACAGTAGCAGGGGCAGATAATAACGTTTTCAAAACTTTTCGTGTTGTTTTCGCGACGTTGTTAATCAGAACGTTGTAATTTCGCGATGTTTCTAATAAGAACGATTACATTTCGCGACGTCGCTTTAGATGTAGTCACATTTGCGGAAAATCCACTGACGTCATAATCCCGATTGCGCGAAATTGAAAAAAGTACCTGCAATGAAAATCGGCCAAATCACGAGAATTGTTATATTTATTCATTAATAAGGAAGTCAACAATATTAACTTCGAATGGGAAAAAAATCAAATCCACATTCTTAACTTTGTATGTCTGTTATTTCATATAGAAAATGAATAAGAGATAAGAAAAACATAAGACGTCGATGAGAGAAAAACCCAACTACACAAAAAAAACCCAAAACAATAAGTAATTTATATAGTAACTTCACCATTTGGCTCACAAAAAAACGTAATAAATAATGACAACGCATCTTACTGTTCCTGACTTTGAAAAGGTACAATAAAGAGTTTAACGACATTTTTAGAATTTAACCCGTGGAATATATATGTGTATGAAGAAGAACTGTCAGTTAAAATGACACAGTTATAAGCCCCGTATTATAGCCCAAAAACAAAAACGCACCCGTTGATGTGCTAAGCATATCCTCTATGTACATATTGAGAGAGAAAAATCGGCACACAGGAATTAGGTATTTGACAGACCAGAGTTGCAACTCATTGATGTTAAGTTACTGAACAATACGAAGTCTTTTTGTAAAGAAGTTTCTCAGATAAGAAACAAAATATTTGTTGGACCGGACAAACAATGTGGTTGCACTCACTCCTAGATTGAAGGTAAAATACAGACAAGTAATTCAATGATTATATGTACCGTAATAAAAAAAATACCCTGAAGACAAGCTTAGGTAACTTATCTATTGATACAGAATCATTAAATTTCATGCTCTTATATCGACTGCTGTATGAAATGTTATACTAGTACTACACTGTAATGGACTTAGCTGGCCCGATTTAATGTGGGTATGATTTTGTGTTCATGTAATGCCTATAGAGTAGGTCGTTAGTTTTCTTGTTTGAATTATTTCACATTTTCATGTCGGGGCTTTTTAAAGCTGACTATACGGTGTGGCTTTTTTTTTTCTTTTTTTTGTGTTGAAGGCCGTAGGGTTACCTTTAATAGCGTTTATCTTCGTCATTTGAACTATGGTTGATAGTTGTCTCTTTTGCAATCATACCAAATGTCCTTATTTTTATATCATCCCCCTTACTTTATAATTGTTGCACATTTTGTAATGTCGGGGCTTTTTGAACAATTAAAACTATGTTCAAGCTGTGTTGTCTACATGAATTGTATGACTAATGTCGGACATGCAGAGATGCAAATTAATTTTTTTATTATATATATATCTGTTTTGTTTCCGAACATGTCTTTTCTAAAAGTAATTTACTAGAATACTTTTTCTATCCAAGTTTCGTAACAATTCATAAAGGTTTGGCAAATATGATGCTATTTACGAGGAGCCAGCTTTATTAATTTTCATGATTAATATCATTGGTTTAAAAAAAAAACACCTTGGCTCTACCACTGAAATTGACAACGTAGTAGTGAACGGCGGGAAAGATTTCACGACGTTGTTGCGAATAAAACTTATTCCAACGTAGTTTGGCGCCTTATTGGCAAACGTCCCGTTTGCCAATAAAAATTAAGGTTTATTGCTTTTATTGAAAAAACAAGCACATGGACCCCCAGTTTTTTCTTTTGCAATCAATCAAGTTCTGTTTCAAGAACGCTCCGCCAAAATTTTAAGAAAAAATCAACGATAGAATTTTTTCTGCACTTCTGTGTAGACGCAAAAATATTTTCATCTTCTTTATTTAACTTGTATTAAAAGAATTTAGGATATAATTATTTATTTCAACCGTTAACTTGTTACAGCATGCTGATGCCATGGATCAAGGGAACATTTTACAAAAAACCCGGTTAAATTATGACTGTTCGTTCAAAAGTATTGGTACTTTCCTTAAAAGTCCTGATTTTTGAAATTTCAGGGTTTTTCCTTCAAATATGCAAATTTCGAACCAAATTATCTCAAAAAGTAAGTCATGAAGGTATATTTTTCTTTGCATATTTCAAAAGTACACATCGAAATTGACCTTCTACCAAAATTTCAAGAAAAAATCAACGAGGGATCTCTACTGTATCGTATGCCCTTAATGGTACTGTCATTTCCTACGTTAAATAGAAAACGACGAGTGCATCAGCCCGAAGGAGCTTGGTGTAAAATTGGATTAAAATGTTGCTATGCGAAAAAATTTATGGAGTACCAACCAAATTATAAACTTCAACCAATAAGCTACTATAATAGAGTGACAGCAACGGAAAGTAAAATTATAAAATGCTAAATTCATTCCCTTCTTCTTGAGACGCTGTCTCATACTGATTAGTTTTGGTTCTTAAAGGAATATCGCTTGTCTGTTGAAAAACACATCTACCAAACGTAGTATCACTCTAGAAAAAGCACGAAGATAAGAAATCTTTACCAAGATGTAGAATCGATAGCAAAATTAAAAGAAAACAAATGAAAGAAATTTTGCTGTTAAAATATCTTTAAGATTGAATTATAAACTATATTACAACATTCCGTTCGTTTACCAACTACATCTCTAACAGCCTATCCCTTAGAATTATTTGGAATTATATCTTGTGGGATAATTGAAATCATTATATCAATGTTTCGCGTCGTCATCATGAATTTGTTGATAATTACAGAAATTCCTTGTCATAACTAACCTAGGGTGAACAAATTTTAACATATACAACACGTTTTCATTTTTTTCTTGTGATGTTTTATTTTCTGAAATATAGCCAATTCCACTTGTTAACATGGAAAACACGACATGTGTCAATAACTCTCAACATCCGAGTTAATTCTGATTTATTTGGATCATTTTCCCTTTTTTTTAACAATTACGAACTTTTGTCATGAGGAAAGGTTTGTTTTCTACTCTGAACATCTGAGTCCGTTCCCCAGCTTTATTTTATAACAAACCTTTGTCATGAGGTAAGGTTTGTTTTCTACTCTGAGTCCGTTCCCCACCTTTATTTTATAACAAACCTTTGTCATGAGGAAAGGTTTGTTTTCTACTCTGAGTCCGTTCCCCAGCTTTATTTTATAACACACCTTTGTCATGAGGAAAGGTTTGTTTTCTACTCCGAGTCCGTTCCCCAGCTTTATTTTATAACAAACCTTTGTCACGAGGAAAGGTTTGTTTTCTACTCTGAGTCCGTTCCCCAGCTTTATTTTATAACAAACCTTTGTCATGAGGAAAGGTTTGTTTTCTACTCTGAGTCCGTTCCCCAGCTTTATTTTATAACAAACCTTTGTCATGAGGAAAGGTTTGTTTTCTACTCTGAGTCCGTTCCCCAGCTTTATTTTATAACAAACCTTTGTCATGAGGAAAGGTTTGTTTTCTACTCTGAGTCCGTTCCCCAGCTTTATTTTATAACAAACCTTTGTCATGAGGAAAGGTTTGTTTTCTACTCCGAGTCCGTTCCCCAGCTTTATTTTATAACAAACCTTTGTCATGGGGAAAGGTTTGTTTTCTACTCTGAGTCCGTTCCCCAGCTTTATTTTATAACAAACCTTAGTCATGAGGAAAGGTTTGTTTTCTACTTTGAGTCTGTTCCCCAGCTTTATTTTATAACAAACCTTTGTTATGAGGAAAGGTTTGTTTTCTACTCTGAGTCCGTTCCCCAGCTTTATTTTATAAAAAAAACCTTTGTCATGGGGAAAGGTTTGTTTTCTACTCTGAGTCCGTTCCCCAGCTTTATTTTATAAAAAAAACCTTTGTCATGGGGAAAGGTTTGTTTTCTACTTTGAGTCTGTTCCCCAGCTTTATTTTATAAAAAAAACCTTTGTCATGGGGAAAGGTTTGTTTTCTACTCTGAGTCCGTTCCCCAGCTTTATTTGGATCATTTTTGCTTTTTTTCCCCAACCACGAACTGCTGTCATGAAGAACGGTTTGTATTCTACTCTGAACATCTGAGTCCGTTCTCCATGTTTATTTGGATCATTTTCCTTTTTTCTACCAATCACGAACTTAATTTTGTCACGAGGAAAGTTCTGTTTTCTACTCTGAACATCTGAAGCGTTCCCCATCTTTATTTGGATCATTTTTTTCTGGTTTTTTTTATCAATCACGAACTTCTGTCACGAGGAAAGGTTTGTTTTCTAATCTGAACATCTCTTTTTTTTTGGATCAGGTTCGTTATTGTTTATAACAATCATTGTCCTTTTTCATTAAGAATATGAAACACTTATGAACCACATCAACAAACGACAACACTGAACATCAGGTTCCTGACTTGGGACAGGTGCAAACAAATGCAGCGGGTTTAAACGTTTTAATAGGTACCAACATTCACCTTTACCTGAAACAAAAGTGTAACATCACAACATAGAAAGCAAACAAAGGTTTGTTTTCTATTCTGAACATCTGAGTCCGTTCTCAGTCTTTATTAGGACCATGTTCCTTATTGTTTCAATCTTTCATGGTCCTTTGTCATGAATCACGGTTTGTTTTCAACTTTGAACATCTGAGTCCGTTCTCAGTCTTTATTAGGACCATGTTCCTTATTGTTTCAATCTTTCATGGTCCTTTGTCATGAATCACGGTTTGTTTTCAACTTTGAACATCTTAGTCCGTTCTCAGTCTATATTAGGATCATTCTATCTTTTGTTTCTATCGATTGTGGTCTTGTCATGAAGACATTTTATTTTCCCATGTCATGCGGTTAAAGCATTATCAATGGTTTAAATATATGAGAATTATCGATGGTATTAATTGAGCGACAACTATCTGTCTGTCATTTTATCACCACTTCAGTTTAAGATACATTACCTAATGTCTAAATGCTTTTTCTGTGTCAACCATTAACAAAAGTGTTTTGAAAATACCAATTATCTGGTGTTTTTTTGCATAATAATACTGTTAATTATTCAAGTCACAAGAAGAAGTTGAAATTGATGGAAGAAAATAACAAATGTTTGGGTCGAGAATTTTCATGATTGAAAATTTTTTTTCTAGAGGTAATTTGTGTGTAAACTGGAACACTGACTCACAAACTTTTCATAAAATTCCGAAGTATTAACCTGCCAGTTTATACGTCAATACCCTCTAGAAAACATATTATTAATTCTGTAATAGCAAAATGTCTTGATAATTGATTTTCGGATTGTGTTAGTGTGTTTTTCGTGATTTCAACTGCAAACCGGTTTAAACATTATGAAGTTGAATGTATTTCCGGGTAAATCCCAAGTTTGTGTAGACGTTTCTATTTATATTCGAACATAGAGAGGTCCCTATCAATCTTTATACATAAAATCCATGTTTGTCCATACGTAAGATAAAGGTTATTATTCAAAACTGTACCAGATCAACGCTTAATCAACGCAACAAATAACAAACTATTGGAAAACTAGAACATTCAAATAGATTATTCGACAATTAAATAACTGGTATGATCAAATGAAACGTCTATACTTTCTTCTATGGAACGCCATGACTGCCTTATGTTGATGATCATCATTATATGCAGTGGTCACAGCATTATATGCAGTGGTCACAGCATTAAATGCAGCCGTGACAGCATTATATGCAGTGGTCACAAAATTATATGCAGTTGTTACAACATTATATGCAGTGGTCACACCATTATATACAGTCGTGGCAATATTATATGCAGTGGTTCCAACATTATATGCAGTGGTCACAACATTCTATGCAGTTGTCGGAACATTATATGTAGTGGTTACAACATTATATGCAGTGGTCTCAACATTATATGCAGTCGTGATAACATTATATGCATTGTCGGAACATCATATGCAGTGGTCACAATAATATACGTGTTTTGTTGATGAAGGTGATGATCAGTGTAAGTGATGATGATGAGTGATGATAGTGATGGTGGTGGTTCAGATTCGGTAAATTTGGTAATTTTAATCGGAAATTGCTGAATCAAGTCATAATTGATAATGCCCCGAAAACAAAACGAAACAGTTATTCAAGTCATGTAATTTGAGCAATTCGATTGAAATCTTTATCAGAGAAAAAATAACACCTGCTATTGTCTGCAAATTGAACAGACATTATTTTATCCATTTAGGGGTAGTTCATTCCAAAGAAATGGTGAAACTAAGGGTTGAATGCATTAATTATAGTTCTATTTATCTTAAGAAATACGCACGGTATAATGTATTTAAAAATAATGAATGATAAATATGAAACATTGAATGGCATGTGTATACTATATGTCTCGAGCTCATTTCATATTAAACAACCAAAAGTTATAAGCCACTTAAAGTCTTTAGTCAATATTCAGTGCCATATTATATATATATATATATATATATATATACAAGTCTAAATTGAAAACAACGTTCAAACCTATGATTGCGTTGGATAAAAACCGCAATTTTTATACGTGTGCATGCAAAACAAATTTCTTGGTAGAGTGGTCTAAATACAGCACAAACAACATTTTCCAAAAGACCAAAAAGTGAAAAAGTATATTTTAACAAAACGCATTTGACTAGCAGGTCGAACAACGGATGTTCTTAAACCCTGCTGACTGCCATGGCGATTGCCAAATAAACGGATCACCAGATGTAACAATGAATCTTAATTTATAAATTAAATACAAAACATATATATATATATATATATATATATATATATATATAAGACTCAGATCGACGTCCACCAGGAACCTATGAAGAAGGTCTGTTCCTCAAATCATCTGGTGCCATGACTGTATATCAAAACTCTTACTGGAAGTAAGAATATCTCCTCTTTTCGATGTCTTATATGATTTGATCATTTCTTCCAACTTTGATCTTTTTTTTATTTTCTCTGAAGTGATCGTTTTGTTTTGTATAATGCTGTCCAAATATACAAATATTTATTTTAATATTTTATACGTATCACAATGGCTTATGTAAAGTAACAACAAAGGATAAAGCATCCCGTCTCAAAGAATAAACTAAAACAAATTAAAAAAAACGAACATGGATAAATGACAACGATTCAACGTCCGACAGCAGATTCTGCACTTGGACAGAAATAGTTTGCGTACATGAAATACGTCGATCAACTCAATCTACGTATGATGTCTCATTCCTTTTACATTCATATGAAAAAAAGGAGATATGGATATGCGTCAATGAGGCAGCAATCAAACGACAAAGATAACCGTACAACACTGGAGTCATACAGTCGGCAACAATAGACAGCTATCTATACAATATGTAAAGATTGAAATAAGGAAATTAAGAAGTAGGACCAATTTACCACGAATTTATTCCACGCCAGTGGCATTTTTTACATCATTTGATCTTATTTCAATGATCAGTATCATCATATTCACAACTTAATATGTTTATACTTTAAGTATTTAAAAACATATATAATTGTGCATTTCTGATCATTTAACCCCAAATAAACATCTTCAGATTACTCGGGACTGCAATTTAGATACATCATGACCCAGTATTTTCAAGGAGAACCAAAATCTGTCAGAAGTAAACTATGTATTGCATTTTGGAAACAAATTAATTTATTTTAGTGCAAAATAACTATTTTATGAATGAAAATCTTTTTAAGAATATAATTCGGACTATGCAATATATAAAAATCCAATAAGTTTCGACAATTTTCCGATTTTTACCCCGTGAGTGAAACATATACAGGAGAAAGACGCCCCACAGAAATAATCAAGATCCACCATCAAAAGTATAGAACTCAGATAACGAAAAATATTCAGGTATGAGATCTTCAACTTCTGACAAGGATCCTAACATGGGATATGGAAAACATTTTGTTAGTGAAAATAACTGAAATCCCCAAACTATAGCAGCAAGACAAGCTTGTATGTGAGAAGAATTAGAACGCCAATAACAACAACGAGAATAATTCACAGTAAAACAATAGTTCTCCAGGAAGAGACATAATAACGAGTGGCGAGTTGGTTTTTTTTTTTTTGTGTTGAAGTGACAAATTTTTGTGCGGACCTTCATTAAAATCAAAGAGTTGTTAGTAACAAAAATTATTCCTCTTTTACTTGCTGTTGCTTTCATCTGGACCTTAACACAAATTTTAATCAGAATCATTCATGTGTAAAATATAGGTCGAGGTGACCAACTTTTTTTCAAGGTCCTTTGTTGTTATCAAAGATGTGCGATCTTAAAGATATCATTCCTCTATGACTTGTAGTTGATTAGAATTTGTGTAAATTAGAGCATCAAAATAAAACGGAATCTCGTCTTTTCAGACGGGTGAGTTGAGTTTTAAAAAAGGGGGCCAATTTTTCGATTGCAAACTTTTAAACTTTAGTCTCCAGTTCAAACAATACACATATAACTGTTAATAATAATACCTCTCCATTCCCAGATGTTCCAAGTGCATTTGCCAGATTTTCAGCACCGCCTATTAAGTTCCCTATATCAGCAAGCCCGGCATTTATGTGACCTGTAAACATGGAAAAGAAACCTTCTACTCGTTGTGCAATCATTGACCAATCAACACTTATCTAATATAATATTTATATGTAAGCATGGCTTTTTTCTCTGTCCAAAGAAATATATCTGAAAATTCCTTTAAATCTCCTGACTCAATAAACGTTAAAAGTAATCTAGACATATAGATTCTACCACTGCATCGAGTGTGATACGATATTTATCCACTCGAGACAGTTAAATTTTCAAATTTAAAACGCGAGGCTCGCCGAGCGTTTTAAATATTTAAAATTTAACTGTCGAGAGTGGATAAATATCGTATTACACGAGATTTGGTGGTAGAATCTGTTTCTCTAATGATTTTCAAACAATACGCAGGCAAATTTATTCCTTCTTTTCGAATGATCTGCAAAAAGATGTGTTCTTTCTATGTGACGTCATCAGGCATGGTCGCCTTTTTTCATGCCGTCACAATAGGAAATTCAGAGGAAAGCAAGAAAATTCGACGTCATAATAATTTTAACCAATGAAGAACTGAGATCAAACGAACCACACGTTGATTAAATTTTTTTATACAATGGGTGCAGAAAGGGATAAATTGACGAAGAATTAGAGACATTGTTTTATGTATCAGCATCTCGGAAATGGTACCAATATGGGCTACAGGACTAACAGATATTGTTTGTTGTATTCAACTGACGGAGGACGACGACATCGAGAATGAACATTTCATGTTGGCAATAAAAATATTTAATGAGACGAACGAAACAATGAACGATGTTACTATACTTACAAAAACCTTTCATAAGAAATTAATAGTCCCAAGTTTCTACGGGTCGTCGACATAAAAGCCCAAGCCCTTTTGTTTCCTCCGGTTTAAAAATATATATTCAAATTGTTTTTTGATTAATCGTCACTCGTGAATAAATGTTGTTCATCTTATTTGTGTAGCTGTTTTTGACGATCAACCCATGTTTGTTTTTAATGGCATCTCAGCTTTGTACTGTAATGGTAAACCCAGCTTTAAATCAATATTACTTTACTTGTCTTTTCAAGCTCCCAATGATAGATACGAATAAAAGATGTGGGGTATACACCTATGAGACTGCAACCCAACGACACAAAAATACCAAAATGAGATTTAAGAGGTCATCAATCAACAAAAGACAAGTCAAGCTTTGATCGTTCCAGGTCTATAAAAGTTGTGAATAAATTTACCAGAGACTATTAGAGGTCTGCTATCAACAAAAGACAAGTCAAGCTTTGATCGTTCCAAGTCTATAAAAGTTGTGAATAAATTTACCAGAGACTATTAGAGGTCTGCAATCAATACCGACAGAAAAAATATATAACAAAAGACAAACTGACGAGGTTGCGATGTTTCTTATTTATGAAATCGAGCGTCCTACTTTTCAGATACTTAAATAGCATATGTACTCTGCGTATTTTTTCTTTAATCATAATTATATATATATATATTACTATTAATAACACTTACCGAACACCAGTACAACGACACAGAGAGATAACCAGACTTGACCAGGCATTTTGACGAGTAAATGCTTACTTACCTTACCGTTTATATAAGCTGTGTTAAGTACACGTATCCATAAACAAAGTCTAAAAATAAAAACACAGGATATTTTTAATTCTTATTTTCGATCAAACAAATTCAGAAGATACCTGAGACTTATTGGAAATTTCAAATCTTTAAATAACCCGTGACAGTGAATTTGAATAATGCGCGTAATATGAGCAATACACTAAACTACAATCAGAATTAAATTGGGTTGAGGTGACCCATTTTTTTCATGGACATTCGTTACTATCCAAGATGTGCGCACTAATAGTAAATCATTCCTCTTTGACTCGCAGTTTGTTTCGATCTTGACCTAAATGCAAAACTTAGCCGTGCTTTATGCATTATGTTCAGTAGTATTGACATTATGTTCAGTAGTTTTCATATTCTGTTCAGTAGTTTTTACATTATGTTCAGTAGATTTGACATTATGTTCGGTGCTTTGGTTATTATGTTCAATAGTTTCATTATTATATGCAGTGGTATTTAAATTATGTTTGGTACTTCTGACGTTATATTCAGTGCATTTTGCATTATGTTCAGTACTTTCGACATTATGTTCAGTAGATTCAATATTATTTGCAGTACAATTATGTATTACCTTCAGTGGTCCCGGTTTCTTTATATTCGGTGGATTATTCATTATGTTCAGTAAAAGCATCAGTACTATACTCGGTTCAATGAACTATATGTTCAGTAGTTGTATCATTATGATGATGCAGTAAAAATTGGGAAATCAATAACGGAAATTGTCGGAAAAAAACGAACGCGGACATTTTTGACGGACGTTTTCTTCATGGACACTTTTACGGGATGGAATGAAAATGGAAGAAATGGACGAAATGGAAGCAGTATTAAAAAGGTTTGGTTTACGTTCCCACGTTGGCAATTTTCACAAGGAAAAAATTACTCCTGACTTAATTTGTAAAATGTCATGATTGATTGATTGATTGTTGTTTTCTGAACGTATAGTGGCAAATATTTCACGCATATTTATGACGGCGAGAAGAATTTTTCAACAAAAAATAAGAAGTTGCATGCGTTGTCGTTGATACACCATGACCATAGAGAGACGACAAAAAGACAAACAGCAAATAAAAAAATAATATAAAAACATATTCTATAGCTTTTGTATTCCTAGAAGGTAACCCTTTGTGTTGGTTGGTTGTAGCATATTAATCTCATGCACCGACATGCACCGACTTACCGACTTTTAAGAGACCACCAAATATCTCCTTCTGGGTATTCTTATTGTATTCTGCATCCTACCCCTCTAATAGGCGCTTAAATATCAGATATTTATTTGAAATAACCCAAGATATATGAGGTTGTGGTTGAGGTTTACAGAATAGAGAATAATGCCCCTATCCCCAAAAAAGAGAAGGTGGGCAAAAAATAAAGAATAGAGAATAAAGGGGTGCTTTAAAAAAATGTTTAAAACTTTGGAAAAAGATAAAAAAAAAAAGTGATTACAGAATTAAATGATTAACAGAATAACTAAACTTTTTCTGCATACCGAATTTATTATTGATATGGAATGAAATGTTGAACTGGTCGTAATCAGAACTGGTTGATTGATGTTACCATGCAAATTATGTACAATCGATATTTTCCTCGAAAATCACGATCTTGCATGAGTTAACAAATCTTGACGTACTATTTCGTCCAATATTGCAGACAAAGATAATCTGACATTCTTTTCCTGCATTGTGTCAGAAATTATCACAACAATGATAAAACAGTTCGTGATAGAGTTCAGACAAAAATGACAGCAAAAAGCTCTGCAATAGCAGAAAAACCAGAAAACAACTAGTCATAAATTTCATACATTCAAAGAGCTACATTGAAATTTATGCTGGTATGCAAGGGTATAGAATGAAATATTGTACAAAGTGCAACAAACAATGAACATTGAGTATCAGTATGATTGTCATTTTAAAATCATTTATTAAGATTTTTAATCTTCCAAATTCAAGCTGTATACACAAAAATTAACTAGGTCTAAGTGTAAATATGATTACCATAAACTGTCTATTAGACAGGTTATGAATATCAAAATACAAAGTGCAAAACTTTAATTATGTGCAAATTTTCACCATTTCTGCAGTTATGGTTCTTATTATTTTAAAGTAATGCATAAAACATGACCCCTTTTGTTAAATAAGAGACTAGAAACTACCCAAACCAATAACTTAATATCTGTTCTTGAACAGAACGTTTAAAAACATATTTCTAGATTTAGTCTCTAGATCCACCAACGATAGCCAGAATGAAGAGGAATAGATTGACAATATCCAGATACAGGTTCGAGGCTAATCCGTGTTACCATGAATTATCATTGATATGGTCATATTTATGAATCAACTTTCTCTATTCTGTAAACCTCATCCACAACCTCATTTATCTTGGGTTATTTCAAATAAATATCTGATATTTAAGCGCCTATTAACGGGGTAGGATGCAGAATACTATAGGAGTATCTGCAAGGAGATTTTTCGTGGTCTCTTAAAAGTCGGTGCATGAGATAAATATGCTACAACCAACCAACAAAAAGGATTACCTACTAGGAATACAAAAGCTATAGAATATGTTTTTATATTATTTTTTATTTTTTGCTGTTTGTATTTTTTTCGTCTCTCTATTGTCATGGTGTATCAACGACAACGCATGCAACTTCTTATTTCTTGTTTAAAAATTCTTCTCTCTGTCATACATGTAAATATGCGTGAAATATTTGCCACTGTACGTTCAGAAAACAACAAACAATCAATCATTCATGACATCTTACAAATTAAGTCAGGAGTATTTTTTTTCCTTGTGAAAATTGCCAACGTGTCAACGTAAACCAAACCAATTTAATACTGCTTCCATTTCTTCCATTTTCATTCCTGATCTAAAGTGTCCATGAAGAAAACGTCCGTCGGAAATATCCGCGTTCGTTTTTTTCTGAAAATTTCCGTTATTGATTTCCCGACTTTCACTGCATCATCATAATGATACAACTACTGAACATATAGTTAATTGAACCGAGTATAATACTGAAGCTTTTACTGAACATAATGAATAATCCACCGAATATAAAGAAACCGGGAACACTGAAGGTAATACATAATTGTACTGCAAATAATATTGAATCTACAGAACATAAGGAAAAATGCACTGAATATAACGTCAGAAGTACCGAACATAATTTAAATACCACTGCATATAACAATGAAACTACTGAACATAATAACCAAAGCACCGAACATAATGTCAAAACTACTGAACATAATATGAAAACTACTGAACAAAATATAAATACTACTGAACGTAATGCATAAAGCACCGAACATATTAAACAATCAACATCAGGAGACAGTCATGGCGTTCCATAAAATGTGTATAATAATTAATGACCATTCTTTACCTGCCTTAAAGATTGTTAAATGTCAGACTTCATTTTTAAATATGTAGGACCCCGATGTGCGATGGGGACGCTGAAGTGCGATGGTCACGCTGAAGTGCGATGGTCTAAATGACGCGTGATTCATAGTTATAAATCTACTATCTAGTTGGAAGAAAAGAATCGGTAAAAGAATTATCCTTCTGCAAAACTAGTAACCTAATTTCAGATTATGTGATATTCGTATACGGATTTGATATCAACCGTAAGTAACCTGCTAATATTATAGTTTCATCTATACCTTTTATACTTTTAATGTACATTGTTTTAAATGGTGTTTGCAACATTTGAAATAAAAGAGTATATTTCATATTATGTATCTTTAATACTAAATGAGGGATCGTCCTATTCAATTTTGCTGCCATCTTTCGATGATTTACTAGTACTTAAAAACCGAATATTTGCTATAACAAACAAATTGATGTCTATATCGACATGTGAACATGAAATACATTAAAAATATAGTTTATGTAATCCATTGCACTTCAGCGTTACCACCAACGCAAATCGGCGTAGCTATCAACAAGACAGAGTCACACTGCCACCATCGCACTTCAAAGTGACCATCGCGGTTCAGAGTACCATCGTGGTTCAGAGTCCTATAAATATATATAACTACTTTTGAACATTTTGACGTGTACATTATTTTTTTAATGAAAATACCGTTCACATAGAAAAAAAGAAATCGCTTATATACCGAAAAATAGGAAAACTTCTGTTTTCCGTGTAATAAATGTGTGGACTTGAATAAAAAAAAACCATAGACACATTAAGAATTAGCAATAGAATAGATTCAATTTACACATTCTATATGATAGCATGTTGCACATTGTAAGATTACTTTTTATCGTAATGTGATAAAGACCATAAAAAAAAATTATCAAGGGAATAAAAAATCTATCACCTTAAACAAAATCTAACCAATTACCTGATTAGGAAGAAACAATTGTCATGATGACACTAATGGTAAATACTGATTTTCTCCCTTGTGAACTCCGATTAACAAACTAATGACCGCATGGCGTGAAGTGATTTTTGTCCACGACAAAAAGTTATTAATAATCTGTTATTTTTTTTCGATTTTGTTATATAACTAGCGTCGACATTTTGCAATCGTATCAAAAACAACAAGCTTTTTAAATGACTATCATAAATTGATAGTATATAAATAAAGGAACTAAAAAAGCAGAAAAAAAATGAAGGGTCCGTTTGCTTGTTTTTGAGATACATGTATAAGCCATCGAAAATTTGGCGGGAAATGATTTTCTCTTGATTTTTCATACATTTAACATTGGCACCTTTTTTCTTTCAAAAACTATGAAAACATAACAAGGATTTTATAAGATTTTTAAATATGACTTTTTAAACTATATGTAATAAAATTATGAAAATAAAAATATGTGTTAGCGGGCAAACTTTTAAAGGCGCTACATGGATAAAACAAGAGGATTCCAAATATCTAGCAAAATTTTAAAACAAACAGAGCAAACATCCTTTAAAGGATAACATGAATTATAAAAAATTGTTGTAAGATTCAAAAGACCAACATCAACAACAAACGAACCACTCCTCGGAAAAAATAGTTGCATACAGCAACGAACTACACATGGTCCAGAAAGGCTAATTTGGTACAAACACAAAACAAAAGTGTGGGGTTAAACCATTTTTACTGGAGTACAAACCTCCCCTTTCGTCTATTTTAACCGAAATAAAAAAAAACGTGCAGATACCAACTGGGTGAAGCAGAAAAAAACAATCGGCACGTAATTTGGAAAGCGGGGCCAAAATGCATGACGTATTACGTTTGATGCATGGAAGCTTGGTAATCGTTAACTTTATGAGTGGACATTGCAGAATATATTCGACACTTGGGAATCGTTCGAAGGTTGACATATCAGGGATATTAAACCCCTAGGTTAAACAATGAGGAATCGTTTGACGGTTCACATAGCAGGAGGTTTTTACACCTAATGTTGACACTTGGTAATCGTTTGACGGTTTACATAGCAGGAGGTTTGTACTCCTAATGTTGACACTTGGTAATCGTTTGACGGTTTACATAGCAGGAGGTTTGTACTCCTAATGTTGACACTTGGGAATCGTTTGACGTTTCACATAGCAGGAGGTTTTTACTCCTAACGTTGACAGTAGGCAATCGTTTGACGGTTTACATAGGCTAGCAGGAGGTTTGTACTCCTAACGTTGACAGTTGGCAATTGTTTGACAAAGCAGGAGGTATTCATTTTAAGGTTTGACTCTTTTGAATCGTTTTACGGTTGACATATTAGAGTGTTTTCTCCTTTGTTTATATAAACTGGTAGATTTGACGCTTGCTAATCGTCTGACGGATGACATAGCAGGGGGTAATTTCTCCTGGGTTAAACACTTGGAAATTGTTTGACGGTTGACATAAAACGGATTTTTACTCCTAGCTTTGACACTTGGGAATCGTTTCAAGGTTAACATAGCAGGAGGTATTTACTCATAGGTTTGACATATATTATCGTTTGACGGTTGACCTAGGAGGAGGTACTGACTCCTGAGTTTGATACCGGTATTTTGGAATCGTTGACAGATGACATAGAAGGGGTACTTATTCTTAGCTTTGATACTTTAGAATCGTTTGATGGATGACATAGCAGGATGTATTTACTCCTAGCTTTGATAGTTGGGAATGGTGTGACGGTCGACATAGTAAGAGGTACTAACGCCTAGCTTAGACATTTGCGGATCGTTTAACGGGTGACATAGCAGGTTATATTTACTCTGTCACCGCACTTGCTTTCACTCCATTAAGAGTTCACACACTATTGTCCGACTGTTTCCACGTCAATGTTCGGCTAGCTGAAACATAAATCAATGTGTACAACGTCAATTTTTGGCTTGCTGAAACATAAGATTTTGTGTTTACCATGTCAATTTTTGGATTGCTAAAACAAAAGGCTATGTACACCATTTCTGTGTTTGGCTTGTTGTGACATAAAACTAAGCGTACCACGTCAATGTTTGGCTTACTGAAACATAAAGCTATTAAACTATGTATACATTTCACCGTTTGGCTTGCTGTAACAAAAAGCTATCTATACATTTCACCGTTTGGTTTGCTGTCACATAAAGCTATGTATTTCTTTTACCGTATGGTTTCCTGCTGTAATATAAAGCCATGTTTTCCTTTCACCTTTTGATTTGCTGTAACGTTAAGTTTATATATGCCTCTTCATCGTTTCGTTTGCTGTCACATAAAGCTACTATACCTCTTCGCCGTTTGGCTTGCTGTAACATTATATAAATAACACATAGCTGAGAGGGTGATAGAGCAGATTGTTACCCCGAGAAAACATTGTCAACTGAGGCGAAGCCAAGGTTGACAATGTCTTTTCGAGGGGTAACAATCTGCTCAAATAACTGCTATTCATGCTTATCATACTTTTTCTGTTTCTAAAAATTCAATATCTGACTTACCTGAGGTTATTGAACATACCGGATTATTGAAGTCGCACGAATTTCTAAAAGCGAAATTTGAAACCCATAAATGATTTTTTTAATGTTGTTTTCTTCGTGAAACAGTTCTATCAATCCATACCCACACTTAAATCAGTTAACAAATGTTGCATCTCCATATTGCCGAGACTGAGCAACGAAAATCTGAATTAGCCTATAAGAATATTGCAGACTGGAAAACGTGAACGTGCTGTTACCAAACAATTTGACGTCAGAAACTCGTCTTACTAAGTTACTTTATCTCCAACAACGATACAGGTAGACGGGATTTGTTGATGACCATCGATGTGAAGTGACTACGTCACGTCAAAAGAACTTGATTACGCAACGTCATTTTCAAGACATGTTTACGGCTGCAACGTCACACGGGGGGGGGGGGGTCTCTTCCTATATGAAGGTATATACTTATGTGCCGCTGGAATGGGTCCCTTTTTTGATACGTCAAATATATCAATGGGGTGCAATTTTACCGAGGAAATATATCAATAGGTAGTAATTGAATAATTGTGATATATCAATGGGTCATAATTTTTCAGTTTGTTGTGCAACGATCTTCACTGAATTTCCTAAACTCTTTCTCATTAAAATTTCCACAGCTGCTGAAACTTATGGACACATATAGGTACTATTTGAGCTGATAAATATATGAATGGGTTATGATTTCGCTGTGAAATATATGTATAGGTAGGGATTTCACAATTATTCAATATATGAATTGGGGGTGTTTTTTAAATCCCAGCTGCACAACTGTACATGTTGAGACCCCCCCCCCCCCCCCCCGTGCAACGTCAACTGCTTATCAAATCGCCAAATGCCATGGCAGACAGATTCATGCCAAAAATGTTTCCTATAAACTGAAATGCCAATGAATCGACTGCAGAAAAACATTTAAAGCCCTAAAGTTTAAAGCGCATTATTGCCAAAACACACTGTAATGGGTGGGACAAAGGCAAAATCAGAAAGTACAAAACTGAACTAAAAACATGTCCAACAGAATTGGTTCACCTTTCAGACAATCATTTTGGCTTTGGTTACAGGCAGTCATTGCCTTCTACGGTAACACATCTATTGGTAATGGGAAAAACCAGGGTTTCAGTGCATACCACTTGATTTGAACATAAAAAATGACGTAATCAACTCAACTTTCGAACTGTAAAATTTTTCTAGACAATGAAGAAATGAATGAAATTTATGTTCGTACATTTGTTTAACAAAAATTGCATATTTGAAAATTGAAAATAAAAAGAATAATCTAGTGTTGCGTTTCTAAATTCGGTCAGTATATTATATGCGAGCGTATCCGTAAGTGAGGCTGGAAAGAAATTATGATAGTAGGTTATGAAAATGACAGTGAAGTGTTCATTCAAGTTGAATGTGAAATGTTGAGACGATATTTCAATGCCACAAGATCAAACGCCAACGTACGTGATTCAAATTAATTAAATTTTGTTCTGTCTTTATCATTCAATTGTGTTTGCATCAGATATTAATACTATTTTAACTTTCGTATTCATAATTACCGTGTTGATGTGTATTAGTTATCACTCGTGCGTATCGTTATGTATATATACAGGATAATAATTGTACACGCTTATCTATAAATAGCCGAAGCATTAGCGATTTTGTAATGTATAAAATGCACACGTGCTGATTTAACTAAGTTACGCTATATCAAGAAACAAACTGTCGTTATTACAAATGTTCATAAACGTATACAGGAAGGATCGTGTGTGCTTCTGTCTGTAGTTTAACAAAAATTTAAGATGAGTATCTATTAACTGATATAATTCAAAAGTATATCAAAAAAATGTGAAAACAGGTATCTTCAAATGTCTTAATTTTTATTTTCGATTAATTCTAATGTTCATTTATACCGGTATAGTGGAAAGGTGGGTTGATGTAAACATGTGTCTAATTCCTTACCACGCCAACGTCCGCATCACGGTACAGCGACTCTTTTCACAAAACATCTTACGATTAAAATTGATCGTAAGTTATACTGAGATGTGTATGACTTACGAGTATTTTCACTCTTAAGTTATTTTTGTGAAAAGAGCCGCAGGAACGTAGTCCTAGTGATTAAAAGACGTCTAGTTTTTGCGCTGCATGGCATCACAGCAAAACAACAAAATAGCCTTTCAAGACGTTTTAGCTATTCGGACTAGGTACAGTAAAGTTCTAATGACAAAACGGTCTACTTCTAATGTCAACTTTCTAAAGGGATAATAATAAGACTTCATACGTTTAATACAGGTATTTTTTTTTGGAAGGGGTATTTTATACACATAAGCGTCAGTAAAGATCCTTTTTGAAAGCAAGTATACATGTATGTAACAATATTTAAAGCATTGCCAGAAACATTTGTGTAAATAAGAGGAGATGTAGGGTATCATAAATAAGACAGCAACCAAATTAACAACTAAGCTAAATCAGATCAACACTCGGGTTTCTTCAATGGATACATGTCTTTCAAGCCTAAATTTAAAAAAAATAATTGTGGATAATTTTTCAAAGACTTTCAAAATATGCAATTAACACAAATATCCCTTAAATCGCCAAAATAATAAACAAATTAAGGAGACCTTAAGGCAGTGAACAGGAACGAACTCCGTTTGCTAACATCGGAGAAAACAATAATTACAGTTTCGTGTACATGTTTGTATTTTAATGTTCTAACAACAAATGGTATATAGTTGAACTGTGATCAAATCATGTGAATAGTGCTGGCAAATGTTCAAAACCATAGTTTTAGTATATGCTAAGCAACGGTCCAGAACATTAGCCAGTCAGATATTTATAACATAAAAATAAGAAGATATGGTATGATAACCAATGATTACCAGAGATAAAATGACATAGATGTTAGCACATATACGTTACCCTACAGCATTTACCATTGAGAAATACTCATACTGCATTGCAAGCTATAAAAGGATCCGACATGACAAATGTAAAAAAAAGTTCAAAAGACATAACCAACGCCATGTTATTAGTTTGGTACAAAACAATTATAACGAAAAGCAGATGTAAGTCACAGCAACAAACGACAACCAATGAAATTCATGCTCATGATTTTGGTACAGGCACACAGCGAACTTGGCGGGGATAACCATGTTTTCGGATGCCCAACCCACCCCTTACCTAGGACAATGGTGTTAAACCGCAACATACAACATTAAAAGCGCTGTTCCATTGCTTAATGTGTTTTTGCTATTCATGTGGTTTTTGTACTGATTTTGTGTCCTGAATAGATACCCAATATCCTTTCTTTTCTAATATGTAAGAACTAACTGTAAAATCCAATTGAAAAGGGGTCGACTCATCGGATTGATTCAAAGCTAAGAAAATGACTAACAAGGAGACCATTATACTCCACCCTTGTAAGTTGCATTTCTGTAAATATAGACAATACAATTTCCCATAGGAACTCCCTTTTCGGCTAAAACTGTGCCACTTTTACCATGAAGTTTCGTTAAAAATTATATCTTAGAATGGAAAGTTGATATGCACTACTATTTAATTCAAAGGTCAAAACATAGGGCTGTGCGGCATATTTTTAACATTTATATGCCCCGAACTTGTTAGAGTTTAAACTTATACTAAAATTCTGTACTACCCCTACCTTCACTTTGTGCCTACTTCAAAATTCAATTTTCACCGCAACAATATGTTTTTATACTGGTAACATTCCCAAGTTATGTCTCTATGAGATGAAACATAGAGATCATATCTGGGAACCAGTAAGTAAACAAATCGAAATATCTGTGAATATTATATATCTCCCCAAAAGAGGCGTGGTTTGAGAAACAGCTGTATTTGCAAAGTGCAACCTGTATAACGTACCCTAGAATATGCTTCTCCAGTATGGTACCCGCACCAAATAACTATCACGCGAGATAGAGAGCAAGTACCGAGACGAGCAGCTCGCTTTGTCCGTAGCTGCTACCAGGACAACTCTCTAGGATGCGTAACTAAATTACTGGACCAACTTCCATGGAAATCCCTCCAGTACAGACGATGGAAACAAAGTATTGTTCTGTGTTATAAGACACAACAACAGTTTTTTGTCATTGATACATCCAAGTACAACACATCAGTTTACAGTAGGACCAGAGACAACCACAAACTCAGACAAGCTAGAGTAAAGAGAGACGTATATTATCATTCCTTCGTACTGCGAACAACAAGAGAATGGAACAAATATGCCAATTCGGTTTTTTTTAGAACGTACTTTAAACCGATTTACTCTTTAAACATTTTCCCGCAGTAACTATGTACATGTACCCTTTTACGCTCCTGGAACCTCCTTAAGTAGGATATAGGCACAATTTCCGGTATAATAAAAGATTCATTGGGATCTAAAATGTTTGTGAGTTGTTTATCGTTAATGAAAGATCTTGATCACACTTTTCAGAGAGTAAATAATGACGTGTCTGCTGAATAATTGATTTAAAAAAAAAATAGAAATTAAGCCCTTTCCTGGAGTAAAAGATGACAAAGCACAAAATTAAAATTGTAACCCTTACAACACTATATTGGCCTTTCCTCTATTCCACTTTTAATCACCCCATTACAATTTATATGAAGAGCAATATTCTGAATGGATGAAAATACAAAGCAAAAAACAACAATTTTCAACATAATAAGCTAAAACCCGACAAGCTTTTTTGAAAAGCTATTAATTGTTCCCTTTTCCGTTTGGTTTTCTGTACCATAAAGCTTTTTATCCCCGGCTTAGTATATTTTAGGATTTTGATTGGATAACGCACGTCGTTACAAAACCCATAGCCCCTGGGTGTTGCTAATCCATATACCCAGACGTTGCTATCCATTACCCCGGGGGACGTCACGTGCGTTTTCCTTAGTTCCATGGTTGATCCTTGTGAAATATAGAATTCTGTAGATTATTCATGATGTCTGTTATTAAATATTTAATCCACTAACGATGTTATCTTATTTTGTCGATCATTTGCACTCATTTTAGTAAATGCATCACTTTGCTGCCACATTGTCTATGAATTGGACTACTGACCTAGCTATGCAAATGACTCACGTTGACGTCACACCGTCTATGATGTAACTCTCACAACATTGAGCGCCAAATTCGACCCACTCCAGTTTCTCTGTCTCCGTATTAAAAACGTCTTATATTTGACTACCTGTAGGGTTCTTCCAAAGGTAGTAGTACCCTACACCCCGTAAAAGATATGTCAAATTCCCAAATTTCAGTAAAAGATTTTTAGAAAATGAAAAAAACGTTGCTTTCACGTTACACTTTGTTGTCGAATTTCTCTAAAAATCGACAGATTTGGACTTAGACCGGGGATAAATTCGTTATCTACGTTCATATCCGTAGATATGGATATTTTAACAACCTTCAGTACCCTGTACACACTTTGTCTTCGCCTCAGGGTGTACTTGGATACTTCAGTGTGTTAAAATATCCATATCTACGGATATGAACGTAGATAACTTATAGTATACCCCTTCACCATTTTGGTTGCTGTAACATAAAGCTATGTTTACCCTTCACCGTTCGGCATGCTGTAACAAAAAACTATATATACCCTTCACCGTTCGGCATGCTGTAACAAAAAACTATATATACCCTTCACCGTTTTGGTTGCTGTAACATAAAACTATATATACCCCTTTACCGTTTGGTATGCTGTAACATAAAACTATATTTACCCTTTACCGTTTGGCATGCTGTAACATAAAACTATATTTACCCTTTACCGTTTGGCATGCTGTAACAAAAAACTATGTATACCCTTCACCGTTTTGGTGGCTATAACATAAAACTATATATACCCCTTTACCGTTTGGCATGCTGTAACATAAAACTATATATACCCTTTACCGTTCGGCATGCTGTAACAAAAAACTATGTATACCCTTTACCATTTGGCATGCTGTAACATAAAACTATATATACCCATTTACCGTTTGGCATGCGGTAACATAAAACTATATATACCCTTTACCGTTTGGCATGCTGTAACATAAAACTTTATCGCACCGCGGGTAAATTATGACGTTGTGATTGGTTTAACGCCGTCACGTGGTGACCCCCTATGGATCCGTAGGGGGTTAGTAAATTTCATAGAAGGTTCATTACGTCACGTCTATTGTTAATGGTGACGTCATCTATTAATGTTGTTGTGTTTCATTGTTTTTTTTCTACAAAACGCATCAGAAAAAGTACCGCATGCGATAAATATAGATTATAACATGGCATTTTTCATATCAGACCCCTTATCAGCCCTAAGTCATGATATCAGCCCGAGAGCCGACAGGCTCGAGGGATGATTTTGACCATGGGCTGATAAGGGGTCTGATATGAAAAATGACATGTTATGTTCTTTTTATCATATACTTCAGCAGAAGCCATACAGACATGAAAACTTTTTTAAAACTTTATAAAATTCATTTATTGTATTATTTGTTTTGCGTTTTTTAATAATATATTTTCCTGTTTCCTAATATTCCTTCTGTAATTCTACTTAGCTATGTTTTTTTTTCACTTAAATGTACCACTGAGGTTTTCCGTAATTTGAAGAATGACGACGAAATGCTTTGCGATTACGTTAAAGAAAGGCATGCGATAATAACCGGAAGCAGTTGATATAAACCGGAAACAGTTGATATATACCGGAAGCAGTTGATAACAAAAGTCATATCACACGGCTAAGACAATTCTTCAAATTTATTGAATAAATATATGTATAGATTAGTTTTATCAAGGGGTACAATTATACCATTATTTTCTACAAGTACAATGTATATGATAAATTCGTTATACGGTTCGCTACTGACCCCCTACGGACCATAGAGGGTGCGTAAAATTCATAGGATATTCGGTCTTCGGTCTCACCCCCTATGGATTTTACTAACCCTCTATGGACCCGTAGGGGGTCAGTAGCGAACCATATAACTTATAATATATACCCCTTTACCGTTTGGTATGCTGTAACATAAAACTATATATACCCCTTCACCGGTTTGTATGTTGTAACATAAAACTATATATAACCTTTACCGTCTGGCATGTTGTAACATATAACTATATACACCCTTGACTGTTCGGCATGCTGTAACATAAAACTATGTATACCCTTTACCGTTTGGCATGCTGTAACGTAAAACTATATAAACCCTTTACCGTTTGGTATGCTGTAACATAAAACTATATACACCCTTTACCGTTCGGCATGCTGTAACATAAAACTATGTATACCCTTCACCGTTTTGGTTGCTGTAACATAAAACTATATATACCCCTTCACCGTTTGGTATGCTGTAACATGAAACTATATATACTCTTTACCGTTTGGCATGCTGTAACAACAAACTATGTATACCCTTCACCGTTTTGGTTGCTGTAACATAAAACTATATACACCCTTTACCGTTTGGTATGCTGTAACATAAAACTATATATACTCTTTACCGTTTGGCATGTTGTAACATATAACTAAATACACCCTTTACCGTTCGACATGCTGTAACATAAAACTATGTATACCCTTTACCGTTTGGTATGCTGTAACATAAAACTATATACACCCTTTACCGTTCGACATGCTGTAACATAAAACTATATACACCCTTTACCGTTCGGCATGCTGTAACATAAAACTATGTATACCCTTTACCGTTTGGCATGCTGTAACATAATTACCGTTCGGCATGCTGTAACATAAAACTATATACACCCTTTACCGTTCGGCATGCTGTAACATAAAACTGTGTATACCCTTTACCGTTTGGCATGCTGTAACATAATTACCGTTCGGCATGCTGTAACATAAAACTATATAGATCCTTCACCGTTTGGTATGCTGTAACATAAAACTATATAGATCCTTCACCGTTTGGTATGCTGTAACATAAAACAAAAACACCCTTTACCGTTCGGCATGCTGTAACATAAAACTATGTATACCCTTTACGGTTTGGCATGCTGTAACATAATTACCGTTCGGCATACTGTAACATAAAACTATATACACCCTTTACCGTTTGGCATGCTGTAACATAAAACTATATAGATCCTTCACCGTTTGGTATGCCGTAACATAAAACTATATATACCCTTTACTTTTCGGTATGCTGTAACATAAAACTATATATACCCTTTACCGTTTGGCATGCTGTAACATAATTACCGTTTGGCATGCTGTAACATAAAACTATAAATACCCCTTCACCTTTTGGTATGCTGTAACATAAAACTATATATACTCTTTACCGTTTGGCATGCTGTAACATATAACTATATACACCCTTTACCGTTCGGCATGCTGTAGCATAAAACTATGTATACCCTTTACCGTTTGGCATGCTGTAACATAAAACTATATACACCCTTTACCGTTTGGTATGCTGTAACATAAAACTGTAACACCCTTTACCGTTTGGCATGCTGTAACATAAAACTATATACACCCTTTACCGTTTGGCATGCTGTAACATAAAGGTGTAATACCACCATTGATTCTCCCCTATTAGTCTTTGTTAAATTTGCACTTTTCAAAAAAATGTGCAGAATTCATCTTTGTTTCAAATAAAGAAATACTTGACATGAGTAAAGTTTGATCCTGTCCAGTACTATAGAAAAAATTTCACATAACATTTCATTGCATATAAGAAAATAACCATCACTGGAAGTTAACCAATCAAATTTTCCCCCTTTTTTAACCTGTGTACAAGCTTTAGTAACCATGTAACCTCAAGTTTCCAAAATATTCTATAGAAACCCCAAATAAAAAAAAAATGGTGCTTTGAAATACCCAAGATATATGTTTATGACCCAGAAATGTTTTACTGCAATGAAATGTAGGATCAATTATCTACAACTGTCAAATTCAAGGGAATATTTTCGTATGCAACCGGATGTGACGTACTATGATTTGCTGGTATTACACCTAAAGAAGACTTTTTTGTTAAATAAACTGAATGTGACTTTTTTCCTTTGTAATACTGGTTATTTCAAGCATTCCTGTCAAGTTTTGTCATAATCAGTTCAATAGTTTGAGAAAAATCTAGTATAATGTAAGACGACATCTACAGCGATTCGAGCTAAATTTCTTCGAAAAATCCAAACCAAGCCGCATCATGATAGAATATAGTGTGGACCAATAAATGATCAAATATTTATCTCATCTGCCTACAAACAGTTGAATATGATACAAAAGATGACTTTAGGATGATAAATACTACTAATGGACCTCTTTGTCTTCTTTATAAGGTCTCTTTTGGTCCATTTATACCTCTCATTTCCTCAAAATTTCTACTTTATAGGCCAATAAATAAAAATTTTGGGGTAACTTTCACTCATTTATGATAGAAATGTTATAATAAATGATTAATTGAAGTATTCAAGCTGAACGAACTATCCGTATAAAAGTTTACTGTCTCCAAGGAGGTTTCCATAAGTCCTTACGTAAAACTTAAATTTACGCCACGTTCCAGAGAGGGACATAAAAAGCTTCTCTTTTGGTGAATAATTTGTTGTTACTGCTTTAAAAATAATTTCATTTACTTAAAACTATATATTTATTAAAGTATTTCTTAGGAAAAATTTTCTACTATAGCAGAATATAAGAAAAAAGGAGAAAAAGCTCCCCAAAACTCTAAGTATGGCTTATTCTGTCAACTAATATTCATGGTTAGTTCCTATTTCAAGGAAATTTTCTCATAAAATGTGTTTTGGAGACTCAATCCACTCAGAATATTTCATTATTAGTAATATTTCACTTAAATAGCAAGAAATTTTAACACATGAGAGTACTCACAAGGTCAAAGGTGCATGTACAGCTTCCCATATTAGGTGTAATACCACCATTGATTATCCCCTATTAGTCTTTGTTAAATTTGCACTTTTCAAAAAATTGTGCAGAATTTATCTTTGTTTCAAATAAAGAAATACTTGGCATGAGTAAAGTTTGATCCTGTCCAGTACTATAGAAAAAATTTCACATAACATTTCATTGCATATAAGAAAATAACCATCACTGGAAGTTAACCAATCAAATTTTCCCCCTTTTTTAACCTGTGTACAAGCTTTAGTAACCATGTAACCTCAAGTTTCCAAAATATTCTATAGAAACCCCAAATAAAAAAAAAATGGTGCTTTGAAATACCCAAGATATATGTTTATGACCCAGAAATGTTTTACTGCAATGAAATTACAATGGTATTACACCTAAAACTATATATACCCTTTACCGTTTGGTATGCTGTAACATAAAACTATATATACTCTTTACCGTTTGGCATGTTGTAACATATAACTAAATACACCCTTACCGTTCGACATGCTGTAACATAAAACTATGTATACCCTTTACCGTTTGGTATGCTGTAACATAAAACTATATACACCCTTTACCGTTCGACATGCTGTAACATAAAACTATGTATACCCTTTACCGTTTGGTATGCTGTAACATAAAACTATATATACCCTTTACCGTTTGGTATGCTGTAACAAAAAACTATGTATACCCTTTACCGTTTGGTATGCTGTAACATAAAACTATACACCCTTTACCGTTCGACATGCTGTAACATAAAACTATGTATACCCTTTACCGTTTGGTATGCTGTAACAAAAAACTATATATACCCTTTACCGTTCGGTATGCTGTAACATAAAACTATATATACCCTCTACCGGTTGGCATGCTGTAACATAATTACCGTTTGGCATGCTGTAACATAAAACTATAAATACCCCTTCACCGTTTGGTATGCTGTAACATAAAACTATATATTCTCTTTACCGTTTGGTATGCTGTAACATAAAACTATATATACTCTTTACCGTTTGGCATGTTGTAACATATAACTAAATACACCCTTACCGTTCGAGATGCTGTAACATAAAACTATGTATACCCTTTACCGTTTGGTATGCTGTAACATAAAACTATATACACCCTTTACCGTTCGACATGCTGTAACATAAAACTATGTATACCCTTTACCGTTTGGTATGCTGTAACATAAAACTATATATACCCTTTACCGTTTGGTATGCTGTAACAAAAAACTATGTATACCCTTTACCGTTTGGTATGCTGTAACATAAAACTATATACACCCTTTACCGTTCGACATGCTGTAACATAAAACTATGTATACCCTTTACCGTTTGGTATGCTGTAACAAAAAACTATATATACCCTTTACCGTTCGGTATGCTGTAACATAAAACTATATATACCCTCTACCGTTTGGCATGCTGTAACATAATTACCGTTTGGCATGCTGTAACATAAAACTATAAATACCCCTTCACCGTTTGGTATGCTGTAACATAAAACTATATATTCTCTTTACCATTTGGCATGCTGTAACATATAACTATATACACCCTTTACCGTTCGGCATGCTGTAGCATAAAACTATGTATACCCTTTACCGTTTGGCATGCTGTAACGTAAAACTATATAAACCCTTTACCGTTTGGTATGCTGTAACATAAAACTGTAACACCCTTTACCGTTTGGCATGCTGTAACATAAAACTATATACACCCTTTACCGTTTGGTATGCTGTAACATAAAACTATATACACCCTTTACCGTTTGGCATGCTGTAACATAAAACTATATACACCCTTTACCGTTTGGCATGCTGTAACATAAAACTATATACACCCTTTACCGTTTGGCACGCTGTAACATAAAACTATATGCACCCTTCACGCACAAACCGTCATTATGAAACTTGAAATCCCAACCTTCACCGTCTGGCATGCTGTAACATAAAGCTATGTATACCCTTCAAAGTTCGGCATGCTGTAACATAAAACTATATACACCCTTTTCCGTTTGGCATTCTGTAATATAAAACTAGATATACCCTTCACCGTTTGGCTTGCTGTAACATTAACCTTAAGCAGGGTTAAAATTTTAAGCGTAAAAGATAAAAAAAAAAAAAAAGAAGAAGAGCAAACCAGTCTTATATAACTAAAACATGTATACAATCATGGGATTCTGGACGATACCAAGATGCGAACAGTCTACTTTGAAAGCTTTTTAATAGTTCTAGATTTGGTTGGAATATCTAAAAGCTGGTATCTTTTAGCGTGAAGCTTGTAGCATAGGCATCTACAAAGTGTTCTAGCAGATGATCAATGTCTGATATAAGATCCTTAGAGTTCAACTGTGAGCAGAACTTTGGAGGTTTTAGAAGTTGGTCTGTGAATACAGATGGTGGTATTGGTTCTTCCTCGGCAGTTTCGGAAGTCTGTCTATGAATACAGTTGGCCATGTTGTTTCATCATCGAGAGTTTCGGAAGTTGTTCTATGAATACAGATTATCGTGTTGCCTCATCCTCTGTAGTTTCAAAAGTTGTTCTCTGAATACAGATTGTCGTGTTGCTTCATCCTCAGGAGTTTCGGAAGTTGTTCTATGAATACAGCTTGTCATGTTGTTTCATCCTCAGGAGTTTCGGAAGTTGTTCTATGGATACAGATTGTCGTGTTCTTCATCCTTAGGAGTTTCGGAAGTCGTTCTATGAATATAGTTGCTCATGTTGATTCATCCTCGAGTTTTTCGGAAGTTGTTCTATGAATACAGATGATCATGTTGTTTCATCCTCGCAGTTTCGGAAGTTGTTTTATGAATACAGTTTGTCAGGATGTTTCATCCGTAAGAGTTTCGGAAGTTGTTCTATGAATACAGATTATCTTGTTGTTTCATCCTCAGGAGTTTCGGAAGTTGTTCTATGAATACAGATTGTCGTGTTGCTTCATCTCCGGCAGTTTCGGAAGTATGTCTGTTAATACAGTTCGTCAGGTTTCTTTATCTCCGGCAGTTTCGGAAGTTTGTCTATGAACACAGTTCGTCAGGTTTCTTTATCTTCGGCAGTTTCGGAAGTTTGCCTATGAATTTAGATGGTCATGTTGTTTTATCTTCGGGAGTTTCGGCAGTTTGCCTTTGAATTTAGTTGGTCATATGCTTTTATTTTCGGCAGTTTTAGTTGCTTTTGTTTCTTAATCTTCGGAAATTAGCCTTTGGATTCATTGAGTTATGTTTATTTATCTTCGGAAGTTTCGAAAATTAACCAATATTTATTTTGTTGTTTGAATTGAACAAACATATGTTACTTCTTAAATATCGTGATAATCTCATTTAAGCACAACAAGTGTAATATTTCCTTTAAAAACTCTTGTAGACATTTTTAATTCAATCTTAGATTATTTCTGAAATAATATATTGCGAAAAATTTCTCCTCAATATAGCGATGCTTATAAATCTATCAATAATTTCAAAATTGGCAAATATAACTTAGCTATATCGATTGTCCATTCGATGGATCCCTTGAACTGACCCGTTCTTTAAACATATTTTACATTTAAGAGTTTTAGTTCTGTTGGTTTATTATGAGGTTAACTTAGAACATCAGTTCCAATTACACTGATTTATCAATATGTCACATATTTCCACTAATCTATAACGACAGCTGTCTATTACTGTGTATTTTCTAGTATCGTAATGACTGTCTCTTGTGATCTTTCAAGTTATAAATTTTAGATTTACTGTAGACAAATTAGATTATGATCAATTTGCATACAACGAATAAGCGATTTCCAGACAATATGATTTGATGTATTTCAAAGTAACCACTAAATTGCTTATCGAAAGTAATTTATTAAGAAATAAGCACGCTTTTCATAACTCGTAAAAGAACTAATTATATCAACCTCATAAACCGGCGGGAAATTCCTGCTGAATTCGTATCAAATATATTCAGAATAACGTCATGTATGTGCCTGTCCCAAGTCAGGAGCCTCTGGCCTTTGTTAGTCTTGTATGATTTTTTAATTTTAGTTCATTTATATGTTTTGGAGTTTAGTATGACGTCCATTTCACTGATAAAGTACACATTCTTGTTTCGGGGCCAGCTGAAGCCCGCCTCCGAGTGCGGGATTTTCTCGCTGCGTTGAAGACCCATTCGTGGCCTTCGGCTGTTTTCTGCCCTTTGGTCGGGTTGTTGTCTCTTTAACATTCCCCATTTCCATTCTCAATTTTATTTACAGAACAATGTGAAAATAGCGTCAAAAAACATAAAGAAGAATACGGGTGCACACGCTAAAATGTCTCGTCTGTTTTTTGCTTATCACGATTGAATTTATGTTGAAAGTCTGTAACATGAAGGTTTTACTACAAGTATCACATAAACTTAATATTACCAATGGTCCGTGTTAATGAGGTCAAGGTCAGATGAACCCTGCACGATTTGCAAGGCAGCATATACACAATGCAATCATTCCGTGCAACACATATAGTTGGCCTATTGCTCATAGTATCTGCGAAACAAATATAATCAGAAAACTTAGATGTGAAAAATCATAAAAAATGAGGTCAGTGTCAGATAAACCCTGTCAGACAGACATGTACACATAACAATCATTCCATATACCAATTAGAGCTGACCTATTGCTTAAAGTATCTGATAAACGGACAAAACAATGAAAACTTAACATAATCAATGAACAATGAAAATGAGGTCAAGGTCAAATGAAACATGCCAGACAGACATATACAATCAAACATAATGGCCCTATTGCTTTTACAGTTTCTGAGAAATAGACCCAACCGGAAAGAATAACATTGACCTATGAACCACGAAAGGTAAGATGAAACCTGCCAGCCGCACGTATACACCTTACAATCATTCTTTACATCAAATATGTTGATCTATTGTTTACAGTATCTGAGATACGGACTTGACCGCGATAACGTAACCTTGATCACTGAACCATGAAATGAGGTCGAGGTCAGGTGAAAACCCTGTCTGACGGACATTCAGACCTTACAAGGATCCCATATACTAAATATAGTTATCCTATAACTCATAATAATTGAAAATTTCACATGACAAAATACTCTACGTTTTTTTTTAAGCAGTCGCTGAACACTGAGAATAAGGTCATGGACAATGGACATATGACAGACGGACACATAAGACATCTGTATACAAGGTATTATAGTGATTCTCATGGTGATCTCTGACTATAAGATATTACTACATTTTTGTAGTTGGGCTGCTGTCACAATGAGGTTTACCTCACATATGTTTGTATTTATTGTCTCAATGAGGTTTACATCACATATGTTTGTATTTGTTGTTACAATGAGGTTTACATCACATGTGTTTGTATTTATGGTCACAATGAGGTTTACCTCACATGCATATGTTTGTATTTATTGTCACAATGAGGTTTACATCACATGTGTTTGTATTTATTGTCACAATGAGGTTTACCTCACATATGTTTGTATCTATTGTCACAATTAATAATTCATAAACTATTTGAATTCTATTTTAATATGAAATTATAAAGAAATAACAAAAAGTTAGCCAAAAAGCAGTGTATCACTAAAACAATGAGTTGGCACAAAATCAAGGTAAACATATTTGACCTATAATTGTTTACTTTTTTACACATTGTGACTTGGATGGATATTTGTTTCATTGGCACTCATACAACATCTTCTTATTTATATATACAATATTAAAAATAATTCCACGTGTTCATAATTCAAATTAAGTAAAAGTTACATCTAAATTTTTTTTTATCCAATTTATCTACAAATATCCTGCAATATTTTTTTCTTTTACATAATTCTGTATAAATTACTTCAAAACTTCATGGCACGTAATCGCTTGAGGCGAATTACACGCTTTTGGGATGCGGGATATAGGCGGTAAAAAAAGTGGGACCTGGGAAAAGGAAGGAAAAAAGTGGAAAATGGGAAAAAATGAGAAACAAGGCGGGGTTTTAAAAATGAGCACCCCGTGCACGTGTCACCCCCTCTCGCTTGAACTCGTTCTACTTTGATATGTAAGAATTCTGGGGTATCAACAGAACGTGTATATGTACTCAACCGGATGAAAACATAGGCATGAAATATCTAATCACTTGATTCCGGCATGGCAGAAGAAGGAGGGAAATCTAATATGCTCAAAGACTTTTAATGTCAAAGGACCACTACTTCCGTAAAAATCGCTCAACCGGAACAAAACTCAAACTCTATTTGTAATTGCTTATTTTACGAGTATATACCAAATACGTAATTAATTGATTCAAACATTACAGAAAAACGTACAGAAACTGATATTTTCAGGAGAAAGTGTATTCTTCAAAAGCCACAACTTTCACAAAAATACCTTAATCAGAACAAAACTCAACTCGATCTGAATTTTTTGCAAAAAACTTCGGGACGGACAAACTCATAGAAACATCTTGTATTTAATTCAAAAGATAACTGAACAAATTGAACAAATAGTTTCTACAAAAACGGTTGTATGGGTTTATGGCCTCACTATTAATTTTAGATGAAGAACAGCAATAAAGATGCAGTTCCTTATGTTTCGGTGTTATCATGTGCGCGTACTGATTTTGTGTCATATCGTATATATTCCCTGCATTTTGTGTTGCAGAATATTCATTTTCATCCTCTTTAGGACAAGATTGTGTTCAGTTCTCACCAGGCAATGATATTTATTCATTTACAAAATCCCCTCCAAATCCCCCTTGGTGTAACTTCAAAGTTAACGTCACAGTAAGCACCTACACGAACAACATCATCGGACAAGAAAATATAAGAATAAGAAAGAAAAATCAATTCTTTTCTATTGTATGAGGACGACCATTTGACATGTTTGGTAGTCTGGCGGAGGCCAGAAGGATTTTGAAAATGAATATTCTTGCATGGTAAGAACTGAAATTGAATAAACAGGACAAGATAAAAAAGTGAATATTCTGCAACACTGAGTGCAGCCATTTGCAGGAAATACTTGTGTACAAAAAAGAAATAGCATGTTCGCTCGGTACATTGCAAAAACAAAACAAGCGGACTCGCAAAAGGAGAAAATGAATATACCGTCAGAGAAAAAAATCCTTCTGTAGTAAATTCATATTTAGATGAAACATAATGAGTATAACACTTCCGGAATATATGAGAACTGCTACGTCTGTTGTAACTTCATATTCAAATGTAACACCATGAGTATACCACTTCCGGTATACATAGCACCTACTACGTTTGTTGTAAATTTAAATTTTAATGTAAAGCCATGAGAATACCACTTCTGGTATACATGGCACCTGCTACGTCTGTTGAAAGTTTAGATTTAAAAGTAACACCATGAGTATACCACTTCTGTTATGCATGGTACCTGCTACGTCTGTTGTAAATTTAAATTTAAATGTAACACCATCAGAATACCACTTCCGGTATACATGGCACCTGCTATAACTGTTAATCCATACGACCAGGATAAGTCTCGATTTTTAGCTCCATAAATCACAATTCCCAGTACCGTAAATCCAGCTGCAAAATAAAAAATATTTATTCTTTCATTCAATCGCAGTAAAACCTCATCAGACATACAATAATTAACTTTAATTTTAACAGCAATGATTCTAATACAAACAACATGGAATACTGCTAACTAAAAATGTTTCGTGAGGTATTTAAATGTACTGAAAATGATCCCTTGAGACTTTTACAAAAAATAAAGAATAGCTACTCAAATATAGATGATATAGATAACCTAAATTAGTTGGTTTTATGTCTTTCATGTCCGTTAGTTAAGCAGTACATTGGTCCATTTATTAAAAAGTCATAGTCACTGAGGAGAGTGGACTCAATAATTGCATGATATATGTTATGTCTTGTACTTTTTTTCTTCTTGTGCTGTTTTATATACTGTCACATTATTAGTTTGTTAATTGTATCATGTTCATATATGCCATCAACCCCATTTGGGATATAACTGTGTATTTGAATCAATAAAAGTTGATATAACACATCTTGCTGTAAGAACCAGCAAAAGCTATTGTTACAGTTTTCTGTCAGGGGATACCTTCAGTCAAGCTTGTTTTTGTGAAAGGGGGCGAAATCTGTCAGGGGATACCTTCAGTCAAGCTTGTTTTTGTGAAAGGGGGTGAAATCTGTCAGAGGATACCTTCAGTCAAGCTTGTTTTTGTGAAAGGGGGTGAAATCTGTCAGGGGATACCTTCAGTCAAGCTTGTTTTTGTGAAAGGGAGTGAAATCTGTCAGGGAATACCTTCAGTCAAGCTTGTTTTTGTGAAAGGGGGCGAAATCTGTCAGGGGATACCTTCAGTCAAGCTTGTTTTTGTGAAAGGGAGCGAAATCTGTCAGGGGATACCTTCAGTCAAGCTTGTTTTTGTGAAAGGGAGTGAAATCTGTCAGGGAATACCTTCAGTCAAGCTTGTTTTTGTGAAAGGGGGCGAAATCTGTCAGGGGATACCTTCAGTCAAGCTTGTTTTTGTGAAAGGGAGTGAAATCTGTCAGGGGATACCTTCAGTCAAGCTTGTTTTTGTGAAAGGGAGTGAAATCTGTCGGGGGATACTTTCAGTCAAGCTTGTTTTTGTGAAAGGGAGTGAAATCTGTCGGGGGATACTTTCAGTCAAGCTTGTTTTTGTGAAAGGAAGTGAAATCTGTCAGGGGATATCTTCAGTCAAGCTTGTTTTTGTGAAAGGGAGTGAAATCTGTCAGGGGATACCTTCAGTCCAGCTTGTTTTTGTGAAAGGGAGTGAAATCTGTCAGGAGATACCTTCAGTCAAGCTTGTTTTTGTGAAAGGGGGCGAAATCTACCAGTGGATACCTTCAGTCAAGCTTGTTTTTGTGAAAGGGAGTAAAATCTGTCAGGGGATACATTCAGTCAAGCTTTTTTTTATGAAAGGGAGTGAAATCTGTCAGGGGATACCTTCAGTCAAGCTTGTTTTTGTGAAAGGGGGTGAAATCTGTCAGGGGATACCTTCAGTCAAGCTTGTTTTTGTGAAAAGGGATGAAATCTGTCAGGGGATGCCTTCGGTCAAGCTTGTTTTTGTGAAAGGGGCGAAATCTGTCAGGGGATACCTTCGGTCAAGCTTGTTTTTGTGAAAGGGGGTGAAATCTGAAAGGGGATACCTTCGGTCAAGCTTGTTTTTTGTGAAAGGGGGCGCAATCTGTCAGGGGATACCTTCAGTCAAGCTTGTTTTTGTGAAAGGGAGTGAAATCTGTCAGGGGATACCTTCAGTCAAGCTTGTTTTTGTGAAAGGGGGCGAAATCTGTCAGGAGATACCTTCAGTCAAGCTTGTTTTCGTGAAAGGGGGTGAAATCTGTCAGGGGATACCTTCAGTCAAGCTTGTTTTTGTGACAGGGAGTGAAATCTGTCAGGAGATACCTTCAGTCAAGCTTGTTTTTGTGAAAGGGAGTGAAATCTGTCAGGGGATACCTTCAGTCAAGCTTGTTTTTGTGAAAGGGGGTGAAATCTATCAGGGGATACCTTCAGTCAAGCTTGTTTTTGTGAAAGGGATGAAATCTGTCAGGGGATACCTTCAGTCAAGCTTGTTTTTGTGAAAGGGAGTGAAATCTGTCAGGGGATACCTTCAGTCAAGCTTGTTTTTGTGAAAGGGGGCGAAATCTGTCAGGGGATACATTCAGTCAAGCTTGTTTTTATGAAAGGGAGTGAAATCTGTCAGGGGATACCTTCAGTCAAGCTTGTTTTTGTGAAAGGGGGTGCAATCTGTCAGGGGATACCTTCAGTCAAGCTTGTTTTTGTGGAAGGGGGCGAAATCTGTCAGGGGATACCTTCAGTCAAGCTTGTTTTTTTGTGAAAGGGAGCGAAATCTGTCAGGGGATACCTTCAGTCAAGCTTGTTTTTGTGAAAGGGGGCGAAATCTGTCAGGGGATACCTTCAGTCAAGTTTGTTTTTGTGAAAGGGAGTGAAATCTGTCAGGGGATACCTTCAGTCAAGCTTGTTTTTGTGAAAGGGAGTGAAATCTGTCAGGGGATACCTTCAGTCAAGCTTGTTTTTGTGAAAGGGAGTGAAATCTGTCAGAGGATACCTTCAGTCAAGCTTGTTTTTATGAAAGGGAGTGAAATCTGTCAGGGGATACCTTCAGTCAAGCTTGTTTTTGTGAAAGGTAGTGAAATCTGTCAGGGGATACCTTCAGTCAAGCTTGTTTTTGTGAAAGGGGGCGAAATCTGTCAGGGGATACATTCAGTCAAGCTTGTTTTTATGAAAGGGAGTGAAATCTGTCAGGGGATACCTTCAGTCAAGCTTGTTTTTGTGAAAGGGGGTGCAATCTGTCAGGGGATACCTTCAGTCAAGCTTGTTTTTGTGGAAGGGGGCGAAATCTGTCAGGGGATACCTTCAGTCAAGCTTGTTTTTGTGAAAGGGAGCGAAATCTGTCAGGGGATACCTTCAGTCAAGCTTGTTTTTGTGAAAGGGGGCGAAATCTGTCAGGGGATACCTTCAGTCAAGTTTGTTTTTGTGAAAGGGAGTGAAATCTGTCAGGGGATACCTTCAGTCAAGCTTGTTTTTGTGAAAGGGGGTGAAATCTATCAGGGGATACCTTCAGTCAAGCTTGTTTTTGTGAAAGGGATGAAATCTGTCAGGGGATACCTTCGGTCAAGCTTGTTTTTGTGAAAGGGAGTGAAATCTGTCAGGGGATACCTTCAGTCAAGCTTGTTTTTGTGAAAGGGGGCGAAATCTGTCAGGGGATACCTTCAGTCAAGCTTGTTTTTGTGAAATGGGGCGAAATCTGTCAGGGGATACCTTCAGTCAAGCTTGTTTTTGTGAAAGGGAGTGAAATCTGTCAGGTGATACCTTCAGTCAAGCTTGTTTTTGTGAAAGGGGGCGAAATCTGTCAGAGGATACCTTCAGTCAAGCTTGTTTTTGTGAAAGGGGGTGAAATCTGTCAGGGGATACCTTCAGTCAAGCTTGTTTGTGTGAAAGGGAGTGAAATCTGTCAGGGGATACCTTCAGTCAAGCTTGTTTTTGTGAACGGGATGAAATCTGTCAGGAGATACCTTCAGTCAAGCTTGTTTTTGTGAAAGGGAGTGAAATCTGTCAGGGGATGCCTTCGGTCAAGCTTGTTTTTGTGAAAGGGAGTGAAATCTGTCAGGGGATACCTTCAGTCAAGCTTGTTTTTGTGAAAGGGAGTGAAATCTGTCAGGGGATACCTGCAGTCAAGCTTGTTTTTGTGAAAGGGGGTGAAATCTGTTAGGGGATACCTGCAGTCAAGCTTATTTTTGTGAAAGGGAGTGAAATCTGTCAGGGGATACCTTCAGTCAAGCTTCTTTTTGTGACAGGGGGTGAAATCTGTCAGGGGATACTTTCAGTCAAGCTTGTTTTTGTGAAAGGGAGTGAAATCTGTCAGGGGATACCTTCAGTCAAGCTTGTTTTTGTGAAAAGGAGTGAAATCTGTCAGGGGATACTTTCAGTCAAGCTTGTTTTTGTGAAAGGGAGTGAAATCTGTCAGGGGATACTTTCAGTCAAGCTTGTTTTTGTGAAAGGAAGTGAAATCTGTCAGGGGATACCTTCAGTCAAGCTTGTTTTTGTGAAAGGGAGTGAAATCTGTCAGGGGATGCCTTCAGTCAAGCTTGTTTTTGTGAAAGGGAGTGAAATCTGTCAGGAGATACCTTCAGTCACGCTTGTTTTTGTGAAAGGGGGCGAAATCTGCCAGTGGATACCTTCAGTCAAGCTTGTTTTTGTGAAAGGGAGTAAAATCTGTCAGGGGATACCTTCAGTCAAGCTTGTTTTTATGAAAGGGAGTGAAATCTGTCAGGGGATACCTTCAGTCAAGCTTGTTTTTGTGAAAGGGAGTGAAATCTGTCAGGGGATACCTTCAGTCAAGCTTGTTTTTGTGAAAGGGAGTGAAATCTGTCAGGGGATACCTTCATTCAAGCTTGTTTTTGTGAAAGGGGGTGAAATCTGTCAGGGGATACCTTCAGTCAAGCTTGTTTTTTGTGAAAGGGGGTGAAATCTGTCAGGGGATACCTTCAGTCAAGCTTGTTTTTGTGAAAGGGAGTGAAATCTGTCAGGGGATACCTTCAGTCAAGCTTGTTTTTGTGAAAGGGAGTGAAATCTGTCAGGGGATACCTTCAGTCAAGTTTGTTTTGTGAAAGGGAGTGAAATCTGTCAGGGGATACCTTCAGTCAAGCTTGTTTTTGTGAAAGGGAGTGAAATGTGTCAGGGGGTAGGATATAAATGCAAGATTATCTAAGGCACGTGCAACATTTGCAAGACTTCATACAATCTGGAAGTCCAACCAGTACAGTTTAAGGACCAAACTACGAATATACAACAGCAATGTAAAATCTGTCCTACTGTATGGTTCAGACACCTGGCGTGTTTTAGTTAGTGACCTTCAAAAAGTAGATGCATTCCATACTAGCTGCCTGAGACAGATCAACAGCATATTCTGGCCAAATAAGATCAGCAACAAGAGCGTTTGGAGAAATATAATGCTAAGAGCATAACAGCAGAAATCAAACAACGAAGATTTAGATGGTTAGGTCATGTACTGAGAATGCCACAACACCGCACACCTAAAACAGTTCTATATTGGACACCACCAGGAAAAAGGAAACCAGTGAGACCTAGAATCACCTGGCGAAGAACTGTTACAGCAGAATTGGAAGCAATGGGACACACCTGGGGCCAAGCCCAGTACATGAGTAAGGACAGAGATAAGTGGAGGCAGTTTGTTGTGGCCTTATGTCCCACTGGGGATGAAGAGGATAAGTAAGTAAGTAATTGTATTGTAAGACCACTATAGGTAGCTACTGTAGGACTCAGATCGTTATTCAATTGTACGTCTGAGATTGCCATTGAATTATTGATAGGGAGATGTGGTACGATTGCCAATGAGACAAATATCTATTAAAGACCAAAGGAAAAAGACATCCACCACTGGATTACAGTTTCCTGGATTGTAGTCCGTTTGTTGAGCCTGAATGTACAAATTTGAAATTAAACACAAATGTATATTATTTTTCTTGTTTGAATTGATTGACCAGGGCCTTTTAGAGCTTACCATGCCATATGGGTTTTGTTCATTGTTGAAGGCCGTATGGTGACCTATAGTTGTTAACTTATACGTCATTTGATCTCTAATGGGGAGTTGTCTCATTGGCAATCATACCACATCTTCTTACTTTTATATGATTGTTTTCATTAAAGCTAGATATATGACAACTATTTTCTTCTGAGAAAGGGTAAGGAGGTCAAGGGATAGTGTTAATGTTGTTTGTTTTTATACATTGTCATAATTAGCATACTCGTATCTTCAACGTACTTACACCTCTTACAATAACTATATTACTTGTTACAGGTGTGAAGTAAGTAGTTTTACTTATCATATTACCTGCGACAAATGTAGATACCATCCCAATTATAAATATCGCCTTGTTAGAAGATGACTGTGGGTGGAATATAAACAGCACCAAAAATACTAAGGCAAGAAAAGCTGCGAATAGACCCAATGTTTCCAGCGCCTGTGTGGCTTCAAACCATGCTGAAATATAATATACCATCAAATAGACCTTAGATATATACAATATATAGCATTCCAAATATTGTCTGTGTAACTTCAATCTAACCAATATATAAAGTATATGTTGGAATAGATAAAGTATATACTATTCTATACTGTATACTATAAGTACTTATATCCCGCGTGATCAGTCAACAGAGGATATCTAAAGATCAATAGGTATATTTTTTTACGAGAACAAAGGGAAAAAGGAAATTATTAATGTGTTGTTTTACGAGAAACATAATAAAACTTTCTAAAAAAAAATAACGGATTCAAACAAAAAGAATAAATGTATACTCAGAAAAGTGTTCCTCGGGGTGATATCGTCTTATTTAAGTCTTTGTTAACAGACGACTGAGATTCAAATTAGGACACAATTTGCATCGTTCTTTGTGGACATATTTTTTAGTTGTATAAAGTAGAGTTTACAACAACTTTTCGCTAAAAAATAAAGAAGGAAAAATGAAAGATGTAAACCTACTCTTTTAATTCTATCTCCTGCTATATTAATTATGGTATTTGTAATCACTGTGTTGATGAAACTACTGAGAAATACAAGTCTTCGAGAGGAACACTAGCTCGTATAATTGCTCTGAGAGATAAAAGTCTTCGAGAGTAATACTAGCTCGTATTTTTACTCTTGGAGATAAAAGTCTTCGAGAGTAATACTAGCTCGTATCTTTGCTCTGAGGGATAAAAGTCTTCGGGAGTAACGCTTGCTCGTATTATTGCTCTGGCAGATGAAAGTCTTCGGGAGTAACACTAGCTCGTATCATTGCTTTGAAAGGTAAACGTTTTCGAGAGTAATACTAGATCGTATCATTGCTTTGGGAGATAAAAGTCTTCGAGAGTAACACCACCTCGTACTATTGCTCTGAGGGATAAAAGTCTTCGGGAGAAACACTAGCTCCTTCGGGAGTAACACTAGCTCCTTCGGGAGTAACACTAGCTCGTATAACTGCTCTGAGAGATAAAAGCCTTCGAGAGTAACTCTAGTTCGTATATTTGCTCTGAAAGATAAGTCTTCGAGAGTAACAATAGCTCGTATCATTACTTTGGGAGATAAAAGTCTTCGAGAGTAACACTAGCTCGTATCATTGCTCCGACGGATAAAAGTCGTCGAGAGTAACATTATCTTCTTCGGGAGTAACACTAGCTCGTATCATTGCTCTGAGAGATAAAAGTCTTCGAGAATAATACAAGCTCTTATTATTGATCTGACGGATAAAAGTCAACGAGAGTAACACTAGCTCCTTCGGAGTAACACTAGCACGTATCATTGCTCTGAGAGATAAAAGTCTTCGAGAGTAACACTAGCTCGTATTATTGATTGATGTATTGTGTTAGTATACGTGTTCTCTACATTAAACAAGAATGATAATGCATCATTTATTCTATGAAATTAAACGTATTTTTATCAAGTTTCACTGAGGAGAAATAAATTCTCTTAACTCGATGATGGTAAATCAAATAAAATTCTTTTATGTTATGATGTTGAAACGCAAATGTCTAAAATCAATAACGAGTTTAACAATAAAAATTTTGCTTCTAACCTGTTTCGTTGAGTTATGAATTGTGTGCACTTCTGAAACTGAGTCTATTTCACATGGTAATTAACACTCATGCATCATTAGAAAACAATATTTGAACAAAGGGGACGGTAGAAAAGGAAATGACCCGAATTCTCTCTCGGAGCTCCACAATTACAAGATGGACTAGTCTTAGATACAGGATTTCTTCTCTCTCGGAGCTCCACAGTTACAAGATGGACTAGTCTTAGATACAGGATTTCTTCTCTCTCGGAGCTCCACAATTACAAGATGGACTAGTCTTAGATACAGGATTTCTTCTCTCTCGGAGCTCCACAATTACAAGATGGACTAGTCTTAGATACAGGATTTCTTCTCTCTCGGAGCTCCACAATTACAAGATGGACTAGTCTTAGATACAGGATTTCTTCTCTCTCGGAGCTCCACAGTTACAAGATGGACTAGTCTTAGATACAGGATTTCTTCTCTCTCGGAGCTCCACAATTACAAGATGGACTAGTCTTAGATACAGGATTTCTTCTCTCTCGGAGCTCCACAATTACAAGATGGACTAGTCTTAGATACAGGATTTCTTCTCTCTCGGAGCTCCACAATTACAAGATGGACTAGTCTTAGATACAGGATTTCTTCTCTCTCGGAGCTCCACAGTTACAAGATGGACTAGTCTTAGATACATGATTTCTTCTCTCTCGGAGCTCCACAGTTACAAGATGGACTAGTCTTAGATACAGGATTTCTTCTCTCTCGGAGCTCCACAGTTACATGATGGACTAGTCTTAGATACAGGATTTCTTCTCTCTCGGAGCTCCACAATTACAAGATGGACTAGTCTTAGATACAGGATTTCTTCTCTCTCGGAGCTCCACAATTACATGATGGACTAGTCTTAGATACAGGATTTCTTCTCTCTCGGACAGCTCCACAATTACAAGATGGACTAGTCTTAGATACAGGATTTCTTCTCTCTCGGAGCTCCACAATTACAAGATGGACTAGTCTTAGATACAGGATTTCTTCTCTCTCGGAGCTCCACAGTTACAAGATGGACTAGTCTTAGATACAGGATTTCTTCTCTCTCGGAGCTCCACAGTTACAAGATGGACTAGTCTTAGATACAGGATTTCTTCTCTCTCGGAGCTCCACAGTTACAAGATGGACTAGTCTTAGATACAGGATTTCTTCTCTCTCGGAGCTCCACAATTACATGATGGACTAGTCTTAGATACAGGATTTCTTCTCTCTCGGAGCTCCACAGTACTCTCTCGGAGCTCCACAGTTACATGATGGACTAGTCTTAGATACAGGATTTCTTCTCTCTCGGAGCTCCACAATTACATGATGGACTAGTCTTAGATACAGGATTTCTTCTCTCTCGGAGCTCCACAATTACATGATGGACTAGTCTTAGATACAGGATTTCTTCTCTCTCGGAGCTCCACAATTACATGATGGACTAGTCTTAGATACAGGATTTCTTCTCTCTCGGAGCTCCACAGTTACAAGATGGACTAGTCTTAGATACAGGATTTCTTCTCTCTCGGAGCTCCACAATTACATGATGGACTAGTCTTAGATACAGGATTTCTTCTCTCTCGAAGCTCCACAATTACAAGATGGACTAGTCTTAGATACAGGATTTCTTCTCTCTCGGAGCTCCACAATTACAAGATGGACTAGTCTTAGATACAGGATTTCTTCTCTCTCGGAGCTCCACAATTACAAGATGGACTAGTCTTAGATACAGGATTTCTTCTCTCTCGGAGCTCCACAATTACAAGATGGACTAGTCTTAGATACAGGATTTCTTCTCTCTCGGAGCTCCACAATTACATGATGGACTAGTCTTAGATACAGGATTTCTTCTCTCTCGGAGCTCCACAATTACAAGATGGACTAGTCTTAGATACAGGATTTCTTCTCTCTCGGAGCTCCACAATTACATGATGGACTAGTCTTAGATACAGGATTTCTTCTCTCTCGGAGCTCGACAATTACAAGATGGACTAGTCTTAGATACAGGATTTCTTCTCTCTCGGAGCTCCACAATTACAAGATGGACTAGTCTCAGATACAGGATTTCTTCTCTCTCGGAGCTCCACAATTACAAGATGGACTAGTCTCAGATACAGGATTTCTTCTCTCTCGGAGCTCCACAATTACATGATGGACTAGTCTCAGATACAGGATTTCTTCTCTCTCGGAGCTCCACAATTACATGATGGACTAGTCTTAGATACAGGATTTCTTCTCTCTCGGAGCTCCACAATTACATGATGGACTAGTCTTAGATACAGGATTTCTTCTCTCTCGGAGCTCCACAATTACAAGATGGACTAGTCTTAGATACAGGATTTCTTCTCTCTCGGAGCTCCACAATTACATGATGGACTAGTCTTAGATACAGGATTTCTTCTCTCTCGGAGCTCCACAATTACATGATGGACTAGTCTTAGATACAGGATTTCTTCTCTCTCGGAGCTCCACAATTACATGATGGACTAGTCTTAGATACAGGATTTCTTCTCTCTCGGAGCTCCACAATTACATGATGGACTAGTCTTAGATACAGGATTTCTTCTCTCTCGGAGCGCCACAATTACATGATGGACTAGTCTTAGATACAGGATTTCTTCTCTCTCGGAGCTCCACAATTACAAGATGGACTAGTCTTAGATACAGGATTTCTTCTCTCTCGGAGCTCCACAATTACATGATGGACTAGTCTTAGATACAGGATTTCTTCTCTCTCGGAGCTCCACAATTACATGATGGACTAGTCTTAGATACAGGATTTCTTCTCTCTCGGAGCTCCACAATTACATGATGGACTAGTCTTAGATACAGGATTTCTTCTCTCTCGGAGCTCCACAATTACATGATGGACTAGTCTTAGATACAGGATTTCTTCTCTCTCGGAGCTCCACAATTACATGATGGACTAGTCTTAGATACAGGATTTCTTCTCTCTCGGAGCTCCACAATTACAAGATGGACTAGTCTTAGATACAGGATTTCTTCTCTCTCGGAGCTCCACAATTACATGATGGACTAGTCTTAGATACAGGATTTCTTCTCTCTCGGAGCTCCACAATTACATGATGGACTAGTCTTAGATACAGGATTTCTTCTCTCTCGGAGCTCCACAATTACATGATGGACTAGTCTTAGATACAGGATTTCTTCTCTCTCGGAGCTCCACAATTACATGATGGACTAGTCTTAGATACAGGATTTCTTCTCTCTCGGAGCTCCACAATTACAAGATGGACTAGTCTTAGATACAGGATTTCTTTTATTAGTTGTTATTGGCTTTGAACTAGCTGTCAGTAACTGCAAGTACTCTCAAATCTGTATTTTGTGTCTTTTTTGTTATTAGGGATGTATAAATACCCTGCCACGTCCAGTCTGTGTTTTTGTTAAGATGTTTTTCTGCTTTGTATCAATCTGATGAGTTGAGCCATTTTCAACTGATTTTTATAGTTTGTTCTTATGTTGTGCTGGAACACCCCTGTCCCAGGTTAGGAAAGGGTTGGGCGCTCACAAACATGTTTAACCCCGCCACATTCTTTATGTGCCTGTCCCGGGTCGGGAGCCTGTAGTTCAGGTGCGGACCACAAGGACAACACACACATTAACTGGTGTTATAACAGTAATGTGAATACTTCTGTCCACTCATTGTTTCTTTAGGAGCGCACCACAAGGACAACACACACATTAACTGGTATTATAACAGTAATGTGAATACTTCTGTTCACTCATTGTTTCTTTAGGTGCGGACCACAAGAACAACACACACATTAACTGGTATTATAACAGTAATGTGAATACTTCTGTTCACTCATTGTTTCTTTAGGTGCGGACCACAAGAACAACACACACATTAACTGGTATTATAACAGTAATGTGAATACTTCTGTCCACTCATTGTTTCTTTAGGTGCAGACCATACGGACAACACACACATTAACTGGTATTATAACAGTAATGTGAATACTTCTGTTCACTCATTGTTTCTTTAGGTGCGGACCACAAGAACAACACACACATTAACTGGTATTATAACAGTAATGTGAATACTTCTGTCCACTCATTGTTTCTTTAGGTGCGGACCACAACGACAACACACACATTAACTGGTGTTACAACAGTAATGTGAATACTTCTGTCCACTCATTGTTTCTTTAGGAGCGCACCACAAGGACAACACACACATTAACTGATATTATAACAGTAATGTGAATACTTCTGTCTACTCATTGTTTCTTTGGGAGCGGACCACAAGGAAAACACACACATTAACTGGTATTATAACAGTAATGTGAATACTTTTGTTCACTCATTGTTTCTTTAGGAGCGGACCACAAGGACAACACACACATTAACTGGTGTTATAACAGTAATGTGAATACTTCTGTTCACTCGTTGTTTCTGTAGGAGCGGACCACAAGAACAACACACACATTAACTGGTATTATAACAGTAATGTCAATACTTCTGTTCACTCGTTGTTTCTGTAGGAGCGGACCACAAGAACAACACACACATTAACTGGTATTATAACAGTAATGTGAATACTTCTGTTCACTCATTGTTTCTTAAGGTGAGGACCACAAGGACAACACACACATTAACTGGTGTTATAACAGTAATGTCAATACTTCTGTTCACTCATTGTAGAATTGTAAGTTATTATTTGATAGTCTTATTTTGCCTCTCCGTAAAATCATCACATCGAAATCCATCGTGAAATTTCAGAGGTCACGTTGTGACACATCAATGGTTATAAAAGATATTTTTGCATTTCTTCGGGGGAATTTGAGCTTTTGCTCTTGCTATGAACAACGTCTTCTGATATCGTTTGTATGTAGGAAGTTATACTGTGTTATAAAAATTATACTGTGTTATAAAAATTATCATAAGGCTAATTTGGGTATCCACATTTCTCAATATTTGAGAATAGAATCTGAACTTCTTTGGTAAAAGAAAGACAATTCAATTTTAATTCCTATGCAAAATTTTAGCATTTTTTTTTATAAAACGGGTTCCCTAACAGGTAGGGTGTACATTGCAGAAAAGTAGATTGGGTAAAATGTTGAAATAAGGATATCATGCTAATTTTGAAAAAAAAATAATTAATACTTGTATTTCTTTTTAAAACTATTTTTAAACAGATCTGTTAATTAGTCTAATAAACAAGAAAAGTTAAACTTGGAACAGCTGATCCACTCCTTTTCACTTTAAATGATACAGTAGAAATCAACCGAGGAATGCCGTATCTTATATTGATTCTTAAAATCAGTATTTCATTCAATACATACCTATATCTGAACAGTTATGAAGACATATAAATTTGTAACAATTATTCCATAGTCCTTTATAAGAATAATTATCCACTGACCAATAAGGTGTTCCAAACCCTAGTACATGAAATGTAAACCCTACTCCAAACATAAAGAAAAACGTCCGAATTAACGTCACAATTTTTTTAAAGTCGTACATATCTGTAATCAGTTAATCCATACGTTTGTAGCCATTTGTATAATATTTGACAGTATCAAAAATAATTTTCTTGTCTCTTTTTTTCCAAGATGACAAGTTTTATGTCACATTAACAAGTGTACCTGTTATTAATTATTTTTTTCAGAACAGATAACAGGTGACCCCGGGGAGTAATGTGATAAACAAAGATGGTGATTAATACCATAAACCATTAAACAGTTATGTCATGTGAGGTGTTATATGACAATTACAGTCAGTCAAAATGGAATTCAGCTAAACTGGAGACAATACCTTCCAACCCAAAGCAAAGTGTGCACATCTATTTTATTTCAAACAATTTGAATAAATAGAAGCCAAAATAATTTTTTTCTTTTATCCATTTCCTACCCGAATTTTGTATTTCATTTGTATTAAATAGTTATTTCTTTGAAGTTCCTATCAAAAATAAAAATAATCAAACAAATAAAATCCTCTCTACCTCGTCGTATAAAATTCTTTAAATCTCGCCAATTAAAAGCCTTCCCTCCTCATGAAATAAAATCCCCCTTTTTTCATAATTGAACCTAAAATCAAATATGTGGTCTAGATAGCAAATTACAATGACTACCTGTGTGGTTAAGGGGCGGATTCAGAACTTTCAATAACAGGGGGTCGTTGAATTAAACAATAAAAGCCAAGAAAAAAATACAAAAAGGGGACCTGAACCCATGATAGGGAATATAAAATAATGATATGCCGACAGCGAAATAAAATCTCAGTGTTGACTTCTTTTAAAAGCTGTTAAATTGTTTTTCTTGGGTTAGTCCATCAAAACTACATTAGTTTTACAATATTGTTTAGAGAGTCTATTTTGTAATAGTATTGCAGAGTGATATTATAGTGTTTATCACTTACATGGACTACATGTAACAGACATTTCCATAAAAAAAATCACAATGCTGTGTCAAGTTAACAAGGTAACAGGTTTTATTTGTTACAGGAGTATATTTACAAAGTTTTAGTAAAAGAAGGTATCCATGTGTTGAAATTTAAGTAAAACAGGTATATAAATTTCAATTATGAAAAAGAAACAGAATAACAAAAAAAAGCTTAATAAATAAAAACTTCCGGTAATTTCAACATTGCTTTACTAGTAACATGACATGATGATTTATTATACAGATTATCATTGATCTCGAGTAACATCTGTAACAAATACAATAGATTTTTTTTTCAATAAATAACAAATATAATATTGTATCCGACAGAAGACATATGTAACTTAAAGTAAGACAAGATATACTATTTTATATTTTGTATATGAACATATGTTTAGATTTGTATCAGTGCTGAAAATCACAGACGTTCCTATTCTTACTGAAATATCTTACATCCGGAAGATGGGAAAAGACTTGTTATTTAAGTTCATTACAGTTAGAATATAGCTATAATATAACAACGATTGATTGTAGCTATGGTCAAAATGGTATCAAAAACTTTAAAAAAATAAATGGGGAAAGTGTCCATGGCACACAGATGAAGCCCCCGCTTGCATATAACGTTATAAAGGGACATAACTCAAGAACTGTAAAAGTGACGCTACCAAAATTTGTACTTGATCTGAGTTTTGTGATAATAAGCATTATGTTTAAGTTTCATAACATTTGGTTGAGACAAACTTAAGTCGGAGAACGGAATCGAAAAATTCAGCAATTTTCCCATTTGTAAAGGAGCATAACTCTAGAACTGTAAAAGTGACGCCACCAAAATTCAAATTTGATCTGTGTTTTGTGGTAATAAGCATTGTGTATAAGTTTCATAGCATTTGGTTGAGGCAAACTAAAATTAGAGAACGGAAAAAAAAAATTCAGCAATTTTTCCATTTGTAAAGGGGCATAACTCTAGAACAGTATAAGTGACGCCACAAAAATGCAAACTTGATCTGTTTTTTGTGGTAATAAGCATTGTGTATAAGTTTCATAACATTTGGTTGAGGCAAACTAAAGTAAGAGAACGGAAACGAAAATTTAGCAATTTTTCCAATGGTAAAGGGCATAACTCTTGAACGGTAAAAGTGACGCCACCAAAATTCGAATTTGATCTGTGTTTTGTGGTAATAAGCATTGTGTATAAGATTCATAACATTTGGTTGAGGCAAACTAAATTTAGAGAACGGAAACGGAATTCAGCAATTTGTCAATGAGAGACCAACCAAAACCATGTCGGTATACATCAATGAATGGCAAGCCAAAACCATGTCTGTATACGTTAATGAGAGACCAACCAAAACCATGTCGGTGTACATCAACGATAAACCAATTCAAACCATGTTGATATACATCAAAGAGAGACCAATCAAAACCATGTCGGTAATCATCAATGAGAAACCAACCAAAACCATGTCAATATACATCTATGAAAGACCAACCAAAACCATGTCGGTATACATCAATAAAAGACAAGCCAAATTCATGTCTGTAATACGTCAATGAGAGACCAACCAAAACCATGTCGGTATATGTAAATGGGAGACCAACCAAAACCATGTATGTATACGTCAATGAGAGACCAACCAAAACCATGTCGGTATTTATCAATGAGAGACCAACTAAAACACTGTCGGTATACGTACATCAATGAGATACCAGTCAAACCATGTCGGTATACATCAATGAGAGACCAACCAAACCATGTCGGTATATATCAATGAGAGACCAACCAAAACCATGTATGTATACGACAATGAAAGACCAATCAAAACCATTTCGGTATACGTCAATGAGAGACAAGCCAAAACCATGTCTGTATACGTCAATGAGAAACCAACCAAAACCATGTCGGTATATGTAAATGGGAGACCAACCAAAACCATGTATGTATACGTCAATGAGAGACCAACCAAAACCATGTCGGTATTTATCAATGAGAGACCAACTAAAACACTGTCGGTATACGTACATCAATGAGAGACCAGTCAAACCATGTCGGTATACATCAATGAGAGACCAACCAAACCATGTCGGTATATATCAATGAGAGACCAACCAAAACCATGTATGTTTACGTCAATGAGAGACCAATCAAAACCATGTCAGTATACATCATTGAGAGACCAGCCAAAACCATGTCGGTATACATAAATGGGAGACAAGCCAACACAATGTCGGAGTACATCGATCAGAGACCAGCCAAAATAACATGTCGATATACATCAATGAAACTAACCAACCATATTATAGATAACTGTAGGTATTTCACTTGAAGAAGATGTCGGTATACATGATTGAGAGACTAGCAAAGACCTTATATTAATAGCTATAGGATATCATTCATTTGAAGAAGTTGTCGGTATACATGAATATATACATCAATGAGAGACCAATCGAAACCATACCATAAATAAATGAAGACCGTAAAGACCTATGAAAACGAGCAAAGGAAACTAACGGCCTGATCTAAGCTGATAAAAATATTAAAGAAACAGCAGTTATGACAAACATAAACCATCTATTTGAACATCTCTACTAAATCATCTTCTACGCAAGACCAGTATGAAAATGCAACCTAATACCCCTTACTGATTTGTCCTCGAAATAATAATTAAATGCATTCTTTCTGTCGGAGATTTTGACATATCTGTTTATTCATCATGGTTAATTTCACAGAGCAAATAACTTCCCTAAACCATTGTAAACTGTTACGCTGTAATTAAGTTGTCTTAGAATTGGCCAAATGATAATGACTTGTTTTATAGGGGTTTATTGACATTTCTTTTAGTGGTATTAATTCCAACTTCCCCTAATATAATTATTTTGTCCTAAAATATATGGAAGATATTGACATTTTTGTTCAGTAGAAGTTATTCCACCTTACAGACACAACTCCCCCTGTCATACTTAATTTGTCCTCCAATTAATTGAATGGTATAATTACCTGCATTATATGGTAGATATTGACATTTGTGTTTATTTATTCCACCTCACAGACACAACTCCCCCTGTCATACTTAATTTGTCCTCCAATTAATTGAATGGTGAAATTACCTGCATTATATGGTAGATATTGACATTTGTGTTTGTTTATTCCACACAGCAGCCACAGCCCTGTATGATAGAAATCCTCCCCGTGGGACCAGTAGGCAGTTGAAAATCCAACTAAATGTACAATCAGCGAACATGTCAAAATATTCAAAATAATATATACCAAACTACAAAACTTGGCACCAGATTTTCCACACGCTGGCATTCTACTAGTGTCATAATTCGCACATAGAATTCCTCTCTCATCGTCTTCGGAATCGTTATCAGCCATTTTGAAAAGTTTTAGTTTTGCCAATTCATAACATTAACCTAAATGCACGTCCTAGAGAACGTGTGTTAAATACTATCAAATTACTCAGAATAAACAGACCGCGCGTAATAAGAAAATCGCAAGTTATCTTAACAATCAACCTGCTGTAAAATCAATTAATGTTTCTTCATGCATCTTATCCTAGCTATTTACATCCACTTATTCAAATTTATCAGATCTTTGGACGATTTTTTTCTCGCATATACACTGGTATGAACTTTTCCTATTTCAGCAACTTTTTATAATTGTTCTGATAGTTTAATTGACTCTGTCATAGTGAAACTGCACTAGTTCTGACCTTGCATGATCAGAGCTCTGTATTGAAGAGGAAGTAAACCATAAGCTACCGTTGAGGGGTAAAGCATAAGCTTCCATTGAGGGGATATAAAGCATGAGCTACCATTGAGGGGGTTACCCCGGTACAGCATAAGCTTTCATTGAAGGGGTAAAGCATAAGCTACCATTGAGAGTATAACGCATAAGCTGCATTATTCAATAGTTTGATGGAAATTTTAGAACTATATCAAATTAAACTAAAAGATTTTATGAAATGTATGAATAAAGGATCTATTGAAAATACACGAGTTAAACAAATGCTAGTTGTATTCTAGTCAAACAACAGACTCGTAATTGGTATGTGATGCTGAACTCAACATTTTGTGGAAAAAAACAAGTGACTCTTGAAAACATAAATCCTTTGAACATTATAATCGAGTGTTTGATAGCTATATAAAAACATGTGTAGAATCATAGTAAAATATATTCTATTTTGATTTAACAGAAGAATGTCAGTTTATAAAACACTCAAAACTAGTTTCTGTCATTAATTATGGCAGTGCAGAAATATATGTGTACAACTTGTCTATAAACATGCATATGTAATAGTTAATGAACAATCATTTCGGTTTATGTTAGTTATTCTGCACAGCTTAAGTGACCTATGGAAGTCAATCAGATTAAAATTCATATTTATATAAATATGTGTCAATATTATATAATTATAGTCACTTGGTTTTTGTTGTTGTTGTTGTTGTTGTTGTTGTTGATGATGATGTTGTTGTTGTTGTTGTATAGCTTATTTTAGTCTCTAGGAATGTTTTTGTAAAGTCAGATTCTTGTCTGGTTGACATTGTTACCTAATCTTTTATATGACGTGTGAATGTTTTAAATACAATTGCAAACATTAAACTTTTCTTAATTGGTTAATTTTTATTTTAGATTTCATAAAACATGTCAAATACACAATCATTAGGATAGCCTGTTTAAGCATGTTGACATTTTTAGATGGGAAACATACTATAAGTTTGATATTTCTGTATGTTTTTCATCGCCTCTAATTCTTTATATTGATGCTCTGACCGACTGCTGCATGGCTCCTCTTAAGGATGTTCGCTCCTCTTGTTTCTGAATTTTTGCCAGATATTCGGAATCCTCTGTTTTTATCCATGTACTGCCATTAAAAAAAATTTCCCCGCTAACCCCTACTTTTCTTTTCATAATTTTATTACATATAGTTTAAAAAGCCATATTTGAAAATGCTATAAAATCCTTGTTATTTTTTCATATTTTTTAAAGAAAAGGGGTGCCAATATTAAATATATGAAAAGTCTAGAGAGAATTATTTCCCGCCAAATTTTCAATGGCCTATATCTCGAAAACAAGCACACGGACCCTTCATTTTTTACTGTTTTTTTAATTTCCTTTATTTATATGCTATCAATTTATAATAGTCTTTTACAAAGCTTGTTATTTTGAAACAGAGTAGCGAACATCCTTAAAGGAATGAATTATCTCAGCAACTAGTGATTTTAATGTTCACTCCCATCTAGCAAGGTAACAACTAGTGATTTTAATGTTCACTCCCATCTAGCAAGGTAACAAAATATTATGTTTTTCCTGCACCTTCGTTTCTTTGCGTTGCATGTAAATTGGTTTGATTTCTTATTTTAACATAACGGTGGACGGATACTTTTCTTTTGTTTTGGAAAGGTTAGGTTTCACTGTACATATTCCTTATTTTAACATATCGGTGGACGGATACTTTTCTTTTGTTTTGGAAAGGTTAGGTTTCACTGTACATATTTCTTATTTTAACATATCGGTGGACGGATACTTTTCTTTTGTTTTGGAAAGATTAGGTTTCACTGTACATATTTCTTATTTTAACATATCGGTGGACGGATAATTTTCTTTTGTTTTGGAAAGGTTAGGTTTCACTGTACATATTTCTTATTTTAACATATCGGTGGACGGATACTTTTCTTTTGTTTTGGAAAGGTTAGGTTTCACTGTATATAGTTCTCAATTTCCCCGCCTTATATTTCATTATGCCGCAAATCAATTCGATCTTTTATTGGTAACTATGCTTTGGCGGTTTTATTCGATTGTCCTAAATTTTCTTGTGAGGGAAATTAAGTCATTTTGAAGCCAACACAAAACAATGAAATGACGTTTTGAAATTATCTCCCATTTTATACATTGTACTTGGAGATTTCTTAAATCAGTTTTGCTGTGTCTTTACCATGTTAATTAACTATTAATACAAAACATATGTTTGAAATTTCAAACAATAACAACTTTAATGATTTCAATTATGAATGTTAAGATAATTGTGATTCTGGATAATTCAAGCTAAGAATTAACCTTTTAGTAAAAAGTAAAATAACAAAAATATCGAACTCCAAGGGAAATTCAAAACGGAAAGTCCTTTATAAAATGGCAAAATCTAAAAGATTGTTTTCTTTATTTGCATATGAGGGTCCGAATGGAGTTTAAAGAATAGAGAATAATTGGCAAAAAAATAAAGCATAGAGAAATATAGCACAAAAAAAAGAATAGAGAAAAATAGGGTGCTAATATATAAAGACTATAGTGAATAATATTCTTAAGGTTAAAGAATATAGAAATGAAGTCCCCTGCCCACCGACCAACCCACCCGCACCGCATCCAACCCCAGCCCCCAATCCATACCCTAATGTATATGAGTTTTAAAACTTGTGATGGAAACATGGACACATGTATATACGTTCTGATTTTAAACGTATACCATCCTGAGATTCATATAATGTTTTATTTGATTTCTCGCAATTCTATGTATAATTTCATAATGTGTACATAGTCCTCAACACGATACCATATGGTAGTGCTCCACTATTAATGGAGGAAAATTCATGAAACTAAACTAAAAGCTAACCTTTTTTTTTTTTACACATTATGAAATTATGCATGTTTAGAGAGAGACGGATTTTCTAACTCATAAGTCGAAGAAAAAACCGACAAGGTAATGGCAAAAAAAACCAAACGAATTAGTAGGAAATTAAGACTAACAACAGCTGTCAACTACGCAACACAAATGTCCACTACAGAACGTGTACACCACCTTTTTTTTTCTTCGTTTTTACGCGAGTTTATCTTAATATTTAAGTATGAAGTCATTTAAAGCATTGTTAAATAAAACAATTTTTGGATTATAATGAAATGGTGAAATTTGTAGAAAATCATAGGCTAACTTATTGTTAAAAATAAAAGCAAATGGTGGTTTTGAGTATTCTACTTTCACTAAGATTTCCGACACTCTTCATTACGTCTGTTATAGAACATGGTGCTGCAATATTGGGAAGTAAAGAATACACTTGCATTAAAAAATGCTGTAAAAAATAGGTCAATGCGTTTTTTTATGGTTGTTGGAAAATATACACACCTTATTTAGCCCTCTATGGGCACGGGTTGAATGCCATGTAACATTTACATACCTGAAAGAATATTTAGATTTTTTTAACTCTGACCCAATTTTGTAAACACACAGGAGATATATTGTTCATAACCTTGTAAAACAGTAAGTTTCTAGAACCATTGTTCTTATCTCTCTGATCTGCAAGGAAGACACCATAGCTTTTTGTAAGAGGTCCTCGTATGAGCTGCTATAATAGTACTGCAACTGACCTCGAAAAAGACGCTTAATTTTGATTGACAAACTGCAAAAAGTTTTGTTAAAAATCAAGAAATAAAAACATCACTTATACCTTTTTTTAACTACGGAAATTTCACATAAGTCATTCGCATCAACATTTATCAAGTTCAATTACTATGGCACGAGGATAAAAGCTTATGTGAAGGGTTACTGCCAGTCACCCAGCGTCAAAACCGTTGCACTACGCAAGTTAATGTAGTCCCAACCAAAAAGATAGATCTAAATATCTAAAAGGAAACATAATTGAGCATGTATGTGCGGTAATATAATTTGCAATAAATTCATTGCATTGAAGTGCAAGGTTTCTAGATTATCAATAGAATAGCCTGTGATTTACAAGTTATATTAATTCCGGCAAAAAATTGAGATTAAAATCGGCGATGTTATTATATGCCAAGTGACTTAGTTGGTGCTTAACATCATAAAGTCTGTCAGTCTCTATAATATGTATTTTTGTCCATTAATTTTAACTTAAGGTTAATTTTACGATGGTTAAAGGACATGTCATAATAATATATGTATTCGAAAGGGTCTCAAGTCATGATATTCATAACTTTTATCATGCACTTAAGACACCTCGTGACATGACTTATGATGGTCTTATGATTGTCATAAATGTTACGACATCACACATTTTTTATTTGCTCGTGCAACATGCAGATCCAGGATTTCGACAAAAAAGGGGGCCCAAACTAGGCATCGTTTGGAGTGGTATATGCTAAAAGTCTATACATAATGTATTTTTCATCTTAAATCACTGAATCATCAGTAAACATGTGTTACATAACTGCACCATTCATGCGTTTATACTGAACATTCCATCTTTACCAACGTGTTATTTACGAAATCTTCCTTCGAGTGTTTGGTTGTGTGATCAGATTTCTCCAGTTGTGGTCGTTTTTACAATGTAAGTACAGTTATACTTTTACATATTATATTGTTCTAAGTTACTAACTTGTATAGAACCTATCATCATTGCCTTCTAACTTGTACAGACGACGATGCATTGAACTATTTTGCTATCTTTAAACATTCTGGAAGTTTTTCCCGTCCTGAAATCATATTTGCATATCAAATAATTAAACATAACATTAGAACAATGTGGTGCTACGTGCATCTTACTAGCCTTGTGCCGTCTAAGTATTTTGTTTTTAGATTCTACTATTAATTTCGACTTTTCCTAAAATGTTGTTGGTTTGCAATTGTCATATCTTTTAATTTGTCAAAATCATATACCATCCCTTACTTATGTCTGTTTTCATGACTTTTATGCAGTCTTTTTTGCATGATGTTTTAATGCAAACTGCAGTATTTTCCCTCTATGAAAATTGATAAAAGATAATAACGGTTTCAATGTTATCACATTTATTTGTATTAATAGTGTAGACTTGCTTTCTTTTCTCACCGTAATTTCTTTTCTGTATATCTTTTATACAGCTTCAGCATTCCTTTACTTCATCATGTTCAAATTTTGGCTTATTAACTTATTGGATTCACTTTACATATTACTTACATTTATTGCCTTATGTTCATTATATTACAAGTAGTATCAAATCAACAAGTAAATGTGTATGTTTTCCTTAGGTCTACATTTAACATATGTAAGGCCTTCATTTCTTCAAATGGTGTTGTCTAGTAATAAGATTAGACTGTTTTTCATATTACGTGAATTTACCTAATAAAATTGAGAATGGAAATGGGGAATGTGTCAAAGAGACAACAACCCGACCATAGAACAGACAACAGCAGAAGGTCACCAACAGGTCTTCAATGCAGCGAGAAATTCCCGCACCCGGAGGCGTCCTTCAGCTGGCCCCTAAACAAATATATATACTAGTTCAGTGATAATAAACGCCATACTAAACTCCAAATTGTACACAAGAAACTAAAATTAAAAATAATACAAGACTAACAAAGGCTAGAGGCTCCTGACTTTGGACAGGCGCAAAAATGCGGCGGGGTTAAACATGTTTATGAGATCTCAACCCTCCCCCTATACCTCTAGCCAATGTAGAAAAGTAAACGCATAACAATACGCACATTAAAATTCAGTTCAAGAGAAGTCCGAGTCTGATGTCAGAAGATGTAACCAAAGAAAATAAACAAAATGACATTAATACATAAATAAAACTTCTTTATTCTTTATAATTTGTGATGACAAATTATTAGTATAAACGATTGTAAATTTTTTTTTAAAATGTTTCTATTATTTAATTATTTTCATTCCAAAATTTTATATAACTTCAGCCTAATTGTAATTATAATGATAATTAAATGAATTTAAGATTGTACCGTTATTATTTTTTTCTTCTAAAAAAGACCTGAAATATTTAATTGGTCAAAATTTCAATCTGTTGTTCATATTTTCCGTGCTATCGATTCAGTAGTTCTCACACATCTAAAGACCTTGATAGCCAATTTGTGTAAGTAGTTCCTATACTGTATCACTGAGATTGTGAGTTCGAACCTTGCACGAAGCATCTGGGTTCGTCTTCAATCTTGAGTTAGAAAAAAGATTGTCAGTTTTCTAGCAAAAAACATGTGCTCTCTCCGGGCAATCCAGCTTCCTCCACCAACACAATCTGGCGGCCAGGATATAGCCAAGAGTGCTGAAAGTGGCATTAAAAGTCAACAATCATTCAATCAATTAAAAACTCAAATTGTATAGTTAAAAAAATTAAATAAACAAGATGTATAAACGATATATAAGCATTATAAAATAGATATGGACTTGCTTTGCTGAGCACAACAAGAACATAAATATTGCGTTTAAGTTCCTGTTTTTTTTGTAGTCTGTGACAAAATAAGCCCACATATGTGCAGTTACATATATGCATTTAACATTAACTATAGAAGTAAGAGTATTTCACATTCTATAAGCCTATTCACATACATTCACATTTAACAATAGCTATTGCAGTACGAGTATTTCACATTCTATAAGCCTATTCACATACATTCACATTTAACAATAGCTATTGCAGAACGAGTATTTCACATTCTATAAGCCTACACACATACATTCACATTTAACAGTAGCTATTGCAGTACGAGTATTTCACATTCTATAAGCCTATTCACATACATTCACATTTAACAGTAGCTATTGCAGTACGAGTATTTCACAATCTTTTCTGTTTGCCTTGTTTTGTTTGCTTTGTGTATAAAATGCCTTGATTTTGTATTTGTTTTTGTTTTGTTTGTATTTTTGTTGTTGTTGTGTTTGTTTTGGAGAGGAAGGGGTGGTAACATTAAGCCCCACAGGAAACATTATGTTTTCTTGAGATGTTGAAAATAAGTTTATTCTTTGAAACTCTTCTTAAGTAGTGTTTTTCATGTTATCACTACAAAAGTCAAAAAGTCTGAAAAGACCAGTTTTTGTCTGAATTTGCATGAATTTTTACTCGACATTCTTAATTTGTCTGAATAATTTTTAAAAATTCTTGACATAGTATGAATTTGTCTAATAAGGTTCTTGATTTTTCTTGACAAGTGTCTTGACAGTATGAACATTGTCTTAAAATTTCTCGACACTTCCTGTATCATCTGATAAGAGTCTGGATTAGTCTCGACCAATTCTCGACTGTCCTAAATTTGTCTCGATCTGTCTTGACATATTCTTGACATTCTTAATAATGTCTGAATATGTCTCGACATATTCTTGACATTCTAAATAAGGTCTGAATATGTCTCGACACATTCTTGACAGTCTTAAATATGTCTTGACTCTATCTCAACAGTATAAATTTCGCCTGAAATGTGAACAGACTTATTCTGCACTGTTTATGACATTCTATTGCTGTTATATACTCCTTTTTATTATGGCTAAACTAAACTTTGAAGAATCAAGGATTAATTTGGTATAGTAAGATACCCTTTTGGTGCAACTAAGTTGGAATACCATGAATAATCCCCCATGTAGTTTAATTTTGATTTATTTTTATTAAACATTTAAGTAATTGTTTTCACTTGGAATATAAGTCGAAGGTATTGACAAACAGCATTTAGATTTTTGCCATTCGCAAAACTGCCAGTCAAATTTGCTTTACTAAAATAGGTGTCTTGTATCTCTTTTGGACCCCACAATTCATCTTTTGGGTTTGTGTGGCTAAAAAAAGAGGGGGGGGGGGCTTTCGTTTAAGTCAAAGAATTTGTTCCCATCTTGATTCAAAAACCTTATTCATTTTTTAGAACAACCCAAAAACATTTTTTATTCAAATTTGAGTGTTGAATTTTATAATTTTTTATCAAAAATAAATATTTGTGATAACTCCTTCCTGAAAAGAAAAAAATGTTTAGATCTATATTATGCATGTCTGTTTGAGAACCATTTCATAAGATCGATGATTTCTATAGAAATCATTGATGGGACCCATTATCATGATTATAAATACATTTTTTTTATTATTCCTGGAGTAGATAATAATTTTCTTTTAATCATTGGGAATTATTCAATTTGTTTTTATGTTAAAATAATTAACTTCATAATTTTGATGAAGAAAATCCATTTCAATTCAATTTTTTTTCATCAAAATGATGATTTTCATTTTCATCTATCAACAAACTTTTTAAATTGTAGTGGCATGGTCGGTCAACTGATAAGTTGTATGGCTGATTACAGGTAAAGCAATAACTTCTATTTGACAGTTGCCTGTACTCTGGGTTGTGGAATACCTTAATTTTATGGGGAACATCCTGTCCATGTGTAATACTTAATATATTCCAACAGATGACATTACACAAATTTTTCTTCTGTTAAATGAATGATTTGTATATCATCATAATTTGCTATTTATATAAACCACATTTTGGTATAATAATTATTTACCATATCAACATTGAATATTATGAATGTAGAATGAAATATGTCTACAGTATGATTGGTTTGAATCATTTAATTTATAAGATTTAGGAATCAAAATTTGTAATTATTTTATACTTTAGATTTCATAGCCATATTTGCATTTGTAAAAATATTTATATACCCAAATTTTCAATTATTTTACATGCCCAACTTTTATTTTTGTTGTAAAGAAGTGTAACTTGAAACAACAGTATATCATATAAAGAGAAATAAAGATTAAAGTTATATCATGAATATTGGTCATGATTTGTAAAACTCAGAACTGTCAAGTAAATTTAAGACACGATTCAAAATGTTCAGAATATGTCAAGCCATACTGAGAAAAAATAAGAATGTCGAGAATATGTCGAGAAATTTCAAGACAGTATTCAAATGTCAAGAATTTGTCAAGAAATTTTAAGACCATATTCAGAATGTCGAGAATATGTCGAGTAAATTTCATACAAATTTAATATAAATGAGAATTTGACAAGAAAAATTAAGACACAAGTCATACTTTTGGAGAATGTCGAGTAAAAGTTCATGCAAATTAAGACAAAAACTGGTCTTTTCAGACTTTTAGACTTTTGTAGTGTATGTAGCTTTGTTTTATTTTGATTTCTTCTTGAATAAATCTGAAAATAAGTGGATTTTTTGTCTTTCTGAAGATCTTGATAATAGTAAGAAGATTGACTAAAAAATTAAACAATTAAAACCCGGGTCCATAATGTGTCAGTCCTAGGCCATAAAGTCCAGGCCACCGTTTCACAAAGCCTTCTTAACTTACGATCTCTGTATCATTTTACGATCCGTTCACGTGTGGTTCTACGTTCCCGTTACGTGTGTTTCACAAAGGCATCGGAAAGGACTACTAAGTTGATCGCAAGTTACGCACTGTGTATCATCGTATGTGTATCGTAAAACGGAACTCTAGCTGTAAACAGGAGGGGTGAATCGTAGTTTATTTACATCGGAATATGACACACTCTTCTTTCACAGATCGACGAGTCGAGCATGCCGATGAGAGCAGATGTGAAAATGTTTGCAGAGAGAATCCTTCAACATCATTGAAATTATTTTGCCAAATTGGTTTCATGGATAAATATTGTTATCCTTACATCTTATATTTTATGTTTTGAATTATATTTTTTTGTTGAGGAAAGTTTCTGCAGATATTTTCAGGTGTGTTTGATACATGTGGTCAGATGGAATCCATTAGTAGTTTCCATGTGGGAAACTATCAGACCAATCTATTTGATGTCTGAGGGTTTTAGCTGTTGTTCCCCTGATGAATCGGTAGTTTCTTTCCGATATGCTTTATTGTAGGATTTTCGGCGTTCCTCTACCAGAATTACAGCTGGGCATTAAGCGGTATCGGTTTGGAATCCAAGTATGTCCTTTCAGGTTTCTCGTTCTTTACCTTGGCAGTTGTGCGGCATCCGGGGTGACCTTATCCTTTATTTTGTATATAATTGTTTTTATATTTTAAATATTTATATTTGTGATGACGAGCGAACCAGGTGAGTGGGTGTGTTCGTATGTTTTTCATTTGTAGACGAAACACAAGCCTTGTATCTTTGATGGGTTACTTCCTTTGATATTCAATAATATTTTTGTTATTTGTATAGGAAATTTGAAGTAATAGATCGAGAGTGACGAGACGTGTTTATATCTGATCAAAGAATTAAACGATTTTTTTAACATTTATTTGATAATGTCTAAAGTTATTGTAGTACTGCAATTTTAGAGGAGATATGATTGATTGACTGCTGTTTTCTGAACGTACAGTGTAAATATTTCATGCAGATTTATGACCAAGAGAAGAATTTTCAAACAATAAATAAGAAGTTGCATGCGTTGTCATTGAAACAGAATTAAAAGAAAGTCCAATAAAAATAAACAAAACTAGTGTATATAATGTGCGAATCCTGAAATACCATTTTCACTGTATCCGTTATGAATTTCTAATGTAGAATGATAAATAAACAGACGACAAATTTATGATTTTTGAATAGAATAAGAAATAAGATATAATGTGGACGGTTTTTATAAATCCATGAGTGAGATGCGGACGGGTTTTCATCGCGCCTACAGCGATCCAGGTGTAAAATTGATACACAAATAGATAAATATTAAGAATAGTTCACGAACAGAGCATGCAAGAGATTTAAAAGCAGCAGTTAAGTTTCATTTGCAGAAAAATGTACCTTTTAACATAATTATTAATGTTGTATAACTTAAAACAGGTTTTGTTATTCAGCTTGTTGATATTGAATTAAATTCCACTATGCTGTTTTCGTTATGCGATTCATGTTTACTGTCGAATAATGATACTAGACTTTCATTTTCACTGTAGAGGCGATTCATTTCTTTTGTACATGCGATGCATTTTCACGGAAGGAAGTTAATTAATTTTCATCATATAACGTCTTTATTCAGCCGACTCTCTAACAAAATTTATGAAGTCAGAAGGATTGAATATATGTGACCCGCCACAATATTTCCAGGCTTATGGAGGTAGAACATCATTGTGAGAAAAACGCCGTTAACTATATGTGACTAGCCACTTCCAGGCTTATGAGGGTACATTGTCTAAACTTTGCTTTTTGTATATTTATCTAGAACATTCTGAAGCCAAAAAAAAAACTCTGTCATGATATTATGACCTATTTTTTTGTAATAACTATGAAACGAGTCATTTCGAATACCGACATGATAATGAGACTGTTCGATGACGAATTTTTCATTATCGAAGACACTAATTTATAAAATACAAATTATTGTATTCTATTGGCGCTTAGTAATCTTCAACAGCGTATTTGAATAAAAATTTCAAATGAATTAAATTTACAACATTACAAAAAAGTAGTTCTTAGCTCTACTTTAGAAAATGTAATTTAAACTTGTTAAAATGAAATTCATATAAAATTTGTCAAAGAAAGCTTTTAGAATTCCTTCTTTTTTTTTTTAATTTGTCTTTTAACTTAGATTTATGATGCATGTCTCTATACATAGTATGCGACGCGTAACAGTTTATAAGTAGTTGTTCTCATATATGCATTTGATACAGTGCATTATTTATGGATATATTTTAGACTCCATTTATGAAAATCTATAGATCAGAGAATTTTGATTTTTTGTATCAATTTAAAATGTAGATTTAAATATTGATATGTCGTTGATACAGACAAAAAGATCTTATCATGTCAAAATCATGATGCAACAGGAAATTTTCATATGCACGGTCTGAACACAAGAATTAACAGAATAAGCATATTTCTTACTGAATAGAGAAAAATGGCCAAAAGAATTACAGAATGCAGAAATGTAAAACCCACCCACCCCCAATTCCCCCCTAATCAATATCCTCATGTATCATTGTGACGGATAGTTTTGTTTGTTCTACTTAACTGTTTTTATTTTCGAAAAGAATATTTGTACAAGGTGTTGTTAATAAATGTAACGGACAATATATACCATGCCATCTCAGCCGACGTCGTAATTTCATTTTTAATGAAAGAAAGTATTTAAAAGCTTCTCTCCCTTTGCAATATGATTTATTAAACTCATTAGGCAGAGCAATGTTTATGACTACTTGCATAATTGTTTAATCGTATTAAATTCTGTATCAAATTTATATTAATAATAAAAGTTTTAGAATTTTAATATTGAAAACGGGTTAAAATTATTTATATATTCGCCATCCATTATTATGACGTTTTGTTCAACAATAAATTTGACAGTTTTGATGTGATTTTGTACATAATCTGTGAATTATAGATATTTTTGAGTTATTTAAGTGTGCTTTGATCACATTTTATTGTTCTTTTTCTGTAAGTAAGTTATATTTGTGTTGCTTAAATTTTGACTCTTTATAATAGTAAACCGAATCCTTTTGACACGTTTTGATAAGATTTTTTTCCGGATAATGGCCAGTTTTGATATAGTCTTGTACAATTTACTCCTACCTACAATTCCAAGAAGGAGGTTGAATTGGAAAAATGCATTGTGTGTCAATGTTCGTCACAGGAGCAATTAATATGCATGCGAGCGGTAGGGAAAATATATATTGAAGCATGGATGCTAGCAGAGTTTAATGCAGAAATGAGATTAAAACTTATTTACTGCTCCAGAAAAATCCTCTCATGATGAAAAAAGATTCCAAAGTTGAAATTAATAAATCAAAATCCTGGAGTGCAAAAAGACAGAGTATTGTCATCTGCATAGTCATATAAACTATAATTTTTAACAAAAAGAAATATATCATTTATAAATACGTTGAACAACAATGGCCCCAGTATAAAACCCTGTGGTACGCCTTTATGGATGTCAGCCCAACCACTCAGAACATTGTTGACTTTTATTTGTTAATTACGATTTGATAGATAGGACTTTAAAAAGGCAACTGAATGGGGGGATACACCATATGTTGATGATTTATCTATCAAGATATTGTGAGGCAGGCAGTCAAAAGCCTTTGAAAGATCCATTAATACCGCTGCAATATACTGGTTTTTATCAAGAGCTTCACGCCAATCTTCTAACACTCTGATGAGTAGTGTGGTCTGACATCCATGTCCACGTCTGAAAGCATATAAAAAGGGTTAACTATTTTATCAAAGTATTCAGATAGTTGAATTTCATATATTTTTCCAAGACTTCAGAAAAGATGGGTAAATTAAAGACACTAACTGGTCTATAGTTTGTTTTCAATAATGGGTCACTCTTTTTATGAAGGGGATCACTTGGTCTTCTTTTATGTTTTCAGGGAAACAGTTATTTTCAACTGACAATAGACAATATTTTATTTGCACAAACGCATTTACAATAAATGGTAATGACCTAATGGATAAACATGATAGTAAAATGCAAACAATTATGTGAATATGAAATACATGTATAATGAAAATCTATTGCAATAGATCTCGCATTGAAACAATTTGTTACGAAAGAGGAAGATAGTTTTAGTGCCGTGGAAGATTTATTATTAAGTATAAGCTTTATTTTATATTTATCGCACAAAAAAAGGGATTTTGGACATTTTGATTTCAAAAGTCTCTATGATATCGGAATACCCTCTACAATGTAGTAGCATGTGTTGTTCATTTTCAATTTCACCACTTTTACAGATTTCACAAGTTCTTTCACCCCTGGGCACTTTTAAATATCTTCCTCTTTCAATGGCAAGGTTATGAGCACTTACTCTTAATTTACATAATGAGGATTGATCTGATTTTTTTAACTCTGACCCAATTTTGTAAACACACAGGAGATATATTGTTCATAACCTTGTAAAACAGTAAGTTTCTAGAACCATTGTTCTTATCTCTCTGATCTGCAAGGAAGACACCATAGCTTTTTGTAAGAGGTCCTCGTATGAGCTGCTATAATAGTACTGCAACTGACCTCGAAAAAGACGCTTAATTTTGATTGACAAACTGCAAATAGTTTTGTTAAAAATCAAGAAATAAAAACATCACTTATACCTTTTTTTAACTACGGAAATTTCACATAAGTCATTCGCATCAACATTTATCAAGTTCAATTACTATGGCACGAGGATAAAAGCTTATGTGAAGGGTTACTGCCAGTCACCCAGCGTCAAAACCGTTGCACTACGCAAGTTAATGTAGTCCCAACCAAAAAGATAGATCTAAATATCTAAAAGGAAACATAATTGAGCATGTATGTGCGGTAATATAATTTGCAATAAATTCATTGCATTGAAGTGCAAGGTTTCTAGATTATCAATAGAATAGCCTGTGATTTACAAGTTATATTAATTCCGGCAAAAAATTGAGATTAAAATCGGCGATGTTATTATATGCCAAGTGACTTAGTTGGTGCTTAACATCATAAAGTCTGTCAGTCTCTATAATATGTATTTTTGTCCATTAATTTTAACTTAAGGTTAATTTTACGATGGTTAAAGGACATGTCATAATAATATATGTATTCGAAAGGGTCTCAAGTCATGATATTCATAACTTTTATCATGCACTTAAGACACCTCGTGACATGACTTATGATGGTCTTATGATTGTCATAAATGTTACGACATCACACATTTTTTATTTGCTCGTGCAACATGCAGATCCAGGATTTCGACAAAAAAGGGGGCCCAAACTAGGCATCGTTTGGAGTGGTATATGCTAAACGTCTATACATAATGTATTTTTCATCTTAAATCACTGAATCATCAGTAAACATGTGTTACATAACTGCACCATTCATGCATTTATACTGAACATTCCATCTTTACCAACGTGTTATTTACGAAATCTTCCTTCGAGTGTTTGGTTGTGTGATCAGATTTCTCCAGTTGTGGTCGTTTTTACAATGTAAGTACAGTTATACTTTTACATATTATATTGTTCTAAGTTACTAACTTGTATAGAACCTATCATCATTGCCTTCTAACTTGTACAGACGACGATGCATTGAACTGTTTTGCTATCTTTAAACATTCTGGCAGTTTTTCCCGTCCTGAAATCATATTTGCATATCAAATAATTAAACATAACATTAGAACAATGTGGTGCTACGTGCATCTTACTAGCCTTGTGCCGTCTAAGTATTTTGTTTTTAGATTCTACTATTAATTTCGACTTTTCCTAAAATGTTGTTGGTTTGCAATTGTCATATCTTTTAATTTGTCAAAATCATATACCATCCCTTACTTATGTCTGTTTTCATGACTTTTATGCAGTCTTTTTTGCATGATGTTTTAATGCAAACTGCAGTATTTTCCCTATATGAAAATTGATAAAAGATAATAACGGTTTCAATGTTATCACATTTATTTGTATTAATAGTGTAGACTTGCTTTCTTTTCTCACCGTAATTTCTTTTCTGTATATCTTTTATACAGCTTCAGCATTCCTTTACTTCATCATGTTCAAATTTTGGCTTATTAACTTATTGGATTCACTTTACATATTACTTACATTTATTGCCTTATGTTCATTATATTACAAGTAGTATCAAATCAACAAGTAAATGTGTATGTTTTCCTTAGGTCTACATTTAACATATGTAAGGCCTTCATTTCTTCAAATGGTGTTGTCTAGTAATAAGATTAGACTGTTTTTCATATTACGTGAATTTACCTAATAAAATTGAGAATGGAAATGGGGAATGTGTCAAAGAGACAACAACCCGACCATAGAACAGACAACAGCAGAAGGTCACCAACAGGTCTTCAATGCAGCGAGAAATTCCCGCACCCGGAGGCGTCCTTCAGCTGGCCCCTAAACAAATATATATACTAGTTCAGTGATAATGAACGCCATACTAAACTCCAAATTGTACACAAGAAACTAAAATTAAAAATAATACAAGACTAACAAAGGCTAGAGGCTCCTGACTTGGGACAGGCGCAAAAATGCGGCGGGGTTAAACATGTTTATGAGATCTCAACCCTCCCCCTATACCTCTAGCCAATGTAGAAAAGTAAACGCATAACAATACGCACATTAAAATTCAGTTCAAGAGAAGTCCGAGTCTGATGTCAGAAGATGTAACCAAAGAAAATAAACAAAATGACATTAATACATAAATAAAACTTCTTTATTCTTTATAATTTGTGATGACAAATTATTAGTATAAACGATTGTAAATTTTTTTTTAAAATGTTTCTATTATTTAATTATTTTCATTCCAAAATTTTATATAACTTCAGCCTAATTGTAATTATAATGATAATTAAATGAATTTAAGATTGTACCGTTATTATTTTTTTCTTCTAAAAAAGACCTGAAATATTTAATTGGTCAAAATTTCAGTCTGTTGTTCATATTTTCCGTGCTATCGATTCAGTAGTTCTCACACATCTAAAGACCTTGATAGCCAATTGGTGTAAGTAGTTCCTATACTGTATCACTGAGATTGTGAGTTCGAACCTTGCACGAAGCATCTGGGTTCGTCTTCAATCTTGAGTTAGAAAAAAGATTGTCAGTTTTCTAGCAAAAAATATGTGCTCTCTCCGGGCAATCCAGCTTCCTCCACCAACACAATCTGGCGGCCAGGATATAGCCAAGAGTGCTGAAAGTGGCATTAAAAGTCAACAATCATTCAATCAATTAAAAACTCAAATTGTATAGTTAAAAAAATTAAATAAACAAGATGTATAAACGATATAAGCATTATAAAATAGATATGGACTTGCTTTGCTGAGCACAACAAGAACATAAATATTGCGTTTAATTTCCTGTTTTTTTGTAGTCTGTGACAAAATAAGCCCACATATGTGCAGTTACATATATGCATTTAACATTAACTATAGAAGTAAGAGTATTTCACATTCTATAAGCCTATTCACATACATTCACATTTAACAGTAGCTATTGCAGTACGAGTATTTCACATTCTATAAGCCTATTCACATACATTCACATTTAACAGTAGCTATTGCAGTACGAGTATGTCACATTCTATAAGCCTATTCACATATATTCACTTGTAACAGTAGCTATTGCAGTACGAGTATGTCACATTCTATAAGCCTATTCACATACATTCACATGTAACAGTAGCTATTGCAGTACGAGTATGTCACATTCTATAAGCCTATTCACATACATTCACATGTAACAGTAGCTATTGCAGTACGAGTATGTCACATTCTATAAGCCTATTCACATACATTCACATGTAACAGTAGCCATTGCAGTACGAGTATGTCACATTCTATAAGCCTATTCACATACATTCACATTTAACAATAGCTATTGCAGAACGAGTATTTCACATTCTATAAGCCTATTCACATACATTCACATTTAACAATAGCTATTGCAGAACGAGTATTTCACATTCTATAAGCCTATTCACATACATTCACATTTAACAATAGCTATTGCAGTACGAGTATTTCACATTCTATAAGCCTATTCACATACATTCACATTTAACAATAGCTATTGCAGAACGAGTATTTCACATTCTATAAGCCTATTCACATACATTCACATTTAACAATAGCTATTGCAGTACGAGTATTTCACATTCTATAAGCCTACACACATACATTTACATTTAACAGTAGCTATTGCAGTACGAGTATTTCACATTCTATAAGCCTACACACATACATTCACATTTAACAGTAGCTATTGCAGTACGAGTATTTCACATTCTATAAGCCTATTCACATACATTCACATTTAACAATAGCTATTGCAGTACGAGTATTTCACATTCTATAAGCCTACACACATACATTCACATTTAACAGTAGCTATTGCAGTACGAGTATTTCACATTCTATAAGCCTATTCACATACATTCACATTTAACAGTAGCTATTGCAGTAAGAGTATTTCACAATCTTTTCTGTTTGCCTTGTTTTGTTTGCTTTGTGTATAAAATGCCTTGATTTTGTATTTGTTTTTGTTTTGTTTGTATTTTTGTTGTTGTTGTGTTTGTTTTGGAGAGGAAGGGGTGGTAACATTAAGCCCCACAGGAAACATTATGTTTTCTTGAGATGTTGAAAATAAGTTTATTCTTTGAAACTCTTCTTAAGTAGTGTTTTTCATGTTATGTAGCTTTGTTTTATTTTGATTTCTTCTTGAATAAATCTGAAAATAAGTGGATTTTTTGTCTTTCTGAAGATCTTGATAATAGTAAGAAGATTGACTAAAAAATTAAACAATTAAAACCCGGGTCCATAATGTGTCAGTCCTAGGCCATAAAGTCCAGGCCACCGTTTCACAAAGCCTTCTTAACTTACGATCTCTGTATCATTTTACGATCCGTTCACGTGTGGTTCTACGTTCCCGTTACGTGTGTTTCACAAAGGCATCGGAAAGGACTACTAAGTTGATCGCAAGTTACGCACTGTGTATCATCGTAAGTGTATCGTAAAACGGAACTCTAGCTGTAAACAGGAGGTGTGAATCGTAGTTTATTTACATCGGAATATGACACACTCTTCTTTCACAGATCGACGAGTCGAGCATGCCGATGAGAGCAGATGTGAAAATGTTTGCAGAGAGAATCCTTCAACATCATTGAAATTATTTTGCCAAATTGGTTTCATGGATAAATATTGTTATCCTTACATCTTATATTTTATGTTTTGAATTATATTTTTTTGTTGAGGAAAGTTTCTGCAGATATTTTCAGGTGTGTTTGATACATGTGGTCAGATGGAATCCATTAGTAGTTTCCATGTGGGAAACTATCAGACCAATCTATTTGATGTCTGAGGGTTTTAGCTGTTGTTCCCCTGATGAATCGGTAGTTTCTTTCCGATATGCTTTATTGTAGGATTTTCGGCGTTCCTCTACCAGAATTACAGCTGGGCATTAAGCGGTATCGGTTTGGAATCCAAGTATGTCCTTTCAGGTTTCTCGTTCTTTACCTTGGCAGTTGTGCGGCATCCGGGGTGACCTTATCCTTTATTTTGTATATAATTGTTTTTATATTTTAAATATTTATATTTGTGATGACGAGCGAACCAGGTGAGTGGGTGTGTTCGTATGTTTTTCATTTGTAGACGAAACACAAGCCTTGTATCTTTGATGGGTTACTTCCTTTGATATTCAATAATATTTTTGTTATTTGTATAGGAAATTTGAAGTAATAGATCGAGAGTGACGAGACGTGTTTATATCTGATCAAAGAATTAAACGATTTTTTTAACATTTATTTGATAATGTCTAAAGTTATTGTAGTACTGCAATTTTAGAGGAGATATGATTGATTGACTGCTGTTTTCTGAACGTACAGTGTAAATATTTCATGCAGATTTATGACCAAGAGAAGAATTTTCAAACAAGAAATAAGAAGTTGCACGCGTTGTCATTGAAAAAGAATTAAAAGAAAGTCCAATAAAAATAAACAAAACTAGTGTATATAATGTGCGAATCCTGAAATACCATTTTCACTGTATCCGTTATGAATTTCTAATGTAGAATGATAAATAAACAGACGACAAATTTATGATTTTTGAATAGAATAAGAAATAAGATATAATGTGGACGGTTTTTATAAATCCATGAGTGAGATGCGGACGGGTTTTCATCGCGCCTACAGCGATCCAGGTGTAAAATTGATACACAAATAGATAAATATTAAGAATAGTTCACGAACAGAGCATGCAAGAGATTTAAAAGCAGCAGTTAAGTTTCATTTGCAGAAAAATGTACCTTTTAACATAATTATTAATGTTGTATAACTTAAAACAGGTTTTGTTATTCAGCTTGTTGATATTGAATTAAATTCCACTATGCTGTTTTCGTTATGCGATTCATGTTTACTGTCGAATAATGATACTAGACTTTCATTTTCACTGTAGAGGCGATTCATTTCTTTTGTACATGCGATGCATTTTCACGGAAGGAAGTTAATTAATTTTCATCATATAACGTCTTTATTCAGCCGACTCTCTTAACAAAATTTATGAAGTCAGAAGGATTGATTATATGTGACCCGCCACGATATTTTCACGCTTATGGAGGTAGAACATCATTGTGAGAAAAACGCCGTTAACTATATGTGACTAGCCACTTCCAGGCTTATGAGGGTACATTGTCTAAACTTTGCTTTTTGTATATTTATCTAGAACATTCTGAAGCCAAAAAAAAAACTCTGTCATTATATTATGACCTATTTTTTTGTAATAACTATGAAACGAGTCATTTCGAATACCGACATGATAATGAGACTGTTCAATGACGAATTTTTCATTATCGAAGACACTAATTTATAAAATACAAATTATTGTATTCTATTGGCGCTTAGTAATCTTCAACAGCGTATTTGAATAAAAATTTCAAATGAATTAAATTTACAACATTACAAAAAAGTTGTTCTTAGCTCTACTTTAGAAAATGTAATTTAAACTTGTTAAAATGAAATTCATATAAAATTTGTCAAAGAAAGCTTTTAGAATTCCTTCTTTTTTTTTTAATTTGTCTTTTAACTTAGATTTATGATGCATGTCTCTATACATAGTATGCGACGCGTAGCAGTTTATAAGTAGTTGTTCTCATATATGCATTTGATACAGTGCATTATTTATGGATCTATTTTAGACTCCATTTATGAAAATCTATAGATCAGAGAATTTTGATTTTTTGTATCAATTTAAAATGTAGATTTAAATATTGATATGTCGTTGATACAGACAAAAAGATCTTATCATGTCAAAATCATGATGCAACAGGAAATTTTCATATGCACGGTCTGAACACATGAATTAACAGAATAAGCATATTTCTTACTGAATAGAGAAAAATGGCCAAAAGAATTACAGAATGCAGAAATGTAAAACCCACCCACCCCCAATTCTCCCCTAATCAATATCCTCATGTATCATTGTGACGGATAGTTTTGTTTGTTCTACTTAACTGTTTTTATTTTCGAAAAGAATATTTGTACAAGGTGTTGTTAATAAATGTAACGGACAATATATACCATGCCATCTCAGCCGACGTCGTAATTTCATTTTTAATGAAAGAAAGTATTTAAAAGCTTCTCTCCCTTTGCAATATGATTTATTAAACTCATTAGGCAGAGCAATGTTTATGACTACTTGCATAATTGTTTAATCGTATTAAATTCTGTATCAAATTTATATTAATAATAAAAGTTTTAGAATTTTAATATTGAAAACGGGTTAAAATTATTTATATATTCGCCATCCATTATTATGACGTTTTGTTCAACAATAAATTTGACAGTTTTGATGTGATTTTGTACATAATCTGTGAATTATAGATATTTTTGAGTTATTTAAGTGTGCTTTGATCACATATTATTGTTCTTTTTCTGTAAGTAAGTTATATTTGTGTTGCTTAAATTTTGACTCTTTATAATAGTAAACCGAATCCTTTTGACACGTTTTGATAAGATTTTTTTCCGGATAATGGCCAGTTTTGATATAGTCTTGTACAATTTACTCCTACCTACAATTCCAAGAAGGAGGTTGAATTGGAAAAATGCATTGTGTGTCAATGTTCGTCACAAGAGCAATTAATATGCATGCGAGCGGTAGGGAAAATATATTATTGAAGCATGGATGCTAGCAGAGTTTAATGCAGAAATGAGATTAAAACTTATTTACTGCTCCAGAAAAATCCTCTCATGATGAAAAAAGATTCCAAAGTTGAAATTAATAAATCAAAATCCTGGAGTGCTAAAAGACAGAGTATTGTCATCTGCATAGTCATATAAACTATAATTTTTAACAAAAAGAAATATATCATTTATAAATACGTTGAACAACAATGGCCCCAGTATAAAACCCTGTGGTACGCCTTTATGGATGTCAGCCCAACCACTCAGAACATTGTTGACTTTTATTTGTTAATTACGATTTGATAGATAGGACTTTAAAAAGGCAACTGAATGGGGGGATACACCATATGTTGATGATTTATCTATCAAGATATTGTGAGGCAGGCAGTCAAAAGCCTTTGAAAGATCCATTAATACCGCTGCAATATACTGGTTTTTATCAAGAGCTTCACGCCAATCTTCTAACACTCTGATGAGTAGTGTGGTCTGACATCCATGTCCACGTCTGAAAGCATATAAAAAGGGTTAACTATTTTATCAAAGTATTCAGATAGTTGAATTTCATATATTTTTCCAAGACTTCAGAAAAGATGGGTAAATTAAAGACACTAACTGGTCTATAATTTGTTTTCAATAATGGGTCACTCTTTTTATGAAGGGGATCACTTGGTCTTCTTTTATGTTTTCAGGGAAACAGTTATTTTCAACTGACAATAGACAATATTTTATTTGCACAAACGCATTTACAATAAATGCTAATGACCTAATGGATAAACATGATAGTAAAATGCAAACAATTATGTGAATATGAAATACATGTATAATGAAAATCTATTGCAATAGATCTCGCATTGAAACAATTTGTTACGAAAGAGGAAGATAGTTTTAGTGCCGTGGAAGATTTATTATTAAGTATAAGCTTTATTTTATATTTATCGCACAAAAAAAGGGATTTTGGACATTTTGATTTCAAAAGTCTCTATGATATCGGAATACCCTCTACAATGTAGTAGCATGTGTTGTTCATTTTCAATTTCACCACTTTTACAGATTTCACAAGTTCTTTCACCCCTGGGCACTTTTAAATATCTTCCTCTTTCAATGGCAAGGTTATGAGCACTTACTCTTAATTTACATAATGAGGATTGATCTGATCTATTTCTTAAAGCATCAACATAAGCTGCACGTTCACTCATTTTGTAAACACTCTGGGAAAATGTTATTTTTGGAGATGCTGAAATATTTGCATGTTGTTCTTGAAAACCCTGGTCAATTATTCTTTCTTTTATAAAACCAAAAAGGGGTTTAATAGTGGGTTTAACGTTTGACAAATATGATAAACCTAAATTTTGAATGATAATATTTAACTTTTTTTACCCAAGGGTTGCTCATTTTCGTAGCATTATATATTTGGTGAACTAAACTTCCTTCTGAAGTTATTGAATGGTCCCAGAATTTAAAGCTGGATAACATTATCCTATTCTTAAATGGCAGCCTAGCAAGTTCGGAACGACATGCATCATATTTTCAGATTTCTATTACATTATAACATAATAACATTGTTAAATCTATGTTGAAATATTGTTACCGTTTACAGAATTTGTCAGAATTTCCATTATTATATGATGCTTTTGCGAACTCTAAAGATTTGCATACTCAAGGTAAAACAACTTGGTACTCCTCAATAACTAAATTATTTTTCTATGGTTTATCATTTCCCGATGCTTTCTTTGTCGCAAAATTTCTAGGTAGTTAAACATTTTGGATTCATGTTTTTCTCATTTCCGTATTTTTGTGGCATTATGCATATCCTTTGTTTTGTTATAATAGCCAGCAATAGTTTTTCTCTATTTTATTTTATTAACAAAAAAATTATGCATGTTGCTTTTGATGATTTAAAACTTGCAGATAGACAACGTTCCTTGAATAAAACAAATGTCATGAATGTGGCTATACTTTTTGAAGTCATTGCAATAGAAACTATACGCATGGTTTCCGGCAAAAAAATATCATGAACCAGGAGAAAAGTAAAAAAACTTTCAAAATATCATAAATATTTTTCCTCTCAGCTTTTCCAATTTCACGGTATAAATGCGCAAACCCGATATATGCTTACCTTGCATATGCTTGGACATTTTTCACACCGTTTTCAAAAATAACATTTTCCGGTTTACTGTTTCAGTGATTTTGATTTTGCTTTAACAACCGAATAACCATAACAATAGCAATACTCTTGTGAAGTTTTACGATGGTCAGAAAAAAAATAATGTAGGAAAGAAACGGAACTCCATTCTTTTGCACACAAAATGTAACGTTGGACATTACGTTTTTGCGTAAAAATGGGATAATTAACTGTAATTCCCTGCACTCCCATTTCGATGTAAGTAAAACAAAACTCAACACATAAGTAATGATAATCATATTTTGGCATAAATAAACATTTACAATCATACATATGTCATAAATAATTTTTAATTTAAAGTCCATATTAATTATTAATATTAACTTCCGAAATATATAAATGCACCAAACCAACGGCCACTATAAAGTGTCCAGTGTTAAATAAAAACTATAATATAAACATACCTGATAATACAAACAACAAATACTGGAATCCTGCAAACTAATAGAGGTTCACAGGTAAACCAGATGTAGAAGTAATGGTCTAACCCAGCTTTCTTGACCATCACCTTCTGAAAAATAAAGTTAAAAAACCACAAAGTATCTTGACCAAAAAGGTACATGTAAATACAATATTCTAATTACAAATGAGGGGGTGGAAAGGGGGTACCTTTCTCATTTCTCCCGCCCCTCGTCTCCTTTCTCCCGCCCCCTCTCTCCTTTCTCCCGCCCTCTTTCTCCTTTCTCCCGCCCCTTTCTCCTTTCTCTCGTCCCCTTTCTCCTTTCTCCCGCCCCCTTTCTCCCGCTCCCTTTCTCCTTTCTCTCGCCCCCTTTCTCCTTTCTCCCGCCCCCTTTCTCCCTGTCTCCCAATACCCTTTCCACCTACTCACAAATGATTAACTACATCTATAAAAAAGTTTCGTATAACAGAAACGCCAAAATAACTTAAATGTAATTTATCTTTACAAACACATTTTCTTTTATAAATAGATAAATTAAACGTGTTGAATTGACCAGTAAACTAATTCAAATGACAAGGGAATATGAAATTTGCCAGAAGTGAACAGCTATTTCTATCAACCAATCAGAGGATATTAAAATACGAACGATAAATTATGCATACAAACAGGTAACGAGATATGTCGAAAGTATCCGAGATGGATTTAAGCATTTTTAATTAATTAAAAATTTACCTATAATTCTTGATATTTTAAATTTCGGTTCCTTTTTTTCTTTATTTTCAAGTCTAATGTAAAAAATTCAACCAAAAATCACTATATTTTTATCGAACTGACCAGTCTACGTATTTATTTTCATGCTAATCTATAGCAAATTGGAATTCGTATCATCATCGTGCGCAACGTTTATATGATCATTTGCCATAAACTCTATCCTAATCTTATCTAAGATTAATTTATGTAAATGCTATTGACCTTCCTATTGACTTCAACAACATATACAAGACATAGTTAAATAATATGTATTTCTTTTTTTTGTGAGTGTCATTAAATGCTATCAATCAAGTAATTCTTTCCATCAGTATTGTTCTTTTGTATTTGTTTAATATGTGTAATGTTGTAATCTCATGTTGCCCCTTGGAATTCTAGACAGTTCGGTACCCAGACAAATCGGCATCCGGACAAATCGGTACCCGAGAAAACACTTCGGCACCCAGACAAATCGGCACCTAGACAAATCGGCATCTAACATAGACAAATCGGCACCTTATAAAGATAAAATCAATTATTTTATCCTTGATCAAAATATAGTGAACCAAACATTTAAGTTACCTGGCACTGATATATGTATGTGGGTATGAACTCAATTTACAAGTTAAGTGTTAATATAGCGATTATGTTCGACTGTTTTTACAAATTATCAATTTAATTCCTGCACTATTTATGACATTATTGTCAATATTGTATATGGTATCTTCGAAGAAGTATCTTATGAAGTGGTTTATTCTTTTTGTTGTTTATTTGTGAAGACTGTATTGCAGCTTAGTAATTTGGATAGCTGTCTAATTTGTATGTATTCTTTTTCCTGATACATGAACATTTATTTTATAGATTTCACCATTCATGTACTAGTTTTAATGTAATGCATAGTTCTATTCCGATAGTATTCTTAATCAATAAAACACATGTAGCATATTAATAATATTTATTTATTATATTTATTATAATTATATTCAACAGTTTATAGATAATAAATATAAAAAATAATAATAAATAAGCTTTATTAAGAGTCGGCAAAGTATACAAACAAAGACAACATAAGCTCTAATGAGCTTTTAACCGACATACAAGACATTTATAACAATACAACACATAATTTAATTGCATTTATAAGGTGATTTCTAATATTACTGTTAATTTGGCAATGATGAAAAAATTCCCTTTACTCCCTTATGTACAAATGCTACTAGCTCTATCGGAATTGGCTCCTGTATGGAAATGAAAAGTATGAAAGGAGAAAGGATAACCTATTTTATAACAATTAATATAATAATTAAAAATATCTAAAAGCCACTTACCAGTGATGCATGTTCTATGTTGCCACTTTTGACAGCCACCACATTGTAAAGCTTCCTGTCTAGGGCGGACAACATTGTGGCACTGTATACAACTGTCGTCTGACATTGTGTAAGAAAAGGATATTCAAAAGTGTTGACCTTTATATATGTTTCTGGGTTTTTACTCATTATGGCTTGCACACGCTTTTATGTTTATGGCTTTCAATATTAAAACAATAAAATATAGTTTTCAGGTATTGTGTTGTCTTTACAGATGTAAGGATCAAACGAGAACACAAGCTGAAACACAAGCTATACACTTTTTATCTCTCATTTGTCTCTATTGAGAAATTATCAGATTTATACATAAAATACTGATTAATGCATAACTACAATTAATTATGATTAATTAAATAATCTTTATTCAAACACCGTCATATCTAACAATCAATTATGATTTAATTAAATGATGTTTTACTATTCATACACAATCATTTAGGATCTAATTAAATGATGATTTCAAATTTTGTATTGCATATTTTATCTACGGATTATAATATTACTGTAACAATTCTTTTATATTTAAAAAAAATGAGGTGCCGAATTGTCTTGGTCCCGAAATGTCTGGATCCCGAAATGTCCAAAATGGATGCCGAAATGTCTTCGGACTTGGGTGCCGATTTGTCTGGGTGCCGAAATGTCTTCGGACTTGGGTGCCGATTTGTCTGGGTGCCGATTGGCTTGTTACCGCCCCTTGTGGGCCCTTAAATTTGGAATATAGTAAATTCTTATCGAAGACACTAATTTATAAAATACAAATTATTGTATTCTATTGGCGCTTAGTAATCTTCAACAGCGTATTTGAATAAAAATTTCAAATGAATTTAATTTACAACATTACAAAAAAGTAGTTCTTAGCTCTACTTTAGAAAATGTAATTTAAACTTGTTAAAATGAAATTCATATAAAATTTGTCAAAGAAAGCTTTTAGAATTCCTTCTTTTTTTTTAATTTGTCTTTTAACTTAGATTTATGATGCATGTCTCTATACATAGTATGCGACGCGTAGCAGTTTATAAGTAGTTGTTCTCATATATGCATTTGATACAGTGCATTATTTATGGATATATTTTAGACTCCATTTATGAAAATCTATAGATCAGAGAATTTTGATTTTTTGTATCAATTTAAAATGTAGATTTAAATATTGATATGTCGTTGATACAGACAAAAAGATCTTATCATGTCAAAATCATGATGCAACAGGAAATTTTCATATGCACGGTCTGAACACAAGAATTAACAGAATAAGCATATTTCTTACTGAATAGAGAAAAATGGCCAAAAGAATTACAGAATGCAGAAATGTAAAACCCACCCACCCCCAATTCTCCCCTAATCAATATCCTCATGTATCATTGTGACGGATAGTTTTGTTTGTTCTACTTAACTGTTTTTATTTTCGAAAAGAATATTTGTACAAGGTGTTGTTAATAAATGTAACGGACAACATATACCATGCCATCTCAGCCGACGTCGTAATTTCATTTTTAATGAAAGAAAGTATTTAAAAGCTTCTCTCCCTTTGCAATATGATTTATTAAACTCATTAGGCAGAGCAATGTTTATGACTACTTGCATAATTGTTTAATCGTATTAAATTCTGTATCAAATTTATATTAATAATAAAAGTTTTAGAATTTTAATATTGAAAACGGGTTAAAATTATTTATATATTCGCCATCCATTATTATGACGTTTTGTTCAACAATAAATTTGACAGTTTTGATGTGATTTTGTACATAATCTGTGAATTATAGATATTTTTGAGTTATTTAAGTGTGCTTTGATCACATATTATTGTTCTTTTTCTGTAAGTAAGTTATATTTGTGTTGCTTAAATTTTGACTCTTTATAATAGTAAACCGAATCCTTTTGACACGTTTTGATAAGATTTTTTTCCGGATAATGGCCAGTTTTGATATAGTCTTGTACAATTTACTCCTACCTACAATTCCAAGAAGGAGGTTGAATTGGAAAAATGCATTGTGTGTCAATGTTCGTCACAAGAGCAATTAATATGCATGCGAGCGGTAGGGAAAATATATTATTGAAGCATGGATGCTAGCAGAGTTTAATGCAGAAATGAGATTAAAACTTATTTACTGCTCCAGAAAAATCCTCTCATGATGAAAAAAGATTCCAAAGTTGAAATTAATAAATCAAAATCCTGGAGTGCAAAAAGACAGAGTATTGTCATCTGCATAGTCATATAAACTATAATTTTTAACAAAAAGAAATATATCATTTATAAATACGTTGAACAACAATGGCCCCAGTATAAAACCCTGTGGTACGCCTTTATGGATGTCAGCCCAACCACTCAGAACATAGTTGACTTTTATTTGTTGTTTACGATTTGATAGATAGGACTTTAAAAAGGCAACTGAATGGGGGGATACACCATATGTTGATGATTTATCTATCAAGATATTGTGAGGCAGGCAGTCAAAAGCCTTTGAAAGATCCATTAATACCGCTGCAATATACTGGTTTTTATCAAGAGCTTCACGCCAATCTTCTAACACTCTGATGAGTAGTGTGGTCTGACATCCATGTCCACGTCTGAAAGCATATAAAAAGGGTTAACTATTTTATCAAAGTATTCAGATAGTTGAATTTCATATATTTTTCCAAGACTTCAGAAAAGATGGGTAAATTAAAGACACTAACTGGTCTATAGTTTGTTTTCAATAATGGGTCACTCTTTTTGTGAAGGGGATCACTTGGTCTTCTTTTATGTTTTCAGGGAAACAGTTATTCTCAACTGACAATAGACAATATTTTATTTGCACAAACGCATTTACAATAAATGGTAATGACCTAATGGATAAACATGATAGTAAAATGCAAACAATTATGTGAATATGAAATACATGTATAATGAAAATCTATTGCAATAGATCTCGCATTGAAACAATTTGTTACGAAAGAGGAAGATAGTTTTAGTGCCGTGGAAGATTTATTATTAAGTATAAGCTTTATTTTATATTTATCGCACAAAAAAAGGGATTTTGGACATTTTGATTTCAAAAGTCTCTATGATATCGGAATACCCTCTACAATGTAGTAGCATGTGTTGTTCATTTTCAATTTCACCACTTTTACAGATTTCACAAGTTCTTTCACCCCTGGGCACTTTTAAATATCTTCCTCTTTCAATGGCAAGGTTATGAGCACTTACTCTTAATTTACATAATGAGGATTGATCTGATCTATTTCTTAAAGCATCAACATAAGCTGCACGTTCACTCATTTTGTAAACACTCTGGGAAAATGTTATTTTTGGAGATGCTGAAATATTTGCATGTTATTCTTGAAAACCCTGGTCAATTATTCTTTCTTTTATAAAACCAAAAAGGGGTTTAATAGTGGGTTTAACGTTTGACAAATATGATAAACCTAAATTTTGAATGATAATATTTAACTTTTTTTACCCAAGGGTTGCTCATTTTCGTAGCATTATATATTTGGTGAACTAAACTTCCTTCTGAAGTTATTGAATGGTCCCAGAATTTAAAGCTGGATAACATTATCCTATTCTTAAATGGCAGCCTAGCAAGTTCGGAACGACATGCATCATATTTTCAGATTTCCATTATTACATTATAACATAATAACATTGTTAAATCTATGTTGAAATATTGTTACCGTTTACAGAATTTGTCAGAATTTCCATTATTATATGATGCTTTTGCGAACTCTAAAGATTTGCATACTCAAGGTAAAACAACTTGGTACTCCTCAATAACTAAATTATTTTTCTATGTTTTATCATTTCCCGATGCTTTCTTTGTCGCAAAATTTCTAGGTAGTTAAACATTTTGGATTCATGTTTTTATCATTTCCGTATTTTTGTGGCATTACGCATATCCTTTGTTTTGTTATAATAGCCAGCAATAGTTTTTCTCTATTTTATTTTATTAACAAAAAAATTATGCATGTTGCTTTTGATGATTTAAAACTTTCAGATAGACAACGTTCCTTGAATAAAACAAATGTCATGAATGTGGCTATACTTTTTGAAGTCATTGCAATAGAAACTATACGCATGGTTTCCGGCAAAAAAATATCATGAACCAGGAGAAAAGTAAAAAAACTTTCAAAATATCATAAATATTTTTCCTCTCAGCTTTTCCAATTTCACGGTATAAATGCGCAAACCCGATATATGCTTACCTTGCATATGCTTGGACATTTTTCACACCGTTTTCAAAAATAACATTTTCCGGTTTACTGTTTCAGTGATTTTGATTTTGCTTTAACAACCGAATAACCATAACAATAGCAATACTCTTGTGAAGTTTTACGATGGTCAGAAAAAAAATAATGTAGGAAAGAAACGGAACTCCATTCTTTTGCACACAAAATGTAACGTTGGACATTACGTTTTTGCGTAAAAATGGGATAATTAACTGTAATTCCCTGCACTCTCATTTCGATGTAAGTAAAACAAAACTCAACACATAAGTAATGATAATCATATTTTGGCATAAATAAACATTTACAATCATACATATGTCATAAATAATTTTTAATTTAAAGTCCATATTAATTATAAATATTAACTTCCAAAATATATAAATGCACCGGTCACATCCCATAAAGACATCAAATTCAGCAATCTGCATTATCTGAAAAAGACTAACATCTTCGATTTAATAAGGTATAAAGCATGTACAAAAATGTTCAAGTAATACAAAAAAAAATGGGCGGGAGGGTGGGTAAATTAAACGTGTTGAATTGACCGGTAAACTAATTCAAATGACAAGGGAATATGAAATTTGCCAGAAGTGAACAGATATTTCTATCAACCAATCAGAGGAGATTTAAATACGAACGATAAATTATGCATATAAACAGGTAACGAGATATGTCGAAAGTATCCGAGATGGAATTAAGCATTTTTAATTAATTAAAAATTTATCAATTCCCTCCACTCCCATTTCGATGTAAGTAAAACAAAACTCAACACATAAGTAATGATAATCATATTTTGGCATAAATAAACATTTACAATCATACATATGTCATAAATAATTTTTTATTTAAAGTCCATATTAATTATAAATATTAACTTCCGAAATATATAAATGCACCAAACCAACGGCCACTATAAAGTGTCCAGTGTTAAATAAAGACTATAATATAAACATACCTGATAATACAAACAACAAATACTGGAATCCTACAAACTAATAGAGGTTCACAGGTAAACCAGATGTAGAAGTAATGGTCTAACCCAGCTTTCTTGACCATCACCTTCTGAAAAATAAAGTTAAAAAACCACAAAGTATCTTGACCAAAAAGGTACATGTAAATACAATATTCTAATTACAAATGAGGGGGTGGAAAGGGGGTACCTTTCTCATTTCTCCCGCCCCTCGTCTCCTTTCTCCCGCCCCCTTTCTCCTTTCTCCCGCCCCCTTTCTCCCTGTCTCCCAATACCCTTTCCGCCTACTCACAAATGATTAACTACACCTATAAAAAAGTTTCGTATAACAGAAACGCCAAAATAACTTAAATGTAATTTATCTTTACAAAAACATTTTCTTTTATAAATAGATAAATTTAACGTGTTGAATTGACCAGTAAACTAATTCAAATGACAAGGGAATATGAAATTTGCCAGAAGTGAACAGCTATTTCTATCAACCAATCAGAGGAGATTAAAATACGAACGATAAATTATGCATACAAACAGGTAACGAGATATGTCGAAAGTATCCGAGATGGATTTAAGCATTTTTAATTAATTAAAAATTTACCTATAATTCTTGATATTTTAAATTTCGGTTCCTTTTTTTCTTTATTTTCAAGTCTAATGTAAAAAATTCAACCAAAAATCACTATATTTTTATCGAACTGACCAGTCTACGTATTTATTTTCATGCTAATCTATAGCAAATTGGAATTCGTATCATCATCGTGCGCAACGTTTATATGATCATTTGCCATAAACTCTATCTTAATCTTATCTAAGATTAATTTATGTAAATGCTATTGACCTTCCTATTGACTTCAACAACATATACAAGACATAGTTAAATAATATGTATTTCTTTTTTTTGTGAGTGTCATTAAATGCTATCAATCAAGTAATTCTTTCCATCAGTATTGTTCTTTTGTATTTGTTTAATATGTGTAATGTTGTAATCTCATGTTGCCCCTTGGAATTCTAGACAGTTCGGTACCCAGACAAATCGGCATCCGGACAAATCGGTACCCGAGAAAACACTTCGGCACCCAGACAAATCGGCACCTAGACAAATCGGCATCTAACATAGACAAATCGGCACCTTATAAAGATAAAATCAATTATTTTATCCTTGATCAAAATATAGTGAACCAAACATTTAAGTTACCTGGCACTGATATATGTATGTGGGTATGAACTCAATTTACAAGTTAAGTGTTAATATAGCGATTATGTTCGACTGTTTTTACAAATTATCAATTTAATTCCTGCACTATTTATGACATTATTGTCAATATTGTATATGGTATCTTCGAAGAAGTATCTTATGAAGTGGTTTATTCTTTTTGTTGTTTATTTGTGAAGACTGTATTGCAGCTTAGTAATTTGGATAGCTGTCTAATTTGTATGTATTCTTTTTCCTGATACATGAACATTTATTTTATAGATTTCACCATTCATGTACTAGTTTTAATGTAATGCATAGTTCTATTCCGATAGTATTCTTAATCAATAAAACACATGTAGCATATTAATAATATTTATTTATTATATTTATTATAATTATATTCAACAGTTTATAGATAATAAATATAAAAAATAATAATAAATAAGCTTTATTAAGAGTCGGCAAAGTATACAAACAAAGACAACATAAGCTCTAATGAGCTTTTAACCGACATACAAGACATTTATAACAATACAACACATAATTTAATTGCATTTATAAGGTGATTTCTAATATTACTGTTAATTTGGCAATGATGAAAAAATTCCCTTTACTCCCTTATGTACAAATGCTACTAGCTCTATCGGAATTGGCTCCTGTATGGAAATGAAAAGTATGAAAGGAGAAAGGATAACCTATTTTATAACAATTAATATAATAATTAAAAATATCTAAAAGCCACTTACCAGTGATGCATGTTCTATGTTGCCACTTTTGACAGCCACCACATTGTAAAGCTTCCTGTCTAGGGCGGACAACATTGTGGCACTGTATACAACTGTCGTCTGACATTGTGTAAGAAAAGGATATTCAAAAGTGTTGACCTTTATATATGTTTCTGGGTTTTTACTCATTATGGCTTGCACACGCTTTTATGTTTATGGCTTTCAATATTAAAACAATAAAATATAGTTTTCAGGTATTGTGTTGTCTTTACAGATGTAAGGATCAAACGAGAACACAAGCTGAAACACAAGCTATACACTTTTTATCTCTCATTTGTCTCTATTGAGAAATTATCAGATTTATACATAAAATACTGATTAATGCATAACTACAATTAATTATGATTAATTAAATAATGTTTATTCAAACACCGTCATATCTAACAATCAATTATGATTTAATTCAAATGATGTTTTACTATTCATACACAATCATTTAGGATCTAATTAAATGATGATTTCAAATTTTGTATTGCATATTTTATCTACGGATTATAATATTACTGTAACAATTCTTTTATATTTAAAAAAAATGAGGTGCCGAATTGTCTTGGTCCCGAAATGTCTGGATCCCGAAATGTCCAAAATGGATGCCGAAATGTCTTCGGACTTGGGTGCCGATTTGTCTGGGTGCCGAAATGTCTTCGGACTTGGGTGCCGATTTGTCTGGGTGCCGAAATGTCTTGTTACCGCCCCTTGTGGGCCCTTAAATTTGGAATATAGTAAATTCTATATTGCATATTTTAGATCAAGTTATGTTCAAGTAAAGGATGAAGAATTTGTTTGTCAGATTAAAACTGAATAAGGCAGAGACATATATATATATGTATATATGTCTCTGATTAAGGTGATGGTGGTTTGACAAGTTCAAATTACCCGGCATCTGAAATATTCAGATATTGGCATATTTTGAAATTCTTGAATGATTTTTAGAAACCAATCTATTTTTTACAGCTTGCCAAAAAAATCCTGTTAACACACTCAGTTGTGTGTGCTCCAACGCTGGAGGAAAATACGCAAAGAAGAAGACTTCCGACTTCGTACTGTGTCGGCTTCATTTGTTTTCAATAACTTAGTAAGTGTCTTGACTTGTCACATGTATTGACATGCTCAAACTTTATTCTAGCATTTTCCAATTTTATCTTCTGTAAATCCTAGTTTTGATAAAAATGCATGTTTGCAGACATAGATAGATATATATAAATCTATGATATACCAGTTCGGCCTTGGTCGTTTCGGTCCAATATCTATGACTCTCGTTAGTATTGATTGTTGGTTGCTTAACGTCTAGTGACAAATATTGCATGCATGTTCCGGATGAGTTCTTTCGTAAGTAATATAGTAAAATACGATGCAGTGTTTGTAGGAAAAAAATTATTATGTCAGGGGCGGATCCAGCCATTTATAAAAGAGAGGGTTTCTAACCCAGGATGAAGGGGTTCCAAATGATAAGGGTACGTTGTATGGTATGTATAAAGTACAAATGATAAGGGTCGGTTGTACGTTATGTATAAAACTCAAATGATAAGGGTCGATTGTACGGTATGTATAAAGCTCAAATGTTTGTATCCACTTGAACTAAGCTTTTGTTTTAGGCACTGGCTTAGATTATGTTATATGTTCTTCAAGATAATACTAGAGTTTAATAGTGCCAATCACGAAGAATACAGTTTGATGGTTTGATGTTTAGAAGAGTGCAGTTTGATGGTTCGATGTGTAGAAGAAAAGTATCATCTTCTATGTATTTAACTGCACACCTGTTATTGTCACTTATACTTAAAAATCAATGCATCAAAGTCAAAATTTAACATTTGTAATCTCAGTTGTGATCTAAAATATTGTGAACTTGTATAACTTTTGAAATCCCCCCCAAAGTCTTTGTAAATTGTAATCTGTAACTTACATATTTTAGCTCCTATTTAGGTTTAAGGTCTAGTACATTTATTATGGCATAGATCAGAGTTACAGTTTAAAGACTTGAGAACAAACCAGGTGACTTTATTGTAATCTTTTACTGTATATATTTCAGCTCCTATTCAGGTATACAGGCTAGCATGGCACAGAACAGAGTTACCTTTAAGACTGAGAACAAACTTGGTGACTGTCCAGGAGTTGTGACGGGTGATCCAGCCTCGACAAAGAAAGGGCTTGTCGTAATCCAGGAATGGTGGGGTATGAATGAGCAAATTATACAGGAGGCAGAACTCATAGCAAAGTCAGGGTTTGTCACCTTGAATCCTGACCTTTATAGAGGAAAGGTCGCAACTGATAATGAGACAGCAGGACATTATATGAATGATTTAGATTGGCCTGGTGCTGTAGCTGACATTAAAGGAGCTATTTTATATCTGAAGAATGCTGGGTGTACAAAGGTGGGTTTTATATCTGAAGAATGCTGGGTGTACAAAGGTGGGTTTTATATCTGAATACAAAGGTGGGTTTTATATCTGAAGAATGCTGGGTGTACAAAGGTGGGTTTTATATCTGAAGAATGCTGGGTGTACAAAGGTGGGTTTTATATCTGAAGAAAGCAGGGTGTACAAAGGTGGGTTTTATATCTGAAGAAAGCCGGGTGTACAAAGGTGGGTTTTATATCTGAATAAAGCCGGTATACCAAGGTGGGTTTATATCTGAAGAAAGCTGGGTATACAATGGTGGGTTTTGTAATTTGAAAAATTCTGGGTGTAAAAAGGTGGGTTTTATTTCTGAAGAATGCTGGGTGAACAAAGGTGGGTTTTATATCTGAAGAAATCCGGGTGTACAAAGGTGGGTTTTTTATCTGAAGAAAGCCAGGTGTACAAAGGTGGGTTTTATATCTGAAGAAAGCCGGGTATTCAAAGGTGGGTTTTTGTCTGAATAAAGCCGGTATATAAAGGTGGATTTATACATGTTATATCTGAAGAAAGCTGGGTATACAATGGTGGGTTTTGTAATTAATTTGAAAAATTCTGGGTGTAAAAAGGTGGGTTTTATTTCTGAAGAATGCTGGGTGAACGAAGGCAGGTTTTATAACTGAAGAAATCCGGATGTTCAAAGGTGGGTTTTATATCTGAAGAAAGCCAGGTGTACAAAGGTGGGTGTTATATCTGAAGAAAGCCGGGTATTCAAAGTTGGGTTTATGTCTGAATAAAGCCGGTATACAAAGGTGGGTTTATATCTGAAGAAAGCCGGGTATAAAATGGTGGGTTTTATAATTAATCTGAAAAATTCTGGGTGTAAAAAGGTGGGTTTTATATCTATTTTATATTTTCAGGTTGGTGTTACTGGGTTTTGCATGGGAGGAGCCCTTTCTCTAGCCTCAGCAGCATTAGTCTCGGAAGTTGATGCAGCAGCACCATTTTATGGAATTCCAGGCAAAGCACTGTGTGATTTAAAGAATATAAAGTGTCCAGTTCAGTGTCATTTTGGTAACTTAGATACCCTGGAAGGATTTTCTGCTCCAAAAGATCAGGCTTTGTTGGAACAAACATTAAAAGAGACTGGTGTGGTTTTTGAATTTTACCGCTATGAGGCTAATCATTCCTTTACAAATACCACTAGCCCTAACTACAACAAAGAATGTTGTGACCTAGCACTAAAACGCATGTGTGAATTCATGGGCAAGAATTTAAGTTGACTTGTAAAACTACACATTATATGATGCTAGTCAAAACTACACATTATATGATGCTAGTCAAAACTACACATTATACTATGCTATTCAAAACTACACATTATACTATGCTATTCATTTGATGGTTGTTGTTGTTTTTTTTTTTGTGTGCCGCCAGCATTTAGATTCATATCATTACTAATTGGTTATATGAAGTGGACTTTTTACATGCTTAAAACTGTTTGAAAATATATTCAATGAGAAATATAGCATCCAATAAAGAAATTTTATTACTTTATTACACAAAGACATATGAATACAAGTAGATGTGGGGTATATGTCAATGAGACAGCAACCCTAAAACATAAATGAACAAAATAAAGACTGTACATGAATACAAGGAAATGTGGGGTATATGTCCATGGACAGCAACCCTACAGCATAAATGAACAAAATAAAGACCAAACATGAATACAAAAAGATGTGGGGTATATGTACACGGACAGTAACCCTGCAGCATAAATGAACAAAATAAAGACCAAGCATACTTATAAATACAAGTAGATGTGGGGTATATGTACATGGTCAGCAACCCTACAGCACAAATAAACAAAATAAAGACTGTACATGAATACAAGGAAATGTGGGGTATATGTTCATGGACAGCAACCCTACAGCATAAATGAACAAAATAAAGACCAAACATGAATACAAGAAGATGTGGGGTATATGTACACGGACAGTAACCCTGCAGCATAAATGAACAAAATAAAGACCAAGCATACTTATAAATACAAGTAGATGTGGGGTATATGTACATGGTCAGCAACCCTACAGCACAAATAAACAAAATAAAGACCGAACATGAATACAAGGAAATGTGGGGTATATGTCCATGGACAGCAACCCTACAGCATGAATGAACAAAATAAAGACAAAACATGAGTACAAGTAGATGTGGGGTATATGTCCATGGACAACAACCCTACAGCATAAATGCACAAAATAAAGACCAAACATGAATACAAGGAGATGTTGGGTATATGTACATGGACAGCAACCCTACAGCACAAATAAACAAAATAAAGACCAAACATGAATACAAGGAGATATGGGGTAAATGTAAATGGACAGCAACCCTACAGCATAAATGAACAAAAAATGTAAACTATATTAAAAGAATATAACCGAGTGGTTGACGAGGCAGTTTGTTTGTGACCACTTACATCTGAGTTCTATTTCATTAAACCAATCCATAGAAATAAGGAGATGTGGTATGATTGCCAATGTGACAACTATCCAACAGAGTTCAAATAAGTGGATACAAGCAATCATAGGTTAGAATACGACCTTCAACAATGAGAAAAACGCATAACATATAGTCAGCTATAAAAACCCTGACATGAAAAAATGTGAAATGATTCAAAATAAAAAAAACTTTAGGCCTAATTTATAACAAAACAATTTACGAAAATAAGTACCAGAAAAACATTAAAACCCCAATGCACTGATCTAAGAGTACTTGCAGTTTCTGAACGCTAGCTCAATGCCAATTACAACTAATGAATAAATCATAACAATTTGCCAGTATATTCAGAAAGTTGAATGTGGGCAGTATATGGAAGAAGATATTCTCCCAGACATGAAGAATATTAAGACAATGTTATGTGTACAAAAGAAACAAATGTATTGATAACAGCTTGTCATTCACGTCTAAGATAACAGCTTGTCATTCACATCTAAGATAACAGCTTGTCATTCACATCTGAGATAACAGCTTGTCATTCACATCTGAGATAACAGCTTGTTATTCACGTCTGAGATTGAAGGCAAGCCATTATTTTATATAAGGACCAAGTCTAGCAATTTTTTTTTCTCATGTTCATGGTAAATTTAAGCAAACATGTTATAATGGTCAAACTGAAAATTACTGATTTTTCAAACATTGGATGAAATAAGTTAGTATTGATTAAATCAAATGAGGTTGGCATCTCTGAAATAATTGTTCCCTGTACGTCTCACAGTGGGTATGGTAATCCGTCTGTCCATACCAGACACATCAATGATTGTTGACAGAAAGCTTTCATAATTGTTAGTATACTTTGTTGTCATATTCTCTTTTCCATTTTTCGGGAGGTATGGGACAATTAGCCTGTTATATACTTTTGTACCACAATAACACGTTGTGGATGTAACTCCTGTGACACCATTTGACTGAAAGCTATCTTACTTGGTAGGTTTGTTCGCCTTCATGTTTTATTATGGGACTTTAACCATATTTTGACTCTCCTACCACAAATGACACATTGTAATTCCTCATTTATACAGCGGCTGGGGACATTTTACTATGGAGTAACAATTTCTTGTTGAAATTTATCTGACCATTGAAATGAGGTGTAGATTTTTCAGGGTCTTGTTAGAATTTATCTGACCATTGAAATGAGGTGTAGATTTCCCAAGGATAACTATGTTATGAAGATTGATATTAAAGTATGGCTTTCATGACTTCGATATTGAGAAAATGATAATCCTGGGTTAGGTAAGGTGTACGTCTGTTTGTGGTTATATTACATTCACCCTAATTTTAAATGAGATTTGAGTTTTGAAATTATTTCAGTTGCAGAAATAAATATGAATATATGATTGCTGTAAGTTTACTATTGGTAGGTCAGTACACCATACATTTACATCAATGATAAAGCAACCAATTAATAAAATCTTGCCATAAGATATCCAGTTATTGACCGGCTGTTAATACAATGGTTTGGTAATAACCAGTTAATAATTTTCAAATCTAGCACTTTTAAAAAGGAAAATGAACTAAAAATCCCAATGCAGTCTACCCATGGAAATTCTAAAAAAAATCCCACTGCAGTGTACACATGGAAACAGTAAAAATCCAACTGCAGTGAACACATGGAAACAGTAAAAATCCCACTGCAGTGTACACATGGAAACCCTAAAAATCCCACTGCAATCTACACCTCGAAACCCACACACATGGCAACCGTTAAAATCCCACTGCAGTGAACACATGGAAACCCTAAAAATCCCACTGCAGTGGACACATGGCAACCGTTAAAATCCCACTGCAGTGTACATATGAAAACCATAAAAATCCAACTTCAGATACACACGAAAACCGTAAAAATCCCACTGCAGTGTACACATGAAAACCTTAAAAATCCCAATGCAGTTTACACATCGAAACCCTAAAAATCCCACTGCAGTGTACACATGGAAACCCTAAAACTCCCACTGCAATCTACACCTCGAAACCCTAAAACTCCCACTGCAGTCTACACCTGGAAACCCTAAACATCCCACTGCAGTCTACATATCGAAATTCTATAAATCAAACTGCAGTGTATACATGGAAAATCTAAAAACATCCACTGCAGTCTACCCATTGAAACCTTAAAAATCCCACTGCAGTGTACACATGGCAACCGTAAAAATCCCACTGTCACTGTAGTATACACATGAAACCCTAAAAATCCCACTGCAATGTACACATGGAAACACTAAAAATCCTAATGCAGTCTACACTCTGAAATCCTGAAAATCCCAATGCAATCTACACATGGCAACTCTAAAAATCCCACTGCAGTGTACACTTGGAAAATCTAAAAATCCCTCTGGAGCGTACACATGGAAAATCTAAAGATCCCACTGCAGTGTACACATGAAAACCTTAAAAATCCCACTGCAGTGTACACATAGAAATCTTAAAACCCCAATGCAGTGTACACATGGAAAATCTAAAAATTCCACTGCAGTGTACACATGGAAACCTTAAAAATCCCACTGCAGTGTACACATAGAAATCCAAAACCCCAATGTAGTGAACACATGGAAAATGTAAAAATTCCACTGCAGTGTACACTTGGAAAATTTAAAAATCCCACTGCAGTGTACACATAGAAAATCTAAAAATCACTCTGCAGTCTACACATGGAAACTCTAAAAATCGCACTGCAGTGTACACATGGAAAATTCTAAAAATCCCAATGCATTGTACACATGGAAAGTCTAAAAATCCCACTACAATCGACATATGGAAACCCTAAAAACCCAAAAGAAGTGTACACATGGAAAATCTAAAAATTCCACTGCAGAGTACACATGGAAAATCTAAAAATTCCCTTGCAGTGTACACATGGAAACCCTTAAACCCCAATGCAGTTTACACATGGAAACTCTTTAATACCAATGCAGTGTACAAATTGAAACTTTAAAAAACAATGTAGTGTACACAATAAATGAATTATGATTATTGAAATTCGAAAACGCCACTGCAGTGTACCCAATGATGAATAATGATGTATTGAACTTCGAAAACCCCACTGCAGTGTACCCAATGATGAATAATGATGTATTGAAATTCGAAAACCCCACTGCAGTGTACCCAATGATGAATAATGATGTATTAAAATTCGAAAACCCCACTGCAGTGTATCCAATGATGAATAATGATGTATTGAACTTCGAAAACTCCTACTGCAGTGTACCCAATGATGAATAATGATGTATTGAACTTCGAAAACCCAACTGCAGTGTACCCAATGATGAATAATGATGTATTGAAATTCGAAAACCCCACTGCAGGGTATCCAATGATGAATAATGATGTATTGAACTTCGAAAACCCCACTGCAGTGTACCCAATGATGAATAATGATGTATTGAAATTCGAAAACCCCACTGCAGTGTATCAAATGATGAATAATGATGTTTTGAACTTCGAAAACTCCTACTGCAGTGTACATATGGAATGATGAAAAATAATGTATTGAAACTTTAAAACCCTGCTGCATTGTACACATAGAAACTCTAAAACACTAACGAGGTGTACACATTGAAACGCTAAAACCCCCACTGCAGTGTACACATGGAATGAAAAATGATGCATTGAAACTTTAGAACCCTGCTGCAAACTCTAAAATACTAACGAAGTGTACACATTGAAACTCTAACACCCCACTGCAGTTTACACATGGAATGCATGAATAAAGATGTATTGAAGGCTCTAAACCCCCTACTGCAGTGTAAACATGTAATAGATAACTGTATATATCAATTTATTTCATGCAAAAAAAAATGAAATGGAATTCAGAGAGTCTTCTTTTTTATATTTAACGACAATTTTAGAGTTTCATAGTCACTACTAACATCTTCATAGATGAACCTCAATCGGCATGTTCTTGTATATTGTCCATTTCTTTATTGTTACCCTCCCCACAAATAATGCCAAATCACAGCTAGGACAATAGTTGAAATTAGACATGATATATGAGTGATAAATAGTTAAACTTCCCAATTTCGATAGATCTTTCCAAATTCTTTTAGTACATTTAACTGCCTTGATGCTTTTTTACAAATTTCAGAAATATGTGTTTTAAACTTAAGTTTCAACGGGTTATTTAAAATTAAGGTCCCGTCATCTGCTACAGTTGGCACTCAAAGAATACTGAGCTTAAACGTGCGCCTAATAATGAGTAATTGTTCAGTTTCATAAATTTTCAACAAGGAATTAAAAAAATCAGCATGGGACCACTGGACTCCTGCAGTTCTGGTAAAGTACGCGAGAATTGTCCTTCTCATTAGATTTTTGTTTGTACCCTGTTGTACTATTCCTTAAACAAGGAGCTAATTATCACCATCTATATTAGATTTTTTTATTTAAACATTTTTCAAAACATCCCACCATGCCAAACGCTATATATAGCTATTCGTTGAAAGCTTTTTCAGCAGCTGTTAAAACAAAAAATATGTTTTTGTTGTTTTCTTCTTGAGCCTCAATAAAGAGTCAACACAAATCTTAATTATATAATAATGGGATGCAAAAGTACAAAGAATAACTGTAGAAAATAAAACGGAATTAGTTGATATATAATAATGGGATGCAAAAGTACAAAGAATAACTATAGAAAATAAAAAGGAATTAGTTGATATAAAAAAATACTGATTACAGAAATGAACGATGTTTAGAATAAAGAAATCATATGATTCCAGAAAAAAACTAATAGTAAAATCATTTTTCATGGGAATTTAAGAATAAGTGTCATTTTGGATATAATAGGATCTATGTTCCTGCTGTTTCAGGAATACTAGACAAAGTACAGCACCACACAAGCAGAGATTTAGTAAAAATCAATTCAACTAAATCTGAAGCTGTTTTCTAAAATGTTAAAGGCTTGAATTCATCAACATTGCAATTCGAAGATGATGACATCAATATAACCCATGAAACTAAACATCTAGGTATAAAAAAACGAGCAAAACCGGGCAAATATCTCAGAAAGAATAAAAACAGGCAGGGCAACAACATACAGCCTTCTGGGATCTGGTTTACATGTCAGAAGGGGATACTCACCCATGGTAGCATACAAGCTATGGAGAACATATGCAGTACCAAGAAGTATCTACGGGCTTGAGGTGATGAACTTACTTGCAAAAGAAAAGGATATGCTAGAACTGGCAGAGAGGAAAATTCTCCGACAAATACAAGGGCTTCCAAATAATACAGCAAATATGGCTGTCTATACCCTGGTAGGAGCAGAACCTATTGCCATCACCTTAGACAAAAATCTACTTACCTTTTTCATGAATATATTGCTACAAATTCAGGAACTAGACAAATTGCATTATCAGAACATAGAGGAAAAGACTTTACCAACAGAGTGGAAAAACTCTATCAAAATACAATCTGAAATCAATAAAATTGAGAATGGAAATGGGGAATATGTCAAAGAGACAACAACCCGGCCAAAGAGCAGACAACAGCCGAAGGCCACCAATGGGTCTTCAGTGCAGCGAGAAAATCCCGCACCCGGAGGTGGTCCTCAGCTGGCCCCTAACTAAAATTGTGTGCTAGTTCAGTGAAAATGGACGTCACACTGAACTCCAAAACATATAAATGAACTAAAATTAAAAAACATACTAGACTAACAAAGGCCAGAGGCTCCTGACTTGGGACAGGCGCAAAAATGCGGCGGGGTTAAACATGTATTGTGAGATCTCAACCCTGCCCTATACCTCTAGCCAATTGTAGAATAAAGAAAACACATAGCAATACGCACAGTAAAACTCAGTTTAAAAGAAGTCCGAGTCCGATGTCAGAATAGGTAACAAAAGAAACTAAGCAAAATGACAATGATACAGAAATGAACAAAGGACTACTAGCAGTTACTGACATGCCAGCTCCAGACCTCAATTAAACAGATTGAAATATTATGTCTTAAAAAAATCGAATTGAAAAGGCTAATAGGAATAAAGATCAAGAAATATATATATATATATATATATACTGGAAAAATGAATGTCACAATGAAAAAATGGAAAAAACATCGCTTAAATATATAGAGATAAAGGACAATCCATTAAATGAAGCTCACAATATATGGAAAAGTGTAACAAACAATACTAAAGATGTAAAGGCAGGAAAAATAAAAACAAGACTAAGTCTCATGGTACTCAAACGTACATATTCCAAGCCAAAAGAGCTAAGTTCGATCCAAAAGTTAACCCTTTATGTACAATCTGTGAACAGGAAAATAAAGATCTAGAACATTTTATTCTACATTGCACAGAATTGGAGCAAATGAGATCTAAATATTGCTCAAAAATCAAACAGAAAATGGATGAAATCGAATCGGATACTTCAACATACAGTTAGATAATGCAACAAGGGAATCTACTCCAGCTCATAATGGACTGTACTAGCAAGGACATAAACTGTTATTCAACTGTGTATGAAAACAATGAAACTCTGGCTAGAAATATGTGCTATGAGATGCACATGTTCCGCACAAAAAGGATAAAAGCTTGATCACAAGTACAGTATAAGGGATAAAATTACTTGAAATAAAATAGTTCCTTATTTTTACCATTTTACTATTTTATGATAATTTAAGACTTAAGAAGAGCTTCTTCAAAGTTTTTAAGATATATTAAGTACCTTTAAAGAATAATGACAATGTCTATAAAATAGGTAAATTTAAACTGTGAAGGAACACATATGTATATACGTTGAATTGTTCTAACCCCTAACCTATCTACATAACACCCTTTTAAATAATTTTTTCATTATATATTATGATGTAAGAATAGCACCTTTAACTAACCAATAGAATTTTAAATTTAAAACGAATTTAAACTTTTAATTTTCAAATTTTACTTGTAAATATATTCAGTTCCTACATAACTTTTTCTTACACCTCACCACATTATGATTAGTTAATTTTATGGTTTAAAACTGTAATGACTATCCAATGAATTAATAATGATATTGCCTTTATTCATTTATCTGTAAGTTTATATGTTCCCTTATGTTTTAAGGTGTATATTGCCGGTTGCTACAATTATACCCTATGGGTAGTGCTCCACAATTAATGGAGGAACATACAAGATACTGAACTGCGCTGCTGTTGAAAACTATTGTTTTGCTGTCGTGTACAGCAGATTTTATCCGCGTTTTCGATTTCCTGAAGAAAAAAAATTTAAAAGAGTACCCCACTTTCAGATCCTAGGTTAGACAAGTCCACATTTTATAACAAGCCAGAATTACTCGCTTCACTTTTACGCGCTGTATCCTGTTGCGGACATTTCGGATCTTTTCAATAATTGTACCATTCGGAAAAGTTGTATATCGTCGAGTTGGCAGGTCGTCTGTAGATAGACAGTTTAACTTAATTACAAAAAGGGTTAGAAATTCAAAACCACAATTTTACTGACATGAGCAATACGTTTATTCATAAATGTTAGAAATAAAGGCCAGAATACGCATGGAAACTTATTTAAAAGTTGAAATTTATAACTGCCTTCAAAAATTATTATGACTTCAAAGCAAAAGCATCCAATTTGAGTCAAATATTTAGTCATCTGTAAAAATGTACGAAACATGTATGATCTGTATGAGAAAGTTGTAGACATAGTTTGGGAAATAAATATCTAGCCTTTCAATTTCAGAGTAAAGGGATGACCATTTAATATTTTGGGGAGGGGCCTTAATAAGCAATAGATGAATATGAATTGTCAATCTGCAGAAAATCGTCCTGACCACCCCATTCCCCCAGAATATCAAATGATCGTCTCCTAAGGGGTGTATTTAATTTTTACACCTAAAGTTATTACACTTTAAAATCTAATAGATATAATTTAGCTTTTATGGATAGATAAATCTCCATCCCCACAGGCTCAAGTTGTTCCATATTTTATGTTGATCGGGCACCAGTATGAAAAATACTTACAAGGGATAAAAGTGATATATATTTGATGTGTAGTAATCTTAAATTGTTTAATATTTCATAGCGGTATAACATGTTACTTTTATTTTTCTTCCCTTAGTTTATTTATTTTGTATTTACATTGTATCATAGGTCAAATTTATTTGTTCAGTGTATGTTCACTGGTGTTAATATGTCCTTTGATTGAGTTAAGCCATTTCAGTTGATATTTTATAGTGTGTCTTTCTATGTTGTGATGTTACACTATTGTTTCAGAAAAAGGGTGATGGTTTGGTACCATTAAAAGGTTTAAACCCGCTGCAATTGTTTGCACCTGTCCTAAGTCAGGAATCTGATGTTCAGTAGTTGTCGTTTGTTTATGTGGTTCATAAGTGTTTCTCGTTTTTTATATAGATTAGACCGTTGGTTTTCTTGTTTGAATGGTTTTACACTAGTAATTTTTGGGTCCCTTCATAGCTTGCTGTTCGGTGTGAGCCAAGGCTCCATGTTGAAGACGGTACTTTGACCTATAATGGTTTACTTTTATAAATTTTGACTTAGATGGAGAGTTGTCTCATTGGCACTCATACCACATCTTCTTATATCTATGATAAAGGTTGATGGATTTTATGAAAAATAGCAATGGTGCCTTTGACACAAATTAATATTAAGATTTCTGAATACACTTTCACAATAAATAATTTTTTTCTAAGGTAAAGTATATTATTAAAACGATTTTCATGATTTTATCACCTTTAACTATTAAAGTGAACTCGGCCTTTAATGAGTGAGAACAATTATGCAATATATATATATGTATATATATATTTAGCCTTTATGTTGATTACCATTTTATTAGAAGTCATCAAGACTTGTGTATGTATAGCTATAAGAAAAACACATATTACAACAGTAAGTACAATAAGCATTAACCAACATTAATCAGCAATTTTTCAAATAACATTTTAACATTGTTTAAGGGTCTTTCAACTGGTGTAATAACAGTTTGTTACACACAAGCTGATTCTCAAGTTGAAGCACACATACTTCTCTTTATTCAGTTAAAACTACGGTACTCAAATTAAGAAAATGTGGTTTAATTTTTTTTTTATATAGTCAATGATAGTACAATGTAGTACATGTAGATGAAATACAAGACTGCATAGTTTAGATGTATACCATGTATACCTATCTTGCCAAAATTCCCAGATAAAAAGAAAATATTAAAAAAAAGAGAGATCAAATCTGTAGGTAGGTGTATATGATTGTATGGCTCCCAAGGTACCCACCTATTATAATAGAGGTCATTATGTTCTCTTGTCTTTGCATCCATCCATTCCATATCATGCAAAAGTTTTGGTGTAAGTTACAAATGTAGTTTTTAAAAGAAAAGTTTGTTGTCATATTAACTTTAAACTTAATACATATGTTTATTATGAAGTGTACTGTTTGATATATGTACCAAATTTGGGTTTTGACCCAGATTTCAGGGTTCACAAACCATGGAAATGTGATAGGTTAAAGGTTTAGATTTAGGTACATGTAGGTTTTGGTTAGATATTGTATAAGTATCCATGTGCCTTGGACAAAAAAAAAGGGTTAGGGTTAGCTTTCTGTATACTAACATAGACATCCCGGAACACTTTGAAAAAGCCATGACAAATGTGTATCTTTGAAAATTACCAAATAATTGTAAATAACCAATAACATGCGTTATGTTCTTTCTATTGCAGATATTTAGTAAGAAAAGAAAGAATGTTGCTTACACATATAATACAGGGACTAAATCATTAAAAATGCTGCTTTATAGCAAGATAAGCTGTCAACAAAGTTATACCAATTGTTACAGAAATATGGAATGGTGATAGAAGTCATAACCTAGGGCAAAGGTCATAGAAAAATAAAAATTTGTTCTGATTCTAGCTACAACAATGTTTAAGTTGGAGTCTTACATCAGCCCCCTCTTAATGGGTTATGTTGACAAGTATGTCAAACTAAGACCTGAAGATTTTCAATTGTCATTATGGGGTGGTGATGTAGTCCTTAATAATCTTGACCTTCGTTTGGATGTCATAGAAAAGGCCATTCATCTCCCAATTGTCTTCAAAAGTGGCCATATTCATGAGTTACGTATCCATGTGCCTTGGACAAAACTGGGATCTGAACCTGTCGTGATAACTATCAACACAATTGAATGTATTCTGAAATTAAGAGAAAGTCCTTATGAAGGTAGTAGCAAAGGGTCAAAGTCTGATTTACGGAGGTCAAAATCAAGGTCATCATTGAAACCAAGGAAACAGGGTGAAGAAGATCTGCCACCAGGATATTTACAAAGTTTGATGAATAAAATTGTAAACAATGTTAGTATCATCATCAATAATCTAATTGTTAAGTTTGTTGAGGATGACATTGTTTTATCCTTGAACATAAAATCAGCTGAAGTGTATAGTGCCGATGAGAAGTGGGATAGAGACTTTATAGAGTTATCTCCTCCTGAGTTAGTGTTAAGGAAATCCATCAACCTGTGTGATCTGACTGTATGCCTTGATAAATGTGATCAGAGTGGTAAGATAGAACATTATCAGGATCCACTGATCTACAGGTGCTCTGTCACAGGACGGTTGTACACCAAGTATGATTCTGTTAACGCCAAGCGGGCCAGCGTAACAAAGTTTGATCTGTTCTGTGAACATTTAGACGTATCATTGACTGATACACAACTACCAATGTTTGAGAGACTAATAGAACTATGTATGGCATTGTATTATGGTACGTTAGATCCAGCCAAGAAAGATGAGGGCCATGATAGTACTGTTCATGAAGAAGACAACAATATAACTATAGGTATGGTTAGACAGTGTTCATCGAAATACCGGGCGTCTGTGCGTAGGTCTGTCTGGTCTTGTTAGTTCTATCACAGGAACAATTCTTGTCAGATGTTTATAAAACTTATACTTTAGGTTAATATCAGCAATATCTCGGACAAGTTCGATAATGGTGGCCGAGCATCTATTTTTAAAACAGTAATGCCCCTTGGAAATATTAAATTTATGGAAAATGGCCTCGTTAGCGCTCTCACAGGTACAATACTTGCCAGATTTTTATAAAACTTATACTATAGGTTTATATCAGCAATATCTCGGACAAGCCTCATAATGGTGGCTGATCGACTTTTTAAAAAGTGTTATGCCCCTTGGAAATATTAAAGTTATGTAAAATGGCCTAGTTAGCGCTCTCACAGGTACAATTCTTTCCAGATTTTTATAAAACTTATACTATAGGTTAATATCAGTAATATCTCGGACAAGTTCTATAATGGTGGACAATCGACTTTTTTTAAAAGAGTTATGGCCCTTGGAAATATAAAATATGTGCAAAGCGGGGGACATTGGAACTCTGTTCCTTTATTTATATTAGGTAAATATATAAAACAAAATACTAACAGTTTCTACTTTCACTTTATAGTAGGTAAATATATAAAGCCATCCTTAAAAAATTCTTTGTTTGATGTTGCCTGCCCATGCCTTGGAGTGTTTGGTAGGTAGGTAGGGATTTTATTTTTTTAAATTTCATGCTTTAGACAAGAAAAAGATGATAGAGCAGGAAAAAATCTTAAAAAAAGAATAAATTTAAAACGATTTGTGTCATAAAATTTTCCAGAAGGCTGCTTTTTAGGTGAGTAGGTAGGCAACATCAAACAATCTAAATTTTATTTTTGGCCTAATACAAAATACAGTTTCTACTTTTACTTCTTTGTATACTGTAAACCAACCAAATTCCATGAGCCATTTATTTTCACAAGAACAAAAATAACGAGAATTTAAAGTAATAACAAATATGTAAATCTAGGATCTCTCCTTATATATATACATTAAGATAATGCAAAAATCACGAAAATAGATAACTGTCAAGTCGGCTAGAAAGGGATAAACTCAAAATAAATTATCGGCAAAAATTAGTTGAATTACAGTTATCAGAATTTATTTCAGAAGAGGAATCTGATACTTCTTCTGAGGTAGACCAGCAGGGATGGAGCCAGTGGATGTGGTCCTATGTACCTCAGATCTTACCAGAGAATGAGGAGGAGGGGGAGTCTGATGAAACTACAACAAGGAAAAAACCACAGCCTCCTACTCTATCTATTGGGATGTATGGGCATAAAATATCTGTCATGTTTAAGGTAAGGGGATGATGGGACATAAAATATCTATCATGTTTAAGGTAAGGGGATGATGGGACATAAAATATCTATCATGTTTAAGGTAAGGGGATGTATGGACATAAAATATCAATAATGTTTAAGGTAACGGGATGATGGGACATAAAATATCTTTCATATTTAAGGTAAGGGGATGTATGGACATAAAATATCTATCATGTTTAAGGTAAGGGGATGTATTGACATAAAATATCTATCATGTTTAAGGTAAGGGGATGTATGAACATAAAATATCTATTATGTTTAAGGTAAGGGGATGATGGGACATAAAATATCTATCGTGTTTAAGGTAAGGGGATGTATGGACATAAAATATCTATCGTGTTTAAGGTAAGGGGATGATGGGACATAAAATATCTATCATGTTTAAGGTAAGGGGATGATGGGACATAATATATCTATCATGTTTAAGGTAGAGGGATGATGGGACATAAAATATCTATCATGTTTAAGGTACGGGGATGCTGGGACATAAAATATATATCATGTTTAAGGTAGAGGGATGATGGGACATAAAATATCTATCATGTTTAAGGTAAGGGAATGTATGGACATAAAATATCTATCGTTTTTAAGGAAGAGGGATGATGGGACATAATATATCTATCATGTTTAAGGTAAGGGGATGATGGGACATAAAATATCTATAGTGTTTAAGGTAAGGGAATGTATGGACATAAAATATCTATCATGTTTAACATTGTTTAAGGTATTACATGTATAAGGGGATGATGGACATAATATATCTATTGTGTTTAAGGTAAGGGGATGTATGGACATAAAATATCTATCGTGTTTAAGGTAAGGGGATGTATGGACATAAAATATCTATCGTGTTTAAGGTAAGGGGATGTATGGACATAAAATATCAATCGTGTTTAAGGTAAGGTGATATATGGACATAAAATATCTATCGTGTTTAAGGTAAGGGGATGTATGGACATAAAATATCTATCGTGTTTAAGGTAAGGGGATGTATGAACATAAAATATCTATCATGTATAAGGTAAGGGGATGTATGGACATAAAATATCTATTGTGTTTAAGGTAAGGGGATGTATGGACATAAATATCTGTCATGTTTAAGGTAAGGGGATGTATGGACATAAAATATCTATCGTGTTTAAGGTAAGGAGATGTATGGACATAAATATCTGTTTAAGGTAACTAAATATCTATCATGTTTAACATGATTAAGGTAAGGGGATGATGGGACATAAAATATCTATCATGTTTAAGGTAACGGGATGATGGGACATGAAATATCTATCGTGTTTAAGGTAAGGGGATGTATGGACATAAAATATCTATCATGTTTAAGGTATTACATGTATAAGAAGACTTATAGATAGATTTACTTAATTGTAGAACAGCTTTACAATCTTGTTTGTATGTGGGAATTTAAAGGGTACAGCAAACTAAACAGAAAAATGTGATTCTTTGAGTATGAAGTCGGAAATTTATACTCCAGTCGGGTGATAACTTGCTTGTTAAACATTGTTATGAGTAAATGTCATTCTTTATCAACAGTAGAAACTGCCTGACAATGATCTTTATAAGCAATAAACGGTACACTGATCATGGTGATATACAGTACAGTTAATTGATTCCTTCCAGTATGATTTATTGTATAGCAAATATATATACCATACAGTAAATTGATTCCTTCCACCTTAATTTATTGTATAGCAAATATATATACCGTACAGTAAATTGATTCCTTCCAGTATAATTAATTGTATAGCAAATATATATACCGTACAGTAAATTGATTCCTGTCACCTTGATTAATTGTATAGCAAATATATATACCGTACAGTAAATTGATTCCTGTCACCTTGATTAATTGTATAGCAAATATATATACCGTACAGTAAATTGATTCATGTCACCTTGATTAATTGTATAGCAAATATATATACTGTACAGTAAATTGATTCCTGCCTGATTATTCTATTGTATAGCAAATATTGATTCCTGCCTGACTATTCTATTGTAATAGTAGACAACACAATCAGGTACAAATTAACTGAACATTTAACATATTAACAAATTGTATTTTATAGTTGACAGAAAAACTGAGAGAAAAAGTGCATTATGGTCCACAGAAGATTGCATTTAAACCTTTTATATTACTGGAGGGAGAAGGTATAGCTGTAGACATACTTGTCAAAGGTCTCGCTTTCTTTGATGCACAAGTTGGAATAACACATCTGAAGATGTTGTGTCAGGGCCAGTGTATCTGTGGAATAAAAGATGATACAGATACTAAGGTATGTTAAGTTTCTCCCCTCTACTACCACACCCCCTGAGAATGTTGTGTCAGGAGCACTGTGTCTGTGGCATAAAAGATGATGCAGATACTAAGGTATGTTAAGTTTATCCCCTCTACTACCATGCCCCCTTAGGATGTTGTGTCAGGAGCAGTGTGTCTGTGGAATAAAAGATGATACAGATACTAAGGTATGTTAAGTTTCTCCCCTCTACTACCACACCCCCTAAGGATGTTGTGTCAGGGGCAGTGTATCTGTGGAATTAAAGATGATAGTTTTGATACAGATACTAAGGTATGTTAAGTTTCTTCTCTTTACTACCACACCTCCTTAGGATGTTGTGTCAGGGGCAGTGTATCTGTGGAATTAAAGATGATAGTTTTGATACAGATACTAAGGTATGTTAAGTTTCTCCCCTCTACTACCACACCCCTAAGAATGTTGTGTCAGGAGCAATGTGTCTGTGGAATAAAAGATGATACAGATACTAAGGTATGTTAAGTTTCTCCCCTCTACTACCACACCCCTTAGGATGTTGTGTCAGGAGCAGTGTATCTGTGGAGCAAAAGATGATACAGATACTAAGGTATGTTAAGTTTCTTCTCTTTACTACCACACCTCCTTAGGATGTTGTGTCAGGGGCAGTGTATCTGTGGAGCAATAGACGATACACTCATCTTTTGGTTAATATTATTACAAATCTGACTGAATAATCCAGAGGAAAAAGGATGTCTGGTCCACTAAAATAACACAAAACTCTATTTCTTGACTATATATTTGAAGTTTTTATATGAACTTACTTAATAAGGTTCTTCCAATTTTACAGAGCTCTGTGATGGTACAAGGTGGAGACAGTTTACAGGACAAGACAGAGGCTAATTACTATTCAAATTCTCTGTTTGATAAATCCTCACCAGCCAATCAAAATGAGCCATTACAGTTAGCCCTAGATAGTGAGACACATGGTGAGATCTATACAGAACAGTATAGTCAGGTCAAGTTTGGAGCATTCTTCTTTGACTATCTATATGTAATGGCTGACACAGAAGAGAAAAATCAAGGTAGGACACTTTTGGAGATTGAAAATGTAAAATTGTAAGTGGAATGAATTAAAATGTCATTTTTAGAAACATTAGTGATATGATGTTCATTATTAACCTGAATGATTCACTCCCTCCGTGTAATCGATCTCTCCTGCTTGCGAGGGCCTGAATTCCTAATGGTGACTAATCAGGAATCAGCTTAATTTATCGGATAGGTAAATCCTGAGCTAATTCCCAAAGATTGATTAAAGATTTTTCCTTGTCTATGCATTCAGGCGTAAATGAAGTAATCATAGATCAGTGGAATATAACAATTGAATTATTTGGGTGAAATATTCATACAAAAAAAATGTTTTTGTTAGCCTTATGATGTTTGAAAATGTTTATTTTTAAAGTCTTCTTTTACTTTCATCTGTTTTACTGTAAAGACTTATGTAATGTTTCAAGATAATCTTTAAAATATTGACAGGTTTAAAAATTTATAATAAATAATTGAACTTTATAATTATTTTTGTGTTTATTTATCATGTTTATGAAGCCATGACTTTCTTTTGGTTTGTGTTTATTTATCATGTTTATTAAGCCTTGACTTTCTTTTGATTTGTGTGTATTTATCATGTTTATTAAGCCATGACTTTCTTTTGTATATTTTCAGAAAAAGGAACAAGTGTTTCATCTGTTTCAGATATCACAGAAACTTTGTTCATGAAAGAAAATTCACTGATACGTTTTATCATTGGTCCGTGTCAAATAAATGCTTCATCTTCATCTGTACACAGGTTTAGGAAGCTACTGGCGTGTGCATATAATTATAATTATGAGCCTTACTACAAAGGGAAACCTGGTAAGTCTATAGAATTGAGGTCACTTAGGTATTTTTAATTGCTCAATGTAATTTAAATGCTTGATCATCATCAAGAGTTGGACAATTTATTAAATGTTTGTTTAATGTTCTTATTTGTTTAATGGGGAAGTGAATGTTTCATATAACAGTTTCCTTTTCATCCCTTGACTCCCTTTATCTTCTGGATATTTCAATCTGATTACAATACAGATCCTGTGTCCACCCTTCGCTTACAAGGATCTGAGCTCACTCCATTCTACTTTCTGTTTTAAAGACCTTTCGGGATCCTCTGGTTTTGTCTAAATGATCCACACTTTCAAAATTTTGAAGGCAGCAATTTCATTGAGTGATGTAATAATTACCAGAACAGAAAAAGAGAGGCGAAAGATACCTGAGGGACATTCAAACTCATAAGTCAAAAATAAACTGACAACGCCATGGCAAAAAAAGAAAAAGACCAACCGACAAACAGTAGTACACAGAACACAACATAGAAAAATAAAGACTGAGCAACAAGAACCCCATGACATCTGAAAGACACAAGTTTTAGTGAAACAGTATAGAGTATTCCTATGAATTAACTGCTTCCCTAGATTATGATAAACTGGTCCCCACACAACTGTTCCCACACAACTGGTTTAGCTCTTTATGACTGGATTAAAAACTTTCCATATTAGCCTTAGATATATTAATTACAAATTTCTTTATTTTTCCACAGAGAATGTTAATGAAAGTCGACCCCATCCAACAGAGGAGCAGATTAAGATCTTAGAGGAATTCATTCCAACAAAAACATTCCATATAAGTCTTCTACAACCTGTCCTCAGTGTATACTATGCAGAACATCCATCGTGTGATGTAGCCAAGAAATCTTATAAAACTGTACACCATCAAAAGGTATTGTATCTCCATTTACTTCTAGAAAACTTTCCATATTAACCTCATACTACTGTCCTCAGTGTATACTATGCTTAACATCCATCTTGTGATGTAGCCAAGAAATCTTATAAAACTGAACATCATCAAAAGGTATTATATCTCCATGTACTTCTAGAAAACCTTCCATATCAACCTCCATACTACTGTCCTCAGTGTATACTATAGTGAACATCCATCTTGTGATGTAGCCAAGAAATCTTATAAAACAGTACACCATCAAAAGGTATTATATCTCCATGTACTCCTATAAAATCTTCCATATTAACCTCATACTACTGTCCTCAGTGTATACTATGCTGAACATCCATCTTGTGATGTAGCCAAGAAATCTTATAAAACAGTACACCATCAAAAGGTATTATATCTCCATGTACTCCTATAAAATCTTCCATATTAACCTCATACTACTGTCCTCATTGTATACTATGCTGAACATCCATCTTGTGATGTAGCCAAGAAATCTTATAAAACAGTACACCATCAAAAGGTATTATATCTCCATGTACTCCTATAAAATCTTCCATATTAACCTCATACTACTGTCCTCAGTGTATACTATGCTGAACATCCATCTTGTGATGTAGCCAAGAAATCTTATAAAACTGAACATCATCAAAAGGTATTATATCTCCATGTACTTCTAGAAAACCTTCCATATCAACCTCCATACTACTGTCCTCAGTGTATACTATAGTGAACATCCATCTTGTGATGTAGCCAAGAAATCTTATAAAACTGAACATCATCAAAAGGTATAATATCTCCATGTACTTCTAGAAAACCTTCCATATCAACCTCCATACTACTGTCCTCAGTGTATACTATAGTGAACATCCATCTTGTGATGTAGCCAAGAAATCTTATAAAACAGTACACCATCAAAAGGTATTATATCTCCATGTACTCCTATAAAATCTTCCATATTAACCTCATACTACTGTCCTCAGTGTATACTATGCTGAACATCCATCTTGTGATGTAGCCAAGAAATCTTATAAAACAGTACACCATCAAAAGGTATTATATCTCTGTGTACTCCTATAAAATCTTCCATACTAACCTCATACTACTGTCCTCAGTGTATACTATGCTGAACATCCATCTTGTGATGTAGCCAAGAAATCTTATAAAACTGTACACCATCAAAAGGTATTATATCTCCATGTACTATAAAATCTTCCATATTAACCTCATACTACTGTCCTCAGTGTATACTATGCTGAACATCCATCTTGTGATGTATCCAAGAAATCTTATAAAACAGTACACCATCAAAAGGTATTATATCTCCATGTTCTTCTAGAAAACCTTCCATATCAACCTCCATACTACTGTCCTCAGTGTATACTAAGCTGAACATCCATCATGTGATATAGCCAAGAAATCTTATAAAAACTGTACACCATCAAAAGGTATTGTATCTCCTCTTCTAGAAAACATTCCATATAAGTCTACTTCAACCAGTCCTTAATGTATACTACGCTGAGAATCCATCGTGTGATATAGCCAAGAAATCTTATAAAACTGTTCACCATCAAAAGGTATTGTATCTCTCTCTCTATATATATAGCTATGTTCTTCTAGAAATTCTTCCATATTAATCTCATACAACTGTCCTCAGTGTATTCTATGGTGAACATACATAACAATATTTGATGAGGATTTGCATAACAGTAATTAATGTTGATTTGCATTACACTATAACATGTATAATTGATTAGCATTACAATATAATTGATTAGCATTACAATATTATTGATTAGCATTACAATATAATTGATTATCATTACAATTACACTATAATTGATTAGCATTACAATATAATTGATTATCATTACAATTACACTATAATTGATTAGCATTACAATATAATTGATTTGCATTACAATATAATTGATTAGCATTACAATATAATTGATTTGCATTACAATATAATTTATTTGCATTACAATATAATTGATTTGCATTACAACATAATTGATTATTTTTTGCATTACAATAGTTTGTGAGGGTTTGCATTGCAAGAATTGATGAGATTTGCATTGCATTAATTGATGATAATTGCATTAAAGCAGTCAGAAAACTACACAAAGTTAATAAAAAAAATCCTCACAAAGACTGACCACTTTATTATATTGTAGGGGTCTAAGACAACAGAACATGAAACAGTAGACATCCTTCCATGTGTCCACCTGACCTCAGCAAGATTAGAATATCAAGTGACAAGCTCTATGTATCCTAGGAAACTGGTACAACTAATCAGTAAGATGGCAGCACCATCTAGTAATCTTTTACATCACTGTCACGCACACACACAGATAAAGGTATGTATCTATGAGCGTACAACTAATCAGCAAGGTGGCAGCACCATCTAGTAATCTTTTACATCACTGTCACGCACACACACAGATAAAGGTATGTATCTATGAGCGTACAACTAATCAGCAAGATGGCAGCACCATCTAGTAATCTTTTACATCACTGTCACGCACACACACAGATAAAGGTATGTATCTATGAGCGTACAACTAATCAGCAAGATGGCAGCACTATCTAGTAATCTTTTACATCACTGTCACGCACACACACAGATAAAGGTATGTATCTATGAGCATACAACTAATCAGTAAGATGGCAGCACCATCTAGTAATCTTTTACATCTCTGTCACGCACACACACAGATAAAGGTATGTATCTATGAGCGTACAACTAATCAGTAAGATGGCAGCACCATCTAGTTATCTTTTACATCACTGTCAAGCACACACACAGATAAAGGTATGTATCTATGAGCATACAACTAATCAGTAAGATGGCAGCACCATCTAGTAATCTTTTACATCACTGTCACGCACACACACAGATAAAAGTATGTATCTATGGGTTCAATCAACAGTTTTGTGTATGTGACGTCATATTTATAGAGACAGGCATAAGGGACTCTTACTGATGGTATTGTTTATAAACATACTTGTATAAACTAGACATCAATGCAATTATTATTTCTTGAGTTTATAGTGAAATAAAGATAAAGTGTAATTTTAACATAAGAAAAAAATTCTACCTTATTTTATTACATTATCTAGGGTATAAAGTTGACTAGATTTAATTGCTTTTATTCATTTCTCTTTTTTTATTTCAGTTATTTGATTTTTCTGCTGGTCTTGTAACCAAGGATAAAAAGGGAGATAAATCACATGTTGTGACAGTTATTCCCCCTTGTAGTGGAGCTCTATATACTAGAAAACTTCAGCTAACAATGTACTGGTAAGAAATAAAACTGGTTCTCTATTGTCGGTATAAACAGTATGTTATATCAGTTGTATTATATAAAACCTGGGACAGTTGTAGCTGTATATCTTCAGGGAAATTGTAGATGGTAAAGTTACCGTACCAGTAGTGGTTGTATGTCTCATAGATATAAGAAGATGTGGTATGAGTGCCAATGAGACAACTCTCCGTACCAGTAGTGGTTGTATGTCTCATAGATATAAGAAGATGTGGTATGAGTGCCAATGAGACAACTCTCCATCCAAGTCACAATAGATATAAGAAGATGTGGTATGAGTGCCAATGAGACAACTCTCCATCCAAGTCACAATAGATATAAGAAGATGTGGTATGAGTGCCAATGAGACAACTCTCCATCCAAGTCACAATAGATATAAGAAGATGTGGTATGAGTGCCAATGAGACAACTCTCCATCCAAGTCACAATAGATATAAGAAGATGTGGTATGAGTGCCAATGAGACAACTCTCCATCCAAGTCACAATAGATATAAGAAGATGTGGTATGAGTGCCAATGAGACAACTCTCCATCCAAGTCACAATTTGTAAAAGTAAATCAAAGTAAATCATTAAAGGTCAAAGTACGGCCTTCAACACAGAGCCTTGTATGTTTTTCGTTATTTTGAGAACTGGCCAACCTTTGATTATTTCTGTAAAATTTATTAAAAACTTTTATAGACTTGTGATGATTAGGAGCTTGGCATATTATACAGACACATGACCATTGTTAATTAAGTACTGTATGTTGGCCTCTAGATGTCTTGATTGTTTTTTTGTCATTGGGTTGATGTCTCATTGGTTTATAACCACATCTCTTTTATTTATAATTTATTCATAATTTTTCTATACACAAGAAAATTGGGGCATAATGTAAAAACAGCTGTCAATTGTTAACTATGTGATGATTTTGAGATGTTTTATGTGCCATTTATGGGCATTATGCTTTTCAGTCTTTGCATCCCTTTGTTTTGTTCGACTGTCCATCTGTTTGTTCGTCTGTTTATCTGTCTGTCCCGCTTCAGGTTAATGTTTTTGGTCAAGGTAGTTTTTTATGAAGTTTGTCCCCAATTTCATGATCCACTGAACATAAAAAATGATAGATCGAGTGGAAACATTCTTATATAAAGTATAATGGGATTGTCTAATTAACACAAACTGCTGTATCATTTATTCTTATGTAAATTGTATTTATGTAGGACAAATAGCCACATTCCAAAAGTAGAAAAAATGTATGAGCTCCCAGAGATCTCAATTAACTTAAACAAAGCTAATCTCCTATTGATACTAGAGACCTGTACATCATGGACACAGAATTCACCAAGGCCGACAGATATTAATACAAATAGTCTAATGGAAGATGTTTTCACCACAGGTAAATAATAACTGATGATGTTTTACAATAGGTAAACAAAATTACCAGGCATCTCGATCACAAGCAAATAAAAAATGTACTCAATTTTATTATAGCACAATTAATAGCAAGGCATACACACAAATATATTTGACAGAACCAGATAAATAACTAGCAGTAATGCCAAAATATGTTAATTAGCAAATAAGGGACAAGTCATCAGAAATAAATATATAAAAGCCAAACATAAAATAACACATTTGAGCTAGCCTCATTATGGCTTGGGACTGATTTTATGATAGATTTTTATGATGGTAGAAAACCTGATAAACTAAACATATAGCCCTAACATAGGATTGATAAGTTCCAATAGAATAATTGTATTTATTATGCCCCACCTACATTAGTTGTAGGGGCATTATGTTATCTGGTCTGTGCGTCCATTTTTTCGTTCAGTCGTTTGTTTGTCCGTCTGTGCCGTGTCAAGTTATAGTTTTTGGTCAAGGTAGTTTTTGATGAAGTTGAAGTCCAATGAATTTGAAACTTTGTACACATGTTCCCTATGATATGATTTTTCTAATTGTAATGCCATATTTAGAGTTTTGACCCCAATTTCACAGTTCACTGAACTAAGAAATAATAGTGTGAGTGTACTATTGACACAATCTTGTTTAATTTTATTTTTGCGGAAGCAAACTAAATGTAAGTAATAAATTTTTAAGTAAGTTAAATAAGTATTTTGCTATGTTTATCATTTTATACATAAATCAAGTTGTTAGTTTTCTCTTTTGAATTGTTGAATTGTTTCACATATTGTCATAGCCAAGGCTTTTATATCTTACAATATTGTATGGGTTTTGGTCATTGTTGAAGGCTGTATGGGGATCTATATTTTCAACATATATGTCATTTGGACACTTGTGTTTAGTTGTGTCTTTGGCAATCATACCACATCATAATCAGATCTGTAGTAAATGGTAATATCTAACTTTTTTCTATTATATAATGTGTACATTCTTTTTCTTCTATGACCTTTGACCTCTGTTGTAGATGACGACCAAGTGGTGTTACCATTACTTGAGGTGAATGTAAATGGTTTTGAGATGAAGCAGTGTATCACATCATTAGTAACAGCTTACACGGGAACTTTATCATCTGTTCAAGTTATTCTGTATGGTAAATACATGTACACTTCTTATTAATGTATTACATCACTAGTAACAGCTTACACAGGAACTTTATCATCTGTTCAAGTTATTCTGTATGGTAAATACATGTACACTTCTTATTAATGTATTACATCACTAGTAACAGCTTACACAGGAACTTTATCATCTGTTCAAGATATATTATATGGTAAAGACATGTACACCTGTTATTTAATGCACATTAGCATGTTTATCGAAGCCTTAACAATTTTCATCAAAATTTTAGCATCAAATTAATAGCAGTATGATTATCAGCTATTAACTATAATTACAAGGTATATTTAGAATCTTATTCTTCCCTATAAACTAACTTCATTATTTCATTACATGTAAAAGCCAAAAGTTTTTTCTCTGATACAGTAGTCATAAAAACTTTTTAATATCCAGGAGTGTTATGACTGTATTATTCTGATTCAAAAGATGGTAATAAATAGGCAATTTTTTTTTTACAGATATACAGGCCGGATCTATCATCCCTGTTGTATGCTGTCCTGCCAATACAAACAAATTAACATCTACAGAGTACTTTCAGAACCCCTCTCCTCTGACTGAAGATAAGAATGACTTCCTAACATTCACCATACAGTTACCCCATGAAAAGACTATATCGAATGGTTTGTATTGAGTACTTTACAGATATGATATACATTAATGACAAGCTATACCAAAGTGCATTTTGTATGAAGAGCGGAAAAGCTTCATTCTTAAAGATGTGTGCTTGTTAAATGCTTTTACAACCCTATAAAATTACTAAAGAACCATTAAATTCTTTGAATATGCATTGCCTGTAAAAGGCAATTTAAGATGTTTTTATTGTTATAAAAAGTAGTATTTGCAAGAAGAAATACTTGCATTTTAAATTCTCTGTCAATCAGAGTTTTTCTAATGTTAAGGTGGAACTAATACATTAATATATTGGTCCCAGCATTACAAATGTAGAATTTTCAAATTAATAAAAAAACTACTTGGAATTATCTCCCTTTAACTGACAATCAATTTAACAACAAAATAATAATTTGCATATATATTCCTTTAAAAGGCAAAACAGAAACCTGAAAATTTGATAAATAAAGTGCATGCTGATGTTTTGCTGAGAAATGATACCATTAATCTACACACTTATTCCCTAGATGGATTTCAAAAAACATTCTCTCATTCTAAATAGTAGCAAATATTGAAAAATCTAATGATAAAACCTTAATTTAACAAATGTATAAATAGAAAATGTAGAATATCTTTTACAGAACTAAGGGTATGTGTATTATTGTAGAATATCTTTTACAGAACTAAGGGTATGTGTATTATTGACCTCTTTATAGGTGACATATACATGTCAGTGTTAACAGTTGTTTACATAGCAGTAATAGGGGCCTCGGTGGCCGAGTGGTCTAAGTAGTTACTACTGTAATCACTAGCCAGTCAACACTGAGGTTGTGAGTTCGAACCCCGCTCGTGCGTGTGCACTCGACTCCAATCTTAATTGACTAGGATTGTCAGTTTTCCTATCGAAGGTCGGTGGTTTTCTCCAGGCACTCCGGCTTCCTCCACCAATAAAAACTGGCCGCCACGAAATAGCCCAAAAGCGGTGCTTAAAAGTGGCGTTAAAACACAAAAAATCAAATCAAATCATAGCAGTAATAAGCATCTCCAGATGAAGTTAATTACCGTATCTTATTTTTTCCAGTTCCAAGCTTACTGTTACTAAATACAGAAGGTGTTATCTGTGCTATAGATCCATCTTTGTCAGACTGGTTTGAATATAGACCAAAGAAGAAAGAAACATCAACAGAGCACAAGAAAGAACCTGTTCAGGTTGATCAAGCTATTGCCCAGGCAGCTTTTCCATTACAACATATGTCTCAAGGTAGGGTCTCAAAATAGATCATTACAACATATGTCTCAAGGTAGGGTCTAAAAATAGATCATTACAACATATGTCTCGAGGTAGGGTCTAAAAATAGCTCATTACAACATATGTCTCAAGGTAGGGTCTAAAAATAGATCATTACAACATATGTCTCAAGGTAGGGTCTAAAAATAGCTCATTACAACATATGTCTCAAGGTAGGGTCTAACAATATATCAGTGTTCCAGCTAGGTCGTTTTCACAGGGCGGTCCGCCCGCCCTTTCCCGAGTGCCGCCCTGTGCCCTTTTTACAGTTTGCAGGGCGCCCTGCCTTTTTTGAAGATTGATTGGTATATTATTTTGTTCGTATTGATATGATCAGCCAATTACGAAAATTTACCTGGCGACAAGTATATGACTTTGTTTACGACCCCAAGCTAATCAACGGTTACAACAGGTGTCATAATCTGTTGTTATAGGCAATCCGTTTATCGGATGGGTTATTTAATGATCATCAACATTAATTCATTCAAATAGAATCGGTCAGTCGGCATCTGTCTTTGAACTTGAAGAAATGTTCATACAACTTGGGCAATGTTTACCGTAGTTTCATGGAGAAAACGTAATTGACAGAAAGTCGAATACCATAATCAACTCGTTAAAAACATTGCTCTTATTGTTTTCCGTGAAATAAATAGCAAATTAAGACGTATTTTTCAATGACTGCCTTCATTTTTTATACTAAAATAACAAAATCGGCCGCCATATTGTTGATCGTATTTACATCTTCTACGTACATGTACTGTTTATTATCCTCCAAAGAAGGAGCACACCCAAATAAAGAAAGATAACTCAATCTTATTTTTTCCTAGCATTGAGTAACCTACTAAGATATTATAAAATATGTCTTCATACTTCTGGCTTTAGAATTTATATGTTTAGGTGTTTTGAGTTATGGGAAAAGTTTAAGAGGGTCTTAGTAGCAGGCCTAGGGTTGGTAGGGTGCCTTGGTCATCTTTTTCTGTATTTTTTATTTTCAATCCAAATTTTCACTGTTCACTATATCCTAACATTGTGCATTTACAGCTGTTTTGTGCTGTATTGCCATTAAGCACAGAAAAGGTAGAAAGGTTAAACTTGTTAAGTGTGTCAGACCATAGAAACAGAATGAAGCAGGACATTTTTCAAACAATACTGCATATAAAGCTTAACTGTGCCAAGCAATGATTTAAAACTTGTGTGACAAGCTGCTTGACAAGTTTTCAGCCTAAAAAGTAGAAAGATAGTTTTTCTCTGGGCTTATGATGTTGTTCTTGTATATATAAAACCAGTGATTCAATGAACAAAAAATGTTTGATTATAATCTTTATTAAAACATGCCCTTTTCATATTATCATATCACGCGTTAAATGCCCTTTTTCAGGATTGGCACCCTGCCCTTTTGAAATCCTAGCTGGAACACTGTATATCATTACAACATATGTCTCAAGGTAGGGTCTAAAAATAGCTCATTACAACATATGTCTCAAGGTAGGGTCTAAAAATAGATCATTACAACATATGTCTCAAGGTAGGGTCTAAAAATAGATCATTACAAAATATGTCACATTAGATGGCGTCTAGACTAAAATACACATGAAACCATGATACATATTATCGCACCCATGTCTTGTAATTTGTTTGTTTTAGACTTTTTATAATTTAGATACTGTAAATTCAGAAATTTTTGCGAGGTTTTTATTATTGCGAAAAATGCAACAGAGTTGTAAACGCAATAATTTAAACTCGCAATTTGAAATATTTTATATGAATTAAACAGGATTTTTCTCAAAATCGTAAAAATTTAAAATCGCATTTAAGTCTAAAATGACAATATCGCAATAATAAATGCACGCAATAATTTCTGAATTTACAGTGTATGTATAGTATGTTATAAATCAAATATGAGAATTTGAGTCAAATTGGTGAACATGAATTTTACATCCAATGCCCCTTTAATGAGCATACTTATATCCAGTCATGTATATGTTTTTATCTTCAGTTCCTAGTACTGGATTTTTCTTTAATGAATATACTTATATCCAGACATGTATATGTTTTTATCTTCAGTTCCTAGTACTGGATTTTTCTTTAATGAGCATACTTATATCCAGTCATGTATATGTTTTTATCTTCAGCTTCCAGTACTGGATCCGTAGCTTTAGATACAACATCCTTCACCAAAACTAAAACACATTCCAGAAACAGATCTACATCTCAGAAACCCACCAATAAGAAGACAGATACAAAGGTCAAAGATCAGTGGGGTGAAAGACTGGCAGCCATGTTTCCTTTACTGAGAATGCTACAAGTACATGTAAGATTTTGTTAATAAAAGAATAAAACCGAGACAAAAGTTAAGTTAGCAAGAAATTGATAATCTATAATTCAAAGATCTATGTTATTATTTAATGGACATTGGTTTAATATCTGATTAATATTTAAAGGATTGAGTACGTTTATACTTAAATTTATGTCCATGTGCCTGTGAACAACCTAGTCAATGGTTGTCTTTACTAAGAAATAAATTCTGATATTTTTGTGATGATTTCTGATTTGATATTTACATACATTTTACTATCTTAAACAATTTTATAACACAAGTGCTATATTTAAAGGAGACATGACACGATTTTCAATTTGTGTTTCAAAATGTTTATTTATACTTAACTTTCCCCAAAAATACATCGATAGCAATATAAGTGTCAACTATTTAGGAAAATATGTATTTTAATGAGATTTTAATGCAACGATTTATCGACCTGTCAAATATGCATATTTCCATCCCGGAAGTCACTCAGAACGAGGCTACTACGTCAGTGGTTACATTCATTCATATTGACATATGGGTACAGCATAAATTTAGTTTCGATTATTATCCAACAAAACGCATGACAGTGATAAACAATGATTATGTGTGATGCCGATGGATTCAACAATATAATTAAAAAGAATATTGACATGATATTTTCTGTTTTTTGAATGACATTTTCTGTTTTTTGAATGACACACAGACTTAGAAGGTGTAAAGATGGGACTTTTTAACAAGCCCAAACTACACTTCTTTTCGCCCACTTTCATTAGGATTCCAGAGTTGGGGTCTCGGGTGCCATGCCATGAGTTCATCATAGGTCACAGGTGTACGGTACAGATGATTGAGTTTCGCAATTTCGGGTCTCGTTTGAAGTTGCAAACTTCAAGTGTCACTCCACATGGGGGATTGATAAAGACATATATTGATTGCGCAATATTACTTCAAAAGCTCTTTGTGTACATCCTGAATGTTGGTTTTGCCGAGGGCACAGGTGAGATTGGAATATATTATTGTTGTGTACAGAAAACAGGTACAACTACCTGATCATATATGTTTAATGAATACCTGTAGTACGACCATACAATACCCTATGCACCACCAGTTAAATACCCTAACCCGTGTTGATAACTAATAGACAACCTGTGTATAGATCTTATTTTTATTGCTTTTAAGAATATGCAGATATAAAAAGGTTTACAACAGATGCATTTTTTAATTGTCTTCTTGAGATGGAAAAGTAATATTCTTGTATGCTTGCAAGTCTATAACTTCATAAGAAAATGTTAGACATAAAGCATAAAAAGGAAACAAGGAAATGATACGAGAATGTGAATCATGTCTTTTACATTCTTTTTCTGACACATTCCCTATTTCCATTCTCAATTTTATTATATTGAACATCGAATATAATTATTGACAACTATTTAGTTGGTTAAGATTCAGATGATGAAAAAAATTTCATTTTAAAATGGAAACTTTATAATAAATGAAGAAAGTGTCGTTTACCGTACGACCTCCAATAATGAGAAAACCCCATACCGTATATTCGGCTATAAAAGTTCTCAACGTGAAGATGTGAAACAATTTTAACAAGAAAACAAACTTATTTATAACAAAATAATTTCCGTAGAAAAAAATTGACTGACATGAATCAACGACAACAACTGATCTATATGCTCCTGATTGAAGACAGGCACATTCAAAATGTGTTGGTGGTATATTTTTGTGAGCGCCTACGGTACCCTCTCCCCCTCCCAACGTGTGACAGTGGTCTTACAGCAGTACATAAGAACTATAAAAACCAGTCTAACGCAAAACTTCAGTATGAAGTAGAGAAACCACTAATGTTAAAACAATAGAGACAACGCACAAATGCTGTTAGCTAGATCAAAGCCAAGTACAGCTAATACACAACTCATGTTCTCGAAGACTGAAGTATGTTACATGAAAAAATTTTCCTGCTCCGTCCGATTGAAAATCTATAATTTATTCAAATGACCCCTTTTAGAAAAAATATTTTGAAAAAGAACATTATGTGTTGCAAAAATTTTCCTGGACTCAAGCGTTTTGCTGGTAGCAATAACCAAATTGATTGCTAAATGATATTTGGAAGAGAGGGGTGGAAATATTACTTTGTGTAATTCCTTAAATTTGAAGTTAGATTTATAAGGGTCTGGATGGAATAGCATACTTTAGAAGTGTAGTATAACTATATTAATGATTTCAACATAAGATAGTTTTTCTTAGAAATGTATGATTTTTAAAGGTAAATAACATAACACGTGACTAAATCACACTACAGGTGCCTTCTTACCTTTCACCTGGTCAAGTATGCTATAGGTGTCAACATTTAATCACTAAAACAACAGCCTCCAATAAATGTTTTGTATTGTGTAATTTTATACATTAGGTGAGACGTAAATAAAATATTGAATTGAATTGTTTACATAAAAGGGGGAAAGTAATAAAATTGTTAATTGAATATCCTAATGCAGAAATAGTGTGATAAAGGATTTTTCACTATACAAATCCTTTTTGTGTGATGTATGGTTTCCAACCAAAAAAATTATAAGCATAACTTTTGGTGATAATGTATACCTATTAAAAGTCTCTATGTAATAAAAAAAAAAATAAAAACGGACACTTTGCGAACGCCTAATTTGACTTTTACTATCGGTTTTTTTCTGCTTCTGGCGCACACATAATTATAACATTACCGTAACAGAGAGAAAAAAAAGAACAATTTGATCATCAATAATTAGAAATTTATATCTTCAATCATGATTAAAAAGTAGTTTTATTTAAATGAAAAAATGCAGAAAGTGGTCTATTAAATTTATTCATCAGACAAACCAAATATGTATTGTAACAATCCGATCGGTATTGTCTGAAAAATGGTCGTTTTTGGACTCTTCGCATGAAGAATTAATATCCTTTTCTTGGTTATTTTTCACACACAATGTCTTTATAGTTTGTCAGTAATCTGGAAAAGTGCTGTCAATACCGTCCATAGTGTATCGACATTGTCCAGTTAAGAGACATTTTCCCAGCTTGTAACCACTGACATCAGCACGATCACGTGATCGTTATCTAATTAAAAATCATTCTTAATGACAAGCGCTTGATTCTTTGACCAGAAAAATGCTGATTTATCAGGTTTTGACCAGCAAAATTGTACAAAACATGTTTTAAGACTAATATTTATTAATTTAATAAAAAAAAAATTAATTTAAAAAAATCGTGTCATGTCTCCTTTAACCATCAATCAACACTTAACCTGACTCACCCTTGTTATTCAATATTTCAGATAGAGGTTAAAAGCTTAAGTTGTGCTATATTTATCCACCAATCAACACTTAACCTGACTCACCCTAGTTATTCAATATTCAGATAGAGGTTAAAAGTTATGCTATATTTATCCACCAATCAACACTTAACCTGACTCACCCTAGTTATTCAATATTTCAGATAGAGGTTAAAAGTTGTGCTATATTTATCCACCAATCAACACTTAACCTGACTCGACCTAGTTATTCAATATTTCAGATAGAGGTTAAAAGTTGTGCTATATTTATCCACCAATCAACACTTAACCTGACTCACCCTAGTTATTCAATATTTCAGATAGAGGTTAAAAGTTGTGCTATAGTTATCCACCAATCAACACTTAACCTGACTCACCCTAGTTATTCAATATTTCAGATAGAGGTTAAAAGTTGTGCTATATTTATCCACCAATCAACACTTAACCTGACTCGACCTAGTTATTCAATATTTCAGATAGAGGTTAAAAGTTGTGCTATATTTATCCACCAATCAACACTTAACCTGACTCACCCTAGTTATTCAATATTTCAGATAGAGGTTAAAAGTTGTGCTATAGTTATCCACCAATCAACACTTAACCTGACTCACCCTAGTTATTCAATATTTCAGATAGAGGTTAAAAGTTGTGCTATATTTATCCACCAATCAACACTTAACCTGACTCACCCTAGTTATTCAATATTTCAGATAGAGGTTAAAAGTTGTGCTATATTTATCCACCAATCAACACTTAACCTGACTCGACCTAGTTATTCAATATTTCAGATAGAGGTTAAAAGTTGTGCTATATTTATCCATCAATCACCTTTACACCTGACTCACCCTAGTTATTCAATATTTCAGATAGAGGTTAAAAGTTGCGCTATAGTTATCCACCAATCAACACTTAACCTGACTCACCCTAGTTATTCAATATTTCAGATAGAGGTTAAAAGTTGTGCTATATTTATCCACCAATCAACACTTAACCTGACTCGACCTAGTTATTCAATATTTCAGATAGAGGTTAAAAGTTGTGCTATATTTATCCATCAATCACCTTTACACCTGACAGAACCCAGTGTAGACATTTCACAGAATCTGATGTCAGCTGTTACATCTAATACCTTACCTCCCACTTTAGTGGTCTGTCTACCACAGATTCACATCACTAGTTCTGGGATGAAGTCCACGTCCTGTATACAGGAGATACCTGTCAACTCTATGGAAGGATCCTTAGTGGGTGAGGTTTTCTTGCACAATATAAAGAGATTTTATTAGAAAAAAAAGGATATGGGGTAGCCATCCATGACACAAAATCAGTACATGCACTTTAAAAAAAACACACAAAAAGCAAAGTAGTGGCACATTTATTGCTGTTCTTTATCTTAAAGTCACAGTGGGGCCTTCTACAAGAAGCCAAAAAAAAAACCCCACCTCCCACCTCACTAATCTAGCACAGGTTTGATTGCAATTCTTTGCAAAATGATTAAGATAGACTTTGTAAGGTGTATCACACAAATTGAGCCCTGTCAAACAAGAACATATTGAAAAGTACAAATTTAAGACAAGAGTTCCTACGCATAGAACATATTATAGAAATAAAGGTATCAAATGAAAGGTGAAGGACTGGTGATCCTTATAAAACACATATTGACTGATAATTTTGAATAATACAAAAATGTATGAAAGAATTCTAAATTTAATTTTAAGCCTGTTGTCCTAAAACAGACAACATTATATTGAAGTAGCATTATTTCATTATTTAAATAATAGACCCGTTACATAGGCTTAACTGTTGTTAAAAAAAGAGTATTATTCACTTATAAGAAAATCTAAAAACAAAAGCAAATAAAATTTATTGTATACTGTGGATTCATTATTATTCATGTGATATCAATTTTCGTGGATTTTGTGGGTAAAAGTTTATCAATACTCAAATAAGTACAAAATTTTCAATAGAATTGAGAAAAGAATGTGGCAAAGAGACAAGAACCTAACAAAAGAGTAGAAAACAGTTGAAGGGCAATAACAGGGCTCTATAATAACGCTTGTCCGATTTTCAGGTACCAGAGGAAAAAAAGGTAGGACATGTAAAAGCCATATCAAGCTTGTCTGATGGGACAAGTAAAATAGTTCTGTAGAAAATAAATTAAATCCAACTTTGATCATCACAAAAAGTAGGAAGATATGGTAAAAACAATTATTGTATTTTTGTGTAACCATTATTTATTATACAGGAGAGAAGTTGCCATGGAGAATGGTTTTGAATCATTTTTGTGTACATACCATACTCTCTAAACAGACTGTAGTACCAATCATCAAACCTACGACTGTTAGCTGTACGATCGGTGTCACCACAAAGTATAACCCTCCCACCTCAGACAATATATCATCACTAGGACTGTGTTTACATACTGATATGCATGCTGTTGTCATGGCAATATCTAAACCTCAGGTATGTTACATCAGTTTCAAGGTTGCCACACTTTTGACCTTAAACTTTACATATCAGTTTATTGTTAACACCTTTCTACTCTATTTTTACACAAAATTTGTTTTGATCAGATTGGATTTATATGTTAAACTAGTAAACACCATGTATTATTACAACTGTATACTTGAAGTTGGCCTGTTTCAGTTTTTGATTCGATTGTCACAGATGAGTCATTTGTAGATGAAACCCACATCAGGAGTACAAAATTATAAGCCTTGTATGTTTGAGTTATTTATATTACTAAGATCATACATACTTCTATTGATAGCATGTCTCAGTTGTAAAGTCTGGATAAACAAAAGAAGGGGTTTCAGGAGAGCCATTATTTGGCATCACAAATTGCAAACATAAATTTGTACTTCCAAATAAGCAAACCCATTTCATCATTTCAAGAACATTCTAATTTCTCTGTAATTTTGATATAGCAACTTGTTGTTTGCAGGTTGTTTTATGTACCAGTTTATTAAACCAACTGACAGGACTATTTGGTATGGTAATGTCCCTAATCAAATCACTACACAAATCAGAACAGACACATACACCTACAGTGGACAAACCAGACTTATCAGAAATAGCCCTACCTGAACCAACACCACTAGGTCAGTCCAGAGACTACACAGGGATGACAGAAACAGAGACGTCAGATGTCACATCAAGAGAACCAACACCTAACCTTGACCTTGAAAAGTCAGCAGACAAGGTCAAACTGTCACTATGGTTACAATGGACACTTCCAAAGCTGGAGTTGAGATTTTATAGTGAGGCTATCACTAAAGAAAGTAAGTACATGTATTTTTCAGACCATAAAGTTCAATTCTTCCTGCAATGGATTTCAAAATGTTAGAAAAGTTAAAAGAAAAAAAATAATATGCTAATTGAAAAGATGAGTTGAAAAAAAGACAGACAGGACCAAGGAAGAGGCAAAATATCCTGTCCACAAAATACTACAGTAGAAACTTTGAGACAAAGAGCCTAACCAAAATCATGACAAAAGGTTTTTAATCTACAATTTAATTGAATAATTTTATTTATTTGAATGACAAAGTAAAAATATAATTTAGTACCCTGCTGGAAATGGGAGAATATAAAAATTAAAATAAATGCAAATGTTTCTAGAAAAAAAATCATCACAGACATAAAAGGCTAAAATTTCGGGAGGATATTTTACTTATATTGAAGAGTATCTAAACTAAAAAAAAAGGGACCAAAATAGCCACATTCATTGAAATTTATTTTAGACTGAGGAACTTGGTGTTATCAACTGAGTAACAGTAAGAAAGTATTCTTTAATAATACAAACGTAACCTTGGATGTAGCTATATATATAAAATTAGATTGTGATTGATATTATACTGGGTGTATGTCTTAAGAGAGCAGAGAGAGGAAAAATTGTTTCTCCTATAGATAATATTTTAGAATATTCATTATATTTTAGGTAGTAGAGTGACATTAACCTTAGATGACTTGACCTTGTCATTAGATGTAGAACAAGTTTATACCAAGGCCAAGGTTAAATGTGGGTCATGCAATGCTCATATCTATCATAAAAGTAATACAAGGTAAAGTTCAAAGGTCAAATTGTAAACTATCACATACAGTTCTCTTGAATACTATTGAAAATTGTAAAATTCTGATTATAATGGTTGTGAAAAAATGATTTATTCTTTTTATGTATAACAGCTTTTATGTTCATAATAAAGTGAAATTTTCAAATTTTTAAAGCACTTCTGTAATATTCCTCTTTTTGATATAGTAGTTAATGAAATTATCATACAACAAGATCAGATAGGATCTAAATATATATCAGAATGACTACTCTCTCCAGTTCAGGCCTTTTTCAATATATTTGATTTAGATCATGTCATGGCTTCAAAACTTTACTTTTACAAGTATCAAATGAAAAAAACCCACTCATAATGAAAATTCCTTGTTAATATTATTTGTCTCTTTAACAGCAACCAATGGGATGAAGGTCCTTACTTAGGAATCCTGATGACCTGTCAGAAGGAAATACCACATGACATTCATATAATTTCTAACAAACTGTTTTCAACTGACCAACATACTCTTTCTAACTTCCCCTCTAGAGAAGCCACAACAAGGGATGTAACTCACAGCTTTCTCAATTTCACTTTCACAAGAGCACTGTGTAAAAACGTGGCCAAGAAAATGAGGAAGTTGAACGATGATTTAGCGGACATGGGAAGTATAGGAGATGGTGCTGACTCACATGACCTGTATTTTCATAAGTATATATGTGAAGTGTGTTTAACTATTGAACCATTTGATTTGATATTTCAAGCACCTGCAGTGAACACAATTCTGGATTGTTTTAATCTTTCACAAGGGAAATCATCTAAATCTAAAGAAAAGAAAACAGAATATGTGTTGAAGTCTAATACACCAAAGCAGTTATTACCAATCCTGACAGCTGGTAATTTACCATTAATCTACATCAACATGTCTAGTGTAAGACTCTTCATGCCAAAAGTGCAAAATTCTAATAAAAAAGAGGCTGAAAGCAGTCATTCAGGGCCTGACTTATTAGACCAGAATATTTTGATGGCATGTTTCCAGTCTCTGTCTGTTGTACCTCAGGCTGATAATCCACTGCCTAGACATCCAACAGATAAGGAACTATATCATAGAGCCCTTCACGCTAACCTGACACATCAACCTGGGTCGGCCATAGAGAATAGACAATATCAGATAGATGTTAAAGGCATCTCTATGTGTACAGGTAGTTATCATAAAGCCTTATTATTATATGCAATAGTCTTCATGGTGATTTTAAACATAAACAGATTTGGATTGGAGAAAAAAATGAGAATTAATAAAAATCTACAGCTTATCTTTACACAATCACAAGAATTAACAAATGGTCCTTTAAGTTCTTAATACCTTTTTGGATTAGCCTTCATCAAGAATGCTTTGAGCCAAAAATGTGAATATTAAAGTGAAGGTTTATCAAAAACAAATTGTAAATTACCAGCAAAAAAAATCTTAGTATTATCTCAGCCAACAGGTTTGTTGTATACTAAACAAAAAATGAAAAGTAAAACTCTTTTCCTGAATTAAAAGTTTCAGGGGATGACATGAATTTAAACTCATTTTATTTGATAAATAAAGAAAGTTATAAATGATGACTGTTTGTTAAACAGGAAGTTGGGAAGATTTTATGGACAGAGTGAAGCATGATGGGAGATTAGTTAACCAGCCTGCTGTACAGATTCCTGCTTTAGAATGGAACACTGCAGACAAACATTTCAGGTTATGTCACATTTGTGAATAATAATTTCATTTATTTCTTGTATACATGTATTGAATTTTTGTGTTGTTGGGTTGCTGTCTCATTTATGTATATACCATATTTATTGATAAGATGCCCAACCCTAAAATATTTTTTGTAATTATTACTTTAATGTGGAAATTCAGTTCTAATGGTCAGACTAAAAATAAGGTGACGTGGTATAATTTCAAATGACACAAAGATTCACCAAAACACACATGACACTAAAAGACACAAAGATTCACCAAAACACTCATGACACTAAAAGACACAAAGATTCACCTAAACACTAAAAGACACAAAGATTCACCAAAACACAAAAAGACACAAAGATTCACCAAAACACAAAAACACAAAGATTCACCAAAACACTCATGACACTAAAAGACACAAAGATTCACCAAAACACTAAAAGACACAAAGATTCACCAAAACACAAAAAGACACAAAGATTCACCAAAACACAAAAACACAAAGATTCACCAAAACACTCATGACACTAAAAGACACAAAGATTCACCAAAACACTAAAAGACACAAAGATTCACCAAAACACAAAAAGACACAAAGATTCACCAAAACACAAAAACACAAAGATTCACCAAAACACTCATGACACTAAAAGACACAAAGATTCACCAAAACACTAAAAGACACAAAGATTCACCAAAACACTCATGACACTAAAAGACACAAAGATTCACCAAAACACTAAAAGACACAAAGATTCACCTAAACACTAAAAGACACAAAGATTCACCTAAACACTAAAAGACACAAAGATTCACCAAAACACTCATGACACTAAAAGACACAAAGATGTAAACAACTACTAAAATATCTCAATGGAAAACAACCTGTATCTGTGAGAGGGGATGGACAGCTTTTGAGGGAGGTGGGGGCGGGAGGTGGGAGGTGGGAGGTGGGAGACAAATAATAGGTGGGAGAAAAAAAGATTCTAAAAGTGGGAGGTGGGAGATAGGGGTCGGGAGGTGGGAGAAGAGTACCCCCCTGTCCACCCCCTCCTGTGAAATATAATATTTACACCATAATCATGGAAATACAATTTATTTATAAATATAGATATGCTATTTGTAGTGAGCTAAATCAAATCACTATCAGTGTTTCTTTTGTTTTTCTGTATAGTTTGTTTTAGACATTGCATAAGATCATGTCTTACTGTTTAACTGTGTATGATGTTGCTGTATAAAATCTTCTATATATTAAACCAGGAACATCTTGTATGCAAATCTCAGTGTTTTTCATTATCTAGAGAAATGTTTGAAATGGATGATGTTTGAGTGTTAGTGTTAAAATTATGCATTACATTCTAAGGATAAATAAAGCTTGACATTTTGTATCAACACCTGTCTGTTGTTAGTATGTTGTTGTCTATAGATGGCTTTTCATTATTTTTATTTGTTGGGATTTCTGTGTTATTGACTCATATTAGATATCCCTTTTTAATGATCTCTTTGATTGTTTACTTGAAGACCACAATAATTCAGATATTAATTTTCTAACATTTTTTTTAACTTATTGAACCAGGTAAAGATTTGCATTGAAAGAAAGCAAGAGTTATCTCCCCTATACCAGAACCTGAATTTTCATACAAATGATTTTGATATTTACAGGAAACCTAAGGAAGATATAGAATTACTGCCCTTAGTAACTGGTGTTGATGTTAAGATAGTAGCTGCTCCTGCCATTGTATACCAGCCACCAGGTGTTAGTGACTGCAGTGTTTCCAAGGTATGCATGCTGCCATTGGTACTGATAGACAGTAGTATTACCAGCCAATATTAACCAGACTCAAAGTATATTAGAGTTGTGGCCCTTATTGGCAGAGTTTCTAATGTATTCACTGAATTATATTTGGTTTATAATAGGTCAAAATACAAAAACAAGTTCAAAGGCACATTTTAAACATATTTCATTGTCATAAATCAGGACAATTTAATTGTGCAAGACTTTTTTACAATTTTTATATCCCTTCACAAATATTTACATAAGGTACAAATTTTAACATTATTTATAATGGAAGAAAATATAATGACAGGGAGGAAATTTCAGATTTATACCTTAATGAAATTGAGAATGGAAATGGGGAATATGTCAAAGAGACAACAACCAGACCAAAGAGCAGACAACAACCAGACCAAAGAGCAGACAACAGCCAAAGGCCACTAATGGGTCTTTAACGCAGAGAGAAAATCCCGCACCTGGAGGTGGTCCTCAGCTGGCCCCTAAATAAAATTGTGTACTAGTTCAGTGAAAATGGACGTCACACTCAACTCCAAAACATATAAATGAACTAAAATTAAAAAAACATACAAGACTAACAAAGGCCAGAGGCTCACGACTTGGGACAGGCGCAAAAATGCGGCGGGGTTAAATATGTTTATGAGATCTCAACCCTAATACTTGTTTATGCAACAACTGTGTCAATGATATACAAAAATAGAAAATCATATTAAAGGAGAAAAAAATTAAATTACAGATAATAGTGTTATATTCAGCCCTTACAGCTGAAAAGAAGGAGAAAGAATTATTTATTTATTTTATATATTTATTTTTTTTGGAAAAGGGGGGAGGGGTCATTTTTTGACTCTTACTTGACACAATTTCTATTTCAGATTTTGGTTTGTGGACATGCTTTAGAAATGAACTTCACCAATGACCTTGATATTTATGTCAGTACAAACCAGGTCAAGTTGATGTCCGAGATAACTATACAAACAATGGCTAAACTCAGAGAAACAAGGGAAGTTGATCTTATTCAAGAGACTGTTGAAAGAGCAGATTTGTCAGGAAGTGGATCAGAAATTCTAGTGGCAGATAGTGGAATAGAAAGTGATGTATCCACCATAACCGCCAGAAAGGTCAAGGACAGAAATCCTGATGTTGTCTTGACACCTCATGATTTAGACATGAGGTCAAAGGTCATCACACCATTAGATATTCTTTTGACTGCCAGTAGAATATCAGTGATAACATACACACGCAAACAAAACAAAGACCAGAGACATAAAGTCAAACTAGCAGAGACCCCAGATCTAACGAAGTCAGCATCAGGAAAGCACACGTTTATAAAACTAGACATGCCTGACTCGGAGGATACCACACAGCTGTCTGTTGATCCATTCCTATATGTTTACATATCACAACCACATACAGTATTATCATGTCACCAAAGTCAACAGAAATTTGAAATGTCTTGTTATGATGTTCTTGTCAAAGGGTCGTCTTTACAGTCAGTTCATTTAGGTAAGAAATCATCAAAATTATCACTTGTATTATTAATTGATATCAACTTTTGACCACATTTTCAGGACCAAAATAGCTTAGCTAATTGTAATGTTTTCAAAAGTTGATAGTTTTGTGGAGATTTATTCAGAGATGTATAAATAAATTATCAGTAAATTATATTTGTAGTTAAAATTATCCCATTTTATCAAATATATTATATGATATACTGTTTACCATTGTACATACATGTATTTTATATGATATACTGTTTACCATTGTACATACATGTATTTATACTCTTTACCGTTGTACATACATGTATTTTATATGATATACTCTTTACCGTTGTACATACATGTATTTTATATGATATACTCTTTACCGTTGTACATACATGTATTTTATATGATATACTGTTTACCGTTGTAACTGTTTACCGTTGTACATACATGTATTTTATATGATATACTGTTTACCGTTGTACATACATGTATTTTATATGATATACTCTTTACCATTGTACATACATGTATTTTATATGATATACTCTTTACCATTGTACATACATGTATTTTATATGATATACTCTTTACCATTGTACATACATGTATTATATATGATATACTCTTTACCATTGTACATACATGTATTATATATGATATACTGTTTACCATTGTACATACATGTATTTTATATGATATACTGTTTACCATTGTACATACATGTATTTTATATGATATACTGTTTTCCATTGTACATACATGTATTTTATAAAATGATGTCATGAGTCCTAATTAAACTGTATACCCTTAATAATGAGTCAAATAGTTTAAGAGTTGCAAGTCACTTGAAAATTTTATATTCTAATTAGTACATCAAAGGTTCGGTCAATTTCGTTACAAATCAACTGTAACATTTACAAGAAGTTTGTACACCTGTGACAAATATCTAAATTATCTGTTTTCTATTGATTAACTGCATCAGAATATAATCAATAAATAAGAAGTCATTCAGGTAAAAAAATCATTTAACCATAACAATAACAATAGACACTAGTTTGATTCACTTTTTTAACTGCAACCATTTCAGTATCTGCCAACATATTCAATTGGGAATTAAGAATTTGCCGAATTAAACCGCCAACATTTTTCGTATACTTTGTTGCCCCTAAATCGGGAAATTTTACACCCACTAAAATGACCTGCTGTACGGTAGTCTAGAATAACCATATAAAAAGCCAACATGTAAATAAGGTACAATTTTACATCTTTAAATAGCTAAAGTATCATTTGACTGAAATATAAGTTTTCTTTTTATATAGATATGAAAGCCATACCAGAAACAACTGATTTCAATGTGTATTGGTTTGAAACCAGACCAGGAAAACCACATCCAAAAACAGGAATACCACCAAGCTTATATACACTTAAAGTAGAGGATTTCTTTATTGGTCCAGGTAATTCAATAAACTTAATATCACCAAGCTTATATACACTTAAAGTAGAGGATTTCTTTATTGGTCCAGGTAATTCAATAAACTTAATACCACCAAGCTTATATACACTTAAAGTAGAGGATTTCTTTATTGGTCCAGGTAATTCAATAAACTTAATACCACCAAGCTTATATACACTTAAAGTAGAGGATTTCTTTATTGGTCCAGGTAATTCAATAAACTTAATATCACCAAGCTTATATACACTTAAAGTAGAGGATTTCTTTATTGGTCCAGGTAATTCAATAAACTTAATATCACCAATCTAATATACAATTCAGGTAGAGAATTTCTTTATTTGGCCATGTAATTTCTTATAACAAAATGTCTCTACTCTAAACGTATATACACTGAAAGTTAAAATATCTTTATCTGTTTTATTATATACACAATTATCTGTCGTCCCAATGTCTGTATCACTCTGCTTAGCTCTTAGTGATATTGCACATCCAACTTTGTGACGTCAATTACGTTGACCCAGTCGTAATAACTTTGACCCAGACATATCACCAACCTCATAATGAATGAACCGAACTTATCAAGTCATCTTCTTGTTTGCTGGTGAAACAAAGCAAACACTTGTTTCTATCATGAAAAATACGCAAATACAACCTGATAAATCGATTATCTGGTTGTCTGCATATTTATATTGTAAAATATCAATATGCAGACAACCTGATAATCGGAATTTATTACCTCAAAACTTGTGTCCAATTATTGCAATGTTTTTCATACCAGAAAATATCAAAATCAACCAAGATGTTACTATGCATAATTAAGATTTTAATGAGTATACTTTCTTTTGACAAAAGTACAGTATAAAGGTAACATATGGATAAATATGCAATTATCCACAAACTCTAGGAGAGAAAAACAAACATTTAAATATTAAAATATCTTTGTATAGTGAGCAATATTTTATTTTTAGCAAGTATACATCTAAGATTAGACAGGCCATTTAAAATGAACTTCAGTCTAGACAAGATAGACCATGTAAAACATTTCATCTCTGAGATTGTACCTAAAACAAAATCCTGTGAGAGACCACCCAGAACTGAGAAGACAACAACAGAGCATGCTCCTGATCCATTCCAAGGTAAAGTAGAGTTAGGTTAAATAATTCAAGCAAATATTTTTAATCTGGTTTCAAACAGAAAATCGTCCTGAATATGCATGAAATATTTGCCACTGGACGTTAAGCAACCAACAATCAATCAATCAATCAAACAGAAAAATGCGGTTAATAATTTGGGATAGTATGGTGGACTCATGCTTTGGTTCATGGCTCCAAGCATTCATCTGAGAACCAAATCGATCAACCAATCCTTTCTGAATTTTAATATGTTGTTTCTCATTTTATAATGTACACCAATTTGGATATTGAATCATTGATGATTTTCACTTTTGCAGTTCAGGAGTTATGGTTCTTGATTGATTGACAAATAGTACTTTATGTCATCCCATGTGACAACTTGAGAACAATTTAACCAATAGTTTTCTTATTTTTAATAGAGTATTTCTGATGAAAAAAATGAGGTCAATTTCGAATTTTACAATTTTCACTTAAAATTCTGTTCAAGAGTTGTTGCCCTTGATTTTTTTACAATTGGTGCCAATACATACACTAAAGCCTGATGACCTGTTGTCATTTTGACAGTCTCTTGTGATTACTATTTCACTGATGTGAATTTAAAAAAAGGAGGCCATCTATTTTTCAGCAATATTATCAAAAGTGAGTAAGTTTGACCTATATACAGACCAGGTTATTGTTGCTATGGAGACAGGAGACAAGAATCATGGGATAACAGGGAGTTTAGATTGGTTGTCATTAGAAACTAACTTTAATCACAATAAGATAGGTATGGTTTAATAAAAGTGTAGATTTTTGTTAAGTTAACTATATATGGCTCTTAATTCCTGTACTGTCGATATAGATAAAGAAACATGAGGTTTATATCACTGAGACAGCAACCTAGTAACACAAAGAACATCTGGAGGTCAAAATACTGTCTTCAACAATAAACAAATGCCTTTACAATATTTCAAGCCCTTAATTTGAACTGATCCTGAAAAGCTATTTATTAATATGAAAGTCAGATTTTTCAAAAGAACAAGAAAGGCATTAAGATATTAGACAACCACTGACAAGGACATGGAAAATGTGAAAAATTATCTTATAACCTTAGATATATTTATATAACCACAGCAACTCACGCAGTAAACATTTTACATGCAAACAATTTCTTTTAGTCTGTACACTTATTACATATAACTTCTATTCCAATTTCTTAAATTCTGTGATTTGAGTTTTAAAATTTTATACAGTTTATATTAATTATTTGACAGTTGTCCAATGCAATGTCATCATTTTACTTCAGATTGAAATATTGTCCTACTGGTCCGAGGACACAGTTATCGTCCTTAGATTTTCGTTGTCTACAAATATAGTCCCTAGTCTGGACAGCGTATAACTTGCAAATTTTTTTCATACACTTTCCATATTTATTTCTTGATATCTAATGCATGAAATATTAAGTTAAGGGATGAAATTACATGTTAACAAAATTTGGTTGCTGAATCTTTATGTTAAGTGGTGATTTGGTCCAGTTAAAAAAGGTCAAAAACTAGTATGTCTGAAGCTGTCAAACTGAATTTTAGACCCCCTTATCATAGAATTGTCAATATTTTGAGTTGAGCTGGTAGACTTTTCTATAATTTTGATATTATTTTTCCCAATAGTAGTACAAAAAATTTTTTGAGAAAGAGCAAGTGTGATTTTTTAATTTGACTTTATTGTCTAAAAGAAATGCACTACCAAATAACTGTGTTCTCGGGCCAGTAATACTGTGGATTCAGTTATTTTCATTGATTGAGAAACAATTGTATTTTCATTGAAATTTAACAATTAGCTTTCCAAAAGTCTGCAAACAATCCTATAGAAACATTATGCTTCATATAAATTAATGGTACACCTATACCTATGAAAACCAGGAAAGTTGATATCACATCAATAATAAAATTCATGGTACACCTATACCGATGAAAACCAAGACAGTAGATATCACATCAATAATAAAATTCATGGTACACCTATACCGATGAAAACCAAGACAGTAGATATCACATCAATAATAAAATTCATGGTACACCTATACCGATGAAAACCAAGACAGTAGATATCACATCAATAATAAAATTCATGGTACACCTATACCGATGAAAACCAAGAAAATAGATATCACATCAATAATAAAATTCACGGTACACCTATACCGATAAAAACCAAGACAGTAGATATATATATAGATATCACATCAATAATAAAATTCACGGTACACCTATACCGATGAAAACCAAGACAGTAGATATCACATCAATAATAAAATTCACGGTACACCTATACCGATGAAAACCAAGACAGTAGATATCACATCAATAATAAAATTCACGGTACACCTATACCGATGAAAACCAAGACAGTAGATATCACATCAATAATAAAATTCACGGTACACCTATACCGATGAAAACCAAGACAGTAGATATCACATCAATAATAAAATTCACAGTACACCTATACCGATGAAAACCAAGACAGTAGATATCACATCAATAATAAAATTCACGGTACACCTATACCCATGAAAACCAAGAAAATAGATATCACATCAATAATAATAAATCCATAGTATTTGAATTTAATTTTTCTGATAAAAACTTTCAGGAAAAACTATGGAAGTTTACATAAATATGCACCTGAAGAATGCTACAGTGAAAACTGCATTTGATAAACTATCAAGGACATTGGTTCAACCATTTGGTATTACCATAGAAACAGATATACAACTTTACAGTGACATTGATGAAGATGTCACCACACCTAGATCTGTTGTTACCCTAACAACAGGACTGCTGTCTGTTTTGATTGGACAAGAGCATATCATGTGCTTTGATACAATTCTAAAAGAGCTTGCTGCACTTGTACCTGTAAGTATTAACAAGTATGAGTGGCAGACATCTGTATTTTATAATACCCCTGTTCTAAAGGGTACCTGTAAGTATTAACAAGTATGAGTGGCAGACATCTGTATTTTATAATACCCCTGTTCTAAAGGGTACCTGTAAGTATTAACAAGTATGAATGGCAGACATCTGTATTTTATAATACCCCTGTTCTAAAGGGTACCTGTAAGTATTAACAAGTAGGAATGGCAGACATCTGTATTTTATAATACCCCCATTCCAAAAGGAGAGGTATTCTGGTTTACATCTGTCCTTCCATCCCATGAATTTCAAGTCACATTTTTCTCAGGAACTGTGAATCAGATCTTCATATATATGTTTTGGAGTTTAGTGTGACGTCCATTTTCACTGAACCAGTACACAATTTTATTTAAGGGCCAGCTGAGGATCACCTCCGGGTGCGGGATTTTCTTGCTGCATTGAAGACCCATTGGTGGCCTTCGGCTGTTATCTGCTCTTTGGTCAGGTTGTTGTCTCTTTGACATATTCCCCATTTCCATTCTCAATTTTATTCCTTAATTTTTGTGTTTCATGTGATCATGCTGTAATATGTAATGTACTTTCACATTCATTGCTCATCAATCATCAACTCCCTGTTCATAGAATATTTATTTTTTGGTGAGGGGGAAGGTTCACAATTCAACTTGCTTAAATACCAAGGGAACTTGCTTTTCAAAACAGTTCCTGAGTAAACGTTTATGTTTTTATTTAAATCTGCTGTTTTTACTTTATAATGAAAAATGTACACAAACAAAGAAACTTGCTTCCAGAATAGGAATGGTTTTTTAAGACAAAACACACTTTATAGAATCTTATTTCTACTGTGTACTTAATTATGAAATATATGTTTAATCAAATTTGTACAAATAAAATAAGAACTATCATCGAGGTTGAAAGACCATTGATAATCTGTTTGTTGTTGTTTCCTAGGTAACATCAATAACGTAGGCTCATGACGTCATACATTTTTTTTCTTCTCTACTGAGAAAAAACAATTTCACTCTAGCCTAACTTGATATAGAATTATCATACAGAAAGATCAAAGGAAAATTTAAGAAAAGAAAACTATATATGAAATAAGGATACATGAAACAAAACTACTGCAAAATACACCAACATGCCCCTTTTGACATAGAAATATATTTTAGAAAGGATAAAAAAATGTATAACTTCATATTTTGATTGGAAGTATATGGCTGCCAGAAAGTCAGTTAATACACCCTTAAAAATGTTCAAAAAATAATTCTAGAAAAAATCCAAGGGAGATAAACATAGTACAGGGGAAGCAGAAGTTAAGAAGACTGGTACTAGACCATTTACTACAGACCAAACACAAGATGATCTAAGACAGGGCCAGTTCACTTATGTCATCGACCAAGGTATGTTTCATTTCACAAATTGTTAATGTTGAAGGGGCCTCCGTGGCCATGTGGTCTAAGTAGTCGAACTACTGTATCACTAGCCTGTCAACACTGAGGTTGTGAGTTTGAATCCCGCACGGGGCAGGTGCACTCGACTCCAACCTTAATTGACTAGGATTGTCAGTTTTCCTACCAAAGGTCGTGGTTCTCTCCAGGCACTCCGGCTTCTTCCACCAATAAAAACTGACCATATAAAATTAAATAGCACAATAGTGTTGAAAGTGGCATTAAACACCAATCAATCAATTTTAATGTTGACAAGATCAGGCAATAATTAAAGTTATAAATATAGAAATAAGAAGATGTGGTATGATTGCCAATGAGACAAATTTCCACCAGAGACCACGACAAAAGGTCACCATATGGCCTTAAACAATGAGCAAAACCCATGCCTCATAGTAAGCTATAAAATGCCCAGATATGACAAATGTAAAACAATTCAAACAAGAAAACATAAGGCCTGATTTATATACAAAATAATAAACAAAAAATGATTTTAGGAAAGTACTTAACAACTTTTCTTCATCATACTCGTACAAGTTTACACCAATACCATTTATTAAAATGTTAGTGAGTTGTGTTATATACTTTGAATTGTGTTGATATACATGGTCTGAATTTGTAAAAAGTTGATGGATAATCTCTATTTGTTATATTGGTGAAAAAAAGATACATCTTGAAATTTACAGATACCATGAAATTGAGGAAGGTTTAGTTTTAATGTAAATCTACACGCATTGTTTTAAGTCATATTTTATTATTATTCAATACATACCATGACTGCAATTGAGACTTGATTAAATCTTTATTTTGACATTTTCAGATGGAATTTCCAGTAAGTGTGATCCAGGGGAGATAATCTTTTGTAACAAGGATAAAGATGGGAATAGTCACATGACCTGGTGTTACCATCAACCTAGAGGTGTCTCCCTTGTCAAGTTTACACCAATACCATTTAATGTCCCTGTGAAACAGATGACAGAGGAGTATGATGAAGAACAGTTGGTAAGTACTTGTCTAGAGTTGTCTCCCTTGTCAAGTTTACACCAATACCATTTAATGCTCCTGTCTCATAAGTTGAAAGTTCCTTATAAAGATGGTAAAGGGGACTGTTGTAAAAGCTGAAATATATATAGAGGGAGGTGTATTGACAAAGGCTTGCATCTTTTTTTTACAGTTTATTACATCTCTTTGATATATTTTTAGATACCATGTTGTCTGCAGTATTATGATCCAGCAACACACAACTTTATAAACTACATTGATTTTGAGTTATCTGAAAATGAGGAAACATCATTACTGTTCCCAGAAATCAAGGCAGATAATGCAAGGGACATAACTGTGGCGTACCTCTGGAGGGTTGTGGTATATCAGGGATTTATAGAGAATTCTGAACAGTAAGTTTATTGTGGTCCAAGGGACATAACTGTGTCATACCTCTGGAGGGTTGTGGTATATCAAGGATTTATAGAGAACTCTGAACAGTAAGTTTATTGTTGTCCAAGGGACACAGTTTCATACCTCTGGAGGGTTGCGGTATATCAGGGATTTATAGAGAATTCTGAACAGTAAGTTTATTGTGGTCCGAGGAAAATAACTGTGGCATACCGTCTTTTGGGGTGTATAGTGTGCACCCCCTTTATGGTCCAAGAAATGTGAGAAAAATAGTTTATTGTTCGTATAAGACTCATAGACATTTTCGGAAAAGTTACAGCTCCAAAACCGGCAAACAGGAAGTCTATCGGTAAACAGGAAGTTTTTTAAATGGACACCAATGTCGGAGAATTCCGTACGGAATACGTAATTAATATGAAATTGCAAATATTCTGACAAATGAATAAAAATTTTATTAGATTGAGATAAATCTACATTTAAGTTTGTTTTTTTAAAACCAAATTTAATAAATTGTTTGAGTATCAAGGACAAGATTAAATATCCAAATTAATGTTTTGATCGAAACAATAACATAATTACGAATCAGTCAAATGATTATCATTAACATCATTAGTGCTGTAATAAATTGTTAAAATCTCATTATTTTTATTTTTGTTGTTGTTGATTCTAGCTGTTAATCCGGATTATCACACCTCAATCAACAGGTCTAATCGATGTCAAAACAAATCAGTGACAGGTTCACCTTGTTCCTAATTAAATTCGTTCAGGTTACAATTATGGGATTATCATGTTTTCAATCATAATTTCTTGAACGGTTTTAAAGAGTTGTTTAAAAGGTACAAAGTAGAAACATATTTATAAAAATAAACTTCTCATAGACTGAATCATCACTTTACAATATCAAGTCACATGTCTAACCCATTTGACTGGCGATCACCTGATACATTAGAAAAAATGGCAGTTTATCTTTTCAAAACGAGCGTGGTTTATTCAATTTTCATACACTTTTCTTCTACTCTCCATGATGAACACATACAAAAACAGTAAGTTATGACAACAAGGAACACAGAGGCTAATTTAACCGACAACAAAAGCTTTATTGTGTCTTTATTAAGACATGGCAAATTTCCAGATTGCAAACAGATGGACAAATTTACACGATAAACGTAACTACAGAGATATAAAATGTATTTTATTTGAATAAAACATGACAAATCAAGAACAATAAAATACATATTACAAATATAACATGTAAAACATAAAAACAATCGAGGTTTTAGCAAAAATTTTCCGCAATCTTCACTTCTCCTGGAAATTTCTTTGTTGGAGTTTGGACCTGAAAAAAGACTAAGAAAATGTCTGTAGGCATGGATAACGTGCACCCTTCTTACAAGAAACATGACCCAGGGTATAAATGTGCGCACTATACATACCAAAAGAGGGTACCTCTGAAGGGTTGTGGTATATCAAGGATTTATAGAGAATTCTGAACAGTAAGTTTATTGTGGTTCAAGGGACATAACTGTGTCATACCTCTGGAGGGTTGTGGTATATCAGGGATTTATAGAGAACTCTGAACAGTAAGTTTATTGTGGTTCAAGGGACATAACTGTGTCATACCTCTGGAGGGTTGTGGTATATCAGGGATTTATAGAGAATTCTGAACAGTAAGTTTATTGTGGTTCAAGGGACATAACTGTGTCATACCTCTGGAGGGTTGTGGTATATCAGGGATTTATAGAGAACTCTGAACAGTAAGTTTATTGTGGTTCAAGGGACATAACTGTGCCATACCTCTGGAGGGTTGTGGTATATCAGGGATTTATAGAGAATTCTGAACAGTAAGTTTATTGTGGTTCAAGGGACATAACTGTGTCATACCTCTGGAGGGTTGTGGTATATCAAGGATTTATTATGGTTATTATCTTGAATATTATTATAGATAGAGATAAACTGTAAACAGCAATAATGTTCAGCAAAGTAAGATCTACAAATAAGTCAACTTGACCAAAATGGTCAGTTGACCCCTTAAGGAGTTATTGCCCTTTATAGTCAATTTTTAACCATTTTTCGTAAATTTTTGTAATCTTTTATAAAAATCTTCTCCTCTGAAACTACTAAAACAAATTTAACCAAACTTGTCCACAATCATCATTAGGGTATCTAGTTTAAAAAATGTGTCCGATGACCCCGCCCGCGAACCAAGATGGCCGACATGGCTAAAAAGTAGTACATAGGGTAAAATGCAGTTTTTGGCTCATATCTCTGAAACCAAAGCATTTAGAGCAAATCTGACAGGATAAAGATGTTCATTAGGTCAAGATCTATCTGCCCTGAAATTTTCAGACCAATCAGTCAACACGTTGTTGGGTTGCTGCCCCTGAATTGGTAATTTTAAGAAAATTTTGCAGCTTTTGGTTATTATCTTGAATATTAATATAGATAGAGATAAACTGTAAACAGCAATAATGTACAGCAAAGTAAGATCTACAAATAAGTCAACATGACCAAAATTGTCAATTGACCCCTTAAGGAGTTATTGCCTTTTATAGTCAATTTTTTACAATTTTCATAAATTTTGTAAATTTTTGTAAATTTTTACAAAATATTTTCCACTGTAACTACCGAGCCAAGTTCATTATAGATAGAGGTAATTGTAAGCAGCAAGAATGTTCAGTAAAGTAAGATCTACAAACACATCACCATCACCAAAACACAATTTTGTCATGAATCCATCTGTGTCCTTTGTTTAATATGCACATAGACCAAGGTGAGCGACACAGGCTCTTTAGAGCCTCTAGTTTGTGGTTTTTTCTAAAATGTAAGATTGAGACATGTTTATTTTTGTGGTTGTTTCTAAAGTGTAAGATTGAGCCATGTTTATTTTTGTGGTTGTATCTAAAGTGTAAGATTGAGCCATGTTTATTTTTGTGGTTGTATCTAAAGTGTAAGATTGAGACATGTTTATTTTTGTGGTTGTTTCTAAAGTGTAAGATTGAGCCATGTTTATTTTTGTGATTGTTTCTAAAGTGTAAGATTGAGACATGTTTATTTTTGTGGTTGTTTCTAAAGTGTAAGATTGAGCCATGTTTATTTTTGTGGTTGTTTCTAAAGTGTAAGATTGAGCCATGTTTATTTTTGTGATTGTTTCTAAAGTGTAAGATTGAGCCATGTTTATTTTTGTGGTTGTTTCTAAAGTGTAAGATTGAGCCATGTTTATTTTTGTGGTTGTTTCTAAAGTGCAAGATTGAGCCATGTTTATTTTTGTTAGATAATTTAAAAAAAGCAATAAGTATTAATTAAATCAAAGTAATTTAAGTACAGTGATCTCTCTTGTATTTAGCTCACCTGGTCCACAGGGTCAAAAGAGTTTTTCTCATCACTTGGCGTCCTTCAATTTTTACAAAAATCTTCTCCTCTAAAACCACTTGGCCAAATTTAACCAAACTTGGCCACAATAATCATTAGGATATATAGTTTTTAAAAAATTGTCCAATGACCCCACCTGTCTATCCAAATGGCCCACAAGACATAACATAATATCCTATGACTATATGTGGTGATAAATTTGTCAAATGTAAAGAGCTAGAATATATTTTCAAATAAATAAACCTGATAGATGAGCTGTCACTTATGACTCCATTTTTATTTTATTCTCCTGCAATGCCTATACTAAAACAAAAAGGCAAATATCTTGCTAGACTGATAAAATGTTGTGGATTCATTTATTTTTGTGGAATGAGGAAGAATTTGTGGATATTTGATTTCATGGTTTTGCACAAGTCCTCATTATACACCTACAGAAAATGTGTACTTGGTTGAATTCGTGATTTACCCATCATTCCACTCAAATTAATATTCCACGAATAATAATGAATCTACAGTAAGATATCTTAGACATTCTGCCAATGTTACCTGCCAATGTTACCTGCCAATGTTACCTGCCGATGTTACCTGCCGATGTTACCTGCCGATGTTATGTTACCTGCTGATGTTACTAGTAATTGCCAATGATTCTCTTCTGTTACAGGATAACATAATTACCATAAATCTGGAACAGGACAACAGACTTCATAGACTTACAACCCCTGATTCCTGAATGAAATAGATGTATAAACATAAATAACAACAAGCAACACATGATCTAGATAGCCTGGCAAAGTACAGGCACACAATAGGGTGATGTTAATATGTTTGAGTACCTCTTTTTTTTTCAGATATAAGAATGATGAATCTACTCTTGCCATCTTACCAATATCTTTAGCTGCTGCCATGAGAGTAGACTCTTGTTACATCTCCACCTTAGTTCCTGTCACACAGGTCTGTTTGTCTTGTCCTGTTATAGAAGTCAGACTACAGAATCATCCACAACACATGGGACAAGGTATTTATAAAATTTAGGTTAAAGGAGTGATACATTTATAGTCCAGCATGAACAATTAGTTATTACTAATACTGGGTTTTGAAAATAGGATTGAAGATGAATACTAAGATGAGTATATATAAAGAAATCATTGTTTTTGTCATCCTGTCTGTATTGATAAATCTTATTTCTCTAATTCTGCTGCAATTTAACCCTTTCCAGACCCATTGTATAAAAAAGTTTAATCAACGTAAGGTTGCTGATGATCTCAGAAGATGGTTGGATGAGTTTACGGGTCATAACTTTTATCAACTCACTGAATGAGTCAAAATCTGCTAGCAGGTGTTAATGAAATTGACAACCTTGTGGAATGTGGAAGGCACTCGAAGGGATTTTCTATTATCAAAAATGAAAATTTATTTGATTTTCATTAAAAAAAACAGATTCTTACTTAGTTACTCGTGGATTATCGGATTAATTCAATCTCGATAGTTAAATTATCAATTTTAAAGTCCTCGCCAAGGCTCAGAATTTAAAATTCGATAATTTAGCTATCTCGATTGGATAAATCTGATAATCCACTGGTACCAATGTAAGAATCTATATGTATTTTATCCAGTTTGCTTCTTAATAAACTTTGAAGTAAATTGGTATCATTATTTTCAGACATCACTGTAAGAATATTTTTTTAACTAATATTTTATAAAAATTTTCACTTTTGAATCTTAACGACAAATCAAAATACAGTATAACAGCATCATTGTTTACAGTATGATAACATCATTGTTTAAAGTATAATAGCATCACTGTTTACAGTATGATAACATCATTGTTTACAGTATGATAACATCATTGTTTACAGTATGATATCATCACTGTTTACAGTATGATAACATCATTGTTTACAGTATGATAACATCATTGTTTACAGTATAATAGCATCACTGTTTACAGTATGATAACATCATTGTTTACAGTATGATAACATCATTGTTTACAGTATGATAACATCATTGTTTACAGTATGATAGCATCATTGTTTACAGTATGATATCATCATTGTTTACAGTATGATAACATCATTGTTTACAGTATGATATCATCATTGTTTACAGTATAATAGCATCACTGTTTAAAGTTTGATAGCAACATTGTTTACAGTATGATATCATCATTGTTTACAGTATAATAGCATCACTGTTTAAAGTTTGATAGCATCATTGTTTACAGTATGATATCATCATTGTTTACAGTATGATAACATCATTGTTTACAGTATAATAGCATCATTGTTTAAAGTTTGATAGCATCATTGTTTACAGTATGATAGCATCATTGTTTACAGTATGATAACATCATTGTTTACAGTATGATAGCATCATTGTTTACAGTATGATAGCATCATTGTTTACAGTATGATAACATCACTGTTTACAGTATGATAACATCATTGTTTACAGTATGATAACATCATTGTTTACAGTATGATAGCATCATTGTTTACAGTATGATAGCATCATTGTTTACAGTATGATAACATCATTGTTTACAGTATGATAACATCATTGTTTACATATAGATTCTACCACTGCATCGAGTGTGATACGATATTTATCCACTCGAGACAGTTAAATTTTCAAATTTAAAACGCGAGGCTCACCAAGCGTTTTAAATATTTAAAATTTAACTGTCGAGAGTAAATATCGTATTACACGAGAATTGGTGGTGGAATCTGTTTCTCTAATGATTTTTAAACAATACGCAGGCAAATGTATTCCTTCTTTTCGAATGATCTGCAAAAAGATGTGTTCTTTCTATGTGACGTCATCAGGCATGGTCGCCTTTTTTCCTGCCATCACAATAGGAAATTCAGAGGAAAGCAAGAAAATTCGTCGTCATAATCGGATTTTAACCAATGAAGAACTGAGATCAAACGAACCACACATTGATTAAATTTTTTTTATACAATGGGTGCAGAAAGGGATAAATTGACGAAGAATTAGAGAAAGTATGATAACATCATTGTTTACAGTATGATATCATCATTGTTTACAGTATAATAGCATCATTGCTTAAAGTTTGATTGGTTGATTTTTGTGGTTGACTTTTGTGATGATAAATGTATCAAGGGGGAGATAATCTGCAAAAATTGATATGTCCTCTATACTATAAATATTTGTACGTCCCTTCATTCTAATAAATATTATGTTAAGCTGCAAGACATTATAAGTCAGGTGTCTGTAATTGTCATTAGTAATAGTCTATCATATCTATTTTTATTTTTTTGCTTTGTATATAAATAAGGATGTTTTTTTTTTTAACCCCTGCTTTAAAAAAAGGGGGGTATACTGTTTTACCTCTGTCTGTCCTTCCGTCAGTCCATCCGTCAGTCCGTCAGTCCGTCCGTCCGTCCCAAGAATATTTTCGTCGCATTTTTCTCAGGAACTACTTGACAAGGATTTCTGAAATTTGGTTTCAGGGTTTATACAAGTCAGCTATACCGTGTGATGCGTTTTTAGATTCATCACTCAACAACTTCCTGTTTACCGAAATATTTTGGTGGGGGGTATCATCAGTGAGCAGTAGCTCACATTTTTACTTGTTTACTTATGAATTGTTTTACATTTTGTCGTGGCATGGCCTTTTATAACTTAATAAACGATAAATGTTGTGCTCATTGTTGAAGATGTTATGGTGACCTAGTCACGTGGATATAGTTAAGAAAAATTAATAAGGGTTTTCAATGTGTTACAGATGTACCAGGGAAGTTAAAGCCATTTATATTTGATGATACATCCATTGTTGACGAAGAGTTTGCTGTTGTAACAATAAAAAACTTGATGATAACAGGTCATCAACTAGTAGGAGATCTGGCTAGAATATGTATGCAGGTACTGACGCTTATCTTTAATATTCAAATATTCATTGGTTATAAGCTAGTGGGAGATCTGGCTAGAATATGTATGCAGGTACTGACGCTTATCTTTAATATTCAAATATTCATTGGTTATAAGCTAGTGGGAGATCTGGCTAGAATATGTACACAGGTACTGACGCTTATCTTTAATATTCAAATATTCATTGGTTATAAGCTAGTGGGAGATCTGGCTAGAATATGTATGCAGGTACTGACGCTTATCTGTAATATTCAAATATTCATTGGTTATAAGATAGTAGGAGATCTGGCTAGAATATGTACACAGGTACGGACCCTCATCTTTGCTTTTTAAATATTCATTGTTTATTTACCTGAATAATTCAGTCCCTCCCGGTAATTGATCTCTCCTACTTGTGAGGGCCTGAATTCCTAGCACGATAAAAACTCTTAACGAATCCTAGATTCTGATTGGTGCCCTGCAGAAGAGGTGACCAATCAGCTCAATTTTATCGAGATAGGTAAATCCCAAGCTAATTCCAAATGATTGATTGAAGATTTTCATTGTCAGGCGTTAATGAAGTAATCATAGATCAGCAAAATATAACGACTGAATTATTGTATTACATCATTTCTATTTATAGGTCAGCAGTAGTGTAGGTTTGAGTGTTGTAGAGATGAAACATTTAACAGTTCACCAGGTGATACATTGTATTACATCATTTCTATTTATAGGTCAGCAGTAATGTAGGTTTGAGTGTTGTAGAGATGAAACATTTAACTGTTCACTAGGTGATACATTGTATTACATCATTTCTATTTATAGGTCAGCAGTAATGTAGGTTTGAGTGTTGTAGAGATGAAACATTTAACAGTTCACCAGGTGATACCTCATTGTATTACATCATTTCTATTTATAGGTCAGCAGTAATGTAGGTTTGAGTGTTGTAGAGTCTGAGATGAAACATTTAACAGTTCACCAGGTGATACCTCATTGTATTACATCATTTCTATTTATAGGTCAGCAGTAATGTAGGTTTGAGTGTTGTGGAAATGAAACATTTAACTATTCACCAGGTGATACCTCTAACTGATGTTTACTGTGATGTCAACTTTCTACAACATCTGAAGGTAAAGTAAAGAGATTTGTAGTAGATTAACACGAAACCCACATTATGAATCGATGGCAACCCATTATTTATACTATATATATTCTAAAATTTATATCACTGATATTTAAAGCCACATTTATACTTTATAGAAGGTAAAAAAAGGTTAAGGAGTATCAGTTTATGGTAAACAATCATTACATGTGTAAGGGAAAGGAGTATCAGTTTATGGTAAACAATCATTACATGTGTAATGGAAAGGAGTATCAGTTTATGGTAAACAATCATTACACACACAAGGGAAAAAAAAACAAGTAGAGAAACAGTGCTTTTATTCATACCTATCAACCCTCCTGTTTTAGCAAGTTTTAAGTCATATTTTATATCACATTGTAGTTACATTTATAGCAGCCATACCTTTACTAGATGTGTATTAGCCAGTAATACCATTTTTTACCTGTTCTTCTATCAAAATGTAATATAAGCTATACATATTTTTCCATTTCAGCCACCAGCTTTAGAGAGTAACTTTAATGTTGGACCTTTGTCACTAAGTGTTGGACAGGGGATTGTTCATACCCTTAACTGTGCAGTCAACTCATTTTCCCAGGTATGGTATTTAAGTTGGACAAACATTTTGTAAACAGGAATCTTCAGTCGGCAAAGTTAACTGAGAATAGTTATTTTAGATCTTATTTATTAGAAACCTTATTTGTTTGAGACCTTATTTATTTGAGACCACATTTGTGTTTGTTTGAGACCTTATTTATTAGAAACCTTATTTGTTTGAGACCTTATTTATTTGAGACCACATTTGTGTTTGTTTGAGACCTTATTTATTTGAGACCACATTTGTGTTTGTTTGAGACCTTATTTATTTGAGACCACATTTGTAAATAAAATTGAGAATGGAAATGGGGAATGTGTCAAAGAGACAACAACCCGACCATAGAGCAGACAACAGCCTAAGGCCCCCAATGGGTCTTCAATGCAGCGAGAAACTCCCGCACCCGGAGGCGTCCTTCAGCTGGCCCCTAAACAAATATGTATACTAGTTCAGTGATAATGGACGTGATGTGTTTGTTTGAGACCTTATTTATTAGAAACCTTATTTGTTTGAGACCTTATTTATTTGAGACCACATTTGTTTTTGTCTGGGGCATTATTTGTCAAACCTTATTTATTTGAGACCTTAATTGTTTGAGACATTATTTGTTTCAGTCCTTATCCATTTGAGATCTTATTTATTTGAGACCTCATTTATTTGAGACATTATTTGTTTGAGACCTTATTTTTTATAGATCTTATATATTTGAGACCTCATTTATTTGAGACCTTATTTGTTTGAGACCTTATTTTTTATAGATCTTATTTATTTGAGACCTCATTTATTTGAGACCTCATTTGTTTGAGACCTTATTTATTTGAGACCTTATTTTTTGGGGACCTTATTTATTTTAGACCTAATTTGTTTTAGACCTTATTTATTTGAGACATTATTTATTTGAGACCTTATTTTTTGTACCGTATATTTTAGATACCTTATTTGTTTTAGATCTTATTTATTTGAGACCTTATCTTTTTATGCATCCAATGCTGGCGGAAGGAGCATTAAGTGTTACCCTTGTCCTTCCATACTTCCCAAAATTAATTGCCATTCTCTAACTATAGTTTTCCTTAACCAAATGTTATGAAACTTTATTTTATACTCAATGCTTATTACCATAAAACACAGATCAAGTTTGTCACTTTTAAAGTTCTCTAGTTATGTCCCTTATAACGTTATATGCAAGTAGGAGCATCATCTGTGTCCCATTGACACATTCTCCTTTTTATTAGCTCACCTGGCCAAAGGGTCAAGTGAGCTTTTCTCATCACTTGGCGTCAGGCGTTGTCATCTGTCGTCGTCATCTTCCATTAACTTTTACAAATATCTTCTCCACTGAAACTACTGGACCAAATTTAACCAAACTTGGCCACAATCATCATTGGGGTATCTAGTTTAAACAATATTGATGATATAGTGTATTAATTACAGAGTTTTGAATAAATTAAACTTAAAAGACTATTAAAGAATAGGTGTCATCACCACATGCCATAAAGAATAAAAGCTTTTAGATATACCTGAAGACAATCACATATGAGGTTCCTGACTTGGGACAGTCTCACGGGGCATTATACAAGGTTTTTGAGATGTCAAATCTCTCTCCTTAAAATCTTGAACAGTGGTGAAACAAAAGGTATATAGAAGAATGAACAAATAAAATCAGTACAACAATATCCCTTTACACTATAATAATTGAAATTTAATCAATCTGGATTCTGATCATCGATATATATATATACTGGTATATTTGTCTCCCTTTACTAACATTTTCTCAATTTAAAACTCATTCCAACCAATGGAATCTTAGCTACATCATTAAGCAACCAATCAGAACTAACTACATCATTAACCAACCAATCAGAACTAACTGTTTCATTAACCAACCAATCAGAACTAACTGTTTCATTAACCAACCAATCAGAACTAACTGCTACATTAACCAACCAATCAGAACTAACTGTTGTTCAATGATAATTTCAAGGTGGCATTTATTGTATATGGACCAAAAATTAATAGCTTTGCACTATGATACTGAGCAAATAGACAGCAAAAAAAAAACAAGTACTAAAAAATCGAAAATATATTCTACTGTTTCAAATGTTGCTGAAACCTTGCACAAAGTACTTATAACCTGCTTTAATGGAACTATACAATCTATTAAACTGAAAGTGTTTTAGTCAGACCAAATTAATTTACTTCATGCAACAAGTTACAGGGTATTATGTATTAGACCCATCCATCATCACTTTTTGTTGCCACACCTTAACTTTTAATCAGATATGCTTCAAACTTAGTTGAAGGTTTCCACTAATCAGAACCAATGAAAAGTTGGATAATTAGAATAATCTAAAATAGGGGACACATTTTTTTGGCGTGGGGAAATTGTAGAAATAACTTATATTATTTGTTTTAAGCAGTTTATTGTATTTTCAGATAACTAAGCCCAGTAAAGATAGAATGGTTTACAGCCAGTATGTTATTTGTAATGATACAAGTCACACAGTCAGGTTTGGTCAGGTAATCCATCTTAAATTAAGTCATATAATGTAAGAGATACAAGTCACACGGTCAGGTTTGATCAGGTTATCCATCTTAAATTAAGTCATATAATGTAAGAGATACAAGTCACACAGTCAGGTTTGATCAGGTAATCCATCTTAAATTAAGTCATATAATGTAAGAGATACAAGTCACACAGTCAGGTTTGGTCAGGTAATCCATCTTGAATTAAGTCATATCATGTAAGAGACTTTTCAACTAGACAAAGTTTTTGTGAGATGATGCAGCCCTGGAGATTTCACTGTTTCCCCTTTCCTACATTTACTCTTTGTTGCCATTTTCTGATACTGTGTGGCTCTGATTCATCATAAGATATTTTATTTTTGTTCTCTGGTTTAATCAGGTAATAGGTAGATATATTTTATATTTTATAGGTTAAATACCCATTAATAATAATTTCAGTAAAATGGCATTATGACATACACATTTGATTGTTTGACCTATACATGCTTGGAAATAATACAAATTAAGCTTTGTGAATAACTACATTATAATTGTTTAAGAACAGACTTATAATAATGACCTTGAATTTAAATTGAAGGTTGGCACAGAAGAAAACATTCTGCTACATTCCAGACAGATGAACTGCTATAGTTGGAGATCTCAAAAAACTAAACAGGTATGATATAAAATTACAGGTAACACATCACAAACATAAGACATATTTAGATCTTGAAAACAGAATTTAACAGATATATATACCTGTAGTCATTTCACTATAGAGACATTTTTGTGTGTCCACACTTGTTAACTGTATTGTTTGATACAAAGCAGACACTATACCTCATTAAACTAGTTGGACATTTCACAACTGTTGATAAAATAGTTACATTTTTAACAATTTGCCCTATCAAAAGACATTGAAGTTAAGAAAAATAAAGAAAATTGATGTACATTATTATTGTCATTAAGAAGAAAACCTAGAATAGGTCTGTAAAGAGCCATCTGTCATCAATTATTTGTAAAAGGAATAAAAGGAATCTCTCTAATGGTGCTTTTAACCCTATCTATAATATTTTGGTTATGTATTACTCATGGTAAATAAATAAGGTTTTATTCCAAATTATCATTTAAAAGTTTATTGCTGTGAGATTTGCATATGGCAAACTATGATTTATTATATTTGGTACTGTGCCATGAAAACAATGAAACTGTAAGACTAAGAGATAGTGTAGTTTCTGTAAAGGAACTACAAATGTGATTGCAGTAATTTTGGTGACTAAGAGCTACACATGTGTTTGTAATTATCTCTGTGACTAAGAGCTACACATGTGTTTGTTATTGTCTTTGTGACTAAGAGCTACACATATGTTTGTTATTATATTTGCGACTGAGAGCTACACATATGTTTGTTATTATCTTTGACTAAGAGCTACACATGTGTTTTTAGTAATTATCTGTTTGACTAAGAGTTACACATATGTTTGTTATTATCTTTGTGACTAAGAGCTACACATGTGTTTGTTATTATATTTGTGACTTAGAGCTATACATGTGTTTGTAATTAACTTTGTGAATAAGAGCTACACATGTGTATTTGATTATCTCTAACAAGAACTGCACATATGTTTGTTATTATAATTCTGTGACTAAGAGCTAGACATGTGTAATTATCTGTGTTACTAAGAGCTACACATGTGTTTGTAATTATCTGTGTGACTAAGATTTACACATGTGTTTTTTTTGTTGTTAGCTTTGTTACAAAGAGCTACATATGTGTTTGTAATTATTATTTTGATTTTAGGAGCTACGCATGTGTTTGTAATTATCATTTTGATTTTAGGAGCTACACATGTGTTAGTAATTATTATTTTGATTTTAGGAGCTACACATGTGTTTGGATGGTAAGATATGGAAATGGTGTGAAGCATTTGACCTGGATACTATTGGTCCTGTTGTCAGAGTAGTTAAAACTATAGACAGACGGTATACAGTTCTAATTCAGATAAAACAACTCTCTAACTCACAGAAACAGGTAATAATACAGAACTGGATACCATTGGTATTAATAAATTCAGTTTAATGGGAGATAACTCCAACTGTCTTAGTCATTTGTAACATTGGAGAGAACTCCAGATTTCCTAGTGATATATATGACAGTTATTCTGCAACAAACAGTTATACAAACTTTTTTTCTAAACGCCTTCACATATTGGGCTGATTTTTAGTATGTGAGTCTACTATGATGAGTTACAGATCGAGTTTACATTTGGTTCCACTCTGCTGGTTTGAGTCAATATTGGAAAGTTATAAACAAAAGGAACAAGCTCTGGTCATTTTTTATACGACCGCAAAAAATTTTCGTGGTCGTATATTGGTATGACGTTGGCGTCGTCGTCGTCGTTCGAAGACACATTGGTTTTCGCACTCTAACTTTAGCTTAAGTGAATGGATCTCTATGAAATTTTACCATAAGGTTCAATACCACAAAAGGAAGGTTGGGATTGATGATGGGGGTTATGGTACCAACAGTTAAGGAATTAGGGGTCAAAAAGGGGCCAAAAATAAGCATTTTTGTAACTTCCAGACATAACTTGTGTGTTAGTGTATGGATCTCTCTGACATTGTACCACAAGGTTCCATATCACACAAATAATGCTGGGATTGATTTTTGGGGTAATTGCCTCAAAATATTAGGAATTAGGGGCCAAAAAAGGGGCAAAAAACAAGCATTTTTATTCGACTGCATAAAAATTTTTGTGGTCGTATATTGGTATGACGTTGGCGTCGTCGTCGTCGTCGTTGTCCGAAGACACATTGGTTTTCGCCCTCTAACTTTAGTTTAAGTGAATGGATCTCTATGAAATTTTACCACAAGGTTCAATACCACAAAAGGAAGGTTAAGATTGATTTTGGGGGTTATGGTACCAACAGTAAAGGAATTAGGGGCCAAAAAGGGGCCAAAAATAAGCATTTTTGTAACTTCCAGACATAACTTGTGTGTTAGTGTATGGATCTCTCTGACATTGTACCACAAGGTTCCATATCACAAAAGGAATGCTGGGATTGATTTTGGGGGTAATTGCCTCAAAATTTTAGGAATTAGGGGCCAAAAAAGGGGCAAAAAACAAGCATATTTCTAGTTTCATGACAATAACTTGTGTGTAAGTGTATGAATCTTTCTGAAATTGAACTACAAGGTTCCATATCACAAAGGGAAAGCTGGAATTGAGTTTGGGGGTAATTGCCGAAACGTTTAAGAATTGGGGGCCAAAAAGGGGCCAAAAATAAACATTTTTAGCTCACCTGGCCCGAAGGGCCAAGTGAGCTTTTCTCATCACTTGGCGTCCGTCGTCCGTCGGCGTTTTACCAAACTTGGCCACAATCATCATTAGGGTATCTAGTTTAAAAAATGTGTCCGATGACCCTGCCAACCAACCAAGATGGCCGCCATGGCTAAAAATAGAACATAGGGGTAAAATGTAGATTTTGGCTTATATCTCTGAAACCAAAGCATTTAGAGTAAATCTGACAAGGGGTAAAACTGATTATCAGGTCAAGATCTATATGCCCTGAAATTTTCAGAAAAATCTGACAACCTGTTGTTGGGTTGCTGCCCCTGAATTGGTAATTTTAAGGAAATTTTGCAGTTTTTGGTTATTATCTTGAATATTATTATAGATAGAGATAAACTGTAAACAGCAATAATGTTCAGCAAAGTAAGATCTACAAATAAGTTGTAATGACCAAAATTGTCAGTCGACCCCTTTAGGAGTTATTGCCCTTAATAGTCAATTTTTAACAATTTTTTGTAAATTTTTGTAATCTTTTACAAAAATCTTCTTCTCTGAAACTACTGAGACAAATTTAACCATTCTTGGCCATAATCATTATTAGGGTATCTAGTTTAAAAAATTTGTCCGATGACCCCGCCTTCCAACTATCATGGCTGACTTGGTTAAAAATAGAACATAGGGGTAAAATGCAGTTTTTATACGACCGCAAAAAAATTTTTGTGGTCGTATATTGGTATGACGTTGGCGTCGTTGTCGTCGTCGTCGTCGTCCGGCATCGTCGTCGTCGTCCGAATACGCATTAGTTTTCGCACTCTAACTTTAGTTAAAGTGAATGGATCTCTGTGAAATTTTACCATAAGGTTCAATACCACAAAAGGAAGGTGGGGATTGATTTTGGGGGTTATGGTACCAACAGTTAAGGAATTAGGGGCCAAAAAGGGGCCAAAAATAAGCATTTTTTTGTTTCCAGACAATAACTGTGGAACAGTGTATGGATCTCTCTGAAATTATACTACAAGTTTCCATACCACAAAGGGATGGTTAGGATTTGCTTTGGGGGGTTATGGCTCAAACCGTTTAAGAATTAGGGGCAAAAAAGGGGGAAAAACAAGGTTGTCCTGGTTAATGGACAAATACTTTAGTACAAAACATAATTTAAAGCAGTGTAAGGGAGATAAATCAAATACATCATTGAAATTATCTCCCTTACACTGCTTTTAAATTATGTATAAAGTAATGGTTAATGAACAATTAAGATAATTTAAAACAGTGTAAGGGAGGTAATCCAATATACAACGTTTTGGTTACTTCCCTTACACTGCTTTTAAATTATGTTTAAAGAAATGCATATTTATAAAGGAAGACCAGTAAAAATATCTGCAAATGTTGCATCTTTTTTTTTTACAAAAAAATCCATATGAAAGATTTGACACTATATTTTAAATTCTATTATAAAATAGATTAAGTTAGCACTATGGTAAATTTAAATGGGTAATTATGGCTGCAAATTCCATTGGAAATTTGAATTGAGATTATGACCATATCTTGAGGGAAAGAATTTTTTGGGGGAAGGGGGGGGGGGGGGGGGGGGGTAAAAAGAAATTGTGGGGGTCAATTTTTTCTCATTTCAGATTTCAGAAATTAAAAAGAACTATTCTTCAAATATTGTTTTTTTTTTCAAATTTCAAATATTGAAAAATTTCAAGAAGTAATCTTTAATTGCACAGTATGGCGCATTAGATTTGTAAAATCTTTGACCACATTTATTTATTTGTTATGCCGAATCTAACCGTGTATTTAGAGTTTTAATTATGGGTCCAGTTTTCAAATTGGTCTACATTAAGGTCCAAAGGGTCCAAAATTAAACTTTGTTTGATTTTAACAAAAATTGAATATATGGGGTTCTTTGATATGCTGAATCTAAACATGTATTTAGATTTTTGATTTTTGGCCCAGTTTTCAAGTTTGTCCAAATTGGGGTCCAAAATTAAAATTTGTTTGATTTCAACAAAAATTGAATATATGAGGTTCTTTGATATGCTGAATCTAACCATGTATTTAGAATTTTTTATTTGTGGGCCCCGCTATCAAATTGGTTCATATTGAGGTCAAAAGGGTCCAAAATTAAACTTTGTTTGATTTCATCAAAAATTGAATTATTGGGGTTCTTTGATATGCCAAATCTAACCGTGTATTTAGATTTTTAATTTTGGGTCCCGTTTTTTAAGTTGGTCTACATTAAGGTCCAAAGGGTCCAAAATTAAACTTAGTTTGATTTTAACAAAAATTGAATTTTTGGGGTTCTTTGATATGCTGAATCTAAACATGTGTTCAGATTTTTGATTATGGGCTCAGTTTTCAAGTTGGTCCAAGTTGGGGTCCAAAATTAAACTTTGTTTGATTTCAACAAAAATTGAATATATGGGGTTCTTTGATATTCTGAATCTAAACATGTATTTAGATTTTAGATTTTTGGCCCAGTTTTAAAGTTGGTCCAAATTGGGGTCCAAAATTAAACTTTGTTTGATTTCAACAAAAATTGAATATATGGGGTTCTTTGATATGCTGAATCTTACCATGTATTTAGATTTTTTATTTGTGGGCCCGCTATCAAATTGGTTCATATTGAGGTCAAAAGGGTCCAAAATTAAACTTTGTTTGATTTCATCAAAAATTGAATTAATGGGGTTCTTTGATATGCCAAATCTAACTGTGTTTTTAGATTTTTAATTTTGGGTCCCGTTTTTTAAATTGGTCTACATTAAGGTCCAAAGGGTCCAAAATTAAACTTAGTTTGATTTTAACAAAAATTGAATTCTTGGGGTTCTTTGATATGCTGAATCTAAACATGTGATTATGGGCCCAGTTTACAAGTTGGTCCAAGTTGGGGTCCAAAATAAAACTTTGTTTGATTTCAACAAAAATTAAATATATGGGGTTTTTTGATATGCCAAATCTAAACATGTATTTAGATTTTAGATTTTTGGCCCAGTTTTCAAGTTGGTCCAAATTGGGGTCCAAAATTAAACTTTGTTTGATTTCAACAAAAATTGAATATATGGGGTTCTTTGATATGCTGAATCTTACCATGTATTTAGATTTTTTATTTGTGGGCCCGCTATCAAATTGGTTCATATTGAGGTCAAAAGGGTCCAAAATTAAACTTTGTTTGATTTCATCAAAAATTGAATTATTGGGGTTCTTTGATATGCCAAATCTAACTGTGTTTTTAGATTTTTAATTTTGGGTCCCGTTTTTTAAATTGGTCTACATTAAGGTCCAAAGGGTCCAAAATTAAACTTAGTTTGATTTTAACAAAAATTGAATTCTTGGGGTACTTTGATATGCTGAATCTAAACATGTGTTTAAATTTTTGATTATGGGACCAGTTTTCAAGTTTGTCCAAGTTGGGGTCCAAAATTAAACTTTGTTTGATTTCAACAAAAATTGAATATATGGGGTTCTTTGATATGCTGAATCTAACCATGTATTTTGATTTTGGACATTGGACCATTATAGGTAAATTAAAAAAATTGAAGTTCTTAGACCACATTCTTTCTGTGTCAGAAACCTATGCTGTGTCAAATATTTAATCACAATCCAAATTCAGAGCTGTATCAAGCTTGAATGTTGTGTCCATACTTGCCCCAACTGTTCAGGGTTCGACCTCTACGGTCGTATCAAGCTGCGCCCAGCGAAGCATTTTATTGGTTTATATCTCTGAAACTAAAGCATTTAGAGCAAATCTGACAGGTGGCAAAAATGTTCATCAGATTTAGATTTATCTGCCCTGAAATTTTCAGATGAATCCGACAACCCGTTGTTGGGTTGCTGCCCCTGAGTTAGTAATTTTACAAAAATTTTGCAGTTTTTTGTTATTATCTTAGATATCATTATAATATCTAATATCTAATACTATTAATTATGATTTTAACCTTATTTTACATGATTTCCAAAGCATCAGTAAATACAGGTGAGCGACACAGGCTCTTGAGAGCCTCTAGTTCTAGTTTCCAGACAATAACTTGTGTTCAAGTGTATGGATCTCTCTGAAATTGTACTGCAAGGTACCATACCACAAAGGGAAAGCTGGGATTGATGATGGGGGTAATTGCCTCAACATTTTAGGAATTAGGGGAAAAAAAGGGGCAAAAAACAAGCATTTTTCTAGTTTCAGGACAATAACTTGTGTGTTAGTGTATGGATCTTTCTGACATTGTACCACAAGGTTCCATATCACACAAATAATGCTGGGATTGATTTTTGGGGTAATTGCCTCAAAATATTAGGAATTAGGGGCCAAAAAAGGGGCAAAAAACAAGCATTTTTATTCGACTGCAAAAAAATTTTTGTGGTCGTATATTGGTATGACGTTGGCGTCGTCGTCGTTGTTGTCGTCGTCGTCGTCGTCGTCCGAAGACACATTGGTTTTCGCACTATAACTTTAGTTTAAGTGAATGGATCTCTATGAAATTTTACCACAAGGTTCAATACCACAAAAGGAAGGTTAAGATTGATTTTGGGGGTTATGGTACTAACAGTAAAGGAATTAGGGGCCAAAAATAAGCATTTTTGTAACTTCCAGACATAACTTGTGTGTTAGTGTATGGATCTCTCTGACATTGTACCACAAGGTTCCATATCACAAAAGGAATGCTGGGATTGATTTTGGGGGTAATTGCCTCAAAATTTTAGGAATTATGGGGCCAAAAAAGGGGCAAAAAACAAGCATATTTCTAGTTTCCAGACAATAACTTGTGTTCAAGTGTATGGATCTCTCTGAAATTGTACTGCAAGGTACCATACCACAAAGGGAAGGCTGGGATTGATGATGGGGGTAATTGCCTCAACATTTTAGGAATTAGGGGCCAAAAAGGGGCAAAAAACAAGCATTTTTCTAGTTTCAGGACAATAACTTATGTGTTAGTGTATGGATCTTTCTGAAATTGTACTACAAGGTTCCATATCACAAAGGGAAAGCTGGGTTTGAGTTTGGGGGTAATTGCCCTAAACGTTTAGGAATTTGGGGCCAAAAAGGGGCCAAAAAACACATTTTTCTAGTTTCCAGACAATAACTTGTGTTCAAGTGTATGGATCTCTCTGAAATTGTACTGCAAGATACCATACCACAAAGGGAAGGCTGGGATTGATTTTGGGGGTAATTGCTCCAAAATTTTAGGAATTAGGGGCCAAAAAAACAGCATTTTTCTTGTTTCAGGACAATAACTTTTGTGTAAGTGTATGGATCTTTCTGAAATTGTACTACAAGGTTCCATATCACAAAGGGAAAGCTGGGTTTGAGTTTGGGGGTAATTGCCCTAAACGTTTAGGAATTTGGGGCCAAAAAGGGGCCAAAAAACAAGCATTTTTCTAGTTTCCAGACAATGACTTGTGTTCAAGTGTATGGATCTCTCTGAAATTGTACTGCAGGTACCATACCACAAAGGGAAGGTGCGGATTGAGTTTGGGGGTTATGAATCATAAGGGGGTTCAAAAAATTTGGGGGGAGGGGGGGATTTTTTTTTCTTTAAATTTTCCATTTTGAATTGGTTATTTCTGATTTATATATAAAAGCAATAATAATGATATGGTTTGAATAGGTAAATTAAATTTTTTTAAGTTCTTAGACCACATTCAGTCTGTGTCAGAAACCTGTGCTGTGTCAAATATTTAATCACAATCCAAATTCAGTGCTGTATCAAGCTTGAATGTTGTGTCCATACTTGCCCCAACTGTTCAGGGTTTGACCTCTGTGGTCGTATCAAGCTGCGCCCAGCGGAGCATTTTATTGAATTATAAAAAGATTTTCATAATCTTGAAATGATGTGAGAGTGTACATTATTTTACAGATCATAATAAAAGGACAGTTTTCATTGGCCAACAGACTATCATGTGACCTAGATATAGAAATGCAGTCACCATCATTAGAGTCAGGAAAAATTGCAGATGTGTTGCCAGGGGCAACAGCTTCACACACATATGTCCTTGAACTTGATCATAACATAGTGATGAAGATCAGAAGGAAAGGGAAGACTTTATCCTGGTCAAAAGACATATTGATCTCCAAAGACAAAGTTCCATTAAGTCAAATGATTTATGTAAGTTTTCAGTAGAGAAGGTTTTCTTTATTATGTTCTTGTTCAATTAAAATCACATCTAAAATAACTAATTATATATCTAGGTCCCAAATGAAAAGTCAACCTCATTCAGTAGTTAACTTTCTCGAACTTTCGATAAACTGTAAACTTATCAGGTGGATAGATTTATTCTGTTGTTAATTGAGGTTATATATTTGTAAGGTTGACTTGATTAAATATACTCTGACAAATTAAATATATTCTGACAATTACTTGTACCAAGTGAGGAAAAGGAATCTTCAGTCACTCCTGTTGATTGTTTATATTACTGTTAAGGGGAAATGTAAGCGAGGGGTTTATTTTAATGCCGATTTCATGATTTAAAATAAATTGCGAAAATATCTTCTGGCATGAAATGCAGGAGAAGAGGCTTGGCTCCAAAAATTGAAAATTGAACCTCTTCAAAAATGTATCGTTTTGCAGTATTATTCAATATTAGAGACAACAACACTCGTAAATTACCTCATAGTAATTGTTTTAATTGTCGACTGGTTTCGCCATCAGGTGTGACGTATTCAGCACACACTTTGTTATAATTATAATATCTTTCAGATATCATTTCTCCACGAGTCGTACATCCATGTGTGGTGTCATGTATATGAACAGATTACTAAAGACTTTATTATTATTGTAATGTCTTTCAGATACCATTTGTACACAGTCCTACATCCATGTGTGGTGTCATGTTATTATTGTAATGTCTTTCAGATATTATTTGTACATGAGTTCTACAACCATGTGTGGTGTCTTCAGGACACACTTTGTTATTATTGTAATGGTTTTTAGATACCATTTCTCAATGAGTCCTTCATCCATGTGTGGTGTCTTCAGGACACACTTTGTTATTATAGTAATGTCTTTCAGATACTATTTCTCCATGAGTCTTACATCCATGTGTGGTGTCATGTATATGAACAGATTACTAAAGACTTTGTTATTATTGTTATGTCTTTCAGATACCATTTGTACATGAGTCCTACATCCATGTGTGGTGTCATGTTATTATTGTAATGTCTTTCAGATACCATTCGTACAGGAGTCCTACATCCATGTGTGGTGTCATGTTATTATTGTAATGTCTTTCAGATACCATTTGTACATGAGTCCTACATCCATGTGTGGTGTCATGTTATTATTGTAATGTCTTTCAGATGCTATTTGTACATGAGTCCTACATCCATGTGTGGTGTCATGTTATTATTGTAATGTCTTTCAGATACCATTTGTACACGAGTCCTACATCCATGTGTGGTGTCATGTTATTATTGTAATGTCTTTCAGATACCATGTGTACACGAGTCCTACATCCATGTGTGGTGTCATGTTATTATTGTAATGTCTTTCAGATACCATTTGTACATGAGTCCTACATCCATGTGTGGTGTCATGTTATTATTGTAATGTCTTTCAGATACCATGTGTACACGAGTCCTACATCCATGTGTGGTGTCATGTTATTATTGTAATGTCTTTCAGATACCATTTCTCCATGAGTCCTTCATCCATGTGTGGTGTCTTCAGGACACACTTTGTTATTATTGTAATGTCTTTCAGATACCATTTGTACATGAGTCCTACATACATGTGTGGTGTCATGTTATTATTGTAATGTCTTTCAGATACCATTTGTACACGAGTCGTACATCCATGTGTGGTGTCATGTATATGAACAGATTACTAAAGGAGCTTCTAGATTACTGGTAACATATTATATTATAGAGTTTTTTCATCCTTAAAACTGATGAAATAATTGCCACCGGATGTTAGCAAACAATGATTAACAGCTGCCTTATTTTATCATTTAATTGTAACTTATATTACATTATGGCAAATATTGAACCACTAGGGGAACCACTTATGATAATTTTATGATATTAATATGCAGTTGTATAGGCATTGGAATATCACATTTCCTTTGAAATTTTTGACTCTGCCACCCTCAGTCATAGTCTATTGACTTTGAAACTTATGCTTAGTTTACATATTAAAGTTTGTGATTAGTATTAAATAAGGAGATGTGGGTATGATTGCCTATGTTCAAATTAAGTGAGTGGTCAGTTTAAGGGAAACCACTTATGATAAATCAATGATATTTGGTATGCAGTTGTATAAGCATTGTCACATCTTATTTCTACCTTTGGTCATGGTTCATAGCTTTGAAAATTTGCATGTTTTACATTTTATATTAATTGCTATTTTAATTTCAACATTTGCATTTTACTATCAAGTTATTACAGGTGAGACATATCTCTGTGTCAACAGTTATAATTACACAGAAACAACACTGTATAAGAGCTTTCAAATGAGAATTCAAACTTGATGTACATTATCAGAATTCTTTGTCATGGGTTTATTTTCAGAAAATCTATTGGAATTAGTTCTAGTCATAGAGAAATCATCAAGGGAAAAAAGGGAAACAGTTTAGGCAAATATATTTCCATTTTGGAACCTCTGAACTAACAAGTCATAGATATAGGAAGATGTGGTATGAGTGCCAATGAGACAACTCTCCATCCAAGTAGCCCAGTTGATAATGTATCAACATATACACAGTACTCTTGATAAAATTGAATAAAAGAATGATTCCTAAAATGTTAATTACTAGAATGAAAACATGTTAACTTTTGATTTTTAGCTCACCTGGCCCAATGGACTAAGTGAGCTTTTCTCATCACTTGTCCGTTAACTTTTACAAAAATCTTCTTCTCTGAAACTACTGGTCCAAATTTAACCAAACTTTGACTAAATCATCATCGGGGTATCTAGTTTAAAAAATGTGTCCGACAATCCCGCCTGCCAACTGACATGGCCGCCATGACTAAAAATAGAACATAGGGGTAAAATGCAGTTTTTGACATATCTCTGAAACTAAAGCATTTAGAATAAATCTGACATGGGGGTAAAAATGTTCATCAGGATTAGATCTATCTGCCCTGAAATTTTCAGAGGAATCAGACAACCTGTTATTGGGTTGCTGCCCTTTAATTAGTAAATTTTGAAGTTTTTGGTTATTATCTTGAATATTTGTATAGATAGAGATAAACTGTAAGCAGCAATAATGTTCAGCAAAGTAAGATCTACAAATAAGTCTACATGACCAAAATTGTCAATTGACCCCTTAAGGAGTTATTGCCCTTTATAGCCAATTTTTAACAATTATTCGTAAATTTTTATAATCTTTTACAAAAATCTTCTCTTAAACTACTGAGACAAATTTAACCAAACTTGGCCACAATCAATATTTGGGTATCTAGTTTAAAAAATGTGTCTGATGACCCCACCTGCCAACCAACATGGCTGACATGGTTAAAAATAGAACATAGGGGTAAAATTCAGTTTTTGGCTTATATCTTTGAAACTAAAGCAAAAGTATAATGGTTGCATTATTTCATGCATCAATTGTAAACAAAAATATCAGGTCAGTGACACAGGCTCGCTCCTTGGAGCCTCTAGTTTTTTAAAAGAATTGCAATTGATAGAACAGCATGGAAAATGTCATGTTGGGGCCTTATATAGCTTGCTATCTTGTATGGATAATCCATTTTACTCAATGTTGAAGGCCATACAGTGACCTATAGTTGCTAACTTTAAGGTCATTTGGTAAATAGTGGAGAGTTGTCTCAGTGGCAATCTTTATTATTTCATTATATGATCTATAGGTGATGTTCTGTCCTCTTTATGTCCTGAGATCACACTTGCCTTGTTCTCTGTTTGTTTCCATGGCAATGCCAAACCTTGGGAAGAAAAAGGAAGTGGAAATGTCTGGCAAAGGGAGATCACTACAGCTAGAACTACTCGGTGATGCTAAATATGATCTGAGTTTTAAATTGAGGTATTGAATATTATATTTATGCTACAACTTAGAAATTTGATATAAAAGTTGAATCTGAATGATAAATTTTGTATTTTTTGTCCTAACATGAAAAGATGGAAGCAGTATTTTTGAATTGTTTCCATAGGGACATCATTTGAATGATTACTGTATTCAATATCAATTATTTTTTGTGATTAGAAAGGCTTGATTTTTTTAATAAAAAAACATAGGATATTTATAAATAATTTAATTTTGGATGCAACACGTCTTCTGATTGGCTGAAAGTTTTTTATCTATCAGCTCATAGACATAATTTTGACCGTGACTTCATCAATGTTTTTTCATGATTTACTCCTCAAAAATGAAATTTCGAATTAGATTATAAGGAATTAATGTAATATTTTTTTCTTTCTATTCAAAATAACCTCAAAAATGTTGTACACACTTTTAAATCATGTGCAGGCAAATTGATGTGGTAGTTACCTTGACCAATATTTTAGATCTCATGTAATGACCTTGACCTTTATTCATAATCTTTTAAGGACGAATATTTTCTGTTGAAGGTCAGATACTGACAAAGTTGACCCTGCATTGACCTTGACCCCTGAGCTTATAAATCAGGTTGAGAGAAAAGAAACCAAAAAATGTGATTTTGATAAGATGTTGGCTATGATGAATGACCAGTGGTCAGATAAATGGCCATACACAGGATACTCTATCAGGTAAGTTGACAGCGATTGGCTAGGAATTACAATGGTCACCATACAGATTTTTATACGACCGCAAAAAAATTTTTGTGGTCGTATATTGGTATGACGTTGGCGTCGTCGTCGTCGTCGTCCGGCGTCGTCGTCCGAAGACACATTAGTTTTCGCACTCTAACTTTAGTTTAAGTGAATGGATCTCAATGAAATTTTACCATAAGGTTCAATACCACAAAAGGAAGGTGGGGATTGATTTTGGGGGTAATGGTACCAACAGTTAAGGAATTAGGGGCCAAAAGGGGCCAAAAATAAGCATTTTTGTAACTTCCAGACATAACTTGTGTGTTAGTGTATGGATCTCTCTGACATTGTACCACAAGGTTCCATATCACAAAGGGAATGCTGGGATTGATTTTGGGGGTAATTGCCTCAAAATTTTAGGAATTAGGGGCCAAAAAAGGGGCAAAAAACAAGCATTTTTATATGGACAAATGCTTTAGTACAAAACAATATTTAAAGCAGTGTAAGGGAGATAAATCAAATTCATCATTAGAATTACCTCCCTTACACTGATTTTAAATTATGTTTAAAGAAATGCATATTTATAAAGGAAGACCAGTAAAAATATCTGCAAATGTTGCATCTTTTTTTTTTTACAAAAAAATCCATATGAAAGATTTGACACCATAATTTAAATTCTATTATAAAATAGATTAAGTTAGCACTATGGTAAATTTAAATGGGTAATTATGGTTGCAAATTCCATTGGAAATTTGAATTGAGATTATGACCATATCTTGAGGGAAAGAATTTTTGGGGGGAAAAGGCGAGGGGGAGGGGGGGGGGGGTTTGAGGGGTAAAAAGAAATTGTGGGGGGTCAATTTTTTCTCATTTCAGATTTCAGAAATTAAAAAGAATTATTCTTCAAATATTACTTTTTTTTCAAATTTCAAATATTGAAAAATTTCAAGAAGTAATCTTTAATTGCACAGTATGGCGCATTAGATTTGTAAAATCTTTGACCACATTTATTTATTTGTTATGCCAAATCTGACTGTGTATTTAGATTTTTAATTTTGGGGTCCAGTTTTCAAATTGGTCTACATTAAGGTCCAAAGGGTCCAAAATTAAACTTAGTTTGATTTTAACAAAAATTGAATTCTTGGGGTTCTTTGATATGCTGAATCTAAACATGTATTTAGATTTTTGATTTCGGGCCCAGTTTTCAAGTTGGTCCAAATTGGGGTCCAAAATTAAACTTTGTTTGATTTCAACATAAATTGAATATATGGGGTTCTTTGATATGCTGAATCTAACCATGTATTTAGATTTTTCATTTTGGGTCCAGTTTTCAAATTGGGTACATTAAGGTCCAAAGGGTCCAAAATTAAACTTAGTTTGATTTAACAAAAATTGAATATATGGGGTTCTTTGATATGCTGAATCTAAACATGTATTTAGATTTTTGATTTTGGGCCCAGTTTTCAAGTTGGTTCAAATTGGGGTCCAAAATTAAACTTTGTTTGATTTCGACAAAAATTGAATATATGAGGTTCTTTGATATGCTGAATCTAACCATGTATTAAGATTTTTTATTTGTGGGCCCCGCTATCAAATTGGTTCATATTGAGGTCAAAAGGGTCCAAAATTAAACTTTGTTTTATTTCATCAAAAATTGAATTATTGGGGTTCTTTGATATGCCAAATCTAACCGCGTATTTAGATTTTTAATTTAGGGTCCAGTTTTCAAATTGGTCTACATTAAGGTCCAAAGGGTCCAAAATTAAACTTAGTTTGATTTTAACAAAAATTGAATATATGGGGTTCTTTGATATGCTGAATCTAAACATGTATTTAGATTTTTGATTTCGGGCCCAGTTTTCAAGTTGGTCCAAATTGGGGTCCAAAATTAAACTTTGTTTGATTTCAACAAAAATTGAATATATGGGGTTCTTTGATATGCTGAATCTAACCATGTATTTAGATTTTTGGGCCCCGTTATCAAATTGGTCCACATTGAGGTCAAAAGGGTCCAAAATTAAACTTTGTTTTATTTCATCAAAAATTGAATTATTGGGGTTCTTTGATATGCCAAATCTAACCGTGTATATAGATTTTAATTTTGGGTCCAGTTTTTTAAATTGGTCTACATAAAGGTCCAAAGGGTCCAAAATTAAACTTAGTTTGCTTTTAACAAAAATTGAATTGTTTGGGTTCTTTGATATGCTGAATCTAACCATGTATAAAGATTTTTGATTATGGGCCCAGTTTTCAAGTTGGTCCAAATTGGGGTCCAAAATTAAACTTTGTTTGATTTCAACAAAAATTGAATATATGGGGTTCTTTGATATGCTGAATCTAACCATGTATTTAGATTTTTTATTTGTGGGCCCGGCTATCAAATTGGTTCATATTGAGGTCAAAAGGGTCCAAAATTAAACTTTGTTTTATTTCATCAAAAATTGAATTATTGGGGTTCTTTGATATGCCAAATCTAACCGCGTATTTAGATTTTTAATTTAGGGTCCAGTTTTCAAATTGGTCTACATTAAGGTCCAAAGGGTCCAAAATTAAACTTAGTTTGATTTTAACAAAAATTGAATATATGGGGTTCTTTGATATGCTGAATCTAAACTTGTATTTAGATTTTTGATTTCAGGCCCAGTTTTCAAGTTGGTCCAAATTGGGGTCCAAAATTAAACTTTGTTTGATTTCAACAAAAATTGAATATATGGGGTTCTTTGATATGCTGAATCTAACCATGTATTTAGATTTTTGGGCCCCGTTATCAAATTGGTCCACATTGAGGTCAAAAGGGTCCAAAATTAAACTTTGTTTTATTTCATCAAAAATTGAATTATTGGGGTTCTTTGATATGCCAAATATAACCGTGTATATAGGTTTTTAATTTTGGGTCCAGTTTTTTAAATTGGTCTACATTAAGGTCCAAAGGGTCCAAAATTAAACTTAGTTTGATTTTAACAAAAATTGAATTCTTTGGGTTCTTTGATATGCTGAATCTAAATATGTGTTAAGATTTTTGATTATGGGCCCAGCTCATGCAGTTTTCAAGTTGGTCCAAATTGGGGTCCAAAATTAAACTTTGTTTGATTTCAACAAAAATTGAATATATGGGGTTCTTTGATATGCTGAATCTAACCATGTATTTTGATTTGTGGGCCCCGCTATCAAATTGGTTCATATTGAGGTCAAAAGGGTCCAAAATTAAACTTTGTTTTATTTCATCAAAAATTGAATTATTGGGGTTCTTTGATATGCCAAATCTAACCGCGTATTTAGATTTTTAATTTAGGGTCCAGTTTTCAAATTGGTCTACATTAAGGTCCAAAGGGTCCAAAATTAAACTTAGTTTGATTTTAACAAAAATTGAATATATGGGGTTCTTTGATATGCTGAATCTAAACATGTATTTAGATTTTTGATTTCAGGCCCAGTTTTCAAGTTGGTCCAAATTGGGGTCCAAAATTAAACTTTGTTTGATTTCATCAAAAATTGAATATATGGGGTTCTTTGATATGCTGAATCTAACCATGTATTTAGATTTTTGGGCCCCGTTATCAAATTGGTCCACATTGAGGTCAAAAGGGTCCAAAATTAAACTTTGTTTTATTTCATCAAAAATTGAATTATTGGGGTTCTTTGATATGCCAAATCTAACCGTGTATATAGATTTTTAATTTTGGGTCCAGTTTTTTAAATTGGTCTACATTAAGGTCCAAAGGGTCCAAAATTAAACTTAGTTTGATTTTAACAAAAATTGAATTCTTTGGGTTCTTTGATATGCTGAATCTAACCATGTATAAAGATTTTTGATTATGGGCCCAGTTTTCAAGTTGGTCCAAATTGGGGTCCAAAATTAAACTTTGTTTGATTTCAACAAAAATTGAATATATGGGGTTCTTTGATATGCTGAATCTAACCATGTATTTAGATTTTTTATTTGTGGGCCCGGCTATCAAATTGGTTCATATTGAGGTCAAAAGGGTCCAAAATTAAACTTTGTTTTATTTCATCAAAAATTGAATTATTGGGGTTCTTTGATATGCCAAATCTAACCGCGTATTTAGATTTTTAATTTAGGGTCCAGTTTTCAAATTGGTCTACATTAAGGTCCAAAGGGTCCAAAATTAAACTTAGTTTGATTTTAACAAAAATTGAATATATGGGGTTCTTTGATATGCTGAATCTAAACATGTATTTAGATTTTTGATTTCAGGCCCAGTTTTCAAGTTGGTCCAAATTGGGGTCCAAAATTAAACTTTGTTTGATTTCAACAAAAATTGAATATATGGGGTTCTTTGATATGCTGAATCTAACCATGTATTTAGATTTTTGGGCCCCGTTATCAAATTGGTCCACATTGAGGTCAAAAGGGTCCAAAATTAAACTTTGTTTTATTTCATCAAAAATTGAATTATTGGGGTTCTTTGATATGCCAAATCTAACCTTGTATATAGATTTTTAATTTTGGGTCCAGTTTTTTAAATTGGTCTACATTAAGGTCCAAAGGGTCCAAAATTAAACTTAGTTTGATTTTAACAAAAATTGAAATCTTTGGGTTCTTTGATATGCTGAATCTAAATATGTGTTAAGATTTTTGATTATGGGCCCAGTTTTCAAGTTGGTCCAAATTGGGGTCCAAAATTAAACTGTGTTTGATTTCAACAAAAATTGAATATATGGGGTTCTTTGATATGCTGAATCTAACCATGTATTTTGATTTTTGGGCCCCGTTATCAAATTGGTCCACATTGAGGTCAAAAGGGTCCAAAATTAAACTTTGTATGATTTCATCAAAAATTGAATTCTTTGGATTCTTTGATATGCTGAATCTTACCATGTATTTAGATTTTGGATATTGGACCATAATAGGTAAATTAAAAAAATTAAAGTTCTTAGACCACATTCATTCTGTGTCAGAAACCTATACTGTGTCAAATATTTAATCACAATCCAAATTCAGAGCTGTATCAAGCTTGAATGTTGTGTCCATACTTGCCCCAACTGTTCAGGGTTCGACCTCTGCGGTCGTATCAAGCTGCGCCCAGCGGAGCATTTTATTATACATATGGTAGTAAGTAAGTAGGTTATGTTTGACCATGATTTCCATCTACCTTAGAATGTTATAAATAATATCAGACCTTGAGTGATCAGTGGTCAGATAAATTTCCATATGCATAATATGTTTATATGTTAAGTGAGTATACTCATTCTGTGTTTGATTGTGTTTGTGGGAACCTGGCTGATGTTTCATTATAAATTGTATAGAAAAGGAGTTGATTCACTAACTCATAATGTTGGCCCTAAAAATCTGAAAAAAATTCACCATGATGATGTAGTGAAAATTTGATTATAACATATGTTAAAATGTCAAATAGTTTCAGTTAAAACGTATTTTCACCAATTGTGTCATTAATAATGTAATTGTGACATCATAATGAAAGGGAATTTTGGTAAAAACCAGATTTTTTGCAGAATCCTGCAAAATTAATGACAGTTTCTGTAAACTAACAGTGGCGCCACCCTTCGCCAACACAAATACTTTTGCTGAAATATTCTTTATATACCATATTCTTTTACTTTTCAATGAAATTTTCAATGGGTGAGGGGTGGCGACACATACAAAATCATGAAAAAGGTGGGAAAATTGACAAATTTCTAGAAAAATGGATGAAAATTAAATTTATTCCTATTTCAAGATAACATATTTATAAATATGAAGCAGATATGCAATTTTCATTTTAAACTTTTAAATATCATACATTTAGAAATGCATACCCATTAAATTTACTTCAATAATGGAAGTTAAAAAAACACCTTTACAGGGCTATTTATTGGGGTTCCTGGCTCTGCTGCTTTCAAACAAAAATTTGATTGAATCAATCTAAATATAGCTTGAACTAATCATTTTCCCTCCTTACAATTAAGTACCAATATAAATGAGTGATTCAGTTGTGTTAAGTAAATGTTTTAACTCATTTGAATGTGTGTATTTCAGTACATTATGATCAATTGTTGACTTATAACACACTTGTTTATTCTACTTCACAGTGATGAAAGTCAGTCACAGAAACAGCCAGCCAGTGAATTAAGCGACCTTGACCTATCATTACCAAGTATTGACCTGAGTTTGACCCTGGTAGAGTATTGGCCAGGATGTAGTACTGTGCTTATTGATGTGTGTCCATGGTGTCTATTGACCAACCATAGCACATTAGATCTAGTATTTATAGATTCTAGTAAAGTAACGTGGCCACTTCCACAAGGAAAGACATTTAGTCCTCCTAAACTACAGGTACATTAGATCTAGTTTTTATAGATTCTAGTAAAGTAACATGGCCGCTTCCTCAAGGAAAGACATTTAGTCCACCTAAACTACAGGTACATTAGATCTAGTATTTATAGATTCTAGTAAAGCAACATGGCCACTTCCACATGGAAAGACATTTAGTCCACCTAAACTTCAGGTAATTGTTGGCTTGGAAATTTTGGGTTCCCAAATTTATTTGCAATACAGGCTTGAGATTTTTTATTCATATAAAGTTTGTAAGTTCTTTAATTATTCATTATTCTTCTTTATGGTACTTATATTAGTGGATTTGACAGGTATGGATTAACCATGGATGTTAAACAAGGTGTGGATTTCTCATAGGATTGTATGCAAACTTGGCAATCCACAAAATCAAGTATCAAAGAAATATATTTTTTTCTGTAATCCATGAAAATTGATACAAAAGTAAACAAATCCACAGTATTATTAGAATTATTTATGGCAGAAATTAAAAAAAACAAAACATTCTGAGATGTTCAGCCATTATATTATCATTAGAAGCTAATGTCTTAATGGTAATTTATATTTGATTGGATGATAGTAAGCCTTTACTGAGGTCAATGTATCAATTTATAACCATTTAAGTGTATTGACCAAGGACAAAGTATGAGGTCAATGTGTCTTTATGAATATAATCTATAAATGATTGTGTTATTGATGTAAAACCCTGCATCTCATTTTATTTATTTATGTTTTAAACATTCACACAACTACCTAGCAACACAAGTTAACCACAAGAAAACACCAAGTTTATATATTTATATATTTGAATGTTTTTATACGACCGCAAAAAAATTTTTGTGGTCGTATATTGGTATGACGTTTGCGTCGTCGTCGTCGTGGTTTGGCGTCGTCCGAAGACACATTAGTTTTCGCACTCTAACTTTAGTTTAAGTGAATGGATCTCTATGAAATTTTACCACAAGGTTCAATACCACAAAAGGAAGGTTGGGATTGATTTTGGGGGTTATGGTACCAACAGTAAAGGAATTAGGGGCCAAAAAGGGGCCAAAAATAAGCATTTTTGTTACTTCCAGACATAACTTGTGTGTTAGTGTATGGATCTCTCTGACATTGTACCACAAGGTTCCATATCACAAAAGGAATGCTGGGATTGATTTTGGGGGTAATTGCCTCAAAATTTTAGGAATTAGGGGCCAAAAAAGGGGCTAAAAACAAGCATTTTTCTAGTTTCATGACAATAACTTGTGTGTAAGTGTATGGATCTTTCTGAAATTGTACTACAAGGTTCCATATCACAAAGGGAAAGCTGGAATTGAGTTTGGGGGTAATTGCCGAAACGTTTAGGAATTGGGGGCCAAAAAGGGGCCAAAAATAAGCATTTTTCTAGTTTCCAGACAATAACTTGTGTTCAAGTGTATGGATCTCTCTGAAATTGTTCTGCAAGGTACCATACCACAAAGGGAAGGCTGGGATTGAGTTTGGGGGTGATGAATCATAAGGGGGTTCAATAAATTGGGGGAGGGGGGGGGGGGGTTTCCTTTTTTTTTCTTTTAAAATTTTCCATTTTAAGTTGGTTATTTCTGATTTATATTTAAAAGCAAATAATAATGATATGGTAGGAGATACACACCAAACAGGATGTGTAAATTATTATATAAAAAGTATTGTGCAATAGCAAGAAATTTTCAATTGCACAGTATTGCACAATAGCAAGAAATCTTTAATTGCACAGTATTGCGCAATAGCAAGAAATCTTCAATTGCACAGTATTGCGCAATAGCAAGAAATATCCAATAGCACATTATTGCGCAATAGCAAGAAATTGTCAATTGTACAGTATTGCGCAATAGCAAGAAATATTTAATTGCACAGTATTGTGCAAAAGAAGATACTTCGTATAAATTGCTTATTTCTTGACCAATTTCAATGGGGTTTTATTCTTGAATTCTTGGGGTTCTTTAATATGCTGAATCTAACCGTGTATTTAGTTTTTGGATTTTGGGCCCCGTTTTTAAATTGGTCCACATTGAGGTCCAAAGGGTCCAAAATTAAACTTTGTTTGATTTCATCAAAAATTGCATTATTGGGGTTCTTTGATATGCCGAATCTAACCGTGTATTTAGATTCTTAATTTTTGGTTCCGTTTTCAAATTGGTCTACATTAAGGTCCAAAGGGTCCAAAATTAAACTTAGTTTGATTTTAACAAAAATTGAATTCTTAGGGTTCTTTGATATGCTGAATCTAAACATGTATTTAGATTTTTGATTATGGGCCCAGTTTTCAAGTTGGTCCAAATCTGGGTCCAAAATTAAACTTTGTTTGATTTCAACAAAAATTAAATATATGGGGTTCTTTGATATGCTGAATCTAACCATGTATTTAGATTTTTAATTTTTGGGCCCCGTTATCAAATTTGTCCACATTGAGGTCAAAAGGGTCCAAAATTAAACTTTGTTTGATTTCATCAAAAATTGAATTCTTGGGGTTCTTTGATATGCTGAATCTAACCATGTATTTAGATTTTGGATATTGGACCATAATAGGTGAATGTCCAATTTAAAATTTTTTAAGTTCTTAGACCACATTCATTCTGTGTCAGAAATTTATGCTGTGTCAAATATTTAATCACAATCCAAATGCAAAGCTGTATCAAGCTTGAATGTTGTGTCCACACTTGCCCCAACTGTTCAGGGTTCGACCTCTGCGGTCGTATCAAGCTGCGCCCTGCGGAGCATTTTATTATTGTAATTCTACATGTTAATTTTGTAAATTTACATTTTACAATTGTTTGATAATTTTATATTTTTTTTCTGCAGTAGAGTTTTATTACCCCCCCACACACACACACACACACACACACACACCTAGCATGCTGTTTAGGGGATGAAGTGTTTTGTCTGTTCTTTCATTTGTTAAGTTTTCCTTTTTTTTGTCAGTTGATCCATTATGAATAGTGAAAAAGTCCACAGTTGAATAAGGTGACCTTGACTTTCAATTTACCCATGTATTTCTTGGTTAAATATTGTTTTTTAAGTTCAGATCTAAATAATAACAAATGGATATTTGATTATTTTTTGAATTTTGACTTTACAAGAATCTTTTAAAAAGAAATGAAAAAAGATTTTCATCCTTTATCCCATTGACTTTTTGCTTCAATATCATGTTGAATAAAATAGTCGCCATGATTTATAATTTGTTTCTATATATTACAGTCATCCTTTAGTATTGGTATAGTTATAAATGGTAATCTCCATCAAGGAGGTGAGATACGTCTATCTGAGGAGGCTGTAGCTGACCAGAGGTATAGACAGGATCTAGGTAAAACCCTTTACATAGATGGGTATGCTCAGACACAGATATTGGTGACATCACATCAAAATATGCATGTAAGTTAATAACAATCTCAGGGCCTTTTATAGCTGGCTATGTATGGATTTTCTCATTGTTGAAGGCTGAACTGTTACCTATAGATTCTTACATGAACCTACATGTGGATTTTGGTGGTTAGTTGTCTAATTGGCAATCATACCTCATCTCTTAATTTTTATTTTGAATCTTGTTGATATAAATATGAGACAGGTGATACCTGAAAACTTCTCATGTTTAATGGTGCAGGTTTGTTTTACTTTTCATCATACATAAGAAGATCATTTGGTGTTTTTCCTGAAATGTTCTGTCCATAAGGTAATCATTTGGTGTTTCCTGAAATGTTCTGTCCATAAGGAAATCATTTGGTGTTTCCTGAAATATTCTGTCCATAAGGAAATTATTTGGTGTTTTTCCTGAAATGTTCTGTCCATAAGGAAATCATTTAGTGTTTTTCCTGAAATATTCTGTCCATAAGGAATCATTTGGTGTTTCCTGAAATGTTCTGTTCATAAGGAAATCATTTGGGGTTTTTCCTGAAATGTTCTGTCCATAAGGAAATCATTTGGTGTTTTTCCTGAAATGTTCTGTCCATAAGGAAATCATTTGGTGTTTTTCCTGAAATGTTGTGTTCATAAGGAAATCATTTGGGGTTTTTCCTGAAATGTTCTGTCCATAAGGAAATCATTTGGTGTTTTTCCTGAAATGTTCTGTTCATAAGGAAATCATTTGGTGTTTCCTGAAATGTTCTGTCCATAAGGAAATCATTAAGTGTTTTTCCTGAAACATTCTGTTCATGAGGAAATCATTTGTTGTTTTTCCTGAAATGTTCTGTCCATAAGGAAATCATTTAGTGTTTTTCCTGAAATATTCTGTCCATCAGGAAATCATATGGTATTTACCCAGAAATGTTCTGTCCATAAGGCAATCATTTGGTGTTTTTCCTGAAATGTTCTGTCCATAAGGTAATCCTTTGGTGTTTTTCCTGAAATGTTCTGTTCATAAGGAAATCATTTGGTGTTTCCTGAAATGTTCTGTCCATAAGGAGATCATTTAGTGTTTTTCCTAAAACATTCTGTTCATAAGGAAATCATTTAATGTTTTTTCTGAAATATTCTGTCCATAAGGAAATCATATGGTATTTACCTAGAAATGTTCTGTCCATAAGACAATTATTTGGTGTTTTTCCTGAAATATTCTGTCCATAAGGAATCATATGGTATTTACCCAGAAATGTTCTGTTCATAAGGCAATCATTTGGTGTTTTTCCTGAAATGTTCTGTTCATAAGGAAGTCATTTATTGTTTTCCTGAAACATTCTGTTCATAAGGAAATCATTTAGTGTTTTTCCTGAAATGTTCTGTCCATAAGGAAATCATTTAGTGTTTTTACTGAAATTACTGTCTATTGGGAAATCATATGGTATTTACCCAGAAATGTTCTGTCTATAAGGCAATCATTTGGTGATTTTCCTAAAATGTTCTGTCCATAAGGTAATCCTTTGATGTTTTTCCTGAAATGTTCTATTCATAAGGAAATTATTTGGTGTTTTTCCTGAAATGTTCTATCCATAAGGAAATCATTTGTTGTTTTTCCTGAAATGTTCTGTCCATAAGGAAATCATTTAGTGTTTTTCCTGAAATATTCTGTCCATCAGGAAATCATATGGTATTTACCCAGAAATGTTCTGTCCATAAGGCAATCATTTGGTGTTTTTCCTGAAATGTTCTGTCCATAAGGTAATCCTTTGGTGTTTTTCCTGAAATGTTCTGTTCATAAGGAAATTATTTGGTGTTTTTCCTGAAATGTTTTGTCCATAAGGAAATCATTTGGTGTTTTTCCTGAAATGTTCTGTTCATGAGGAAATCATTTGGTGTTTTCCTGAAATGTTCCGTCCATAAGGAAATCATTTGGTGTTTCCTGAAATGTTCTGTTCATAAGGAAATCATTTGGTGTTTCCTGAAATATTCTGTTCATAAGGAAATCATTTGGTGTTTCCTGAAATGTTCTGTTCATAAGGAAATCATTTGGTGTTTCCTGAAATGTTCTGTTCATAAGGAAATCATTTGGTGTTTCCTGAAATGTTCTGTCCATAAGGAGATCATTTAGTGTTTTTCCTAAAACATTCTGTTCATAAGGAAATCATTTAATGTTTTTTCTGAAATATTCTGTCCATAAGGAAATCATATGGTATTTACCTAGAAATGTTCTGTCCATAAGACAATTATTTGGTGTTTTTCCTGAAATATTCTGTCCATAAGGAATCATATGGTATTTACCCAGAAATGTTCTGTTCATAAGGCAATCATTTGGTGTTTTTCCTGAAATGTTCTGTTCATAAGGAAGTCATTTATTGTTTTCCTGAAACATTCTGTTCATAAGGAAATCATTTAGTGTTTTTCCTGAAATGTTCTGTCCATAAGGAAATCATTTAGTGTTTTTACTGAAATTACTGTCTATTGGGAAATCATATGGTATTTACCCAGAAATGTTCTGTCTATAAGGCAATCATTTGGTGATTTTCCTAAAATGTTCTGTCCATAAGGTAATCCTTTGATGTTTTTCCTGAAATGTTCTATTCATAAGGAAATTATTTGGTGTTTTTCCTGAAATGTTCTGTCCATAAGGAAATCATTTGGTGTTTTTCCTGAAATGTTCTGTTCATAAGGAAATCGTTTGGTGTTTTTCCTGAAATGTTCCGTCCATAAGGAAATCATTTGGTGTTTCCTGAAAAGTTCTGTTCATAAGGAAATCATTTGGTGTTTCCTGAAATATTCTGTTCATAAGGAAATCATTTGGTGTTTCCTGAAATGTTCTGTTCATAAGGAAATCATTTGGTGTTTCCTGAAATGTTCTGTTCATAAGGAATCCATTTGGTGTTTCCTGAAATGTTCTGTCCATAAGGAGATCATTTAGTGTTTTTCCTAAAACATTCTGTTCATAAGGAAATCATTTAATGTTTTTTCTGAAATATTCTGTCCATAAGGAAATCATATGGTATTTACCTAGAAATGTTCTGTCCATAAGACAATTATTTGGTGTTTTTCCTGAAATATTCTGTCCATAAGGAATCATATGGTATTTACCCAGAAATGTTCTGTTCATAAGGCAATCATTTGGTGTTTTTCCTGAAATGTTCTGTTCATAAGGAAGTCATTTATTGTTTTCCTGAAACATTCTGTTCATAAGGAAATCATTTGGTGTTTTTCCTGAAATGTTCTGTCCATAAGGAAATCATTTAGTGTTTTTCCTGAAATATTCTGCCCATAAGGAAATCATTTAGTGTTTTTCCTGAAATATTCTGTCTATTGGGAAATCATATGGTATTTACCCAGAAATGTTCTGTCCATAAGGAAATCATTTGGTGTTTCCTGAAATGTTCTGTTCATAAGGTAATCATTTAGTGTTTCCTGAAATGTTCTGTTCATAAGTTAATCATTTAGTGTTTCCTGAAATGTTCTGTTCATAAGGAAATCATTTGGTGTTTCCTGAAATGTTCTGTCCATAAGGAAATCATTTGGTGTTTTTCCTGAAATGTTCTGTCCATAAGGAAATCATTTAGTGTTTTTCCTGAAATATTATGTCCATAAGGAAATCATATGGTATTTACCCAGAAATGTTCTGTTCATAAGGAAATCATTTGGTGTTTTTCCTGAACTGTTCCGTCCATAAGGTAATCATTTGGTGTTTCCTGAAATGTTCTGTCCATAAGGAAATCATTTGGTGTTTCCTGAAATGTTTTGTTCATAAGGTAATCATTTAGTGTTTCCTGAAATGTTCTGTTCATAAGGTAATCATTTAGTGTTTCCTGAAATGTTCTGTTCATAAGGAAATCATTTGGTGTTTCCTGAAATGTTCTGTCCATAAGGAAATCATTTGGTGTTTTTCCTGAAATGTTCTGTCCATAAGGAAATCATTTAGTGTTTTTCCATAAGGAAATCATTTGGTGTTTGCCTGAAATGTTCTGTCCATAAGGAAATCATTTAGTGTTTTTCCTGAAATATTATGTCCATAAGGAAATCATATGGTATTTACCAAGAAATGTTCTGTTCATAAGGAAATCATTTGGTGTTTTTCCTGAAATGTTCTGTCCATAAGGTAATCATTTGGTGTTTCCTGAAATGTTCTGTCCATAAGGAAATCATTTGGTGTTTCCTGAAATGTTCTGTTCATAAGGAAATCATTTGGTGTTTCCTGAAATGTTCTGTCCATAAGAAAATCATTTAGTGTTTTTCCTAAAACATTCTGTTCATAAGGAAATCATTTGTTGTTTTTCCTGAAATGTTCTGTCCATAAGGAAATCATTTAGTGTTTTTCCTGAAATATTCTGTCCATAAGGAAATCATATGGTATTTACCCAGAAATGTTCTGTCCATAAGGCAATCATTTGGTGTTTTTCCTGAAATATTCTGTCCATAAGGAATCATATGGTATTTACCCAGAAATGTTCTGTTCATAAGGCAATCATTTGGTGTTTTTCCTGAAATGTTCTGTTCATAAGGAAATCATTTAGTGTTTTTCTGAAATATTCTGTCTATTGGGAAATGATATGGTATTTACCCAGAAATGTTCTGTCCATAAGGAAATCATTTGGTGTTTTTCCTGAAATGTTCTGTCCATAAGGAAATCATTTGGTGTTTTTCCTGAAATGTTCTGTCCATAAGGAAATCATTTGGTGTTTTTCCTGAAATGTTCTGTCCATAAGGAAATCATTTGGTGTTTTTCCTGAAATGTTGTCCGTTAGGAAATCATTTAGTGTTTTTCCTGAAATGTTCTGTCCATAAGGAAATCATTTGGTGTTTTTCCTGAAATGTTGTCCATTAGGAAATCATTTAGTGTTTTCCTGAAACATTCTGTTCATAAGGAAATCATTTGGTGTTTTTCCTGAAATGTTGTCCATTAGGAAATCATTTGAAATTTTTTCCTGAAATGTTCTGTCCATAAGGAAATCATTTAGTGTTTTTCCTAAAACATTCTGTTCATAAGGAAATAATTTGTTGTTTTTCCTGAAATGTTCTGTCCATAAGGAAATCATTTGGTGTTTTTCCTGAAATGTTCTGTCCATAAGGAAATCATTTAGTGTTTTTCCTGAAATAATCTGTCCATAAGGAAATCATATGGTATTTACCCAGAAATGTTCTGTCCATAAGGAAATCATTTGGTGTTTTTCCTGAAATGTTGTGTTCATAAGGAAATCATTATGGGTTTTTCCTGAAATGTTCTGTCCATAAGGAAATCATTTAGTGTTTTTCCTGAAATATTATGTCCATTAGGAAATCATATGGTATTTACCCAGAAATGTTCTGTTCCTAAGGAAATCATTTGGTGTTTTTCCTGAAATGTTCTGTCCATAAGGTAATCATTTGGTGTTTCCTGAAATGTTCTGTCCATAAGGAAATCATATGGTATTTACCCAGAAATGTTCTGTTCATAAGGAAATCATTTGGTGTTTTTCCTGAAATGTTCTGTCCATAAGGAAATCATTTGTCGTTTCCTGAAATGTTCCTTAAACGAGACTATCATTTTGGTTTTATCCTGAAATGTTTTGTACATAAAAAATTATTTGGTGTTTTTGGAAAAGTGTTTTGCATTTGCAATCATTTGGTGTTTTCCTGAAATGTTCTGTCCATTAGAATACTCACGGAAAAATAACTATTCTTTTAAAGTCTGGTTTTTTTTAAGAAAAAAGAAAATGAGACCATTTACCTGTAAAACAAATGTAAGCTCCTGAGATTCATTTACCGGTTGGAAATTGTACAGGTATTTCTCTGTAGATACTTTATTATTTATTTTAGGTATACTTCCTAACCCTGCAGTCTAAGATGGTGAATGGTATGAGAATTGTCAATATCAGGGAGACGTACTGTATCAGTAACCAGACCTCTATTGATCTGCTGCTGTCGCATCATAGTCTACAGCCCTGTCCACGGAAGGTAGCTACTTTTTTCTGTGTTTTCGTAATGTCTTAGGTGGCTAAAAAAATATTAAAAATTATAATTTGTTTTAAATATTCAATAGGTATATGGGAAGTCAGAATTATAATGTGTTTAAAGAAAGAAAGAAAATAGTCATTACTCATGTTCTTGTATCAACCAAGCCAGTTATGAAAACCAGCAAAAACTGGCGATAACTTGCGGTGGCAGATCCAGGGGGTTCCGGGGATTGGAACCCCCCTTTTTTGTGACGATCAATGCATTTGAATGGGGACATATAGTTGGAACCCTCCTTTATCCTGGGTTGGGAACCCCCTTTTAAAAATGGCAGGATCTGCCCCTGACTTGTCAATACTCCTCCTTCTAAATTTTGAGTAGCCATACTAAATTTAACTGTAGAACCACCTGGAAAATTTGAATTGACCAACATTGACCAGTATAACCCACTTGATCATTTTCAAATTTATATGTGTAGGTTGTTCCACAAAGTAATTACCGTATTTTCCGGATTAAAAAGCGCACCCCTAAATAAGGCGCACGGCCGTTTTTGGGGGTGAGGATTGTTTTTTTCCTTACATAAAACGCACCTGCATATAAAGCGCACCCTGAAGAAAACGTACATGCATTCTACTGACCTTAGCGTAATGAATGTTCACTCCTTCTTGTAACTCACTCCGTAACATGTTTCATTTTTATTTTCAGATTGTTGAGAAAGTTGAAAGACATTTTGTATATATTTATTTGTTTCATATTAAAATAAATAAATGTTAATAAAATTATTATAATTTTCTTATTGTTTTAATCATGCCAGATTCATTAGTTGTTTTTTGTCAACAATGGCCATGTATTGACAGCTTGGGTGTCCATTGAACCTTGTTGTTTTGATTAAAATTAGTACGGTGTTGATTGCTCATTTATTGTTTGAATTGGAATCAAGGATTTTAATTAATCTTGAAAAGGTATTCATTAAAAGTTACCCAAGCCATAAAACTGCCATTGTTTACCTTGATTATGACCTACTTAATTACCTGTACCCACGTGTGAAAACTGTTCACCCATAAGTCAGGAAAAAAAATTATTAAATTAAATCTAAAGAATTTTATTGTTGTTTATAAAATAAAAGTTTAAGTTTTATAAGTAACAAACATTTTTCAATTTAAACTTGGTTGAAAACTACAACAAAACCATTCAGTTTCTGCAAGTCATTGTCTATTTTTAACTGAAAGTGAGATGGGCCATGGAAAGGGGAATTCAAATAAGATGGCAATATATAAATGTCTTAGCATATTGAATTATGAAAATTAATATTCATTTTTTTTATTTCTTACACCAATATGTGGCTACAATATTTCATAAAGATATTTCATTTTGAAACAATAAAACAATAAACAGTTACTCCTCAATAGTATATCCTGTATGGTACCTCTTTTCAAACACGCTTATCTTTCTTTGTTTATGAAACACTTTAAAGGGTTCATTTCAGCACATGGTTATCACCATCGTCATTAAAAGAGACTTGAAATATAGGAAAGAAACACAATCACTACCTTTATTATTTCTAAAGAAGATTTTATTTAAAAACACATTACAACAACAAACAATTACATATTTATTGTAAATACACAATTAATATCCTGTATGGTACCTCTTTCAAACACGGTTATCTTTCTTTGTTTATGTAATAAACACATGGTTATCAACTTCGTAAGCCAACAATGAAATAAAGAACAAATGATAAAGTATATATATTTTTATTCATAACAAAATATGCCACATGAACAATTTATCAAGTCACTGCAAGCACTTGACAGTCTGACGGTCTCCATAAAAAAAAATCCAGATATATATTTTGTTTCACGCTTGCCCTGAAACTGAAAAAAATACATACACAAAGCGCACCTGAGTATAACACGCAGGGACAATGACAGAGAAAAAAACCTGCGGCTTATTTAACGAATTTAACGGTATATAGTAATATGATTTTTATTTGATTTCAGTTTTCTGTCAAATGTTCTGATGACAACATGAGATATTTACAGTCAAAATCTACTGATACTACACCACTACCTTCTTGGGCAGGGTACACAATGGAGGACACTGAAAACATTCATATCACCTTTGTCAACTATGTTATGATTAAACCACAGACAACCAATCAGAATACTGCGTCTGCAGAAAGATCTAGCACATATGATGATTGGTCATTCCCAGTTAGACTTGTAGCCAATGAAAATCCAGGAAGAGTAACAGTGTCTATTCCAGTTCAGACAGAGACTGTGATGTCACTTCCTCTATGCATTGTGGGGCAAACAAGGAATGGAGTCAGTTATTTTATAGTGAAAGAAGACAATTCACCATCATGTTTACTGTATAACTTTACCACTGTACCAATAGTCTATGGTTATCAGAATATCTCCATTTCTCGAGCAGGTTTGTAGTTTTTCCTGACTATTTGTTTAATTTTTAAAATGATACAAAAAGGATGTTTGCAAAGTTTTATCAGAAGTATATTTCTAAAATTTAATATTTTTTATAAAAATATAATTTTAATACAATACATTAAAATGTTGGACAAAATTAACTTTAATTGGGTTGTGTGGTTTATTTAGAATAAAAGTAAATTACATTTTTGTGGGTAAAGGTATGGAAAGAATTCAGTGTTAAAATTCAGAAAAATATCTAAAAGAAATTGCAAGAATTTGAAATATTTTGTGTATTTGTGAAGTAAAATAAAAAATTCTAATGCAATTATTTTGTATCAATGATTCTGATTGGATGACAGAAAGCGTAAAATTCTCTATCTCCTTGTCTGTAACTAAGGAAGCCGACATTTTGAATTCCGGAATGTATTGACATGTAATTTCTCCAATAATAAGCCAAAAACTTACATTTTGCACCTACAAATTTTCTTTTTATCAAATTTTATTCCATTCTGAAGGGGACAAGAAGCTAGAAAACGCCCAGTGTTTACGTTTGATGCCGGAAGCTTACCTTTGACGTCACAGAGTTTAGGGGCCAAAGAAGATAACATCATTTCGCGGAATTTTTGTTTAATGAAAATTTTACACTGAAATAATGATTAAAATTCAACGATTTGTTAATTTTGCATTAGAATAGAGATAACTGTATTGTATTTGAATGCTTTGCGGACGTCCATCGGTAGTTTTACTGTCGCAAATATCCGTTTAACTGTCTCCGCTACGCGTCGCCAGGTAAACTCAATTTGCGACAGTAAAACTACCGATGGACGTCCGCAAAGCTTCAAATACAATACAGTTATCTCTTAAATGGAACATTGTTAAAACTTAGTAAATCTTTTCTCTAAGATATGTATGTGAGATCGTAATCTTATGAAATATAAGGAACTAACAGAATATACATATATGGAACTTTCATTCACAAAAGAATATTTACAGGGTACACAACACAAGAGGAAGCTGAACTAACAGATATTTTACCCACAATTCCTCCGAATCAACATGTGTTCTATACACCTTCCTCAACAAACCGTCAATTCCTATTATCCATTGGTGACTCAGGTTTACCAAAGATTCATGTTGGTGTTCAGCAAGCTTTGGAAACTGATGAATCAAATACAGAGAGTAAACACTCAAGTGACCAAGATTCAGGAGTGTCATGGAGTGACCCTCTAGATGTTAATGAAGAAATGGAGAGATTTATCTCCATCCCTAACAATATGAACTTGAAAATCAAGGTCATTAAGGTTTCCATGGTGACTCATGTTGTTATAAATGCAGCAAACAAAGCAGAAGTTTCTGCAAAGGAAATAAGGAATAAAATTGGGAAGGTCACAACGATGGAAGGTCATCCGCCATCAGAAGATACTAATGTCAACATGAGAGAATATGACGTTTGTGTTCCTAAGCAAGATGTGTTCATACATTCCAATTCAATCACTAGAAACTTAGAATTGTATATTAGTTTACACTTTCATCACTTATGTCTGATTCTACAAGATGAAACCAGTTCAAACAATGAAATCACGGAGGTAATCCGTGTGTCATGTGATCATCTATTTTTAGCACATTATCCATTAATTGAAGGTTTTGATGAGGATAGTCCAAGTCATGATTGCTATTCATTTTCAGCAGAAAACCTTCAAGTTGATAATCAGCTGTATACTACCAAAGGGCTTTATGACTTTCCTGTCATTTTTGCACGTCAAGAACTAAAATCTAAAGACAAGGATTTCCTTGTAGAATTCCATTCCATGAACTTGTCAGAAAAGTTAGCTGTGATAAAATCCCGAAGTTTTGCTCACATTCAAGTTGTCATGGAAACAGATTGTTTGAGTCACTCATTAATTAAGAGTGTTGAGATTGCCCTGGAACCAGTCATTGGCAATGTAGATGATAGATTTGTTTATCGTATGTTAGAGGAAGTTGAAAAATTTCTACCAACTTCTCTTAAAGACAACAAGAAAGGTCTAAAAGAAATAACAAGACTACCCCAGGCTTTAAAAGTAATGTCACATGGTCTAAGTTCACCAATCAGAATAGAGCATTTGGTGATACATCCATGTTCTTTATTAATTAGTGTCCATGCCTCATTGAAGGTATTTATAGCATCCGACAAGACTCCGCTGTCGTTTGGGAAGTTTGATAAGAAGAATGTGAACTCTACAGCACACCAGTTGACTCGCGTACTAGCCATGCATTATGCTTCAGGTGCCTTGTTTAGAGCAGGTAAGATATGTTTATTTGATTTGACAATCCAAGTGTAAGTTTTAGTAGATGTACACACAAGTAATGCAATTTAAAGAGAGGTGGAAGATACTGAAGGGAAAGTCCAAATCATAAGTTGAAATTTAACTGACAATGCCATGATAAAAACAACAATCTACAAAACACGAAACCCACCAAGAAATGGGGGGTGATCTCAGGTGCTCCGGAAGGGTTAGCAGAACCTGCTCCACATGTGACAACTTATTAAAGTTACTCTTACAGAGCAGATAAGATATCTTTTGATTGTTAATTTCTTTTGACAAGCCAAATTAAAAGTTTAGTAGAAATACACACAAGATAATTCAGTTAAACGTTACTCTTACTGTATACCATGGCAGTTGATACGCTTTCTCAGATAAGAATTTTTTATTAAACCATATTGTCTGATTTTTTATGCCCCCACCGTAGCGGTGGGGGCATTTAGTTTTACCCTTGTCTGTCTGTACGTACGTACGAACATAGGAACGTATGTACGTACGTCCCAAAATTGGGGAAAAAAACGTATACACAATGCTTATTACCACAAAACACATATCAAGTTTGAATTTTGATGGCGTCACTTTAACCGTTCTAGAGTTATGCTCCTTTATAAATGGAAAAATTGCAAAATTTTTAGTTTCCGTTCTCTAACTTAAGTTTGCCTCAACCAAATGTTATGAAACTTATACACAATGGTTATTACCACAAAACACAGATCAAGTTTGAATTTTTGTGGTGTCACTTTAATCGTTCTAGAGTTATGCCTCTTTATAAATGGAAAAATTGCAAAATTTTTAGTTTCCGTTCTCTAACTTAAGTTTGCCTCAACCAAATGTTATGAAACTTATACACAATGCTTATTACCACAAAACACAGATCAAGTTTGAATTTTGGTGGAGTCACTTTAACCGTTCTAGAGTTATGCTCCTTTATAAATGGAAAAATTGCAAAATTTTTAGTTTCCGTTCTCTAACTTAAGTTTGCCTCAACCAAATGTTATGAAACTTATACACAATGCTTATTACTACATAATACAGATTAAGTACGAAATTTGGTGGTGACACTTTTACCATTCTTGAGTTATGTCCCTTTATAAACATAAAAATTGCTGAATTTTTCATTTCCTTTCTCTAACTTTAGTTTGTCTCGACCAAATGTTATAAAACTTATACACAACCGTTCTAGAGTTATGCGTGTTTACAAATAAAAAAATTGCTGAATTTTTAGTTTCTGTTCTCTACTTAAGTTAGCCTCAACCAAATGTTATGAAACTTACACACAATGCTTATTACCACAAAACTCAGATCAAGTTCAAATTTGGGTAGTGTCACTTTTACCGTTCTTCAGTTGTGTCCCTTTATAACTATATGATATGCAAGCGGGGGCATCATCTGTGTCCACATGTGGACACTATCCACATTTATCTTGCTTCATTTAGTACAAGACAACAATGCAGTTTATAAACTGTATGTCATACATTTCTAAACTTTTGAAATTTGTAACTGCTAACAACAGCCTTTGTGTATCTGCATATTTGTTTTGGGCTGGTACCAATCTATTTTTCTCATAAAGATAATGAGCTCACACATGTTGAGAATAAACAAATTATAATGTTATAGTATGAAAGAAAGTGTATTGATATTTATCTAACCTCCTATACATTTCTAGGATATGATTGGTTAAAAGGAACCGTGTTGAGACCGTGTATATTCCTTATTGGGTTAGTAGGCGGGGCTTATTTCAATACACATTTAGTAGTGGTGTTATAAAAACAACACAATGTTGAGGAAAAATCTTAATAGTTTCAACAGATGAAGAAATTGATGATGAACGACTGGAATAAATTCATAAAACACACTTAAAGCTAACAAGTTGTTATTGTTGGCATTTGTTTTTGTATAGACCAATGAAAGTAGGTTCTTAATACTAACGGTATTGAAGACTTGATCACATTGATAGGCCACTAGTCTAAATACCACATGCTAAGATAGTCGGTAAGATAAATTCGTTACATACGCTTCGCTCTCACCCCATATGGAATTTACTGACCCCATATATATCGTATTAGGTCACTAGCACACTATGTAACTAATAATCTTAGATTTAACAATAATTAGCTCTTTTTTATTATGACTTTCCAGAAATCATAGACGATATGATAGTTTATGTTGTCTGATTATATTATTTCACAGGAATTGTGGTTGGATCTTTAGAGATTTTGGGGAATCCCACAGGTTTAGTCAGATCTATTGGCTCTGGTGTAGCTGACTTAGTACGATTACCCTATGGTGGCCTCACACAAGGACCAGGAGCATTTGTATCTGGGGTATCTTCAGGAATGTCTTCTTTTGTCAGGAATATTTCTTCAGGTTAGTATTATTTTATTTACCTTATGGTGACCTCCCACAAGAACCAGGTGCATTTGTATCTGGGGTATCATCAGGACTATTTCTCTTCCAAATTATATTTAAGGAATGCTGACCTCTGTCATATTATATTTCAGGAATGCTGACCTCTGTCATATTATATTTCAGGAATGCTGACCTCTGTTACATTATATTTCAGGAATGCTGACCTCTGTTACATTATATTTCAGGAATGCTGACCTCTGTTACATTATATTTCAGGAATGCTGACCTCTGTTACAAACTTTGCCTCAAGTGTTTCCCGTAACATGGAACGACTATCAATGGACGATACACATAGAGAAAGACAAGAGGAAAGAAGGAGGCAACATCCAGAGGGGTTGACTAGTGGACTTAAAAATGGTCTTACAGGATTTGGAATGAGTCTCTTAGGTAGGTATATACTAAAACATCAACTTTTTCATTTGTTTCTGGTCCAGGGGACTAAAAAGAGTGGTCAGACAGGATTTGGAATGAGTCTCTTAGGTAGGTAGATACTAAAACATCAACTTTTTTATTTGATTCTGGTCCAAGGGACTAACAAAAATTGTCTAACAGGATTTGGAATGAGTCTCTTAGGTAGATATATACTTAAACATCAACTATTTTATTTGATTCTGGTCCAGGGGACTGACAAAAATGGTCTAACATGATTTGGATTGAGTCTTATTAGGTAGATACTAAAATATCAACTTTTTTATTTGATTCTGGTCCAGGGGACTAACAAAAATGGTCTAACAGGATTTGGAATGAGTCTCTTAGGTAGATATATACTAAAACATCAACTTTTTTATTTGTTTCTGGTCCAGGGGACTAACAAAAATGGTCTAATAGCTATAGGATTTGGAATGTGATTCTTATGTAGGTATATACTAAAACATCAATTTTTTTATTTGATTCTGGTCCAGGGGACTAACAAAAATGGTATAACAGGATTTGGATAGAGTCTATTTGGTAGGTACATACTAAAATGTTGCTTCATTTATTCATGTGGCATTGGGGAAATTTTTTTTAAGCAGTTTATTAGATGAGTATATAAAAAAAACAGAGACTGTTTCTTTTCTTAGCTTTCTAGTGAGTTTAAAACTGTTGGACAGGTTTGGAATGAGCAATTTAGGTAGGTTAAAGAAAGTAATGAAATGAAAACTATTTCATTCTTGCTATATATAGATATAAGATGTGGTATGATTGCCAATGAGACAACCCTCCACAAGAGACCAAATGAAAATTATTAAAATTCAGACCTCATGCTGCCTAGTCATATTCTGGTTTGTGAACTAATATAAAGAAGAATAATTGTACTTATCTTTTTTCTATTTTTTTTTCCTTCTTATTTCATCTGGTTGAGTTGATCCTCTTGATATCTTCTAAAAGAGTTTAACATCTATTTTGTTTGGACCTAAAATAACGCTAAAGAATCTTGTGAAAATATATTATCTAGTTATTGCACGAGTTGTGTCTGAGCATTGACATTGATTAAACAAAGAATGGCAATTGTCAAACTGGTAAGGTTGTACTTTTTCTCGACAAAAGAAAGGCAGGAATATACTTGTTTATAAGCAAGTAAAAACCAAATTACTTAGTATGGAAAGTATATAGAACTCAAAAGATACATTAACATACGGAATATATGAATGGTTTTCCCAGATGGTTTCCCAGGTCTCCTTTTTAATATAGACTTATAACTGCAGTGAATAATGTTTTTACACCATTTACCTTCTGACAAAAGGTCTTTTTTTATGACAGGTGCTGTTGCTGGTCTAGCTGATCAGCCATTACAAAATTTGATGTCCCGACATGAGAGTGAAGGTCAAAGGTCAGCTGCCACAGAATTAGTGTCAGGTGTAGGAAAAGGACTTGTGGGAGTTTTTACCAAGCCTATTGGTGGTGCTGCAGAATTCTTTTCCCAGACAGGTCAAGGTAAGGTTTAAGGTCAGCTGTCACAGAAGAAGTGTTAGGTTAGTGGTTCTGTAAAATTCCTGTACCAGACAGGTCAAGGTAAGGTTTAAGGTCAGCTGTCACAGAAGAAGTGTTAGGTTAGTGGTTCTGTAAAATTCCTGTACCAGACAGGTCAAGGTAAGGTTTAAGGTCAACTGTCACAGAAGAAGTGTTAGGTTAGTAGTTCTGTAAAATTCCTGAACCAGACGGTTCAATTTAAGGTTAATGACCTTTACTGCAGATGAGTGTGTCACAGGACTTCGGTATCATATACAAGATCAGATACATATAATATATATCATGTATATAGAGACATTCTTGAATTCTTATCATATTTTATTCTTTATGTTTCTAAAGTTTGTCAAGGAAATGCAAATTCTGTTTACATGTCATATGGTAATTCAATTTATATTCATAGTTATCTCTCAACACTCACTAGGTCAAAAATAACTTAAAATTGAAAAAAATGTATGTTTACTTCTTACATTTTAGTATAATGCTCATTGTATCCCTGCTTAATGAAGTGGGATTATATAATGCTCATTATATCCCTGCTTAATGAAGTGGGATTATATAATGCTCATTATATCCCTGCTTAATGAAGTGGGCTTATATAATGCTCATTATATCCCTGCTTAATGAAGTGGGCTTATATAATGCTCATTATATCCCTGCTTAATGAAGTGGGCTTATATAATGCTCATTATATCCCTGCTTAATGAAGTGGGCTTATATAATGATCAGGGTGTTAGTCCATTAGTTTGTCATTCCATTTGTTCGTCCATCTTTCTGTCCAACTTTTGTACCCCAAACTGCTCCTGAATTGCTTTACAGAATTATTTGAAACTTTTTCAGATTCTTGTCACATAATATACTTTTGCACCTCCTATTTTTATACGACCGCAAAAAAATTTTGTGGTCGTATATTGGTATGACGTTGGCGTCGTCGTCGTCGTCCGAATACATATTGGTTTTCGCACTCTAACTTTAGTTTAAGTGAATGGATCTTTTTGAAATTTGACCATAAGGTTAAATACCACAAAAGGAAGGTTGGGATTGATTTTGGGGGTTATGGTACCAACAGTTAAGGAATTAGGGGCCAAAAAGGGGCCAAAAATGAGCATTTTCTAGTTTCCAGACAATAACTGTGGAACGGTGTATGGATCTCTCTGAAATTATACTACAAGTTTCCATACCACAAAGGGATGGTTAGGATTTGCTTTGGGGGGTTATGGCTCAAACCGTTTAGGAATTAGGGGCAAAAAAGGGGGAAAAACAAGGTTGTCCTGGTTAATGGACAAATACTTTAGTACAAAACATAATTTAAAGCAGTGTAAGGGAGATAAATCAAATACATCATTGAAATTATCTCCCTTACACTGCTTTTAAATTATGTATAAAGTAATGGTTAATGAACAATAAAGATAATCTAAAACAGTGTAAGGGAGGTAATCCAAATACAACGTTTTGGTTACTTCCCTTACACTGCTTTTAAATTATGTTTAAAGAAATGCATATTTATAAAGGAAGACCAGTAAAAATATCTGCAAATGTTTTCATCTTTTTTTTTTACAAAAAAATCCATATGAAAGATTTGACACTATATTTTTATTAATTCTATTATAAAATAGATTAAGTTAGCACTATGGTAAATTTAAATGGGTAATTATGGTTGCCAACTCCATTGGAAATTTCAATTGAGATTATGACCATATCTTGAGGGAAAGAATTTTTTTGGGGGAAAAAGGGGGGGGGGGGATAAACAGAAATTGTGGGGGGCCAATTTTTTCTCATTTCAGATTTCAGAAATTAAAAAGAATTATTCTTCAAATATTATTTTTTTTTCAAATTTCAAATATTGAAAAATTTCAAGAAGTAATCTTTAATTGCACAGTATGGCGCATTAGATTTGTAAAAACTTTGATCACATTTATTTATTTGTTATGCCGAATCTAACAGTGTATTTAGATTTTTAATTTTGGGTCCAGTTTTCAGATTGGTCTACATTAATGTCCAAAGGGTCCAAAATTAAACTTTGTTTGATTTTAGCAAAAATTGAATATATGAGGTTCTTTGATATGCTGAATCTAAACATGTATTTAGATTTTTGATTTTTGGCCCAGTTTTCAAGTTGGTCCAAATCGGGGTCCAAAATTAAACTTTGTTTGATTTCAACAAAAATTGAATATATGGGGTTCTTTGATATGCTGAATCTAACCATGTATTTAGATTTTTTATTTGTGGACCCTGTTATCTAATTGGTTCATATTGAGGTCAAAAGGGTCCAAAATTAAACTTTGTTTGATTTCATCTAAAATTGAATTATTGGGGTTCTTTGATATTCCAAATCTAACCGTGTATTTAGGTTTTTAATTTTGGGTCCTGTTTTTTAAATTGGTCTACATTGAGGTCCAAAGGGTCCAAAATTAAACTTAGTTTGATTTTAACAAAAATTGAATTCTTGGGGTTCTTTGATTTGCTGAATCTAAACATGTGTTTAGATTTTTGATTATGGGCCCAGTTTTCAAGTTGGTCCAAGATAGGGTCCAGTATTTAAACTTTGTTTGATTTCAACAAAAATTGAATATATGGGGTTCTTTGATATGCTGAATCTACACATGTATTTAGATTTTTGATTATGGGCCCAGTTTTCAAGTTGGTCCAAGTTGGGGTCCAAAATTAAACTTTGTTTGATTTCAACAAAAATTGAATATATGAGGTTCTTTGATATGCTGAATCTAACCATGTATTTAGATTTTTTATTTGTAGGCCCCGCTATCAAATTGGTTCATATTGAGGTCAAAAGGGTCCAAAATTAAACTTTGTTTGATTTCATCGAAAATTGAATTATTGGGGTTCTTTGATATTCCAAATCTAACCGTGTATTTAGATTTTTAATTTTAAGTCCCGTTTTTTAAATTGGTCTACATTAAGGTCCAAAGGGTCCAAAATTAAACTTAGTTTGATTTTAGCAAAAATTGAATTCTTGGGGTTCTTTGATATGCTGAATCTAAACGTGTTTAGATTTTTGATTATGGGCCCAGTTTTCAAGTTTGTCCAAGTTGGGGTCCAAAATTAAACTTTGTTTGATTTTAACAAAAATTGAATATATGGGGTTCTTTGATATGCTGAATCTAACCATGTATTTTGATTTTGGACATTGGACCATAATAGGTAAATTAAAAAAATTCAAGTTCTAAGACCACATTCTTTCTGTGTCAGAAACCTATGCTGTGTCAAATATTTAATAACAATCCAAATTCAGAGCTGTATCAAGCTTGAATGTTGTGTCCATACTTGCCCCAACTGTTCAGGGTTCGACCTCTGCGGTCGTATCAAGCTGCGCCCCAGCGAAGCATTTTATTATTTTTTCATCTGATGGATTTTTGAGGTTTACTTTGGGATGACATGGACTCAGTCATATCTGCACACTATAATAAACATTCTGGGGGTATCCATTTTTTATACGCAACTTAACTCCAAAAGCCCTTACTTCAATTTATTAAAACTTCTCACAACCTTTTATAACCATATAATGCTACTTTTGTTTGTTTGAAATAATTTATTTTGTGGGATAATCTTACATGGACTTTGCCATTACTGTATCTGATACCCATTTTGCAGCAGCAAATATCTTTGGGGTTCCCTTACCAAAGCATGGGGTTCCCTTACCAAAGCTTGGGGTTCCCTTACCAAAGCTTGGGGTTCCCTTACCAAAGCATGGGGTTCCCTTACCAAAGCATGGGGTTCCCTTACCAAAGCTTGGGGTTCCCTTACCAAAGCATGGGGAGGGGTGAGATTTCATAAACAAAATTATATTTATTCAGGTTAAAAGGACATCCCTCAAAACAACCACTGGCATTATTTGTATCCGGATTTTCTTTAAATATTTGATACCTTTGTAAATGATTATTTGGGGACAGAATATTTATTTTTTGTTGAATATATATAATAAACAGATCAATGCATGGCAAAATCTGTCTCACATGCTGTATCACCACTCAACCAATATCAGCCCTCTGGGCATTCAGCCGTCTGGGCATTCAGCCCTTGGGACTGATATTGGTTTCTTGTGGTGATACAGATTTTGCCATGTATTTTTCTATATGTAAATTTCATTTTTACAGGATTATTGTATGGTACTGGATTATCTGGGAACATCATAAAACCCTGTTATCCATCTGACGACATGGTTGTTAGTGACATGTTCAACAGTCGACTTAAATATGTCAGGTATAATGTCTAAATCATATAAAACCCTGCTATCCTTCTGACGACATGGTTGTTAGTGACATGTTCAATAGTCATCTTAAATATGTCAGGTTTAATGTCTAAATGGTATGATACCCTGCTATCCATCTGACAACATGGTTGTTAGTGACATGTTCAACAGTCGACTAAAATATGTCAGGTTTAATGTCTAAAGCGTAGAAAACGATGCTATGCTTCTGAGGTATATGACAGCCTGATTTATGTCAAAGCAATAAAACGAACAGCAACCACTGGATTACTGGCCCATGACTTGAGACAGGCACATATAACAAAATGTGGCAGGATTACACTTGTTTACATGAGCTCAATCCAGATATCTGGTCAAGATTTATAGTGAAGATCCATCATTATAACCGTGATAAAATAATGGAAAAATGAATTAATGACATGACAAAATAAAGATGTATAACTATCATTAGATATAAACATTATAGGTATGGTTAAATATTATATAAAACCTTGCCAGAAATATGAATGTTAAAAGTACTAGTAGAATGTTTATGTTTTAGGAAATTACTACAGTGCCTTCCTAAGTGTCAACTACAGTCTTCTTTATTGGCTAATTATCTGGATGTCATGGATACTGAGGTCAAAGTTGAACTTCTGTTGACTAATGAACTGATGATTATGATCAGTATAGATGACGACAGTCAGCAACAGGCATTTTCATTGGTGGAACTAGAGGTTAAAGTTGAGCCAGATAACCCTCAACTGATAACATTTGTGTGGAGGGATTCCTTCCATCAAGACGTGCCTCAGGTTTGTATTGTTACTTTAGAGGTCAACAATCCTCTGACCTTTATGTGGAGTTATGCTGTCTATTTTAATATAAAGTGGATTGATTTATATTTTTGGATACTAATTTTCATGGATGGAGGAAAACTTGGGTTTATATGGGTATTTGATTTCACGGTTTTGCCTAGGTGTATATACAAGGGAGCCTCCTCATGGGGTTTTTGATTATGTGATTACTTGGCTGCTTTTATAGTGATTATTTGATTACCAGACAAAATATTTCATGATTATTTGATTATTTGATAATATAGGACTGTATTTTTGATTTATATTTGATTATCTTGTTTAAAAAAATAATTAATGATTATGTGATTATATTGGCAAAAAATTTGTGATTATGTGATTACTTGAACATCCCCTTGAGGGGCCTCACAAGCCTATAGAAACTTTGTAATTTGTGGAACATTTAGATTTGTGGTTCACCTGTACCCATGAAATCCACAAAATATGGTATCCCACGAAATCCACAAAATATGGTATCCCACAGATAAAAATGAATCCACAGTATATCTGTAAGGTCACACAGAATGGCATGCTTGGGTAACATATCCATTTAATTTCAGGGACAAATCAAAAGTCATTTTATAAACTATTTTTTAGTTTTGTAACACTGTAAACATTAGCTACTGACAGGTAAAATCATTTTTGTGGAACTATTCATCAAATTACCTCTAAACATTTACGATGACTTGCTTTGCCAACTTGTGCATTTGTGTTGAAGTTAATGTATAGTATAGATGTACTTTTACAAAGCAACTGTACAATATAAAGAATTGATAAATCCTTGCTACAGGAAAACACAGGAAGTAAAGAATAAACACTGAGGTATAGTGTGTTATATATGTGTGGAAATAATGTTAGGAAATGTTACATGGCATTGGAAGAACTCTGTTGAAAGTAGTTTTAAAAACATATCTGAAACTTTAACAGAATATGTATTATGTTTGTGATTATTTATCAGAAACTATAAATTTTGATATTAAGGCTTTGATCTATATTTAATAAATACAATTGTTGCAATTGGTACACGAGTTGGACATGGAAAAGTGTGTACCTAATTTGTGTAATCAACTCCTCCTACAGTATTCAACTGAGATCCCTGAAACTTCACAGGAAGATTACACATATGTTGAAGTATTGCATCTGCTATTTTGGAATTGTTTGAACAAATTTTACATTTTTTTGGACTTGGGAACTTAAGTCCATGACGTTAAAATACTAAATCTCTGGGATGTGTTTTAGTTGATTTAAGTCTATGATGCATGATTTTTTATTATACGACCGCAAAAAAATTTTTGTGGTCGTATATTGGTATGACGTTGGTGTCGTCGTCCGGCGTCGTCGTCCGAATACACATTAGTTTTCGCACTTTAACTTTAGTTTAAGTGAATGGATCTCAATGAAATTTTACCATAAGGTTCAATACGACAAAAGGAAGGTGGGGATTGATTTTGGGGGTTATGGTACTAACAGTTAAGGAATTAGGGGCCAAAAAGGGGCCAAAAATAAGCATTTTTGTAACTTCCAGACATAACTTGTGTGTAAGTATATGGATCTCTCTGACATTGTACCACAAGGTTCCATATCACAAAGGGAATGCTGGGATTGATTTTGGGGGTAATTGCCTCCAAATTTTAGGAATTAGGGGCCAAAAAGGGGCAAAAAACAAGCATTTTTCTAGTTTCATGACAATAACTTGTGTGTAAGTGTATGGATCTCTCTGACATTGTATCACAAGGTTCCATATCACAAAGGGAATACTGGGATTGATTTTTGGGGGTAATTTCCTCCAAATTTTGGGAATTAGGGGCCAAAAAGGGGCAAAAAACAAGCATTTTTCTAGTTTCAGGACAATAACTTGTTTGTAAGTGTATGGATCTTTATGAAATTGTACTGCAAGGTTCCATATCACAAAGGGAAAGCTGGGTTGGAGTTTGGGGGTAATTGCCCTAAATTTTTAGGAATTTGGGGCCAAAAAGGGACAAAAAAACAAGCATTTTTCTAGTTTCCAGACAATAACTTGTGTTCAAGTGAATGGATCTCTCTAAAATTGTACTGCAAGGTACCATACCACAAAGGGAAAGCTGGGATTGAGTGTGGGGGCGATGAATCATAAGGGGGTTCAAAAAATTTGGGGGGGGGGATTTTTTTTTCCTTTTTTTTCTTTAAAATTTTCCATTTTAAATTGGTTATTTCTGATTTATATATAAAAGCAAATAATAATGATATGGTTTGAATAGCATACATGTGAACCTCCCGACAGGTGTACAATAATCCTGTTTTCAGGAGGCTCCTCCTGACCTCCGGTTGAAGAGGAAAATTATAATCCCGTGTATGAAATTTTTCATGAATGAAAAATTTCTGCCCAACATATCATCTCAGGCATCTGGTGTAACTCACATTACCTGAAGTTATATTTTACCTGTAAATCAATTAACATGCATAATTATATGGCTTCACTTGTCAGCTTGGGTGTCAAACATACTGGTAATCAATGATTTTTTACCTCAGGCTAACTGCCGTTGTGTAACAAAAACTGTGTATTTATTGGGTTACTTCCCTTGATTTATCCTGTTTTAAGTTACTTTCCTTTTAATAATGAAAATTTTTAAAAGAATATAAATAAAATATAAATTGAACAAATAATCATAAAAGGATGGTAAATAAATGATTTTAAATGTCTTAGGACAAATAAAAAAATAATAATTTGAAAATTATTTGAGGATTCTATACTTCCTTTCAAGGCTTAAATTGAAATTTATATAACAACTATGACCCTGGTTTTACACTTAGAATGATTTTCTGAGTATGCAAACAAAAGCTATTTGCAGATAGTTAAACAAATGTTCTGGTTGAAATAAATGTTTTATAGAATATGAAGTAAAAAATTTAAAGAACATACTGAAAAAAAAAAATGTTAGATTGAACATGTAAAATATAAAGATGGAGAAACTTTATAAGTACAAGGGTACTATAAACATAATAAATTGGATGGAAAGTTGAAGAAAACACACTTTAAAAGACCATTTTTACAGCACACGGTTACATTTACGACAAAATTTATGTCGATTAAAAACCCCTCCTGATCTGAGTCCTAATCTCCTGACCAAAATTTCCCAATCTCCTGATCTGAGTTTCACAGTCCATCACATGTATGAATAGGTAAATTAAAAAATTATAAGTTCTTAGACCACTTTCATTCTGTGTCAGAAACCTATGCTGTGTCAAATATTTAATTACAATCCAAATTCAGTGCTGTATCAAGCTTGAATGTTGTGTCCATACTTGCCCCAACTGTTCAGGGTTTGACCTCTGCGGTCGTATCAAGCTGCGCCCCAGCGGAGCATTTTATTATTAATTGTTTTTGGCTTTTGACTAGCTTTCAGTAACTGCGAGTACTCTCAAATCGTACTTTCGTGTTAATTTGACCTGTTGATACAATTTGTAATGCATTTTTGTTATTTAATGTTTATTTATCTAGTGTTATATCTCGTCTCTCTATTTTAGCTTACCTGGACCAAACTTGGCCTAAATCATCCTTAGGGGATCTAGTTAAAAAAATGTATCCGATGACCCCGCCCATCAACCAAGATGGCCGCCATGGCTAAAAATAGAACATGGGGGGTAAAATACAGTTTTTGGCTGATATTTCTGAAACTAAAGCATTTAGAGCAAATCTGACATGGGGTTAAAATGTTCATCAGATCTATCTGCCCTGAAATTTTCAGACGCATCAGATTTTTTTTTGTGTGTGACATCTTTGTAGGTTATTGATTGAGCTAAATGTTTTATTTATTACAATATAAATTTTTATAATAGCAGGTGTCTGTAGGTAATTGATTGAGCTAAATGTTTTATTTATCACAATATAAATTTTTATAATAGCAGGTGTCTGTAGGTTATTGATTGAGCTAAATGTTTTATTTATCACAATATAAATTTTTATAATAGCAGGTGTCTGTAGGTTATTGATTGAGCTAAATGTTTTATTTATCACAATATAAATTTTTATAATAGCAGGTGTCTGTAGGTTATTGACTGAGCTAAATGTTTTATTTATAACAATGTAAATTTTAAACAGGTGTCTGTAGGTTGTTGATTTAGCTAAATGTTTTTATTTATAACAATATAAATTTCAAACAGGTGTCTGTAGGCAAAGTAAAGGTAGGATTAACACTAGTTATAGATGTTTGTCTACTTAACCTGTGGCAAAATGCTTCACAAGCTTTCTGTAGAACCAGTAAAAACCAAAAAGCCATCACTAACTTTGAAATAAATATTTATGCATTATGCTTTTAAATAAATGCAGAAAAGATGTGTACCATATAAGTTTGGAACGAATGACAAGTGTGCTTCATGGAAAATTCTTAGGTCTTGTATAGAAGTCATGTAATTGAAAGAATATATATTGTAAATTCAGAAATTATAACAATGCTTTTATTAATGCTAAAAATGTGACAGAATCATGTTTGTTATAATAAAAACTTGCATTCATAATTTCAGCAGTGAATTTTCTTCATACGATTTTTGCCATCGCGTTAATTAGATTTCACATTTTTGCTAGTGGTCAAGGATTTGCAATAATAAATGCACACATTAATTTCTGAATTTACAGTATATTTCTAATTATTTTATTGGGTACAAATTTTTCCATTTATAATTCAACTGTTGACTCAGTACTTAGGGATCTGTTTATTTAATGATAACAATTCCAAATGCTGTATTTTTCTTCAAATAATCTATATTTCCTCTTCATTTGATAAGAATATAGCTATGTTCTACAGAAAGCACTGGGATTTCATAATCACACTTTTTAGCTCATCTGGCCCTATGGATTCACTTGGCATCTTCATCATCATAAAATTATTAGAATTTCAAGATCTTAGTGCTTCCTATTATCACCAAAATTATAGGAGTCATTCCTCAAATTGTTTTGCTAATTTTCGTTTTAATTTTTTGCCCGTTATCTAAAAATATATCTGTGAAAAATGCAAATATGACTGAAACCATTTGATGATTACCTATAAAGAGTTATTGCCCTTACATGATGATTTTTGACTAATTTTCTTGTTTTAACTAATATCTCCAAAACTATAATAGATAGAAATAACAAACTAATGATAAGCAATACAAGATCTACATTAAAGCCAATGACCTAAACCATTGGATGACTAAAATAGGAGTTACTGTCCTAAAATGACAATTTTTGACTAATTTTCCTGACTTTTGCTTATTATCAAGAAAACTATAAAAGATAGGTAGATACTGTTAACAGTAAAAATAATATGCAATACACATCTAAATATGTCAAGAGTTATTGCCCTTTAATGACGATTTTTCACTAATTTTTGTGTTTTGGCCAACAATCTGCAAAACACTTATAGATAATTTAGAATATTTAAACAACAAAAATGAGCAGCTATGATCACAAAAATGTGAAATGGAGTAACTGCCCTTATAAGACAATTTTCAACTAATTTTCCTGCTTTTTGACTGATAGAGATATCAGTCAAAAAGCAGGAAAATTAGTATTTATAGTTATGTCGAAACTGTGAACATAAACATGATAAATAAATGAAGATAATTACAAGATCTACACAAATGCTGCTGAATATAATTTACAAATAAGCAAACATAACTGATTGCAATAAAAGTAATAAAAGATAAATATCAAAATTGCATATTCTTCCAGGTGAGCGATTCAGCCTCAGATGAGCCTCTTGTTTGTTAATACTCATCTTTCTTAAATGTAGCATACTGTGTTTGATCATCAAAAATCACAATTTACATAACTTGTTTTCTAGTATTCACTTGTTGATTTATTTGGTAGATGTTGATTTTAAGTTAAATAGACAATAGACAATATTTATTAGCACAAACACATTTACATTAAATGGTTATGGCATACAGTATTGAGACAATAAACTGACAATAGTTAAATTGACTAACCCTAACCATAGTTAAAGTAAAATTTCAGATATTTGGGCAGGTCAGCTGATTTGAACAGACTTATAAATATAAATAGTTCAGGGTTCAGATAAGACCGGTTTATCCATTAAACAGCAGTTAACTTAAGGACAGATTACATTTAATGAAGGGCCAGTTTACACAGGTTTTCACTTTATTCAGTATTCAGTTTTGAAAGGTGTCCTGTTTTACAGGGGCCAGTTTACACAGGTTTACATTTTCTAGAGGTCAGTTTAGACATGTTTACAAAATGTTTAAAGAATATACAGGGTCAGTTTTATAGATAGGTAAATGTTTAATGAAAGGTTGATGTTAATTGTTTAGGAAGGGTCAGTTTAGAGACGTAAATGTCATATGAAAGGTTGATGTTAATTGTTTAGGAAGGGGTCAGTTTAGAAAGGTAAATGTCATATGAAAGGTTGGTGTTAATTGTTTAGGAAGGGTCAGTTTAGAAAGGTAAATGTCATATGAAAGGTTGATGTTAATTGTTTAGGAAGGGGTCAGTTTAGAAAGGTAAATGTCATATGAAAGGTTGGTGTTAATTGTTTAGGAAGGGTCAGTTTAGAAAGGTAAATGTCATATGAAAGGTTGATGTTAATTGTCTAGGAAGGGGTCACATTAGAAAGGTAAATGTCATATGAAAGGTTGATGTTAATTGTTTCGGAAGGGGTCAGTTTAGACAGGTAAATGTCATATGAAAGGTTGATGTTAATTGTTTAGGAAGGGGTCAGTTTAGAAAGGTAAATGTCATATGAAAGGTTGATGTTAATTGTTTAGGAAGGGGTCAGTTTAGAAAGGTAAATGTCATATGAAAGGTTGATGTTAATTGTTTAGGAAGGGGTCAGTTTAGAAAGGTTGATGTTAATTGTTTAGGAAGGGGTCAGTTTAGAAAGGTAAATGTCATATGAGATGTTGATGTTAATTGTTTAGGAAGGGGTCAGTTTAGACAGGTTTACATTTACATTAGGGTCAGTTTAGAAAGGTTAATGTCATATGAAAGTTTGATGTTTATTGTTTAGGAAGGGGTCAGTTTAGACAGGTTTACATTTATATAGGGGTCAGTTTGGAAAGGTAAATGTCATATGACAGGTTGATGTTAATTGTTTAGGAAGGGGTCAGTTTAGAAAGGTAAATGTCATATGAAAGGTTGATGTTAATTGTTTAGGAAGGGGTCAGTTTAGAAAGGTAAATGTCATATGACAGGTTGATGTTAATTGTTTAGGAAAGGGTCAGTTTAGAAAGGTAAATGTCATATGACAGGTTGATGTTTATTGTTTAGGAAGGGGTCAGTTTAGAAAGGTTAATGCCATATGAAAGGTTGGTGTTAATTGTTTAGGAAGGGGTCAGTTTAGACAGGTTTACATTTATAAGGGTTAGTTTGGAAAGGTAAATGTCATATGAAAGGTTGATGTTAATTGTTTAGGAAGGAGTCAGTTTAGAAAGGTAAATGTCATTTGAAAGGTTGATGTTAATTGTTTAGGAAGGGGTCAGTTTAGAAAGGTAAATGTCATATGACAGGTTGATGTTAATTGTTTAGGAAGGGGTCAGTTTAGAAAGGTAAATGTCATATGAAAGGTTGATGTTAATTGTTTAGGAAGGGGTCAGTTTAGAAAGGTTAATGTCATATGAAAGGTTGATGTTAATTGTTTAGGAAGGGGTCAGTTTAGAAAGGTAAATGTCATATGAAAGGTTGATGTTAATTGTTTAGGAAGGGGTCAGTTTAGAAAGGTAAATGTCATATGACAGGTTGATGTTAATTGTTTAGGAAAGGGTCAGTTTAGAAAGGTAAATGTCATATGAAAGGTTGATGTTTATTGTTTAGGAAGGGGTCAGTTTAGAAAGGTTAATGTCATATGAAAGGTTGATGTTTATTGTTTAGGAAGGGGTCAGTTTAGAAAGGTAAATGTCATATGAAAGGTTGATGTTAATTGTTTAGGAAGGGGTCAGTTTAGACAGGTTTACATTTATATAAGGGTTAGTTTGGAAAGGTAAATGTCATATGAAAGGTTGATGTATATGATATTAGACCATTTTGGTGTATACATTTTGTTTCCATAAAAATAAATTAATGTGATTCTAGCCTTGCGGTTGATAATTAAAATAGAAATATGAAGTCTATGCTCTTATGTAATGTAGACCATACTAATTGTTGTTTTAATCCTTTCAGACTGAAAAAGAAAACAAAGACCGTGTAGCTGCCTTTATAGACGGAACATCAGAATTTGTCAGACCAGATATTTCTCTCAAATTAAATCTCAATCCAGCCAATGAAATATCAGATTTTCCACAAGTGTCCCCATCAGAATCCTTGGAATCAGGAGAAGACAGTAGGCCGATATCACCATCATTGTCTAATACATGTAGACCTAGCTTGGCTCCAGAATATCATTTTCTTGTAGACCCATATTCTAAAGATGTTTTTATTGCAATTTTCAATGCTACTAAACTGAAATTATCAGGGAAAGGGTTTATTTTGTAAAAGAAATAATTTAAAGACAAAACTTTATTAGTACAAAACTTTTATACATGTGTGGTATTGTGACTTTATTAGCCGATTGATGGGATAAAAACAAGGAAATATTCTGGTTTTGTTTAAATAAGCATGCCATTGATTTTCAAAGTTTTGTGTTTTTCAAGCACCACACAACAAAAATGGGGGATACAAAAATTTTATATCAGAATATAACTGTGAAGATTATGTTTTTATGTTCGTATTTGTTTATTAATTATGTTTTATTTATTTAATAATGTTGCTATATGTCTTTGCTTTCTATGCAGTGATTATATATTTTATGTTAATGTGATTTTGAAGAGTTGATTCTTCAGAAGAGGGGGGTCACGTTGTCTATCTTTTTTTCAACCGATTGATTTTGATTGCTCCCTTTTATAATTTATAAATAATAAGGTGTACGTGTTGATTACAGAACAATGAAGTTATATTTGTGTAAATAATAAGTTAAGAAGGTAATGGTTAACTTGGTACCATGGCTACACTCTAGTTTATCTTACAGCCGATTTCATTGAGTGTGTAGGAATAGGTAAAATCTTTGGTTAGCTTGCTTGCTAGCTGAACCGTGAAGTCATTATTAGGTTAGGTAAACTACCCTCCTTTATGAGTAGACTAGTCTGACAGACAGATAGAATTGGTTATCTGTGGGACTAGTCTACTCATAAGGAGGGTAGTTTACCTAACCTTATAATGACTTCACGGTTCAGCTAGCAAGCAAGCTAACCAAAGATAATACCTATTCCTACACACTCAATGAAATCGGCTGTAATTGTTTTTTGTGATCAGAGAAAAGTTTAAAAGATAATGATGGTGGTTGAGTGCTTTTTATTCATATGTTGTGATGTTAAACCACTGTTCTAGGTTAGGGGGCAGTTAAATGCACCTAAACTTATTTTAAAGTATACTGGTCATACAAACATTACAAACAAAACTTCATTCTTAATTACTTGTGTGTTGTCTCCCTTGTTTTTTTCTTATGAGTGTGTTGTCTCCCTTGTTTTTTTCTTATGAGTGTGTTGTCTCCCTTGTTTTTTTCTTATGAAATAAACCTACATTTAATGTAAAGGTATGATTCTCATATAATTTATTTTATTATAATTATAATGAGGAAGATATTCTGCTGATTAGTGGTTCTGTTATGAGGAGGAGAAATAAATTATTTAAATACTCGTTCTGCTGTTATTTGTATGGAAAGGAAGGAATGGGCTGTAATAATAAACAGCATTAAATCAGAAGCACAGGAAGAAGGCTTCTTTTGCTATTCATCAATTTTGTCTCAGCAAGGTTTCAACTGGATCAATCTAAATTCTGACAAACCCCTAATTATACCCCCTGCTTTCTTGTGATGGGGAGTCCTTCAGTCTGTTATGTCGTTGTTTTCTTTGTCCCATATTTAACTAACCTGGCCTGTTATATTACGTGGCGTCTGGGGTCCTTAGATCGTTGTAAAATCTTCTCCTCTGAAACTACTGGGCCAACTGTTATCAAACTTTACCTAAATATTCCTTAGGGGTCTAAAAACTGTATCTAGGATTTTGATCCATCAACAAACATGGCCTCTGTTGCTAAAAATATATCATGGGGGTAAAATGCAGTTTTTGGCTGATATCTCAAAAAACTTCAGCAATCTGTGCAATCCGAGCAAATCAGACACCGTGTCAATATGATCAGCAGGTCAAGGCCTATCTGCTGCGAATTAAAAAAAAAGACATGACACTAATAAAAAGGAAGATATGACACTAACAAGAATTCTGTGAGTATTGCATGGCAATACATAGTCCACTACCGGTTACAAATTCATTGTAATCGAACGAAATTCTAAATTGATCTATAACTTTGTCATGGTGTAAACTTCATAAAAATATCAAGTCAAAATTTTCAAGCATGACAAAAAAAACTGTTGAAAACTGATTATTTAAGTGAATTTTCTATGTCCAAAGACCATAACTCTGCACAAAATTATCAGACTGGAACAAAATTCCAACTTGATCTGTAACTTGTCATGATAAAACTATATACTAATTATCAAATCAATATCTTCAAGAATGACAAACAAACCTACCACTAAATTCTTCAAACAATTTACCAAAGAAAAGGAAAAAAATCCAAAATGTCATTTTGTCTTTTAAAGTCTTTTAAAAAATGAGTTATTTCCCTTTGAACAGAAATCTACTAATTAATAAGTATTTCATCAAAAATTTAATTCTAGGGAAAGGGCTTTAACTGAACAAAGAGATAAGCTAAAATCGTGAAAATTGAACTTGACCTGTAACTTGTCATGATAAAACAATAAACCAAATATCAAATCAATATCTTCAAGCACGAAGAAAAAAAGTCTGGAAAACTGATTTGCCGGACTGACAGATGGACAGACAGACAGACGGACGGAGTGCAAACCTAAAGTCCCCTTCTACTTTGTCGGTAGGGGACTAATAAAAAAGAAGACATGATCACTAATAAAAAGGAAGATATGACACCAATAAACAATTCACCAAAGTTTTATACAAATTGGTGAAAGCATTTTTGAGTTAATGTCCAACATGTTGACGACGGACAGACGGACAGAGGTATACCATAATACATCCCGTAAATGGGCGTATAAAAAGAAGACATGATCACGAATAAAAAGGAAGATATGACACTAATAAAAAAGAAGACATGATCACTAATAAAAAGGTAGATATGACACTAATAAAAAAGAAGACATGATCATGAATAAAAAGGAAGATATGACACTAATAAAAAAGAAGACATGATCACGAATAAAAAGGAAGATATGACACTAATAAAAAAGAAGACATGATCACGAATAAAAAGGAAGATATGACACTAATAAAAAAGAAGACATGATCACTAATGAAAAGGAAGATATGACACTAATAAAAAAGAAGACATGATCACTTATAAAAAGGAAGATATGGCACTAATAAAAAAGAAGACATGATCACGAATAAAAAAGAAGATATGACACTAATAAAAAAGAAGACATGATCACGAATAAAAAGGAAGATTGTCAATTAACATGTGTTAGGAAACTGACAATCCTTGTCAATCATTTGTTAGGACACTGACAATCCTTGTCAATTAACATGTGTTAGGACACTGACAATCCTTGTCAATTAACATGTGTTAGGACACTGACAATCCTTGTCAATCATTTGTTAGGACACTGACAATCCTTGTCAATCATTTGTTAGGACACTGACAATCCTTGTCAATCATTTGTTAGGACACTGACAATCCTTGTCAATTAACATGTGTTAGGACACTGACAATCCTTGTCAATTAACATTTGTTAGGACACTGACAATCCTTGTAAATTAACATTTGTTAGGACACTGACAATCTTTGTCAATCATTTGTTAGGACACTGACAATCCTTGTCAATCATTTGTTAGGACACTGACAATCCTTGTCATTAACATTAAAATTGAGCGCACCTGCCATATGCGGGATTGGAACTCACAACCTTGGTATTGACATGCTAGTGATACAGTAGTTTGACTACTTAGACCACTCAGCCACCAAGGCCCCTCTAATAACAAGAGGCTCATGAGAGCCTGATATCGCTCACCTGCAGTTTAAGGCATTTGACTTATTTTTAGATCTTACTTTGCTGAACAATTTTGTCATTTACACTTTCTCTCTTTCTATAATAATATTAAAGATAATACATAACCCAAAACTGTAAAATTTCCTAAAAAATAACTATTTCTGGAAGTAACCGTACAATAAGTTGTCCTATTGGTCTGAAGATAACTTGACAGGTAGATCTAAACCCTTTTAACACTTTCACCTATGTCAGTTTTGCTCTTACTGCTTTAGTTTTTGAGATGAAAGCCAAAAACTTAAATTGACCCCTATGTACTATTTTTAGAAACTGCCGCCATGTTTTTCAATGGATCAAATCCCCGATTACTATCTATAAACAAAATGCCCCCAGGAACAATGAAGTTTTTACGTATTTGGCCAAGTAGTTTCAGAAGATTTTTGAAAAAGTAATTAGACTAATTTGACCCCTATGTTCTATTTTTAGCCATGGTGGCCATGTTTGTTAATGGATCAAAACTTTGGATACAATTTATAAACCAGTTACCCTAAGGAACATTCAGTTAAAGTTTAGAAGTATTAAGCCCAGTTGTTTCATCAGAGAAGATTTTTAAATGTTAGCAAACATGATGAACAAATTGTGTTTAAAGGGCAATAACTCCTTAAGGGGTCAATTGACAATTTTGGTCATATGAACTTTTTTGTAGATCTTACTTTACTGAACATTTTTGCTGTTTACACTTTATCTTTATCTTCAATAATATTCAAGATAAAAAACAAAAACTGCAAAATTTCCTTAAAATTACCAATTTAGTGGCAGCAGCTTTACAATGGGTCGTTCAGTTCATCTGAAAATTTGAGGGCTGATAGATCTTGGCCTATTGAACATTTTTACCCCTGTCAGATTTGCTCTAAATGCTTTAGTTTTTGAGATATAAGCCAAAAACTGCAATTGACCCCTATGTTCTATTTTTAGCCATGGCGGCCATGTTTGTTGATGGAACAAAACTTCGGATACAATTTATAAACTAGATACCCAAAGGAACATTCAGTTAAAGTTTGAAGTTATTTGGCCCATTAGTTTCAGAGGAGAAGATTCTTGAAATAGTTTACAACGACGGATGCCAAGTGATGGCAAAAGCTCACATGGGGCCCTTTGCGCCTGGTGAGCTAAAAAGGAAGACATGACACTAATAAAACAGAAGATACGACACAATTGGGGAAGACATGACACTTAAAAATAGTAAAGACATGACATTATTAATAAGAAAGACATGACACTAAAAAAGTAAAGACATGACACTAATAATAAGAAAGACATGACACTAATATTAAAAAAGACATGACACTAAAAAAGGGAAGATATGACACTAAGAATAAGAAAGACACAATACTCATAAAAATATCAAGAAATCATCAGTAAAATATTACAAAGAAACAAATCTGAAAAAACAGTGTTTTACAGCTAACTATGTCTTGTATGTGGTATGGGTTTTGCTCATTGTTGAAGGCTGTGTGTTAACTTCTACGTCATTTGGTCTCTGGTGGAGAGTTTTCCATTTTGCAGTCATACCACATCTTTTTATTTTTATATCATAATCTGTTTTGAGAACTCTAGCACCATGTGTGAGGATACTCACTATAACATGGAGAGAAGTGCGGCAGGATTGTGACCACAAAGACAGAAACATAATCAGTGGTAATGTGGGACACAACCTGGATAACATGCTATCATACCACACTCTAGATAACATGCTATCATACCACACTCTAGATAACATGCTATCATACCACACTCTGGATAACATGCTATCATACCACACTCTACCACATCTTCTTATTTAAATGAACAAAATAAATGACGGGCTGATCAGTATTATATTCAGTACTGTCCCATCTTCGCTAGCCAAGGGTTACGATCCACTTCCCTCCTCTCCACCCTTGGCAGATTGAGATAGAATTTCGGAGACACAAGGTAATGATTTTCATTGGTTGCAGTTGAAACTCGCTGCATCCAATCAAAAAGCGCCTATAACATGATCACGTGTAAATGTAGAAAGTGTATGTAAACAATTGCCACGTGCTTATTGTGCAAAAAGTCTTTACATCCCTAAACATACGACTATATTTAGTGACAATTTGAATGTTTTTAATCAACTAATAGAAGTTCCTGTGTATGTTTCTTGCACAAATGCATGAATGTCAACGTATATTTTCGTTTCCTGCTTTACCAAGTGTGTAGAATCTAGACGCTACCATGTTTTTACCTCCAAATTGGAGAGTTCAAGTGCTACCATTGGTCAAGAATAATGTATTCGGAATGGGCGTGACTTTAATCTACCGATAGATGACCCAACATTGTTATTACAAATGTTGGCTTAATTTGCAAAGGGTGGAGAGGAGGAAAGTGGATCATAACCCTTGGCTAGCGAAGATGGTACTGTCCTTGCACACAAAAATATTAGAACTATATATGTCTATAAGACACATGAACATAAGAAATTATCTATAACCATGATAACTAAACTGAATGTAATTAAAATAAATAATTTATTTATAACAAAATAAACAAATATAAACAACAAACTAATGCCTTCAGTCTCTATGTAAATTATATCATTAATCATACTGTAAAATGGATAATTTTTGCTGAGTTTTCTAGGTATAAGTCTTCTTAGACTTTCTTGTCCTCTCTTTTGATCTTCCTAAACAATCAACATAAAGTGAGGGGATATGTTCAATGAAATAATCTGAATTGCAACATCAGTCCTCATACTTGAACCTCAGTGAATATAACAAAGGTCTTTCATGTATATATTATATATATCTCATCTATAGGATCTTCTGTTTTGCTGACTAAATTTATTATCAAGTTATCTATAATCTTTCTAGTTTATTTATAAGTTAATGTTAAGTTACATGAACAAAGTTTCCAGATAAAATGTATCAGTTCTTATTTTCCAAGATGTTATCTGAATTGAAAATTAGCAAAATTAAACCCATCACAACTATTTTCGACTTTATAGCACTAGAATCTGATTATAACGTCTCTCTTTGAATTACTCACACTACACTATCTTGACTGAAAACTAACATAAAATGTAACAGATTTTTGGAAATTTTATACAAAACAGTTTAGACAAAAGAGGGAGAAGTTTATGTAGCATACTTACTTCATTATTTTTATTATTAAAAAATAAAAATTTAATTTAGGGTGTTTTTCAAATAGGGGAAGCCAGAATTTGATAGAACAATTAAATCTAAACCTGGCCAGTCACAGTCATTAATATATAAAAAATATCAATTCTAAGATTCAGTCTGAAGTTGTTGCCCCAAAAACAATAAACTGCTTCGCCGAGCGCAGTTGGATACGACTGCAGAGGTCCAACCCGGAACAGTTGGGGCAATAATGGACACAATATTCAAGCTTGATACAGGTCTGAATTTAGATTGTAATTAAATATTTGACACATTATAGGTTTCTGACACAGAATAAATGTAGTCAAAGAACTTGAAATTGGTTACATGATTTGAATTTATATTCAATTGACGATTTCTTGCTGTTGTGCAATACACTGTAGTAAATCTGTTTTCAGATACCTTGGTAAAAATGGAGGAAATGGTCTAAACCCCAACTTTTTACACTTAAACTGAAGTTATTGTCCGGAAACCAAATTTCGGACAACGATGACGTGATAGCAATATACGACCCAAAAATTTTTTGCGGTTATATAAAAATCAATTTGAATTGATAAGACGAAAGAAATTAAAGAACAATTCTACATTGTTCAAAGTATGCTTCAAACTTACCAAAATACAGAAATGTCCAGATTTAAACAACTTCAAAAATGACAAGCAGCATGAATCTTTCAAAACAATGATCAGATGATTTTAAAGAGAATAATTTTATGTGAGTTTAAGGGAGGGGTTAAATTTGTGCCTCTTACTCAATTTGTTAATGATTTCTTACACAGTCCATAGGGTTAATAGATAATTGATAGATAGATGTAACAAATAATAAAAGATTTCCCGTAATAATTTTCACTAAGATACATTAAGAGGTCCCTCTAAACAGCTCTCTCCAAAGCTATAATGTCAACTTGACCATTTTGGTGCATTATCCACTTCTAACTAGATACTTTAAATCCATGAAAAAGTTACATACATTAAATAAATAACTTTCAATATCAGACTTATAGTAAATATACAATGTGTGCTGTCAAGCTGCAATGTCTAACATCCACACAATTTCCTGGTCAGACAACAAAGCAGTTCTATTGCACAAACATTTCTTTAAAGATCTTCTGCATGAGATTTCTACATCAGAACTAAGGGTTTAACAATATCAGTCCTCCAACTTTAACCTCAGTGAATACCACAAAGATCTTCTGTATGAGATTTCTACATCAGAAATAAGGGTTTAACAATATCAGTCCTCCAACTTCAATCTCAGTGAATATCACACAGGTCTTTCATATATATATATATGTAACACTGATAAGATCTCCCTTTTTGTGAATTTCAAACTTAATTCATTTTACTATACATTTAATCTTTGGTGTTCATTTATTAGATATGGGTCTATAATGTAACGTCAGATCACCACTCTGTTTCCAGATAAAATGTTTGACAGTCCTTAAGTCCATGTTGGCATCCAAGACCTGCAAATATAAAGATAAGTTCTCACTGTTGAGCTGATATTCAGGAAAATGTGTATCTCACCATGGCTAAAAACTTTAAAACGACATTAGTCACCAAAGGAGTTGGTCCAGTAAGGGACCTTATGGTCCAAATATTAAGTCCATTGTTTCAAGATGAAAAGTGTTTTAAAGTGAGAGAAAGTGAAAAAGGATGATTTTTGTCAAATTTTTCTTACAAAGCCCTGCCTAGGAGGAGGAAACATAAAGCACAGACTTGACAAATATTCAAGTAAGATATATAGGTCACTTGTTATTACAAACAAAAGGTTAAAAAAATTCTGTGTGGTTTCTAATGACTGACTGTAATTAGTTTTGTTTGTTTTTACATTGACCCATGATTGGTGTAAATAAAATCAAGAGTTATTTCCCTTTGACTCATGTTTTTTTTCCATGTAGGAAGACATTAAAAAGAATTTTTTTCTTCATAAAATCTGAATAAATTAATTAATAACAAAAGTATGAACTTCTGTTTGAAACAACAAAATGTTAAGAATATTCTGGAATTTAGAGTTAAATCATGCTTATTTGTTGATTTTGATATATAAAAAAATGAACATTTTATTTCAAGAATTGTTGCTTGCTTAACTGGTAATTGACACTGGATGTTGATCAAGTTACAATCAATGAAATAAAATGTCATTTGCCTGTTACAATTACAATTATAATATGGAAATTCTTTATCATATTATTTAATTTCAGATGCCATACCTGTTCATTGCACAATAATTCTACTTTCTCTTCTGTCATTGCCATACCTGTTCATTGCACAATAATTCTACCTTCTCTTCTGTCATTGCCATACCTGTTCATTGCACAATAATTCTACTTTCTCTTCTGTCATTGCCATACCTGTTCATTGCACAATAATTCTACTTTCTCTTCTGTCATTGCCATACCTGTTCATTGCACAATAATTCTACTTTCCCTTCTGTCATTGCCATACCTGTTCATTGCACAATAATTCTACTTTCCCTTCTGTCATTGCCATACCTGTTCATTGCACAATAATTCTACTTTCTCTTCTGTCATTGCCATACCTGTTCATTGCACAATAATTCTACTTTCTCTTCTGTCATTGCCATACCTGTTCATTGCACAATAATTCTACTTTCTCTTCTGTCATTGCCATACCTGTTCATTGCACAATAATTCTACTTTCTCTTCTGTCATTGCCATACCTGTTCATTGCACAATAATTCTACTTTCTCTTCTGTCATTGCCATACCTGTTCATTGCACAATAATTCTACTTTCCCTTCTGTCATTGCCATACCTGTTCATTGCACAATAATTCTACTTTCTCTTCTGTCATTGCCATACCTGTTCATTGCACAATAATTCTACTTTCTCTTCTGTCATTGCCATACCTGTTCATTGCACAATAATTCTACTTTCTCTTCTGTCATTGCCATACCTGTTCATTGCACAATACCTGTTCATTGCACAATAATTCTACTTTCTCTTCTGTCATTGCCATACCTGTTCATTGCACAATAATTCTACTTTCTCTTCTGTCATTGCAGAATCTGATGATTTCTCTTTCTCTGTCTTCTCTCCTCCACCATTCCCTCCTGACTGTGACCCAGTTTCTGAACCCTGACCAAGAACTTTCTCATACACATGCTCTATGACCTTTCTAACCTGTATCATATCACTAGCTGACAATCTGTCTCTGTAATTGAAGATAGAACTCATGACAAACATACTTTAGAGGTCAATGGTAGGAGAGGATAAAGATGACAAATTACTGTAGTTACTGTGGACAGTTGCATAGAATGATACAACAATGAATAGAGTTTTAAACCTTTTTTCCTGGAGAACACAGTTTGTTTATATCTTAGTTTTCAGATGATTCTGTTTCCTGCAGGTGATAATGTTTACAGCTTTTATCTTAATTATCTTCATAAACAAATTATTTTCAGTGAGAATATTCTCTCTCTCATTTTTCAGAGTTTTAAAGCAAGTACTTAAGATATATGTAAAACAGATATAATGGTCCACAGTGAAGATGTTCAACACTTACTTTTTGATTGTTTTAATACCAGTACATGGATGAGGTTGTAAGAAGAATGGTATCTTATTGGATTTTGGTGTATTTCTCTGAAAAATACAAAAGTAGCTTTTCTTATAAGTTTCAATGTGTGAAGTCTTCAATTTTCGCTGAACTAGTAAACATAATTGTTAAGGGGCCAACTGAAGCCCGCCTCCAGGTGCATGATTTTCTCGTTGTGTTGTGACTATGACACATCCCCTCTTGCCATGCTCAATTTTATTCAATGCGAATTCTACTATGATAATACTCTGATTTACAAACATATATTTTTGTTAACCAAATTTTTACTGACTGTATGGAATGATCTTTCTAACAGAAAAATGTTTAACATGGTTTAAAAAAAAACAACATCTAATTAACACAGATTTAATTTTACAAAGCAGATACATCGGTTTTTTGGCTATTGAATATTTAGTAGTGAATTCATTGACATCAAGATTAAATAAAATTTTGAAATCTCAATAAAATTCTCTGTTTCTGTCAAATAAAAATGAGAAAATGAATAAAATCATTTCAATGCATCAATATTCTGTACAACACAAATAACTTTTTGAATACAGTTCCATAAATTAAAGATCATTTGGAATTTTTAACAAGAAATTGATATCAAACAAGAAAACATAATCCCTAGATGTCAACATACATGAACAACAACATCCACAACCCAGGAAGGTACTGTCTCATTCAGTAACATTTGTTCTGTGTCTCCTCCAGCATCTCTGGCTAATAGTCTGAATAGAGCTCTGCCTCCAACCTCACAGAATATGACAGGTGTATGACCAGGAACACAGAAGTAAGGTTGACAGGCGTCACCTGCACCACTGTCTGTCATCATACCATTTATATTATCTGTAAATAATATCAATACTCAACATTAAACCTCGGTGAATATGACAGGTGTATGACCAGGAACACAGAAGTAAGGTTGACAGGCGTCACCTGCACCACTGTCTGTCATCGTACCATTTATATTATCTGTAAATAATATCAATACTCAACATTAAACCTCAGTGAATATGACAGGTGTATGACCAGGAACACAGAAGTAAGGTTGACAGGCGTCACCTGCACCACTGTCTGTCATCATACCATTTATATTATCTGTAAATAATATCAATACTCAACATTAAACCTCACAGAATATGACAGGTGTATGACCAGGAACACAGAAGTAAGGTTGACAGGCGTCACTTGCACCACTGTGTGTCATCATACCATTTATATTATCTGTAAATAATATCAATACTCAACATTAAACCTCAGTGAATATGACAGATGTATGACCAGGAACACAGAAGTAAGGCTGACAGGTGTCACCTGCACCACTGTCTGTCATCATACCATTTATATTATCTGTAAATAATATCAATACTCGACATTAAACCTCAGTGAATATGACAGATGTATGACCAGGAACACAGAAGTAAGGTTGACAGGCATCACCTGCACCACTGTCTGTCATCATACCATTTATATTATCTGTAAATAATATCAATGCTCGACCTGAAACCTAGGTGAATATGACAATGGTAGGAATGACAGGTGTAAAAGGAAATCATATCACCTGACTGCCTACTACATTATCACTCATATGAGCTCTGATGAATTATATAGATACTTTTTCTATATATATGAAAATATACCAACTTAATTGTACAATTTGAAAGTACTGTGTTCTGCCCTGTTTTTTCTTTCAATGTTGGTAGTGTTTTATCAGGGCGTTTAATTTCAAGATTTTTATATTCATTCTCGTTATTAGAAAAAAAAAGTTTTATATTAATTTATAAATTTTAGTATGCTTCTTCTCCTGATATCCAATATCCTGGGGGCATGAATATTAATATTTGACATTAACCTTCAAATATAGGATTCTTTGGCAAATTTTCTACTTAATTTAGTCTTTTACATGTATCTTTAATTGTATGTGTCTTTGTCCAATATTCTAGTAAAGCTTGCAGTATGTTCTTATTTTGACAAGAAAATGTATGCTATACCTTGACCTTTTCAATATATATGTGTCTTAGGCCAGTATTTCAGTATTTTTTTAGTATGACATTACCTTGACCTTTAAATATGTGTGCCTCAGGTCTAAGGGTCCGGAAACGGTCATATTTGCCAGACATGACAGAATCTGAAATCCAAATGTCCTAAACGACAAATTGGGATTTAGGAAAAATTTTAGTTTTTTACAGAAATAATTTCGGTCATTTCGTTGAGATCGGGTTTCTTAATTGCTATTTTGCACTTGTTTTAGTTTTGTTATCCCTTTCCTGTAATAAAACTGCCACTCCAGTATAGTATTATTATTCTGAGGGCCCCCTTGATAACTATGTTAATGCCTCCGGGAAATATTGGCTAATGATCCGCTAATCTCTTTTTACCTGTGTTTTTAATTCACACCTGAGTCCTGACATGGATCACAAGCTCAGAACTAATATTATAAAGTAATTAAAATTCCATGACAACTGTCATCTTTATTTAATTACTTTTCAGCGAAGACAATCGTCAATTTTGATTTAACAAGAGTGCACACGCTGAAATGTCTCGCCTTCTTTACTAATCATTGATATTATGTTGATAGTCCTAAATATAAAGCTTTATTACAACTGACACATAAACTTAACATTAACCAAGTAAACTAAACATTGACCAATGAACCATGAAAATGAGGTCAAGGTCAGATGAACCATGCTAGGCAGGCATGTACAGCTAACAATTCTTCCATACAACAAATAGAGTTGACCTATTGCTTATAGTTTAAGAAAAACAGACCAAAACACAAAAACTTAACACTGAGCAATGAACCTTGAAAATGAGGTCAAGGTCAAATAAAACCTGCGTGACTGCCAAATAGATCATAAAATATTTCCATACACCAAATATAGTTGAACTATTGCATATAGTATAAGAAAAACAGACCAAAACACAAAAACTTAACTATAACCACTGAACCATGAAAATGAGGTCAAGGTCAGATGACACCTGCCAGTTGGACATGTACACCTTACAGTCCTTCCATACACCAAATATACTAGACCTATTGCTTATAGTATCTGAGATATGGACTTGACCACCAAAACTTAACCTTGTTCATTGATCCATGAAATGAGGTCGAGGTCAAGTGAAAACTGTCTGACGGGCATGAGGACCTTGCAAGGTACGCACATACCAAATATAGTTGAACTATTGCACATAGTATTAGAAAAAAAGACCAAAACTCAAAAACTTAACTTTGACCACTGAACCATGAAAATAAGGTCAAGGTCAGATGACACCTGCCCGCTAGACATGTACACCTTACAATCATTCCATACACCAAATATAGTAGACCTATGGCATACAGTATAAGAAAAACAGACCAAAACACAAAAACTTAACTATAACCACTGAACCATGAAAATGAGGTCAAGGTCAGATGACACCTGCCAGTTGGACATGTACACCTTACAGTCCTTCCATACACCGAATATACTAGACCTATTGCTTATAGTATCTGAGATATGGACTTGACCACCAAAACTTAACCTTGTTCACTGATCCATGAAATGAGGTCGAGGTCAAGTGAAAACTGTCTGACGGGCATGAGGACCTTGCAAGGTACGCACATACCAAATATAGTTATCTTATTACTTATAATAAGAGAGAATCTAACATTACAAAAAATCTGAACTTTTTTTTCAAGTAGTCACTGAACCATGAAAATGAGGTCAAGGACATTGGACATGTGACTGACGGAAACTTCGTAACATGAGGCATCCATATACAAAGTATGAAGCATCCAGACCTTCCACCTTCTAAAATATAAAGCTTTTAAGAAGTTAGCTAACGCCGCCGCCGCCGCCGTAGCCGCCGCCGCCGCCGCCGGATCGCTATCCCTATGTCGAGCTTTCTGCGACAAAAGTCGCAGGCTCGACAAAAATTAAAACTTAATTTAATTTACGTGGTAAAAGTAATTTTTCACGAGTAACACATGTGCTTTATTTACTATGTAATATGCATGCGTGAAATTCTCCTCAGCAGATTAGACACTTAATGGTAAAATGCAAAATGATTTCATGCTAAATAAAACAAGTGCAACTATTATCTGTCATATTCAAACACTTTTAAAGTTAAAAAATAAAAAAGCCGGCGATTTCCTGTCAATTTGATAAACAAAACGAATCATGGAAATGAGTCCGGAAATACTCGTACATTAGTATTGTTGCAAAACATCTGGTTTTAATTTTGTCTTCAAAATCGAAAGAAACAATGTCTGAGAAATTTACCATTTTGAGTCATCAAAATCGTTTCATTTTAAACTGTTGCCTTCCCTTAACTGTTCTTGAACGTTTTTTGGAAAAATGGTAAGAAATTCATGAAGAAAATGTGATGAAACAGTCAAAAGACAATACAGGTTCATTGATGCTATGAATCTAGTGTGATTTCGACAATTATTTTTTGATAAGGCACCTACTTTTAAGTTATCTCAAAATGACCGAAATTGTGTGAAAAATTCCGTATCCATGCTCAGGTCAGTATTCTAGTATTGTGTTAAGTGTGATCTTACCTTGACTTTCAAATATGTGCCTTAGTCCAGTGTTCCAGTAATTCTATAAGTGCGACTTTACCTTGACCTTTAAATATATATGTGTTTTAGCCAGTGTTTCAGTTATGGTTTTTAACATGTGACCTTACCGACAAATATACATGTTTTAGACCAGTGTGATCTTACCTTGACCTTCAAATATATGTGTTTTAGGTGAGTGTGATCTTACCTTGACCTTCAAATATATGTGTTTTAGACCAGTGTGATCTTACCTTTACCTTCAAGTATATGTGTTTTAGGTGAGTGTGATCTTACTTTGACCTTCAAATATATGTGTTTTAGGCCAGTGTGATCTTACCTTGACCTTCAAATATATGTGTTTTAAACCAGTGTGATCTTACCTTGACCTTCAAATATATATGTTTTAGGGAGAGTTGTATCTTACCTTGACCTTCAAATATATGTGTTTTAGGCCAGTGTTCCAGTAATGCCTGAAGCAGCTGCTGCCCAATATTTACTGAAAATAAATTCAAGATATTAGTTAGTAATTAAAATTGAAGTGTTGTGTTACAAATTTCTGTTTTAACAAAACATATATCCACTTAAATATTTCTGATTTTATACATGTATGTAATAGTAACATGCATGTTTTTTTAAAAGTTTAATGTGCTCTGATTTTACAAAATCCCAAAATGTAATAAAATGCTCCGCTGGGGCGCAGCTTGATACGACCACAGAGGTCGAAACCCTGAACAGTTGGGGCAAGTATGGACACAACATTCAAGCTTGATACAGACCTGAATTTGGATTAATCATTATAATTAAATATTTGACACAGCATAGGTTTCTGACACAGAATGAATGTGGTCTAAGAACTTAAAAATTTTTAATTTACCTATTCAAACCATATCATTATTATTTGCTTTTATATATAAATCAGAAATAAGCAATTTAAAATGGAAAATTTTAAAGAAAAAAAAGGAAAAAAAATCCCCCCCACAAATTTTTTGAACACCCTTATGATTCATCACCCCCAAACTCAATCCCAGCCTTCCCTTTTTGGTATGGTACCTTGCAGTACAATTTCAGGGAGATCCATACACTTGAACACAAGTTATTGTCTGGAAACTAGTAAATGCTTGTTTTTTTGGCCCCAAATTCCTAAACGTTTAAGGCAATTACCCCCCAAACTCAAACCTAGCTTTCCCTTTGTGATATGGAACCTTGTAGTACAATTTCATAAAGATCCATACACTTACACACAAGTTATTGTCCTGAAACTAGAAAAATGCCCCTTTATGGCCCCTAATTCCTAAAATTTTGAGGGAATTACCCCAAAAATCAATCCCAGCCTTCCCTTTGTGGTATGGTACCTTGCAGTACAATTTCAGAGAGATCCATACACTTGAACACAAGTTATTGTCTGGAAATTAGAAAAATGCTTATTTTTGGCCCCTTTTTGGCCCCTTATTCCTAAACGTTTTGGGCAATTACCCCCAAACTCAAGTCCAGCTTTCCCTTTGTGATATGGAACCTTATAGTACAATTTCATAAAGATCCATACACTTACACACAAGTTATTGTCATGAAACTAGAAAAATGCTTGTTTTTTGCCCCTTTTTGGCCCCTAATTCCTAAAATTTGGGGGCAATTTCCCCCAAAATCAATCCCAGCATTCCCTTTGTGATATGGAACCTTGTGGTACAATGTCAGAGAGATCCATACACTTACACACAAGTTATTGTCATGAAACTAGAAAAATGCTTGTTTTTTGCCCCTTATTCCTAAAATTTGGAGGAATTACCCCCAAAATCAATCCCACCATCCCCTTTGTGATATGGAACCTTGTGGTACAATGTCAGAGAGATCCATACACTAACACACAAGTTATGTCTGGAAGTTACAAAAATGCTTATTTTTGGCCCCTTTTTGGCCCCTAATTCCTAAACTGTTAGTACCATAACCCCCAAAATCAATCCCCACCTTCTTTTTGTGGTATTGAACCTTATGGTAAAATTTCATAGAGATCCATTTACTTAAACTAAAGTTAGAGTGCGAAAATCAATGTGTCTTCGGACGACGACGACGCTCCAACGTCATACCAATAGACGACCGCATAAAAACTGATTCAAATCTATCAAACCACTGATCAAACTAGAAATAATTCTTTTAGAACATTTCTGTTATTGTTACCATGTCAACAGTTGGCAGGAAAGTCATAAAAAAAAGACAGCCGTTAGAATTGGTGGCAAAGTTTGAAAATTGACTTCTGGCATTAGAGATGATCTTTTAATGTTCTTTTTTTCATAGTATTTTATTTGCATCAATCTTGGACTGGTTTGCTATGCCTTTGTCAGTAGTGATTTCAATGAACTGAATCTATGCATCACATAAATCATTAAGTCAGATTTTTCATTACCACTTTAAAAAAAAAAATTTTTTAAAAACCTTCACTAAATTCTTTCATAGATACAAATATTTGGTTTGTAAGTTTGGCTGTACATTAAACTTATTACTAACAGGATAGAACATCCTAATTTTTACAGTGATGTTGTTTATAGAGCCTGTTACGTTCAATAAGATCTTTGAATACTGTTTTATTGGTACAAACATTAATTTTGTTATCAATAAATTAAAATGTGACTTAATATTATTGCTACACAGCTATAAACATTAACAGTCTTCCATCCTGTCAATACTTATATCCTATCATTGCACAAGATCATATTTTTTCTCTGTCTGTGTATGAATTCTCTACACTAAATTAATTGGATGTGTACTGATTGATATTTTAGTCATGGACATTTTTTTTTATTACCTGTTAATGGCTTTGTACTAGCTTTAGTAACTACTCCCAGTTTGATACTTAGTGTCTTAAACTTTTTTGTTAGTTGTTGTTTTTCCTGTGCTTTGTGTTGATGGAATGAGTAAATTCCTTTTCAACTGATTTTTACAGTTTGTTCTTATCATGTGCTTTTACACCACGGTCCCAGGTTAGAGGAGGGTTAGGCAAACTTCATTTACCCCGCCACATTCTGTATGTGTTTGTCAGGTGCCAATAATTCAGTGGTTGTCATTTGTTGCTGTATTATGTATATCATATTTGTTTTTTGTTAATTGTTCTGTACATAAATCAGGCTATTAATTTATTCTTTTAAATTGTTTTACCTTTGTCATTCATGTCAGGGTTTGCTATGCAGTATGGGTTTGCTTATTGTTGAAGGATGAACAGTGATCTATAGTTGCTAACTGTGACATCATTTGGTTGAAAGTTGTCTCATTAGCAATCATACCAAATCTTTTAATTTTTATATTTAATATCAGATTCTGATGTAATTTGAAAGGAAATCCAAAAAGGAGTATTTTTGCAGAAACTGGTTTTCATACCAATTTTTTTTACAGAATTATTTATGAAGAGCAGAAACTATCTTCCTGTTTGAAGAGAAGATCTTATAACTCTCCATTAAGACCAGACGTTGGTCTAATCATAGTTTGTTTTCAGTATCAGTGCTTCACCTTTAAGTTTATTGTTAGTAATGTCAGCTGTGTTTTTTGTTTGGCAGGAACATCAGATCAAATTGAAAATGGACTACCATAAATAGATATAAAAATAAGGTGTATGTAGATATAAGAAGATGTGGTATGAGTGCCAATGAGACAACTCTCCATCCAAGTCACAATTTATAAAAGTAAACCATTATAGGTCAAAGTACGGTCTTCAACACGGAGCCTTGGGTATGTTCTAGTAGATATAATAATAACAATCAACTCTCTGTAAGATAATTCACATGTGAAAACAAACATCCTTCCCATTGAACTATCAAATATATTGATCTATATTAAGTGTCAAGTCCAAATGACTCTGGTGGTTGTCCACTGTCAATGATAAAAATTAAATTTGGCAAAAAAATTATTGGTCTTACATTTAGTGTCGGTACTTTCATTAGCAGCAACTAGACCAAGTTCTTTGGCTGACATCCAGGCTGCAAAACAGTCTGATTCATCCAAGTGTATAGTTAATAACTGTAAAACATAGAAACAAAACAAATTAATCGGAGTGCATGGTTAAAACAAAGATGTGGAGTATAAACTTTCTATCTAGCTCAGATCAACAGCAAAAAATTGAAAACATGTAGGAATTAAATGCAATGTTTCCTATATAGAAAGGCACTTGATGTGTAGAAATTTGGAACATTTATTATCATGTTATTCCATGTCATTCCATGTAAAAAATTTCTAACATTTAATTACCCCTGTTTTAAGACTTACCCCTGTTTGCAGACTTACCCCTGTTTTCAGACTAACCCTGTTTTCTAACTTACCCCGTTCAGACTTACTCTGTTTTCTAACTTACCCCGTTCAGACTTAACCTGTTTTCTGACTTACCCTGTTTTCAGACTTACCCCTGTTTTCAGACTAACCCTGTTTTCTGACTTACCGCGTTCAGACTTACCCCGTTTTCTAACTTACCCCTGTTTTCAGGCTTACCCTGTTTTCTGACTTACCCCTGTTTAGACTTACCCTGTTTTCAGACTTACCCCTGTTTTCAGACTAACCCTGTTTTCTGACCTACCCCTGTTTTCAGACTTACCCTGTTTTCTGACTTACCCGTTTTCAGACTTACCCTGTTTTCTCACTTACCCCTGTTCAGACTAACCCTGTTTTCAGACTAACCCTGTTTTCTGACTTACCCCATTCAGACTTACCCTGTTTTCAGACTAACCCCTGTTTTCTGACTTACCCGTTTTCTGACTTATCCCTGTTCAGACCTACTCTTTTTTCTGACTTACCCCTGTTCAGACTTACCCCTGTTTTCTGACTTACCCCTATTTCAAGACGTACCCCTGTTTTTAGACTTATCCCTGTTTTCTGGCTTACCGCCATTTTCTGACTTACCCCTGTTTTCAGATCTACAGTAAACCAGTTTGGTACATAAACCATCTTAAATCTTTTCTTTATTTCATCTTCAAAATCTACCTTTCCCAAATCTTCAACTTTCCTGGCCTAGAAAAAGAAACAAAGTTTGCCTTATTCCTTCAGTTGTCTTTTAAATCTTGTATGATCAGGTTTTCATGAACTAAAATCAGTGCAAGCTTAAACCTGACCTAGATATAGGAAGATTACAAAAGTTACTATAATATGTTATATCTTTATTTTGTTATAAGTCAATGTAAGACCGCCCTAAGTTAACATTACAATTTATTTTCCTATCAACCTGTATTAAGGGAGAAAACTCAATTAAAAACTTATTTAATACATACCGTTTAGACATCCCACAATGCCACGTGTGTCAGTATCTTTGGTCAGAATGTGCCATTAATTATCTAATACATACCGTTAAGACGTCCCACAATGCCACATGATCGTCAGTATCTTTGGTCAGAATGTGTCTCTTGTCATTCAATACATAATACTGTCTAATGCTGGACCCACCTATAAATATATCATTTTTTATTAAATACTTTGTTTACAAAAACAAGTGGCTATTAGAAGTCTGGATCACTCCTCTGGTAAAAACATCAGTTATTGCTCAAAAGATTGGTTAGTTGTTGATTGCTTAATGTCCAGTGGCAAATATTTCATGCATATTCAGGACGAGAACAAATTAACATTTCATTTAACAGGTATGTCCTGTAATAGGGGTCGACCAGGATGAAGGGTGGGAAATTTGGACTGTCATTGGAAAATGAGGTTAAATTGGATAGGGACAGAAATTTTGCTTTGCATATTAAAGGCCACCGAGGGACCCATTAAGAGTTGTTGCAAGAGTTCTGAACCTGCAGAGTGTGGCACACTCTATACACGTGGCATTAGATTTAACATCCCCATTCCAACCCAGACATAGTTTCAAATTAATACATCCAAAACAACCAAATGTATGCCCCACTTTGGCAAAAGTTTTTCTGCCAGTCGGAAGATGACCAAGAGTGACCATATTCTATTGGCCACTTACCTTTGAGGTTCTGCTCAAAAGAAGATAAAATCAAACAAATCGAGCATCCAAACCATTGAATTCATCAATCGACTTTAATAACATGATTAGGTTAAATTACAGAAAAGAACACATATTCAAGTCTTTCATAAATATGTTCATTTTATTGATAAATGAATAGGTTATTATAATCTGGACACTTTAGTGCAGAATATTTCTTATGCTGTCACTATGACATCATAAACATGTAGAAATTTACATATTTGACCTAAAATGAACATTTCACACTTAATTTTTGTCAACATGTATATGAGCAGCAACTTTTAAAAAAAAAAGATTTTACACACATTGAAATATTTGTAAAATACATTTTGTAGCAAAAGATCTGTTTGGGTAAAGCTGTTCTCATTTCTAAATATTAATTACAAGATCTCAGAATGAGACTATTTTGGCACTTTTGGCTGTCTTGCACATAATGCCAATATGGACCACAAAATTCTAAAATATAAAAACTGATCTTAGACTAATGTCTTATGAACATCTGATGTAATTTGGTAGATATGTTATACTTTTTTATTTTGGAGTTGATTAGAAATAATTTTAAAAATCAATTAGTAAATGACAATAATAGTGAGCGTTGGCTAAATCACTAGATGGTACTGTATAGCTAGTGGACGTAACACTATAAATAATCTACCTTTGATGGTAAAATCTGGTTGTGTATAAATAGGTGAAACTGTATCGTTGTCGTAACCACCAGACATCCGCTTGGACACTTTCTGTAAAGGCTATAATTATATCAATAGATAATTGGACACTTTCTGTAAAGGCTATAATTATATCAATACATAATTGGACACTTTCTGTAAAGGCTATAATTATACCAATAGATAATTGGACACTTTCTGTAAAGGCTATAATTATACCAATACATAATTGGACACTTTCTGTAAAGGCTATAATTATACCAATACATAATTGGACACTTTCTGTAAAGGCTATAATTATACCAATAGATAATTGGACACTTTCTGTAAAGGCTATAATTATACCAATACATAATTGGACACTTTCTGTAAAGGCTATAATTATACCAATACATAATTGGACACTTTCTGTAAAGGCTATAATTATATCAATAGATAATTAGACACTTTCTGTAAAGGCTATAATTATACCAATACATAATTGGACACTTTCTGTAAAGGCTATAATTATATCAATAGATAATTGGACACTTTCTGTAAAGGCTATAATAATACCAAAAGATAATTGGACACTTTCTGTAAAGGCTATAATTATATCAATAGATAATTGGACACTTTGTGTAAAGGTTATAATTATACCAATACATAATTGGACACTTTCTGTAAAGGCTATAATTATACCAATAGATAATTGGACACTTTCTGTAAAGGCTATAATTATACCAATAGATAATTGGACACTTTCTGTAAAGGCTATAATTATACCAATACATAATTGGACACTTTCTGTAAAGGCTATAATTATACCAATAGATAATTGGACACTTTCTGTAAAGGCTATAATTATACCAATACATAATTGGACACTTTCTGTAAAGGCTATAATTATACCAATAGATAATTGGACACTTTCTGTAAAGGCTATAATTATACCAATACATAATTGGACACTTTCTGTAAAGGCTATACATGTGGAATTAAGTGGGAGGTAAATTGTAATAGCAATAAATATGTACAAAGCGAAAGAAGCGTGTCATATTGGAATTGATTTTATTTCCCATCAGCAAACCTATTGTTATACATTTGTTATTTCGGGGCCTTTTACAGCTGACTATGCGGTATGGGCTTTGCTCACTGTTGAAGGCCGTATGGTGACCTATAGTTGTCTCATTGTCAATCACACCACATATTTTTTATATATATTATCTATATCTATGATGTTTCCGGATTCTTGGTTCTTTTGTATAATTTTGAAATGGCCTTTTAAATACTTAGTTATATTTTCCTTTTTTTTTTTTGTCCTTCTTATTTTTAATGAATTTACAATTTAATATCAAACAAATGAATGAAGTAATACTTTACCCAGTTTTTGATACAAGAGTCTGTTGTTGCTACCCATAATGATGGTTGTTCTACATTGGATAATTCAAGCTGTAAAATAAACGTCATGTATAAATGAAGCAGGTAACCAGTCAAGATAATGTCATGTAAAACTTGTTACTATTGGATAACTCAAGCTGTAAAATAAACCAGTCAGGATAATATAGCAGATTACCAGCAGGAAACCAGTCAAGATAAATATAGCAGGTAACCAGTCAAGATAAGTATAAAGTGTTACTAGTGGATAATTCCTAACTAGAAAAAAAATATTAGAGAATTGAAAACATCTGTTGTTATTACGTAGTTCAATAAACTTCTAAAACAGAGATATGTCTCGCCTGCATGTCATTTTTATCATTAAATGCAAATGTTGAAATTAAAGTAACAAAATGCAAAATATTCAAATTCAGTGAACCATGACTGAAGGTACAAGGCAAAATAATTTGTGAGGAAATAATACATGCCAATGCTCTTACAACTGCATACCAACTATCATTGGGTAATCATACCTGGTTCCCAATTAACCGACCTAATCACAAACTATAAACATATAAAATGTGCTCAAAACTAAAGTTTAGAGGTCGATAGACCATGACTGAGAGAGTAGAGCCAAATAATCTTTATGAAAATCATATGTGCCAATGCTTATACAACTGCATCCCAAACATCATTAACTAATGATCATCACAAGAGGTTCCCCTTAAACTGACTTAATCACAAACTTTAACAAATAGTTGCCGCCAGTTGGTCATAACAACAAGAAATAATCTTAAAAAGTAGGTCATTTTCTCCATACCCAATTTACCCTTAACAATTTTTTTAAATGGACTGGTCATTGTTTTTGAATCTTATGCCATTCGATTGGATGAAGTTATTATTGCCTTCCCCATTACCTGTTTGTCCTGTGTGTATTATGTCACATTGTTATTGAATTCTATGTCATTCGATTGGATGAAGTTATTATTGCCCTCACCTTTAACTGTTCGTCCTGTGTGTATTATGTCACATTGTTATTGAATTCTATGTCATTCGATTGGATGAAGTTATTATTGCCTTCACCTTTAACTGTTTGTCCTGTGTGTATTATGTCACATTGTTATTGAATTCTATGTCATTCGATTGGATGAAGTTATGATTGCCTTCACCTTTAACTGTTTGTCCTGTGTGTATTATGTCACATTGTTATTGAATTCTATGTCATTCGATTGGATGATGTTATTATTGCCTTCACCTTTAACTGTTTGTCCTGTGTGTATTATGTCACATTGTTATTGAATTCTATGTCATTCGATTGGATGAAGTTATTATTGCCTTCACCTTTAACTGTTTGTCCTGTGTGTATTATGTCACATTGTTATTGAATCTTATGTCATTCGATTGGATGAAGTTATCATTGCCTTCACCTTTAACTGTTTGTCCTGTGTGTATTATGTCACATTGTTATTGAATTCTATGTCATTCGATTGGATGAATTTATCATTGCCTTCACCTTTAACTGTTTGTCCTGTGTGTATTATGTCACATCGTTATTGAATTCTATGTCATTCGATTGGATGAAGTAATAATTGCCTTCACCTTTAACTGTTCGTCCTGTGTGTATTATGTCACATTGTTATTGAATTCTATGTCATTCGATTGGATGAATTTATCATTGCCTTCACCTTTAACTGTTTGTCCTGTGTGTATTATGTCACATCGTTATTGAATTCTATGTCATTCGATTGGATGAAGTAATAATTGCCTTCACCTTTACCGGTAACTGTTCGTCCTGTGTGTATTATGTCACATTGTTATTGAATTCTATGTCATTCGATTGGATGAAGTTATCATTGCCTTCACCTTTAACTGTTTGTCCTGTGTGTATTATGTCACATCGTTATTGAATTCTATGTCATTCGATTGGATGAAGTATTATTGCCTTCCCCATTACCTGTTTGTCCTGTATTAAGTCAATACATGGAATTTTTCCAGTGTATATTACTCGGAGGGTCCACTTCAATACTTAATTGATAGGGGTGCCACTGGAGTTCTATTACCCCATCCTTTTCATATAATTTAGATTTTTAAAATGTACTTTAATATACCTTTTCATATATTGCGTAGGTAAAAATGTAACCTTTTCCTGTATTGGTAAATATCACCTTTGCTCGTAGCTCAGATTCCTCATGTAATGTGAACTTACGGCAAGACTTTTGGCTGTGAAAAAATACAGGGGTTTTCATATAACAAATAATGGAAACTTTATTGACCTTATCATATATTTTTGATATTTTACCCCTCCTATTCACATATTTTCAAGCTGGAAAGTGTGACCTATTCTATACTCTGGTTTCCTGTTAGTTACTACTACATACCCTTAAGACTGGTGCCTTCTCTTAACAAATAAGAGTTCTATACTCTGGTTTCCTGTTAAGTACTACTACATACCCTTAAGACTGGCGCCTTCTCTTAACAAATAAGAGTTCTATACTCTGGTTTCCTGTTAAGTACTACTACATACCCTTAAGACTGGTGCCTTCTCTTCACAAATAAGTGTTCTATACTCTGGTTTCCTGTTCATTACTACAACATAACCTTAAGACTGGTGCCTTCTCTTCACAAATAAGTGTTTTATACTCTGGTTTCCTGTTCATTACTACTACATACCCTTAAGACTGGTGCCTTCTCTTCACAAATAAGAGTTCTATATTCTGGATTTCTGATGTCAGTTGCCCACACTCTACGGTCACGTCCAGCAGAATACACCACAGAAAATGAATCGTTTGCCTGGAAAAAATCACAGTAAATAGTAATCTTACCTGGAAACTTAAGAGAAAAGAGCTCATTTTAACATATACACTACAATGAGTGTGTTTGCAAAACTATTACTTCTTTTAAATTTACTCTCTGCAATTGATTTTGACTTAGAAAAGTTGGAAAAAATGAACTGACAGAAGTAATTTAAAGCACATGTATGTAGTACAAAGTTTTTTTTAATGTGAGGAAGAACTCAGTGTGCCAAAAAAACAAACTTTGACACCTTGCACATATGACTTTAATGTGTGACACATTCACAAAGTAACATTGAATGAAGTTTTAACTTTTAGAAAAACTTCTTTTGTAGCTTTTCTATAAATTAGGGACCTTTAAAAACATTTGAGTCCCTGAAACATACCTGTAAGGTCCAAACACCCTCGTCATGTACTCTGAACGTAGATACACATCTCTGTTGTCCTAGTGACCATAATCGTATTGTTCCATCAGAACTGCCAGACAAACACTGAAACAGATTCACAAACAAATATTGTATTCACATCAAGATAATCAATATTATTCTTGAAAACAAAAATAAACTAGTTACAAGACATACATTACAGGATTGTCAAGGCAATTTACAGTATAAGTTATATTTCTATGCAAAATCTAATGTATAATCTTCAATATACTTGTAGTGTGATCTAGCAAAAAATTCAACTCAACAAGTGCTAGAGGTCATCTTAATAATATAGTCAGCATGTTTAAACTCTGACTGTGATTTTGAGTCAGCATGTTTAAACTCTGACTGTGATTTTGAGTCAGCATGTTTAAACACTCACTGTGATTTTGAGTCAGCATGTTTAAACTCTCACTGTGATTTTGAGTCAGCATGTTTAAACTCTGACTGTGATTTTGAGTCAGCATGTTTAAACACTCACTGTGATTTTGAGTCAGCATGTTTAAACACTCACTGTGATTTTGAGTCAGCATGTTTAAACTCTCACTGTGATTTTGAGATGAAGAACAGCAATAAAAGTATTGTTCCATTTCTTTCCAATTTTACTTGTTGGTATTTTGTGTCATTGAGTGATACATATAGATTCCACCATTGCAACAAGTGAGTTACGATATTTCTCCACTTGAGACAGTTAAATTTTAATATTTAAAGCGCGAGGCTTGCCGAGCTCTTTAAATATTAAAATTTAACTGTTGAGAGTGGAGAAATATCGTAATACACGAGTTATAGTGGTGGAATCTGTTTCTCTAATGATTTTTATCCTTCCTTTTCAAAGATTTGCAGAAAGTTGTGTTCTTTATATGTGACGTCATCAGGCATGGTCGTTTTTTTTCATGACGTCACAATCAGGAATTCAGAAGAAACCAAGAAAATTTAACGTCATAATTAAATTTCGACCAATCATTTGCCGAGAACAGATATTTCACTAGTGAGGAGAACAATTTTTTCACAATCGGTTGGGAAATGTGAAAATAGTGACAAAATTAGAGAAACAATAATCTTTATTTTCCATGCTTATTAAAAGAGGGTAAAACATTTCTCTGCAAATTTTTTTTAAGTAGATGTCAAATTTTATTTTTAGATTCATTTCCAATATGTGTAGTTAGTTTGTTTTTCTATAATTGTACAACACATTTATATTTATTTATTGAAGTATCTGTTTGAATCATTACAAGTTCCAACACTATAAATTGGTTATACAAGATGAAACCCATTTCTAATTAGAGGTGCCCCATGAGCTATTTTTAACTTAAGTACCAACTAAAAATGTTCACTTGTTATCACCGAATAGTTCTATTCATTTAAAATCATTTGTACGAAATCTTAAATCCTAGGTGGAAAAGTTGGGAAGACGATTGAAAAGTGTCTACAGTGTCTGACCTCTTTTGACATCTGACTGGAAAATATTTTTATATTTAGTCAGAATAATCACTCCTCTAATTGATCAATTTTCAGTAAAGGCTTTCAGTAATTGTGATGTAAAAAATTTAAATTTTTATTCAAATTCATAGAAGAAAGAATTTTTAAAAGTTTTGAATTTACACATTATGTAATACGCATGCCTAATCACAGGTAACGCTTAATCAAAATAACACGATAATTTCCTGCCTTTATATAAACACAGGAATTTATCTTGTAATTACCCTGAATTATTTAATGCTCAAGTAAAACAATAATGACGCCCTTTTATACACTTTTAATAGGTTATGAATTTAGAAATTTACAGCCATTTTGATTCACAGAAGGATTCCCTGGAATTTATTTGTATTTTATTATCATATTAAAAATTACTATTTACATTTTTCACTTTCAATCAAAAGTAACATAATCGATTGCGGAGGAATTTGCAAATTTGTAGTTATTTAATTGATTTCACTTTTTAACTGAATACAACCAACAAATTATTCTCAAATGATTTTATAAAAATAGGTACCAAATTTCAGATTGCTAAGAACTATAAAACACCTGACACCCTTTAATTATTTTGTTACTTCTGCCAGTTCTGGAATGATTGTGACTGTTAGAAAATAATGACTTTTCAAATTGAGTAATTAAAAAATGACAAAAATTGCATAAAAATGGTGCAGATCCTTGGCCTTTGCTCTTGTAAAAGAAAGTGGATTTAATACAGATTTAAACAAAATCAATGAGAACAAGATAGTCAAATGGAGCATCAGAACATGACTCATCATCCATCTGTTTCCTGACAAAACATGAACAAATCCTACAATCAAACCACATGTGTACCATCTCTATTTAGGACTTTACATTATCAGCATAGCCCTTTAATTTCATCAGTTTCTGACATGTCCTGGGGTCTCAGACCCTCAGCACCTTTTCTGTAGACCCTGACACTATGACATCACTCACCTGTGTACCATCTCTATTCAGGACCAATGCCTTTACATTATCAGCATGGCCCTTTAATTTCATCAGTTTCTGACACGTCCTGGGGTCCCAGACCCTCAACACCTTTTCTGTAGACCCTGAAACTATGACAGAACCGGGAGGGTTCATTGCTAAGCTGTAGATAGAATCCTTATTTCCATTCAGACTTGATGCTGAAAAATATACAATGATGTTAATTAAAGGAAACATGGGATTTATGTCAATGAGATTTAGGGTATTTGTCAATGAGACATCAACACAATAATTATGTCAATCAGATGTGGGGTATATGTCAATCAGATGTGGGGTATATGTCAATCAGATGTGGGCATATGTCAATGAGACATCAACACAATGTTTATGTCAATGAGATGTGGGGTTTATGTCAATGAGATTTGGGGTATATGTCAATGAGACATCAACACAATAATTATAACACTGAGATGTGGGGTATTTGTCAATCAGATGTGGGGTATATGTCACTGAGATGTGGGGTATATGTCAATGAAATGTGGGGTATATGTCAATCAGATGTGGGGTATATGTCAAGGAGATGTGGGGTATATGTCAATGAGATGTGGGGTACATGTCAAGGAGATGTGGGGTATATATCAAGGAGATGTGGGATACATGTCAATGAGATGTGGGGTATGTGTCAATAAGATATGGGGTACATGTCAAGGAGATGTGGGGTATATGTCAATGAGATGTAGGGTATATGTCAATGAGATGTGGGGTACATGTCAAGGAGATGTGGGGTATATGTCAAGGAGATATGGGGTACATTTCAAGGAGATGTGGGGTATATGTCAATGAGATATGGGGTATATGTCAATGAGATGTGGGGTATATGTCAATAAGACATCAACACAATAATTATGTCAATGAGATGTGGGGTATATGTCAATGAGATGTGGGGTATATGCCAATGAGATGTGGGGTATATGTCAATAAGACATCAACACAATAATTATGTCAATGAGATGTGGGGTATATGTCAATGAGATGTGGGGTATATGTCAAGGAGTTGTGGGGTACATGTCAAGGAGATTTGGGGTATATGTCAAGGAGATTTGGGGTATATGCAGGACTCACACTACTACAGAATCATAGGGAGAAGTGACTTTCTCTTTTTGAAATTGAGAGGGAGAAGTGGTGAGATTTGAAAGAGAAGTGCTTGTTTGCTCTCGGCACTACAATGTTTGGTTTTTACTATAATACATTAAGGACCATATGTATCTTATTTTTTTATATTGTTCAATTTGTACCTGGGTATACAATTAAAAGTAACTGTTGTTTAATTTTATCATATCTAGTTGCACAATCATATGAGTCCTCTTGTCAGAAAAAACAATTAAATATCTGGCAATAATAAAAAGATTTTTTTTATATCAAAAAGGAAAAGAAAGTTGTTATATCAATTAAAATTCAATTAAAAAACTACTCTGTTATCATGTTCTTGAAATTAAATATTTCTCATTAAAAAGATATAAAAATGTAACAGTTAAGCTTGGACATAATATATATAATTATTAGTGTAATAGTCCCAGAGTTGAGCAACTTTAACTTATAAATTGAAACAATGTATATACATCTAAATATATACATCAATCAAGAAGATCTAACCAAAAGTATGTTAATGCGTGTAGAATGCGTAATTTTTCCTTTTGGGATCCATTTTATCTGTCAGCAGTGCCATTCATGTGTCCGTAGTCATTATCATAAGAATCCGGATTTCGGTCATAGCGGGTCCGTTTCCGATGAAATCCTGACTCCGATCCTTATTTGTATAATAATATGCCCAATAATTTAAATGGCAGACGAAGACAATTTTACAAAAATAAACGATGTTTGACATGCTATTTGGAAAGGAATGACGTTTTTATTGCAATAAATGGATAACAAATTTACTTCAGGCAAATTTCATCAAGTTCTAATGAAGAAACAACTTTTTTTGCCAAAAGTTAGAATGATTTGAATACACTCTTGATTAACAAGTACCGGAACGGAAGTGATAAAAAATTGTTTTTATGAAATAACATGCCACCAACTTTAAAATTAATGCTTTAACCTCTTTTCTGAAGAAAATAAATCATTTATGCCTTGAATTTCTTTACTTTTAAATGACCAATCGATGTTTCATCGACTTGGTAAAAATTGAATATTGCCAATGACGAGAGCGACTGAAAGCAAGTATCGTAAACAACAGGGCGACTTGTTTTCGCTTTTGAGGGTCGGGCAAAGCGAAAAGACGGACAGGAAAGCTACTACTTCGCCCTAATCGCCTGGTAGCGTGAGCCCTGATATGTCAATGAAAATAATACAGTTACTAATAGACTTACTAGTAACTGTATTATTTGAAGCAGTGAGTGCTGTCAGCGTGGTAACACCCCAAAGGAACATGGCTCTATCTAATTAGATTTACTAGTAACTGTATTATTTGAAGTAGTGAGTGCTGTCAGCATGGTAACACCCCAAAGGAAAATGGCTCTTTCTAAATAGACTTACTAGTAACTGTATTATTTGAAGCAGTGAGTGATGTTAGAATGATAAAGTCCCACAGGAAAATGGCTCATTTTAATTAGACTTACTAGTAACTGTATTATTTGAAGTAGTGAGTGCTGTCAGTGTGTTAACATCCCACAGGAAAATGGCTCTATCTAATTAGACTTACTAGTAACTGTATTATTTGAAGCAGTGAGTGCTGTCAGTGTGTTAACATCCCACAGGAAAATGGCTCTATCTAATTAGACTTACTAGTAACTGTATTATTTGAAGTAGTGAGTGCTGTCAGTGTGTTAACATCCCACAGGAAAATGGCTCTATCTAATTAGTCTGAATAGTAACTGTATTATTTGAAGTAGTGAGTGCTGTCAGTGTGTTAACATCCCACAGGAAAATGGCTCTATCTAATTAGACTTACTAGTAACTGTATTATTTGAAGTAGTGAGTGCTGTCAGTGTGTTAACATCCCACAGGAAAATGGCTCTATTTAATTAGTCTTAATAGTAATTGTATTATTTGAAGTAGTGAGTGCTGTCAGTGTGTTAACATCCCACAGGAAAATGGCTTTATCTAATTAGTCTTAATAGTAACTGTATTATTTGAAGCAGTGAGTGCTGTCAGGGTGTTAACATCCCACAGGAAAATGGCTCTATCTAATTAGTCTTACTAGTAACTGTATTATTTGAAGCAGTGAGTGCTGTCAGGGTGTTAACATCCCACAGGAAAATGGCTTTATCTAATTAGACTTACTAGTAACTGTATTATTTGAAGCAGTGAGTGCTGTCAGGGTGTTAACATCCCACAGGAAAATGGCTCTATCTAATTAGTCTTACTAGTAACTGTATTATTTGAAGCAGTGAGTGCTGTCAGGGTGTTAACATCCCACAGGAAAATGGCTTTATCTAATTAGACTTACTAGTAACTGTATTATTTGAAGCAGTGAGTGCTGTCAGGGTGTTAACATCCCACAGGAAAATGGCTCTATCTAATTAGTCTTACTAGTAACTGTATTATTTGAAGCAGTGAGTGCTGTCAGGGTGTTAACATCCCACAGGAAAATGGCTTTATCTAATTAGACTTACTAGTAACTGTATTATTTGAAGCAGTGAGTGCTGTCAGTGTGTTAACATCCCACAGGAAAATGGCTTTATCTAATTAGACTTACTAGTAACTGTATTATTTGAAGCAGTGAGTGCTGTCAGGGTGTTAACATCCCACAGGAAAATGGCTCTATCTAATTAGACTTACTAGTAACTGTATTATTTGAAGCAGTGAGTGCTGTCAGTGTGTTAACATCCCACAGGAAAATGGCTCGATCTAATCCTGCTGAGGCTACTTGTTCTTTATCTCTGGCATACGCTAGTGCCTTAACATAATCCTGTAATTAGAATTAAACAAAGGCCTTAACATACAGCTGTAATTAGAAATAAACAAGAATGTGTCCATAGTACACGGATGCCCCACTCGCACTATCATTTTCTATGTTCAGTGGACCGTGAAATTGGGATCAAAACTCTAATTATGCATTTAAATTAGAAAGATCATATCATAGGGAATATGTGTACTTAGTTTCAAGTTGATTGGACTTCAACTTCATCAAAAACTACCTTGACCAAAAACTTTAACCTGAAGCGGGACAAATGGACAAACGAACGGACGCACAGACCGAAAAACATAATGCCCCTCTACTATCATAGGTGGGGCATAAAAAGGGCCTTAACCTGATCCTGGAATTAGAAATAAACAAGGCCTTAACTGTATCCTAGAATTAGAAATAACCAAGGCCTTAACTGTATCCTGGAATTAGAAATAACCAAGGGCCTTAACCTAATCCTGGAATTAGAAATAAACAAAGGCATTAACCTAATCCTGGAATTAGAATTAAACAAAGGCATTAACCTAATCCTGGAATTAGAATTAAACAAAGGCATTAACCTAATCCTGGAATTAGAAATAACCAAGGGCCTTAACCTAATCCTGGAATCAGAAATAAATAAAGGCCTAAACCTAATCCTGGAATTAGAATTAAACAAAGGCCTTAACCTAATCCTGGAATTAGAAATAAACAAAGGCCTTAACATAATCCTGGAATTAGAATTAAACAAAGGCCTTAACCTAATCCTGAAATTAGAATTAAACAAAGGTCTTAACCTAATCCTGAAATTAGAATTAAACAAAGGTCTTAACCTAATCCTGGAATTAGAATTAAATAAAGGCCGTAACCTAATCCTGGAGTTAGAAATAAATAAAGGCCTTAACCTAATCCTGGAATTAAAATTAAACAAAGGCCTTAACCTAATCCTGGAATTAGAAATAACCAAGGGCCTTAACCTAATCCTGGAATTAGAAATAAACAAGGGCCTTAACCTAATCCTGGAATTAGAATTAAACAAGGGCCTTAACCTAATCATGGAATTAGAAATAAATAAAGGCCTTAACCTAATCCTGTAATTAGAAATAAACAAGGGCCTTAACCTGATCTTGTAATTAGAAATAAACAAGGGAATTAATCTGATCTTGTAATTAGAAATAAACAAGGGCCTTAACCTGATCTTGTAATTATAAATAAACAAGGGCCTGAACCTAATCATGGAATTTTAAATTAGCTAGGGTCTTTACTTCATCCAGGAAGTAAGACATAACAATAACAATTATAAGCATGTGTTTGATGAAAAAAAACATTTAGCCAATAGCTATGCCTAATTTTGCTTTATTAATAGAAACAAATCCCTAATTTACATTAAATATTTGCCACTGGCGACAATTAGCATTCAATCATTGTTGTTAATGTATTAAATTAAGGATTTCTTGTTGGTAGCTTTCATTATGATTGATCCTTTTCTGCGTAATGACCAGTGGCAAATATTTCATGCATATTCAAAACATGAACATGTTTAATAAATCCAACATATAAGTTATGCAAAGTATGATGAAGGGTGAACACTTCAACTGCCACATAAAAATGAGGGTATGTATGCTTTCTGCAGACACTTAGCCTTGGATCAGGCCACTTACAGACTGCTTGTTGTTGATAGAATTCGACAGGACGTAGAGTGAATGAAAATTTCCCTATATATGGCTTCAAAATTTAACATCCCAATTCAAACCATAATAGGCTATGTATTTATACATCCCACACAGCCAAATCGAAGCAAACTTTCAGCAAACACAAAAGACAACCAGAAATGACAATATTTTTAGATGCTAGTCAACCCTTGTTTTTTTTAAAGTGTAATAGATAAAGAACAAATATTTTGACACTGAAGGGCAGTTTCTCAGATGTGAAGAGGACTGACAATTCCTGTTAAACATTGGTATATCCTGTCAGGTCATTTCTACTGTTAACTTGTTCTCTCTACATGCTCTATCTTCTATAGTTTTTGCCCAAAACAAATAAAAAGATCAAAATCTTCATTTAAGGACAATAACTTCTGGAAGAATTTGACTGACAATTTAGACCTATTTGTAAATCTTGTCTAGCTAATCATTTTTGCTGTTTACAGTTTTTCTTTATCTACCAAAGTTTTTGCCAAAAATGCCAAAAATAAGTTAAAATCATCATTCAAGGACAATATCTTCTATAAGGATTTGACTGACAATTTCTGCAATGTTTTACTTATTTGTAGATAATTTTAGCTTTTAAAAGTTTCTATCTATCTATCATAGCAGGGGTTAAAAAATTTTGTTACAGCTCACTAGCCCAGGACTTATTGGTAGCAGGATTTTACAAGCCCTGTTGGAAGAACTGCTAGCCCATCAAAACTGACCTGCTAGCCCGAGTATGTCTTACAAATTCAGAGTTTGCTGCATAATACAACGAGTTCTTTAAACTTGTTCATTTCTATCCGTTGTACTATGGGTTGTTAAATATTTTACAGGATCTCGGGGATTTAAATGGATTGAAGAGTTAATGCGATAATACACGTGTAATTAAATTTTCAGTCACTGACCGCTGTATTGATTTATGACATTCTTTTTGCACGAGTGTTTACCCAAGATTATCTCTGATCACCATGATAAACTACAGAAAACATGTTCATTGGTCTTGTCATGTGAAACCAGTGGTTCAAATCATATATTTGTTCCAACATACAAAGCAGACTTTTTATTAGCGTGATAGGGAAAATAACGGCAATATACACAAAACTTTGTCTCTGGTTTATCATCAGCAACAGCCGACCTTGCCCTGGGATTCTTTTTGTCCATGACACTATAAATGTTCTTTTCAGCTTTTCCCGGTTGTATTTGTCATTTTTTGGGATGAATTTTCAGCCCCTTCATCTACCGTTTTTTGTTTTGAAACTGACCATTAGTTCCTGGGGTGTCTGTACTCAAATATTTCAAATATTTTGTTGCATGGTTTAGTGCTTAACAGCTGTCCGACATGACAGGTCAATATGGATCAATGCATCATATACCCCCACTGGCCCAAAACCGTCACCGGTAATTGAAAATCTCGGCATAAGCAATGTACAATACCCCCTGTATTGAGAAATCGATATTGAAAGTTTGGGAATTGCGATCAATACATGATACCGGTCCACCCAGAGTTATTTGTTCTATTTTAAAACATGAACAAAATCAGTTCAAATTCTTGAAATCCCGGATGACGTAATTGAATCTGATTGGCTAAGATAGAATAGTGATGAGGGGATTTTCCACTTTCTATTTTGGAAACGCCAAGAATTTTTTGTTACTAGTCCGTCGGGTATATTGGGTTACAAGTTTTGATTGCCCGAAGCGTAAATGCTGTAGCCCTGGGTGTCGGGCTATTTGATTTTTTAACCCCTGCATAGTTTTCAAAATAGGTAAAAATGCCCCAAAAAAAATTGCCATTTAAGGGCAATAACTCTTATATAGGCAGTCAACCACCAATATTGGCAATATTGACTTATTTGTAGATTTTGTCTCTATGAAAATATTTGCTTAAAATTTCTGTTATCTTTCTTTAGTTTTTATATAAAAGATAAAGGGGTCCTTGGTGGCCCACTGAGGTTGTGAGTTCAAACCTCTCACATGGCAGGTGTGCTCGTCTAAAAACCCCTCACATGGCAGGTGTGCTCATCTAAAAAACCCTCACATGGCAGGTGTGCTCGTCTAAAACCCCCTCACATGGCAGGTGTGCTCGTCTAAAAAACCCTCACATGGCAGGTGTGCTCGTCTAAAAAACCCTCACATGGCAGGTGTGCTTGTCTAAAAACCCCTCACATGGCAGGTGTGCTCGTCTAAAACCCCCTCACATGGCAGGTGTGCTCGTCTAAAACCCCCTCACATGGCAGGTGTGCTCATCTAAAACCCCCTCACATGGCAGGTGTGCTCGTCTAAAACCCCCTCACATGGCAGGTGTGCTCGTCTAAAACCCCCTCACATGGCAGGTGTGCTCGTCTAAAAACCCCTCACATGGCAGGTGTGCTTGTCTAAAACCCCCTCACATGGCAGGTGTGCTCATCTTAAACCCCCTCACATGGCAGGTGTGCTCGTCTAAAACCCCCTCACATGGCAGGTGTGCTAGTCTAAAAAACCCTCACATGGCAGGTGTGCTTGTCTAAAACCCCCTCACATGGCAGGTGTGCTTGTCTAAAACCCCCTCACATGGCAGGTGTGCTTGTCTAAGGATTGCCAGTTTTCCTGCCAAAAGGTTCTCTGCAGCACTCTGGCTTCCTGCAGCACTCTGGCTTCCTGCAGCACTCTAGCTTCCTGCAGCACTCTGGCTTCCTGCAGCACTCTGGCTTCCTGCAGCACTCTGGCTTCCTGCACCATAAAAACTGACTGCCAGGAAATAGCCAATAGTGATGAAAAGGCCAATAAACACCTAACAATCAATTAAAACGATAAAAGGCAAAACAAAAAAAATTGGTAAAAATCCTCATTCAAGGGCATAATTCCTATAAAAAATTGACTGATGATTTCAGTCTTATCTGTAAATTTTGTCTGGCTGATCATTTTTGCTGTTTAAATTTCTAACTATATTTTATTCCACCCTTTCCCCCACATTTTGACCTTCTACATTCCTTGTTAGTACGTAATGTTGACATACAGTAACCTGTGTGATAATTCCATACTTTGACAGGTTATGCTCCACCACCACCACCCACCTCTCCCTATGACCCCACATTTTGACCTTCTACATTCCATGTGAGTACATAATGTTGACATACAGTAACCTGTGTGATAATTCCATACATTGACATACAGTAACCTGTGTGATAATTCCATACATTGACATACAGTAACCTGTGTGATAATTCCATACTTTGACAGGTTATACAATCCCCCTCCCCCTCTGACCCCACATTTTGACCTTTTACATTCCTTGTTAGTATGTAATGTTGACATACAGTAACCTGTGTGATAATTCCATACTTTGACAGGTTATGCCCCCCCTCCCCCTTTGATCCCATATTTTGACCTTATACATTCCTTGTGAGTACATAATGTTGACATAAAGTAACCTGTGTAATAATTCCATACATTGACATACAGTAATGTGTGATAATTCCATGACTGGTTATGCACCCCCCCCCCCCCCCCCACTCCCCCCTTGACCCCACATTTTGACCTTATACATGTACATACCTTGTGAGTACGTAATGTTGACATACAGAAACCTTTGTGAGCATTCCATACTTTGACTGTTGTGTCACTTGATGCAGAAATTACTGAAAAAATAATAAAAACATGACAAAGAAATTGATCATTTTAACATTACATGCATATTTGGCTGAAAACACGTTTCAAATGACATGAATATAAACTCTGGTTTTTACTAGACTAACAACCCAAGCTGGACATGCTAGTTGACAGGTAAAAGGTCAACAGGATATAAGTAGAACATCTAATTAAGTTTGAATTCGGCACAATTTGTCTACAATATAAATGAAATAAAATGGAATAAAGGTTTAAATGTTGCCAGGTTGTAAAAACAATGGTCTATACTTATACTGATCATTTAATAAACTGTTGACACAGAGATATGTCTTGCCTTTTTGTAATTTGATAATATAATGCAAATATTGAATCCAAATGTCACTATTTAAACATTTAAACTATGCAAGACATTCAAAGTCAATGGACCATGACTTACGGTGCAGGACCAAATAATTCAATGGACATTAGAAATTCCAATGCTTATAATAAAATTGCTTACCAAATACCATTGACTTATCATAAATGGTTCCTTTTACAATAACCTAAACACAAACTTTCATTTGTAAACAACATGAAAGTTTCAAAGTTAATGAACCATGCTGAGGGGTCGGGGTCATATAATCACAATGGAGAAGAGACTTGCAAATGCTAATACAACTGCATACCAAATATCTTTGACTTAACATTAGCAGTTCCTCTTAAACTGATCTAATCACAAATTTAACATGTAAACTATGCAAAGCATTCAAAGTCAATAGACCATGACTTAGGGACCCATCCAAATAATATCCATGGAAATGAGAGGTGCCAATGCTAATATATCTACATACCAAATATTATTGACTTACTAATCACAAACTAACACAATGTTAACATAGAATACTTAAAGTCTTCCTTTTTTACTATGTCAAGGCGAGGCAAAGACATAAGAAAATAAAATGTGAAAAAAATTTAAACAACTCCATAGTGGAAGGTGCTCAACCTCAATACTAGGTCTGCAAGCTTTCTGGGAAGTCCAAAGGTTGGGTGAAAAAACAAAATTGCTACCATCTTTTGAAAATTTTGTTGAAAAACTAAATTCTGAAGTCTGGAAAAATAAAATAAAATCTTCAAACAACTCAATAACAACTCCAATATATACCGTATGTAATCATTCTGTAAAGTTTCAAGGATCTGGGTTGATAACTGTAGTTAGTTACCCCTCAGTACACATCATTGGTAGTCTTTTGTAAATTTTGCTGAAAAATGGCTAAGTTCAAGGTGGGGAAAAATGACAAAAATTCCTCAAGCAACTCTTTAATTACAGGTACACAACTTCAACATGTCTAGTGTGAAGGATCTGGGTTGAAAATTATAGAAGGAATTGATTACCCAAGTCAAGAAAAATGGAAAAAATCCTCAAACATTTCCATAATAGCATTAGGGTTGAAAACTGTAGCAGGACCTGATAACACAAATCCGTTATCAAATTTTCTCCAATTCTGTTTGACATCACCATACTATAAGCTGGTTTTGACCTTTTTCCAACCCGGTTAAAAATTCCTTTGATTGAAAAACTTTTTAACAGTAAGACACAGTAACTTACATGTTCAGTAGAACATACAATCACCTTCCCAATAGAACACACTAACTTACATGTTTAGTAGAACATACTAACTAACCTTCCCAAGAGAAAACACCAACAAACCTTCTCAGTAGAACACACTAATTTACATGTATAGTAGAACATACTAACTAACCTTCACAAGAGAACACACAAACAAACCTCTCAGTAGAACACACCAACTTACATGTATAGAAGAAAAAACTTACTTTCTTGATAGAACACACTTATTTATCTGTCAAGTAGAACACATTAACTGACATGTTCAGCAGAACACATGAACTTACATATAAAGTAGAACACATTAACCGACATGTTCAGCAGAACACATGAACTTACATATAAAGTAGAACACATAACCCACATGTTCAGCAGAACACATGAACTTACATATAAGTAGAACACATTAACCGACATGCTCAGCAGAACACATGAACTTACATTTAAAGTAGAACACATTAACCGACATGTTCAGCAGAACACATGAACTTACATATAAAGTAGAACACATTAACTGACATGTTCAGCAGAACACATGAACTTACATTCAAAGTAGAACACATTAACCGACATGTTCAGCAGAACACATGAACTTACATAGAAAGTAGAACACACTTACTTGACATGTTTAGAACACACTAACTTACCTGTTCAGTATTACACATCAACTTATATGTTCAGAAGAACACACTGACTTTCATGTTCAGTAGAAATCACTAACAAACATGTTCCATAAAATTGTTCAGAAGAACACACTAACCTACAAGTTCTGTAAAACACACCAACTTGCATGTTTAGTAAAACACACTAATTTAAATGTTCAGTACAACACACTAATTTACATGTTCAAAAGAACACACTCACTTTCATGTTCAGTAAAAAACACTAAAATACACGTTCAGTAAAACTCACTAACTTATATAATCTATAAATCCCACCAACTTCAAGTTTAGTAAAACACACTTATTAAAATGTTCAGTAAAACACAATAATTTACATGTTCAGAAGAACACACTCACTTTCGCAATCAGTAGAAAAACACTAACAAACATGTTATCTCACATGTTCAGTTAAACACCCCAACTTGCACATCAATAAAATACACTAATTTTCATGTTCAGTTAACCACACTAACTCACCTGTTCAGTAGAACACACTAAATTACCTAATCAGTAGAACACAATAACTTACATGTTCAGAAGAACACACTCCCTTTCTATCTACTAACTCACATGTTCAGCAGAACAAACCAACTTGCATGTTCAATATAACACACTAGTTTACATCTTCAGTAAAACACACTAACTAACATGTTCAGTAGAACACACTAACTTACATGTTCAATAAAAACTATTATCTCACATGTTCAGTAGAACACACTAACTTGCGAATTCAGTAAAACACACTAATTTACATGTTCAGTAAAACATGATAACTTATATGTTCAGTATAACACACTAACATTACATACATGTACAACATCATTCACCCAGTCTGTATAATTTACATGTTCTCCCTCCACAGCAGAGAACAATATCATTCACCCATTCTAAATATCTTACATGTTCTACCACCACAGCAGAGGACAATATCATTCACCCAGTCTGTATAACTGACATGTTCTCCCACCACAGCAGAGGACAATATCATTCACAAAGTCTGTATAACTTACATGTTCTCCCACCACAGCAGAGGACAATATCATTCACCCAGTTTGTATAACTTACATGTTCTCCCACCACAGCAGAGGACAATATCATTCACCCAGTCTGTATAACTAACATGTTCTCCCATCACAGCAGAGGACAATATCAATCACCCAGTCTGTATAACTTACATGTTCTCCCACCACAGTAGAGGACACTATCATTCACCCAGTCTGTATAACTAACATGTTCTCCCACCACAGCAGAGGACAATATCATTCACCCAGTCTGTATAACTTACATGTTCTCCCACCACAGCAGAGGACAATATCATTCACCCAGTTTGTATAACTAACATGTTCTCCCACCACAGCAGAGGACAATATCATTCACCCAGTCTGTATAACTAACATGTTCTCCCACCACAGCAGAGGACAATATCATTCACCCATTCGGAATAACTTACATGTTCTCCCACCACAGCAGTGGACAATATCATTCACCCAGTCTGTATAACTAACATGTTCTCCCACCACAGTAGAGGACAATATCATTCACCCAGTCTGTATAACTTACATGTTCTCCCACAACAGAGAACAATATCATTCACCCAGTTTGTATAACTAACATGTTCTCCCACCACAGCAGAGGACAATATCATTCACCCATTCTGTATAACTTACGTGTTCTCCCACCACAGCAGAGGACTATATCATTCACCCAGTCTGTATAACTAACATGTTCTCCCACCACAGCTGAAGACAATATCATTCACCCATTCTGTATAACTAACATGTTCTCCCACCACAGCTGAAGACAATATCATTCACCCAGTCTGTATAACTAACATGTTCTCCCACCACAGCTGAAGACAATATCATTCACCCATTCTGTATAACTAACATGTTCTCCCACCACAGCAGAGAACAATATCATTCACCCAGTCTGTATAACTTACATGTTCTCCCACCACAGTAGAGGACAATATCATTCACCCAGTTTGTATAACTTACATGTTCTCCCACCACAGCTGAAGACAATATCATTCACCCATTCTGTATAACTAACATGTTCTCCCACCACAGCAGAGAACAATATCATTCACCCAGTCTGTATAACTTACATGTTCTCCCACCACAGTAGAGGACAATATCATTCACCCAGTTTGTATAACTTACATGTTCTCCCACCACAGCAGAGGACAATATCATTCACCCATTCTGTATAACTAACATGTTCTCCCACCACAGCAGAGAACAATATCATTCACCCATTCTAAATAACTTACGTGTTCTCCCACCACAGCAGAGAACAATATCATTCACCCAGTTTGTATAACTTACATGTTCTCCCACCACAGCAGAGGACAATATCATTCACCCAGTCTGTATAACTTACGTGTTCTCCCACCACAGCAGAGGACAATATCATTCACCCAGTCTGTATAACTTACATGTTCTCCCACCACAGCAGAGAATAATATCATTCACCCATTCTAAATAACTTACGTGTTCTCCCACCACAGCAGAGAACAATATCATTCACCCATTCTGTATAACTTACATGTTCTCCCACCACAGCAGAGGACAATATCATTCACCCAGTCTGTATAACTTACATGTTCTCCCACCACAGCAGAGGACAATATCATTCACCCAGTCTGTATAACTTACGTGTTCTCCCACCACAGCAGAGAACAATATCATTCACCCATTCTGTATAACTTACATGTTCTCCCACCACAGCAGAGGACAATATCATTCACCCAGTCTGTATAACTTACATGTTCTCCCACCACAGCAGAGGACAATATCATTCACCCAGTCTGTATAACTTACATGTTCTCCCACCACAGCAGAGAACAATATCATTCACCCAGTCTGTATAACTAACATGTTCTCCCACCACAGCAGAGAACAATATCATTCACCCATTCTGTATAACTAACATGTTCTCCCACCACAGCAGAGGACAATATCATTCACCCAGTCTGTATAACTTACATGTTCTCCCACCACAACAGAGAACAATATCATTCACCCAGTCTAAATAACTTACGTGTTCTCCCACCACAGCAGAGGACAATATCATTCACCCAGTCTGTATGGTGTTCCATTGATAACATGTATGGATCCTACAATGGAAATGTATTTCTCCTATTACATTTGTACAATGTATCCAACAAAGAATCACACATACCAACATTTTTAAAAGCAGTTTTTAGAACACACCAACAATGCACTTTGAGGTGGAGCTGTAGTGTTGTTTAATATTTAAATGTTCTGTTTATGTGATCTTTTTTTTTTGTGTGTTCTTGATGTGTTCCTACTTTATTTATTGTTGTCATTACTTGTTCAATTGCATATTCCTAAGTTTTTGTCCGTGTGTTCCTAACATGTGATTTTGAGAGTTTCTATTCTATTCTATTTGCCTGTGCATTCTTCCCAATTCTACTTTCAATTATCTGTGTTTTTCTACTTTACCATTTCACGCTATTTTTTTGTTCTGAACTGTTCCTACTTTTATCATGTTTATTGTCTCATCTTTTACATTTTATTTGTCTGTTATTACATTTCTTAGTACATGCCTTAGTACATCCCTTACTACATTCCTTAGTACATTCCTTTAGATTTCAGTTTCTTGTGTTGTCTATGTGTGCTCCTATTTTTATTTTCATCTGCAATTTTCTCACCTCGTTGCTTTTTTTATCCTTTCATCTGTGTTTGCTTTCTTTGTTAGCATTTGTTTATCTATCTTTGTCTTTGTTATCATACATGGTTTGTATGTTTCTAACAACCTCCATGTGTTCCTTTCTTCCTTGTTTGTTAATGTGTTCTTACCTTATTTGTCTTTGTTATTGTACATGGTTTGTATGTTTCTAACAACCTCCATGTGTTCCTTTCTTCCTTGTTTGTTAATGTGTTCTTACCTTATTTATCTTTGTCTTTGTTATTGTACATGGTTTGTATGTTTCTAACAACCTCCATGTGTTCCTTTCTTCCTTGTTTGTTAATGTGTTCTTACCTTATTTGTCTTTGTTATTGTACATGGTTTGTATGTTTCTAACAACCTCCATGTGTTCCTTTCTTCCTTGTTTGTTAATGTGTTCTTACCTTATTTATCTTTGTCTTTGTTATTGTACATGGTTTGTATGTTTCTAACAACCTCCATGTGTTCCTTTCTTACTTGTTTGTTAATGTGTTCTTACCTTATTTGTCTTTGTTATTGTACATGGTTTGTATGTTTCTAACAACCTCCATGTGTTCCTTTCTTCCTTGTTTGTTAATGTGTTCTTACCTTATTTGTCTTTGTTATTGTACATGGTTTGTATGTTTCTAACAACCTCCATGTGTTCCTTACTTCCTTGTTTGTTAATGTGTTCTTACCTTATTTGTCTTTGTTATCATACATGGTTTGTATGTTTCTAACAACCTCCATATGTTCCTTTCTTCCTTGTTTGTTAATGTGTTCTTACCTTATTTGTCTTTGTTATTGTACATGGTTTGTATGTTTCTAACAACCTCCATGTGGTCCTTTCTTCCTTGTTTGTTAATGTGTTCTTACCTTATTTGTCTTTGTTATTGTACATGGTTTGTATGTTTCTAACAACCTCCATGTGTTCCTTTCTTCCTTGTTTGTTAATGTGTTCTTACCTTATTTGTCTTTGTTATTGTACATGGTTTGTATGTTTCTAACAACCTCCATGTGTTCCTTACTTCCTTGTTTGTTAATGTGTTCTTACCTTATTTATCTTTGTCTTTGTTATTGTACATGGTTTGTATGTTTCTAACAACCTCCATGTGTTCCTTTCTTCCTTGTTTGTTAATGTGTTCTTACCTTATTTGTCTTTGTTATTGTACATGGTTTGTATGTTTCTAACAACCTCCATGTGTTCCTTTCTTCCTTGTTTGTTAATGTGTTCTTACCTTATTTGTCTTTGTTATTGTACATGGTTTGTATGTTTCTAACAACCTCCATGTGTTCCTTTCTTCCTTGTTTGTTAATGTGTTCTTACCTTATTTATCTTTGTCTTTGTTATTGTACATGGTTTGTATGTTTCTAACAACCTCCATGTGTTCCTTTCTTCCTTTTTTGTTAATGTGTTCTTACCTTAATTATCTTTGTCTTTGTTATTGTACATGGTTTGTATGTTTCTAACAACCTCAATGTGTTCCTTTCTTCCTTGTTTGTTAATGTGTTCTTACCTTATCTATCTTTGTCTTTGTTATCATACATGGTTTGTATGTTTCTAACAACCTCCATGTGTTCCTTTCTTCCTTGTTTGTTAATGTGTTCCTTACTTCCTTGTTTGTTAATGTGTTCTTACCTTATTTATCTTTGTCTTTGTTATCATACATGGTTTGTATGTTTCTAACAACCTCCATGTGTTCCTTTCTTCCTTGTTTGTTAATGTGTTCCTTTCTTCCTTGTTTGTTTGTTCCTTTCTTCCTTGTTTGTTAATGTGTTCTTACCTTATTTGTCTTTGTGTTAAAAATTCTGATAATGGAGTCTCTCCCAGCAGAGTATAGTCTGTTAATAAGTGGGTCAAACTGAAGGGAGTTAATCCCAGATCTGTGATGTCTTTCAACCTCATCTCGGATTACAAAAGAAACCTGTTAAATAACAGAGTAGAGACTGTTAATAAGTGGGTCAAACTGAAGGGAGTTAATCCCAGATCTGTGATGTCTTTCAACCTCATCTCATATTACAAAAGAAACCTGTCAAATAACAGAGTAGAGACTGTTAATAAGTGGGTCAAACTAAAGGGAGTTAATCCAGGATCTGTGATGTCTTTCAACATCATCTCGGATTACAAAAGAAACCTGTCAAATAACAGAGTAGACACTGTTAATAAGTGGGTCAAACTAAAGGGAGTTAATCCCAGATCTGTGATGTCTTTCAACATCATGTCTGATACAAGAGAAACATGTCAACTAACAGAGTAGAGAATTGGGGTACTGATTTTCTGCATTGTAAAATGAACGCAAGTAAGAAAGGGAGATGTTGAAACACAAGAAATTAAAGAGAAAACTAATAAATAGATGTTCAAATCCAATATGTTTGTTTGTTTAACTCTTGTAAATCAACCAATCTGAAGAATGTGAGTTGTTCCGTTGTTCCTTAATGTAAAGCACAAAATAGTTGACCTTAGGATCTTGGAAAGCATAAAACGTCAGGTCAGCAGTATGCATGTAAAAAGGGGAAGAGTGTAGAATAATTGAAGATATAATGGGAACCTACATGTAACTTGACTGAGTAAGGAAAGATCTTCTTTTAGCATATCATAATTGAATATAAAATATTGTTTTCAGGAGGTAAAAACTTGTTTTTCTGGTTATCTACATGTAACCATGGTAACAGGGATCTACATGGATGAAAATTTAACCATGGAGGAACTTTCACCAGGACAAAACCAAGGGTGTCGTGATTGAAATTATTTCATTCCTACATTTCATTGTAAGTAATAGTGTATAGACTGACCTGTTGTTTATCATATTAATTTTATTATATAATAACCAATATTTTCATTAATTGTTATTAGTAAAAATTCCAATGTCAAACCTGGCTGCTCTTCGTCAAGGATGACCACAATTTAGCTGCCCTGTTAACATCAAATCATTTTCCTGTCAGGTGGTTCCTGAGTCCTTTTCTCGCTATTTTGGTAATTTACTTAGGACTTAAATATCAGGGTTGTTTTTCTCAATGTCAAATTCAATTCAGAAGTCATGAACTCTGATCAACAATTTGCAGCATCATCAACAAGAAGTTTCCAACCCATTTTTGTAAAAATGTTAAACAAAAGAGTTGAGGAGGGGAATACATGTACATGTACAGCATGTACAGGAATGATACTACTATATAGTTTAGGGCCGCTGAGCTAAAATCAGCCAGTGGCCCCAAAATAAATTTAAATTCCCAATTCAGGAAAAATGAAATAAAAATCGATATTTCCGGAAATGTTTCCGTGACCGATTTAGGCAAATATAATTTTTGTTGTCAAAGTGTTTTAAAATCAGGATAAGAATGCTGTCAACGATCGCATTTTACTAACAAGGATTTAATTATGTCAACATGTGGTTAAACGATTTTAGCAGCCGGATTCAATTGATGAAAATGGGAGTATTTGATCTCGTAAAAGCAGATCGCCCTACAGGTCGATAAAAAAGATGCTTTTTGTCAAAATGGGTCTCATTAAAGCAGAACTCGGCAGAGAGCAAAATTTTAAATTTTGATATAACATTGATGAATTTAATGGGCGCTGATGTCGTAAAATCAAATCACCCAGCAGAGCCAGTTATATAATACAGTCAGGAGTACTACTTTTACAAGTAATTTTCATTTACTTGAAGAAGTAAATATTAATATACTTATATAAGTAAATTTGTAGGATACTTATACAAGTGTATTTTATTTACTTGTATAGGTAAATTATTTCATTGGCTTAGTTATGTCCCTTAGATGTTCAAGTTTTTTACTTATACAAGTAAATAAATTGCTTCGCCGAGCGCAGCTGGATAAGACCGCAGAGGTCCAACCCTGAACAGTTGGGGCAAAAATGGACGCAATATTCACGCTTGATTCAGGTCTGAATTTGGATTGTAATTAAGTATTTGATACATAAAAGGTTTCTGACACAGAATAACTGTAGTCAAAGATAAAATTGAGGATGGAAATGGGGAAAGAACTTAGAATTGGTTATATGATTTGAATTTATATCCAATTTTTTGCTTTTGTGCAATACACTTTGCTGTTGCGAATTGACCCCCCCCCCCCCCCCTCCCCCCACAAAAAAAAAAAAAAAAATTACCCCCCTTTTTTTTTGCTTTTGTGCAATACACTATGCTGTTGCATATTACCCCCCCCCCCCCCCCCCCACACACACTTTTTTTTTGCCAAAAAAATAATATTTGAAGAATTTTTCTTTTTAATTTCTGAAATATGAAATGAGAAAAAATTGACCCCCAACAATTTCTTTTTACCCCCCCCCCTTTTTCCCCAAAAAAAAATCTTTCCCTCAAGATATGGTCATAATCTCAATAATCTCAATTCAAATTTCCAATAGAGTTTGCAACCATAATTACCCATTTAAATTTAACATAGTGCTTACTTAATCTATTTTATTATAGAATTTAAAATATGGTGTCAAATCTTTCATATGGATTTTTTTGTAAAAAAAAAAGATGCAACATTTGCAGATATTTTTACTGGTCTTCCTTTATAAATATGCATTTCTTTAAACATAATTTAAAAGCAGTGTAAGGGAGGTAATCAAAACATTGTATTTGGAATACCTCCCTTACAATGCTTTTAAATTGTCTTAATTGTTCATTAACAATTACTTTATACATAATTTAATGGCAGTGTAAGGGAGGTAATTCAAATGATGTTCCACAAGTTATTGTCTGGAAACTAGAAAAATTCTTATTTTTGGCCACTAATTCCTTAACTGTTGGTACCATAACCCCCAAAATCAATCCCAACCTTCCTTTTGTGGTATTGAATTACCTCATTTACACTGCTTTAAATTATGTTTTGTACTAAAGTATTTGTCCATTAACCAGGACACCCTTGTTTTTCCCCTTTTTTGCCCCTAATTCCTAAACAGTTTGAGCCATAACCCCCCCAAAGCAAATCCTAACCATCCTTTTGAGGTATGGAAACTTGTGGTATAATTTCAGAGAGATCCGGATCCATACACCGTTCCACAAGTTATTGTCTGGAAACTAGAAAAATGCTTATTTTTGGCCCCTAATTCCTTAACTGTTGGTACCATAACCCCCAAAATCAATCCCAACCTTTGTGGTATTGAACCTTATGGTAAAATTTCATAGAGATCCATTCAGTTAAACTAAAGTTATTGTGCGAAAACCAATGTGATCATTCATGAAATAGGATGTCAACATTATGGAACTGTTTCAAAAGTTGTGATGATGATCCAAATAATATTTAAATACAATGGTTCAATGCTTTAATTTCCTGTTTCTTAGGGTTACACCTAAAGTAAAACTATTGCAACCTTCTACATATTAAACGGCAAGCAAAAATCACAAAAATATCTTATCAATTAAGTACTTAAACTTTTGTACATTGCTTTTCTGAATTCGACAATTGGCCAGTTCAATTTGAAATCCATTTGAATCAATGTAAATTTATAAAGATGACCTGTTGTTGAAAAAAAATACCCAATGGATGTCAGTCGTTTATGTTAGCTGTTATACATGTAAAAAGCCTAGGTTACCATACATGTAGCTAAGATGCAAGCCTACAAAAGATAGTGCATCATGTGCAATGATCTTCATGTAACAACTTCTGTGGTCTCAATCCAATAACTGTCAAGTGATCTGGTAATCATATAGATCACAATCATGATAATCAGTAGCCCGTCCAGGATTATTCTAAATGTTTTAACTTCTTACAGCAGTGTACAGGTGAAACTCAATAAACTTTTTACGTTTTTACAGGGAAATAATGTTAATTCGTCTTAGATTTTATGTATAAAAAATTCCCAATTGGGATGAAAATTCCCAATTTGATGGTCAAGGGACCCATTTGAAAACACCTGGAATCATCCCTTCAAATACAGTGTTTAAAAAAAAAAGGCCCTTGGGTTTCTCAATCGAAATTATAGCATGTTTATTTTGTACGACTTTGGCCCCAGCAGAGCTTTAGAAAAACAGTACAATAACTGGTGTTACACTGACACTTTTTATGAATAGAGTCACTCGTGCATTAAGTGAGTTCATAGGCACTTTATTGTACACCTTGTGACCTAATTACCTTGTTTTATAAATATGATTTAAATGAAAAGTGTTTATAAAGTTATAATTATAAAAAAAGCTAACTATGTTCTAAAATGCTGAAATTAAATAAAGTGTCTACGAAGTTACTGACTGCAAGAGTAACTGCAACCATAAAATATTTCCATGTGGGTTTGCTTAGCAGTTAAGCTGAAATCTTTTAAATTCTCTAAATTGAACAATACAGAGGATTTCCCTTTTATAAGTTTTTCTCTTCATGTTCAAGGAATTTGCTTAAGTCGAATTGTGAGAACACAAAATCAGTCTCAATGTTAAATAAACTACCACTGATTTTGGATATAGGGATGGAAAATGAAAAAAAAAATGTGTCACTTGATCAATACTTGGGTCTACTCAAACATCACAATACTGTAATGAACATGAAATTAAACCCCCCAAAAAATTGTTTTCCAAAATAAGTGGATCAAAAACTTTAAAACCAGACCAAATCAATTATTTTTCATTAAATGTTATTCCCCATAAAAAAGAGAAACATTTTTTTTTTTTATTTATATATTTTATATTTTGTTCTTTATTTTATTGATTTTTACAATACATTTTTTGTATTTATACATGATGTATTTACGTTTGTCTGATTACTCTTTCTTATTTCATTTGCATACATTGCTAAATTTTAAATGTCTTAAATCTGATATTCATATTTTGGTTATTTTGGTTTTTTGGAGATCTTTTTTTGGGGTGGGGGTGTATGAGCAGGGGAAGGCCTGGGGCAACCCTACTTTCAATATAGGGAGGGAGGTGGCAAAACAAATTTCTTTGTTTGGCTTTTTTTGTTTGTACGTATGTTTGCTTTATCTTGGGGGCATAGGAGCCGGGAAAAGAGGCCATACTTGTACAGGTGAGGGGCAGTACTATAAGCCAACCCCCCCCCCACTTTCTGGCAATTTATTCTGTTATTAAAATGTAAAGTGGCTACGAATGAGGACATTAACTTAATATTAGACTATTAGACTATTATGATAAAAATATAGATTAAAGGTCCTTTTATTTGCTTATCACTTTAAAAAGTCCCCCCCCCTTTTTACTCAACTTTTCAATCTACTTCTACTTCACTGATATGTATCAAAAGGATAAGCATTAATTTCACTTGCACACAGTTGATAGAATTGAGAAGCGCTAGTGTTAACGCAAAATATTACTAGACTAAATATCTCGAAACATCGTACATGGTACATAAACTGGAATGCAATTGTTTTTTGTGTTCAATCTTTTTAATTATGCAGTCGTCTAGCTTAAATGCAAAAAGTATTACTTTCTAATCAAAAACGACGTACCACATGTACAAGTCAGATACAAAAGTAACAACATAAACAGGATGGTAACCATGGTAACAATCAGCCGTGTAGTTTTTCTGCACTTGCAGTCAGGTCAAGGTTCTCGGCTTTCGCCTCAGACTTGACCTGACTACTCGTGCCGAAAAACTATACGGTAACGGTTGTTACCAGCCTGTTTTTTTGTTACCTTTGTTCTGTATCTAATACTTAAGGATTATAATTTGAGATAAATTCTTGTCTGTGCTCGCCAACTTTCACAGAATTAAAGTTGTATACTTTGAAAATTTAGATAATGGTTAATTACGTTTTTTCAGTAATCAGATATACCTCACATTCAGACTACACGAAATTCGTCAAACAAATACGGTGAATAATGGACCAGTCTGGTAAAAAAAAATTTGAATTCCAGTCCGAATGTCTAGTGTTGTTTTTTTTTATTAATTTTTCTAGCATTCTAACAAAATTCCTAAACGATCTCAAAATTCATTTTCATCTTTATTATTCATGACAGCGATGTTTATTTTGTTCAACCGCTAGCTTTAAGCCGAAAATTGCCAACAAGTAATGTGTAAATCCGATTAAAAACATATCTGACTGACAAAAACAATAGACAATGGCTGCCATCAACTGGAAATTTAGACAATATTGGTTCAGTTCCGGGAACGGATAAGGCTTATTCCGGGTTTGCCGATCAAATACAATAAATAAATTTTAAAAATCCAAGCAGGTCACATAATACAGCTATGAAATATAATTAAACACTAGAATTGAAAACCAAAAGATATATGAAAAAGAAAGAAGAAACAGGAAATATTTTATACAGAAACTCTAAATTATTTTTAGTTCACAAATAATTTTCATGTCATGTGACATTACTTTTCTTTATCACTGAAATGCATTCAAGCAATTGTGCACAACTTTCATCAAAATATACACTCTTGTCACATGATTTTGTTTTAGTGCATTTTGAAGATGAGTAGGGCACAACAAGTCATAATTTGTTGTATTTTGTCGGATAATATACAATAAGATGTAAAAAAAATAGTCTGGTAAAATTTCATTCGGTCTGGTAAAGCTAGGTTGTTTTCCAGACCGAATGTCCTGAAAAAATAAAATTCATTCGTGTAGTCTGCACATTGCCTATTGAAAACATAAAGCGAAAAGACAGAGACGACCAAAAAATGTAGGTGGTGCTCCTGTCATTGGAGTGAAACACAACAGTTTTGTACACAAATATGGCGACACAAAACACAATCGGAAATTCATTTTACGATATCAAAACGTTAAGATACAAAGCGAAAATATTGTGCGCCACACTGGCCCTGACATTTGTCACTCCATGCGCCATTTTGTGTCAAAATGCGCATGATGCGTGTGGCGCTGGATCTTTCGGATGACTGTTTACTTTTGCAGTTGATTTATAAATATTTATACTGTGTATTCCTGTATTGTACAGAGCAAATCAAAGGAAAATAATTATCTTGTAGCAGCATATTTACATATCAATATTTAGCGAAATTTTCAACAAACTTTAACATACTGTATTCAAATAATAAACATTATACAACAAGACAACAATATACTAAAAGATTGGGGCAAATACACCCAGGCAAAGAGGTAGTAGTGCGAACAGACCCTGGGCAACAGGTAATAGGGCCAACAGGTACTTCATCGAACATGAATCAGGGCTAACGGACCCAGATTCGTGTAAGGCCAAGGATTACTATAAGGTTTAGGGTTAAGACTTAAGGATACATGTACATGTACAAATGTAGTTTACTCATTGTTTAGTATAGCTCTATTATGGGTTTGGATCCCTAAAGTAAAAAGGTTTTCTATGTTATATTTTGTTATGGTTGTTTGAGCTGACGTTGTTTTTTATTATTGTTAAATTGCACTTTCACGTTATAATTTTCGATTGTTCCATAATTTGCCATAATTTTGGTATCTTCTTTCTCTCTATCTCTCTCTCTCGCTTCTCTACTAAAACGGACATCGTCCAAAAGCCCCCGTTTTTACCATATGTATATGGTTCTAAAGAAACACATATATTTTGAACCAAATCTTTGTGATAGCTTGTCAGTCACCTGAACTTTCTTTTTGCCTTGTCCTGCCGAATTTCTGTGGTGTGTAGCCATTGATAACATGAGTAATACGTCACTAAATTAGGGAATAATTCTAACCTTAAGTCGGTATCGGAAGGACAACCTTATCCGAATTTACAAAGTTTTGTCTGGTTTTCAAATAGCCTGGCATCCTGACCCAATCTTCGTTGATATTTTAAATAAAGTTAATATGCTATGTGTAAAAGAAAGAGTTAGTCAACTTAGATTAAACCATGTATTCAATATATATCATGGACATGCTCCAGAGTATTTATGTGAACATGGTTTACTTTTATAAATTTTTACTTGGATGGAGAGTTGTCTCATTGGCACTCATACCACATCTTCCTGTATCTATATGTTGACTTGAATAATCATAATTATACCAGAAGTGCTGCACATAATAATTATTTTGTACCAAATGTATTTGTTAAAGACTCTCATAAAAACAGCTTTGTTTGTAATGCTATACAAGACTGGAACAATCTTCCAGCCAACATAAAAAATATATCAAATAGATCAGCAGTTAAAGAACAATTAATAATAACAGCAAGAAATATAGAAAATAGAGATTTTTTATATGTTTTTTAAGAAACAATTGATTTTTCTTTTTTTGGTGAAAGTCAAATTTTAACATATAATTTGAAATATTATTTTTATATATTTTCATACAAGGGACCCCATTGGAAATAAGCTATACTGTGTAAACTTTTATGGGATATCCCAGGCTTCTTTCTAAGCACTGTTTTTAAAATATATTATGATACTATTTTAGAAGTATATATATATATATATTATTTGTCTTGTTTTGTCTTGTGAATTTTTATATATGTGCTTGAATTTGCCTGAATAAAACTATACAATACTAGTGTCAGCGTTAGCAATCTGTGAGCCAGGACCCAAGGCTAGTTTTCAAACTAATTTAAAAGGTCGATTGGGGTATAAATTAAACACGATAAAATATTTTATTACTTTCTCAAAAAGTCTTTTAAGGATCTTTAAGGGAGCAACCATTTAACTTCAAAAAGGGAGGGGGGGTATATTGTTTTTTGTCTGAGTCAGAATTTTTTTATGTGCAAAGCGCAAACATATTTTTTTTAGTTTTTCGACACTCTCAATCAAATTATTTTTTTTCAAAATTTCACACTATAAGTATGGGGAAAATCTGGATTCAGAGTATTTTCAAAAGTTTTGGGAATGGAAAGGGGTGTCTAATTTTTCAATACTTCAGATGGAGGGGCATCGAAATTTTTTTACAAGATTTGAGTAATTCTGTATTAAAAACATATACAAATTATACTGAGCTAATTTGATGAATACTAGTACATTAAATCAGTATAGTATTATTCAGCAAAAGTGTCTAACACTTGATTCAGATGTCATATTTATATCCATTGCGTCATAATTTTTGACAAACTTTATTTCAATTTTTGTTTCGAGTGAGTCATCGCCGATATCAGGGACTGATTGAGGTTTGATTTCTTAGTTTGAAGGTTTTCTCAAAGCTTTATTATATCCCTTTCTATATAATAAAAACACTTGCTTGATTAATCGTAAAACTCGTGATTGAGTATATATATATTTCAATGATTTAAGATAATATCTGCGAGTCAAGCGTGGCATTTTTAATACATTTTTAGGTCAAAAATATAACTTTATGACCTTGAGATGTGAACTCTGGCGACCCACATTCACCTCTTCCTCATTCAATAAAAAATATAATTATTTGGCACAAAAGATATCATTTTTTTTTCATCACTCTCCGCTCGGTTCAATTGTTGAGATTCAAATGCTTAGTTTCAACATCTTCTTCCTGGAACTTGTTATCATCTAAACTGTTAATTTACCAACTTCTCTAATAAAGGATATATATATGAACAATGTGCTGAAAGAAGGTGCGGTAAATGTCAATAAGACCATAACAGGCATGTATATTCCTTTCGTCCCTTGGTGTGATAATATATTTCACAACTTGCTCGCTATGCCCGTGTTTGTTGTTGGTTTTAGATTTCAATGAACATAATTTATGCATATTTGCTAAATTTAAAGGCATGGATTTCGTTACCACCAATTTATTAAAACCTTTACAAACTCTTTCATAGATATAAATTTAAGATCTGGTTAGAAAATTTGGCTGTACCTGTAGAATTCTTATTACAAACGGGATATCACATCCTAATTTTTACGATGATGTTGTTTAAAAAGCTTGTAAATGTAGACACAGTTGAAAAATCTTATAATATTGTTTTATCGGACTACTATTTTCTGCTCTTTGATCGGGTTGCTGTCTATTTGACACATTCCCCATTTCCATTCTGAATTTTAACATTCATTTTGTTTTTGAAAAATTAGAACATAACTGACTATATATTGTAAGAACATCCGTTGTTCGACCTGTTTGTCAAATACGTTTTGTTTTAATATACATGTACTTTTTCACTTTTTTGGTCTTTTGGAAAATGTTGTTTGTGCTGTATTTAGACCCCTCTACCAAGAAATTTGTTTTGCATGCACACGTATAAAAATTGCGGTTTTTATCCAACGCAATCATAGGTTTGAACGTTGTTTTCAATTTAGACTTATTTATTGCAATATATATGTACAGTAATGATAATTTGTTTTTCTACATCCTGTAAATGCTGTTTGTTTATATTTTGGAATTGCACACTGAGTTTCTCAGACTGTTTATGACGTCTGTTTCTCAGACTATTTATGACGTCATTACATAGGATTCGTTGGATTCGTAGTGGTTGATACATCAATCTGGGAAAGCATGATTTATTTTATAAGTTGTATTTGACTTTGAACTAGCTTCCAGTAACTGCGAGTACTCTTTTTTTTTTCGGTGCATTGTGTCTATTGTTTTTGTGCCCCTTACCGATTTTTTAGTTTAGAAAAATTACAACTGATTTTTACAATTTCTCCTTATGTTGCGCTGTAAAACCACTCTCCAATGTTAGGGAAGGCTTAAGCGATAACAAACATGTTTAACCCTGCCATATTCTGTATGTGTCTGTCCCAAGTCAGGAGCCTGTAGTACAATGGCTGTCGTTGGTGCAGGTCTGTCGCATCTGTTTTTCGTAAATTGTTTTGTTATAAATTAGGCCGTTAGTTTTCTCGTTTAAATTGTTTCACATTTTTCATGTCGGGCCTTTTTATAGCCAACTACACATTAAGAATTTTTCTCATTGTTGAAACCCATATGGTGGCAAATAATTGCTTACTATCACATCAGTTTAACTCTGTTGGATAGCCGTCTCATTTGCAATCCTACCACACCTCCTCGTTTGTATGTATATATCCATATAAAGTTCCCTGAAGTCACAAACAACTTCCCCCAGTTTAAGCCATAGATCCACTTCTGATGCAATATTTTATTTAACAATAATAATATACTTAGTAAAAAGAAATTGTATGCATGTACATGTACTTTTGTTATAAATAATGAAGTTATTGAGAAATATTGGGGGGAGGGGGTTAAATTTTCCTTTTCTTTGGAATTTTGGAAGGGGGTCTTTATAATTTTTTTCCTACCTCAAGGTGGGGACTTGAAAAAAAAAACAAAAGACATTCCGATGTCCCCCCCCCAACCCCCCAACCCCCAAAGAAAGAAAATGACCAGTCACTAAGATAGAAAATATAATCCTTATTTAAAACAGCTAGGATATAATGTTAAAATATTTACAGTATTTAATTACTATATAAATGCATGGACACTTTTGAATGAAATGGAAGAAAACAAAACGAAAGAATGTCAGAAGACCCCCGATTGACAATAATAAGGGTTTATAAAGATTGACAGAAGACCCCCGATTGACAATAATGGGGACTTATAAAGAATGTCAGAAGACCCCCGATTGAAAATAATGGGGATTTATAAAGATTGGCAGAAGACCCCCGATTGACAATAATGGGGACTTATAAAGATTGACAGAAGACCCCCGATTGACAATAATGGGGACTTATAAAGAATGGCAGAAGACCCCCGATTGACAATATTGGGATTTATAAAGATTGGCAGAAGTCCCCAGATTGACAATAATGGGGACTTATAAAGATTGGCAGAAGACCCCCGATTGACAATAATGGGGATTTATAAAGAATGGCAGAAGACCCCGGATTGACAATAATGGGGATTTATAAAGATTGGCAGAAGACCCCCGATTGACAATAATGGGGATTTATAAAGAATGTCAGAAGACCCCCGATTGACAATAATGGGGATTTATAAAGATTGGCAGAAGACCCTCGATTGACAATAATGGGGACTGATTAAGAATGTCAGAAGACCCCCGATTGACAATAATGGGGATTTATAAAGAATGGCAGAAGACCCTCGACTGACAATAATGGGGATTTATAAAGAATGTCAGAAGACCCCCGATTGACAATAATGGGGATTTATAAAGATTGGCAGAAGACCCTCGATTGACAATAATGGGGACTTATAAAGAATGGCAGAAGACCCCAGATTGACAATAATGGGGATTTTTAAAGAATGGCAGAAGACCCTCGATTGACAATAATGGGGATTTATAAAGAATGGCAGAAGACCCCCCGATTGACAATAATGGGGATTTATAAAGAATGGCAGAAGACTCCCGATTGACAATAATGGGGATTTATAAAGATTGGCAGAAGACCCCCGATTGACAATAATGGGGATTTATAAAGATTGGCAGAAGACCCCCGATTGACAAAATAATGGGGATTTATTAAGATTGTCAGAAGACCCCCGATTGACAATAATGATTGGCAGAAGACCCCCGATTGACAATAATGGGGATTTATAAAGATTGGCAGAAGACCCCCGATTGACAATAATGGGGATTTATGAAGAATGGCAGAAGACCCCCGATTGGCGATAATGGGGACTTATAAAGAACGGCAGAAGACCCCCGATTGACAATAATGGAGACTTATAAAGAATGTCAGAAGACCCAAGATTGACAATAATGGGGATTTATAAAGATTGTCAGAAGACCCCCGATTGACAATAATGGGGGTTTATAAAGATTGGCAGAAGACCCCCGATTGACGATAATGGGGATTTATAAAGAATGGCAGAAGACCCCCGATTGACGATAATGGGGACTTATAAAGAATTACAGAAGATCCCCGATTGACAATAATGAGGATTTATAAAGAATGACAGAAGACCCCCGATTGACAATAATGGGGACTTATAAAGAATGACAGAAGACCCCCCGATTGACAATAATGGAGATTTATAAAGAATGGCAGAAGACCCCCGATTGACAATAATGGGGATTTATAAAGATTGGCAGAAGACCCCCGATTGACAATAATGGGGATTTATAAAGATTTTGTTTTGAAGTTGAGTTGTACCTGTAGAAAACTTATTTTTACGGAGATGTTGTTTACCGAGCCCGGAAACTTAGAAACGATCCGGATAAACTTATCGATCCTTTAAATAAACTTATTCTAAAAGGTAATCAATTCAACACTGTAATTAGATCTTTGAATTTTGTTTTTATTGGTATTAACATTTATTTTGTTATCCGTAAATTAAAATCAAACTAAATATTATTGTTACATACATATGCACATTCATGGCTCTACAATCTGTCGACACCTGCATCTTGGCAGTGCACAAGGTCATGTTTTTCTCTGACTGTTTATGATGTCTTTACACTGAATCCATTGGATGTTGGATGTGTAATGATTGATTATTTAGTCTCAGATGCATGATTTTTTTTATTAGTTGTTATTGGCTTTGAACTAGCTGTCAGTAACTGCGAGTACTCTCAGATCTGTACTTAGTGTCTTTTTGTTGTTGGGATGTACAAGTACCCGTTAACGTCCACTCTGTGTTTTTGTTAGATGTATTTCTATTTGTATCCATCTGATGAGTTAAGACTTTTTTCAACTGATTGTTATATTTTGTTTTTATGTTGTACTGTTACACCAATGTCCCAGGTTAGGGGAGGGTTGGCGCCTTCAAACTAGTTTAACCCCGCCACATTCTGTATGTGCCTGTCCCAAGTCAGGAGCCTGTAATTCAGTGGTTGTCGTTTGTTGTGTTACATATTTGTTTTTCGTTCATTTTTTGTACATAAATTAGGCCGTTTCAACAAAAGTTAGACAAAATTTAGATCTATCGTAACTCGGTCATATGAGCATACCGAAATTAGAGATCTATATTTTAATTAGAAATGTTATATTGGGGCCTTTTATAGTTTGCTCATTGTATCCCTCCTAATCGCTTATCGTTCATTTTTAAAGAGAGAGGCGAAATATACCAAAGGGACATTCATACTCATAATTCGAAAACAAACCGACAACGCCATGGCAAAAAAACCCTCTCTTTATCATATACTTAAGAGTTAATAACATAATTTCTACAATGTGATAAAAGCATTAAGTTTTTGTAAAATCCATATTTTCTAAATTGGTCCTGAGCCGGTTATTATGAAAAATGTATTTAACTGCTTTCTTTTATTATCGCATGCCTTTTCGTTACCTTAACGCATGGTAATGAGTTACGTTATCTTATATCAATAAGGAATGTTATCGTATGGCAATTAGTAATAGCAATAAGTCATGTTATCGTATGGCAATTAGTAATAGCAATAAGTAATGTTATCGTATGGCAATGAGTAATAGCAATAAGTAATGTTATCGTATGGCAATTAGTAACGTTATTTTATAGCAATTTGTAACGTTATCGTATGGTTATAAGTAACTTTATGGCATGGCAATTAGTAACGTTATGGCATGACAATAAGTAACGTTATGGCATGGTTATTAGTAACGTTATCATATGGCAATTATAGACACTATGGCATGGCAATTAGTAACGGTATCGTATGGTAATTGCATGACAATTAGTAACGTTATCGTATGGCAATTAATAACGTTATCAAGTGACAATTAGAAATGTTATAGCATTGCAATTATTAACGTTGTCGCATGGTTAATAGTAACGTTATGGCATGAAAATTAGTAACGTTATGGTATGGTAATAAGTAACGATTTGGCATGAGAATTAGTGACTTTATCGAATGACAATTGGTAACTGTTATTGCATGGCAATTAGTAACGTTATCGCATAGCAATTAGAAACATTATCAGAGACAATTAGTAACCGGTATGGCATGGCAATCATTAACGTTATCACATGGCAATTAGTTATGTTATCAGATGGCATTTAGTAACGTTATTACATGACAATAAGTAACGTTATCGTATGGCAATTTGTAATCTTTATGGCATGGCAATTAGTAACGTTATTACATGGCAATTAGTAACGTAATCGCATGACAATTAGTAACCTTTGTGGCAGGTCAGTTAGTAACGTTATCGTATGACAATTTGTAACCTTATCGTATGGCAATTAGTAACATTATTTACCCTTTTTCTCTATTCTTTATATCTTTATCCTTATCCCCTATTCTCCATTCTTTATCTATTTAAAAAAAAATTATCCTTTTTCTCTATTTATCATTTATTTTACCCTTATTCTCTATTCTTTATTTGTTTTTACGCTAATTCTCTATTCGTTATTTTCCCCACTATTTTTCTCTATTTGTTCCTGTTCTTTATATTTCTTATTCTCTATACCCCATCCAGACCATCTTGCATCTAATCTCAGGGGGCATTACTTTTTCGTTTAGTCTGTATTCTTTATTTTTTAAGATAAGTTTCCTCTATTCTATATCTTTTTTGCCTATTTGCCTCTTTTCTTATATTTTTTGTCCATTTTAAAGTATAATTGGCCCATTAGCCGCTTTATTATGTAAACTCAATCTAGATCCTTTTATATTCCGCTTACTGTCGACTGCAGCTGTCGGTCGTTTCATACTAAAGGTGGCACGGTAGTATTTACATTCCAGAATTTAGGTTGCTCTTTTGTGTACCCTACTTAAGTCAATGTATCTAAACAGTATGATTGGATAAAAAATACAGGATCTACTGAACATACTTTCCCAAACTGAGGGATAAATCAGGTGTAGAAAAATATGAAATAATTTTACACACAGGTGAAAATGAATTTTTGAGAATTTTTTTAAATTTTGTATTCACTGCATGATAAAAGACCTAAAAGCACTAGTGACCTTAGGTTTATAAAGATAGCAAAAAAAGTAAGCGGTCATCATACATATTCAAATTAATTTTTGAATATTATAATGAAAGTACTTCAGTTGACTGTGTATGTAGAATTTTGGGCATTGTAAGAAAGTGGTGAAAATTCTAAAAAGGCTATCATTATCCCTATGGGCCAGGAAATACTACCGTGCCACCTAAAGAGTCAAAGTCTCGAATAATCGTTCTAGGTTAAATCAGACATTTCCGGTTCCGGTTCGGCATCCTGTAAAATAGTGCCTGAAATAATCCTTCATAATTAAAAGCCGATGAGCAATTTGATATGCTATATGTGAATGTTTTTGATAGAATTATACTAAAAATTATCATAAAAGTCTTCGAAGAAGCACATAATCATTTTACCGAGATCGCGTAATGGATTTTACAAGTTATTTTTAAGGGTGTCTTCGTCGAGGTCCGCGTTCGTCTGTTATAAATAAACGAGGCCTTGAATGGCGTTATTTTCAAATCGTTATTCGTAGTATAAACTTCGTAAAGGATAATATTTTGAATCGTTCAAAATGGCAGACGTAGCAGCACCAGCACCAGCACCAGCTAAATCACCAAAGAAAAAGGCAGCAGCTAAGCCAAAGAAGCCTTCAGCACATCCTAAATACAGCGAGATGATTGGGAAAGCCATCGCTGCTTTGAAAGAACGTGGAGGTTCCTCAAGGCAAGCAATTTTGAAGTACATCATGGCCAACTTCAACGTCGGAAAAGATGCCAAGTCAGTAAACGCTCATTTAAAACTTGCACTCAGAGCCGGAGTTAAGAACAACAGTTTGAAGCAGTCCAAGGGAACTGGAGCATCCGGATCTTTCAGAATTGGAGAAGCAAAACAAGCTAAAAAGAAGCCAGCAAAGGCAAAGAAAGCAGCTAAACCTAAGGCTGCCAAGCCAAAGAAGGCAAAGAGCACACCTAAGAAAAAGAAGGCAGCAAAGAAACCAGCTGGAGAGAAAAAGGCAGCCAAGCCTAAAGCTAAGAAACCAGCAGCAAAGAAAGCAGCCAAGCCAAAGAAGGCAGCCAAGTCACCAGCTAAAAAGAAGGCAGCCAAACCAAAAGCCAAGAAGACACCAAAGAAGAAGTAAACTGTTCCAGACTACAGTCTGCAGAGGCTATTCAGCCACCAAAAGCCCTTTTAAGGGCTACCCAATTTGTTCAAAAAGAATCTACAATTGTTGTACATTAGTTATCAAACTAAATATAGCTGAGCCCTACCCTGCCCTTTTCTTTTTTCTTCACTTTGCACTGTTCTTTGAAATATTTTTTTCAGTCAAATTATTTCCATTTTTTGCTTCATTTCACTCCTTAAGAGTATACTATTTCTAACATTTATGCAGTTGCCTTTTGGGAAAATTATTTTTAGTAAGGAAATATTAAAGATATATCATTTTACTTTCACGCACATATTTTTTGAACTGATTAAAATTCTTTCAAAATAATATTCGATTAAAATACAATCTAAGAATAAAGGAAGTGATATTTTTTTTTATTCATTCTCTTTTTTTTGGGGGGGGGGGGGCAAATCACACATTTAAACACTTCAACCAACTAATTCATTTTTCTCATTATGTGATTTTTTTCTCCCTTCTTATTCATTTTCATCTTGACTGAAATTTTTTAGAGGACTTTTTCTACACGTATGCAATGTCAAAGGTTGGACGTCTATTTCATATCAACTAGTCAATGGGGAGGTAACTCTAAATTAAACTCAGTACTTTTTTCGGTACTAATATACTGTAAAAATGTGCTGATTATGTGACGTCCATTTTCACCGTAGTGAACTAGTACACAATTTTATTTAGGGGCCAGCTGAGGACCACCTCCGGGTGCGGGATTTTCTCGCTGCGTTGAAGACCCATTGGTGGCCTTCGGCTGTTGTCTGCTCTTTGGTCGGGTTGTTGTCTCTTTGACATCATGATTCCCCATTTGCATCTCAATTTTACAATACAAAAGATGTATAGATGTATTGTCAACATACAAGTAAACAAATAGAAAATGAATGCAGTGACGTTTGTTATTTTTTGTTTTTGTTTTTTTTTTGGTCAAAATTACTACAATTGTGTATTAAAAGTTAGCAGGAAACTCTAAAGTATGGAGGTTTTTGTTAAACATTTAACAGTTCTGCAATTATTTTTCATTTTATTACATGCAGATATATATAGTGCGAGTGTATTTACATTCATATATCATCAGTCTTTTATGTTTGGACTCGCTTTTCATCGTGGTTCTATCGTTGGAGATGTGTGTTTGGGGTTGGGGGATAGTAAAAGGAGCGTTCCTGTTATTGACGATAGCTGATTATGTAACCATATTGATACTTTTCTTCACCTCTCGAATTTTCCTTTGTTTTACTCGTGTATGAAATAAATGCATCTACTTGCTTTTATGTTTCTTTAAAATGGGTTGTCCTGTTTGTTTTTCTCTTCTTTTTTCTCTCTGTTTTTTAGTGTTTTGACGACTTGTCTGTGTCTTTGTTATGTCATTTTAATCTGTTCAAAGCACGCGAGATGAATAAACCAGAAACAATACAGTGACGTCACATACGTAGCATGTCTACTGTTATGAACTAAAACAAGGATGGACGGACATTTGTACAAAAGGTAAGAAAAGGGTTTATTTCTTTGATAACATGTATCATGCATTTTAAAGGATTGTTTACGAAATTGTAGGATTCTAATATAACAGAAGAGGTTATTTTCATATTGAAATGACAGCAACTTAACGACACAGAAAAACAAAGTCTACTAGTATATACAGACAATGTGTGACTGACAGTATTAAATGCGCTTATTTGTGTATACATTGAGAAACGTTTGTTGCTGCCGTTTTCAATTAAGACTACCCTAACCCCCGGACAGCAAACACACCTCTTTTCGCCAAGACATTTTCCTTCATTTGTGATAAATACTGTATATTGAGACAGAGAAAAGGCGTTCAATGTCAATATGAAAAGAATAGCTTCAAATATGATAATTCATAAAAACATTTAAAGAAGAAAATAAAAAAGGAGATAGAAAGTAATAAAAAGCCCAAGAATGAAATATTTGATTATAGATTAAGTCCTCTATTGGAAATAAAAAATCTATCGATCTGGTGTTGTTGGGTTTCTGTCCCAAAGAACATGCCAAACTTGTCCTGTTGTTTACGTTTCTAACCATAGCTGAAAAGAGGGATAGGATTCACGTTTGATAGAAATTGATTCTTATTTCTTTTTTTTCTGGATTTGATACGACTAAGAGAGAACTAGAAAGAAAAAGTTTTAAATTTCTACTGGTTGTCAACATCATGAGGTTGTCCTAACATGTAGAAAATAGTTCCATCATGCTGGGAATAAAAAACGACCTAAATAGTACTTTGGATTTACTATTAAAGTGTGTGTTCTATTCATAAACAACTAAATTTCATGTCAAACAATTACTCCCCCCCCCCCCCCCCCAAAAAAAAAATAATCCTCCACAAAAATGAAAAAGAAACAGAAAAAAAGGTTTACAAATTAAGAAAGAAAGAAAAACCCACAGCATGTTGAGACTTGAACTAACATCCATTAAACGCTATATGCTAATTGGCCTTCACAGAAATCAACAGACAATAGAGAAACCTATTTATTTATTTTTTTAACGGAGAATATCTTTTTCTTCGTTTCAATCTTGCTTTGGGATTCTTTTTACATTAAATCTGCTTGTTAATGTTGCAATAGGTAACAAATATTTCAGTCCAACTATCATTCATTGAAAATATATACACCCCCCTTTTCCTAGGGATTTTTTTTTGTGGGGGAAGGGGTTCAGTTAAATACAGTGGAGACTATTTTTGCCCCAAGTCTAATGGTTAACATTGGTGTGATTTTTGTCTTTATGTCTCTTTTGAATCGTCCGTGTGTATGCTGCTTCACCCGGTACCGATTCTGGTCTTATACTTGCCTAGCCTATATAGGAAAAATGCATATTTATGGCCAGAGTCTTCACCGTGAACCCCCCCCCCCCCTTTTTAAAAACAGATGAACCTTTGTAATTGTTAATTTAGAGGCAAATGATGTGTACAACTTTCGAATTATAAAAATACAAGAATCTTGGGTTTGGTTGGTATATTTTGTATTGAAACTTTCAGGTGGCCAGTTCGAGCACGGACCATCGTTTAATTGATAATAAAATTAAGTACATATATTTTTTGAAAAATATGATATATTCAACAAGACATATTCGAGTTTTAGAGCACGAAGTGCTCAAATTTTACATGAAAATGGAAATAAAAGCAGAGACGCATCATACAGCACAGTCAAGTTTCTAGTGCCTCATATCCACTGAACATAAAGTCGCTCTCTGAAAAGTTCCCAAAGCTAGATTAAATTAAACGACATTCCAAATACATATTCTAGATATTGGTTTTATTCATTCGAATCTAGGATGTCTGTGAAATTTCGCTCAGGTTGAATAAAAATGTTTTTTGAAGTTTTCGTAAAAATCTGCAACCAAACAATGGCGCGTGAACTTTTTGTGTGTTTCCCTCCAGCTGAAAACAAACTTATTACGACGAGTAACATACGTCCAGTGAATAAAAACGGAAAGAAACCTGTAGAGAAATGATATTTCTTCCGCTGCACAATTTTACGACGGTAGAATATTTTTCTATTGAGAAAAACTCGTAAATTTTCTGTCAACATACCTGCGAAGACAAATCAGTCGGTTCTACTTTAACTATTAATATCTTTCTACTGTGATCATTGAAAAATACACAGTTTATCTAACCTGCAAGATTAATGACTGTTGAGCAATTTGATATGCTATATGTGAATGTTTTTGATAGAATTATACTAAAAATTATCATAAAAGTCTTCGAAGAAGCACATAATCATTTTACCGAGATCGCGTAATGGATTTTACAAGTTATTTTTAAGGGTGTCTTCGTCGAGGTCCGCGTTCGTCTGTTATAAATAAACGAGGCCTTGAATGGCGTTATTTTCAAATCGTTATTCGTAGTATAAACTTCGTAAAGGATAATATTTTGAATCGTTCAAAATGGCAGACGTAGCAGCACCAGCACCAGCACCAGCTAAATCACCAAAGAAAAAGGCAGCAGCTAAGCCAAAGAAGCCTTCAGCACATCCTAAATACAGCGAGATGATTGGGAAAGCCATCGCTGCTTTGAAAGAACGTGGAGGTTCCTCAAGGCAAGCAATTTTGAAGTACATCATGGCCAACTTCAACGTCGGAAAAGATGCCAAGTCAGTAAACGCTCATTTAAAACTTGCACTCAGAGCCGGAGTTAAGAACAACAGTTTGAAGCAGTCCAAGGGAACTGGAGCATCCGGATCTTTCAGAATTGGAGAAGCAAAACAAGCTAAAAAGAAGCCAGCAAAGGCAAAGAAAGCAGCTAAACCTAAGGCTGCCAAGCCAAAGAAGGCAAAGAGCACACCTAAGAAAAAGAAGGCAGCAAAGAAACCAGCTGGAGAGAAAAAGGCAGCCAAGCCTAAAGCTAAGAAACCAGCAGCAAAGAAAGCAGCCAAGCCAAAGAAGGCAGCCAAGTCACCAGCTAAAAAGAAGGCAGCCAAACCAAAAGCCAAGAAGACACCAAAGAAGAAGTAAACTGTTCCAGACTACAGTCTGCAGAGGCTATTCAGCCACCAAAAGCCCTTTTAAGGGCTACCCAATTTGTTCAAAAAGAATCTACAATTGTTGTACATTAGTTATCAAACTAAATATAGCTGAGCCCTACCCTGCCCTTTTCTTTTTTCTTCACTTTGCACTGTTCTTTGAAATATTTTTTTCAGTCAAATTATTTCCATTTTTTGCTTCATTTCACTCCTTAAGAGTATACTATTTCTAACATTTATGCAGTTGCCTTTTGGGAAAATTATTTTTAGTAAGGAAATATTAAAGATATATCATTTTACTTTCACGCACATATTTTTTGAACTGATTAAAATTCTTTCAAAATAATATTCGATTAAAATACAATCTAAGAATAAAGGAAGTGATATTTTTTTTTATTCATTCTCTTTTTTTTTGGGGGGGGGGGGGGGGGGCAAATCACACATTTAAACACTTCAACCAACTAATTCATTTTTCTCATTATGTGATTTTTTTCTCCCTTCTTATTCATTTTCATCTTGACTGAATTTTTTTAGAGGACTTTTTCTACACGTATGCAATGTCAAAGGTTGGACGTCTATTTCATATCAACTAGTCAATGGGGAGGTAACTCTAAATTAAACTCAGTACTTTTTTCGGTACTAATATACTGTAAAAATGTGCTGATTATGTGACGTCCATTTTCACCGTAGTGAACTAGTACACAATTTTATTTAGGGGCCAGATGAGGACCACCTCCGGGTGCGGGATTTTCTCGCTGCGTTGAAGACCCATTGGTGGCCTTCGGCTGTTGTCTGCTCTTTGGTCGGGTTGTTGTCTCTTTGACATCATGATTCCCAAAATGCATTCTCAATTTTACAATACAAAAGATGTATAGATGTATTGTCAACATACAAGTAAACAAATAGAAAATGAATGCAGTGACGTTTGTTATTTTTTGTTTTTGTTTTTTTTTTGTCAAAATTACTACAATTGTGTATTAAAAGTTAGCAGGAAACTCTAAAGTATGGAGGTTTTTGTTAAACATTTAACAGTTCTGCAATTATTTTTCATTTTATTACATGCAGATATATATAGTGCGAGTGTATTTACATTCATATATCATCAGTCTTTTATGTTTGGACTCGCTTTTCATCGTGGTTCTATCGTTGGAGATGTGTGTTTGGGGTTGGGGGATAGTAAAAGGAGCGTTCCTGTTATTGACGATAGCTGATTATGTAACCATATTGATACTTTTCTTCACCTCTCGAATTTTCCTTTGTTTTACTCGTGTATGAAATAAATGCACCTACTTGCTTTTATGTTTCTTTAAAATGGGTTGTCCTGTTTGTTTTTCTCTTCTTTTTTCTCTCTGTTTTTTAGTGTTTTGACGACTTGTCTGTGTCTTTGTTATGTCATTTTAATCTGTTCAAAGCACGCGAGATGAATAAACCAGAAACAATACAGTGACGTCACATACGTAGCATGTCTACTGTTATGAACTAAAACAAGGATGGACGGACATTTGTACAAAAGGTAAGAAAAGGGTTTATTTCTTTGATAACATGTATCATGCATTTTAAAGGATTGTTTACGAAATTGTAGGATTCTAATATAACAGAAGAGGTTATTTTCATATTGAAATGACAGCAACTTAACGACACAGAAAAACAAAGTCTACTAGTATATACAGACAATGTGTGACTGACAGTATTAAATGCGCTTATTTGTGTATACATTGAGAAACGTTTGTTGCTGCCGTTTTCAATTAAGACTACCCTAACCCCCGGACAGCAAACACACCTCTTTTCGCCAAGACATTTTCCTTCATTTGTGATAAATACTGTATATTGAGACAGAGAAAAGGCGTTCAATGTCAATATGAAAAGAATAGCTTCAAATATGATAATTCATAAAAACATTTAAAGAAGAAAATAAAAAAGGAGATAGAAAGTAATAAAAAGCCCAAGAATGAAATATTTGATTATAGATTAAGTCCTCTATTGGAAATAAAAAATCTATCGATCTGGTGTTGTTGGGTTTCTGTCCCAAAGAACATGCCAAACTTGTCCTGTTGTTTACGTTTCTAACCATAGCTGAAAAGAGGGATAGGATTCACGTTTGATAGAAATTGATTCTTATTTCTTTTTTTTTCTGGATTTGATACGACTAAGAGAGAACTAGAAAGAAAAAGTTTTAAATTTCTACTGGTTGTCAACATCATGAGGTTGTCCTAACATGTAGAAAATAGTTCCATCATGCTGGGAATAAAAAACGACCTAAATAGTACTTTGGATTTACTATTAAAGTGTGTGTTCTATTCATAAACAACTAAATTTCATGTCAAACAATTACTCCCCCCCCCCCCAAAAAAAAAAAATAATCCTCCACAAAAATGAAAAAGAAACAGAAAAAAAGGTTTACAAATTAAGAAAGAAAGAAAAACCCACAGCATGTTGAGACTTGAACTAACATCCATTAAACGCTATATGCTAATTGGCCTTCACAGAAATCAACAGACAATAGAGAAACCTATTTATTTATTTTTTTAACGGAGAATATCTTTTTCTTCGTTTCAATCTTGCTTTGGGATTCTTTTTACATTAAATCTGCTTGTTAATGTTGCAATAGGTAACAAATATTTCAGTCCAACTATCATTCATTGAAAATATATACACCCCCCTTTTCCTAGGGATTTTTTTTTGTGGGGGAAGGGGTTCAGTTAAATACAGTGGAGACTATTTTTGCCCCAAGTCTAATGGTTAACATTGGTGTGATTTTTGTCTTTATGTCTCTTTTGAATCGTCCGTGTGTATGCTGCTTCACCCGGTACCGATTCTGGTCTTATACTTGCCTAGCCTATATAGGAAAAATGCATATTTATGGCCAGAGTCTTCACCGTGAACCCCCCCCCCCTTTTTAAAAACAGATGAACCTTTGTAATTGTTAATTTAGAGGCAAATGATGTGTACAACTTTCGAATTATAAAAATACAAGAATCTTGGGTTTGGTTGGTATATTTTGTATTGAAACTTTCAGGTGGCCAGTTCGAGCACGGACCATCGTTTAATTGATAATAAAATTAAGTACATATATTTTTTGAAAAATATGATATATTCAACAAGACATATTCGAGTTTTAGAGCACGAAGTGCTCAAATTTTACATGAAAATGGAAATAAAAGCAGAGACGCATCATACAGCACAGTCAAGTTTCTAGTGCCTCATATCCACTGAACATAAAGTCGCTCTCTGAAAAGTTCCCAAAGCTAGATTAAATTAAACGACATTCCAAATACATATTCTAGATATTGGTTTTATTCATTCGAATCTAGGATGTCTGTGAAATTTCGCTCAGGTTGAATAAAAATGTTTTTTGAAGTTTTCGTAAAAATCTGCAACCAAACAATGGCGCGTGAACTTTTTGTGTGTTTCCCTCCAGCTGAAAACAAACTTATTACGACGAGTAACATACGTCCAGTGAATAAAAACGGAAAGAAACCTGTAGAGAAATGATATTTCTTCCGCTGCACAATTTTACGACGGTAGAATATTTTTCTATTGAGAAAAACTCGTAAATTTTCTGTCAACATACCTGCGAAGACAAATCAGTCGGTTCTACTTTAACTATTAATATCTTTCTACTGTGATCATTGAAAAATACACAGTTTATCTAACCTGCAAGATTAATGACTGTTGAGCAATTTGATATGCTATATGTGAATGTTTTTGATAGAATTATACTAAAAATTATCATAAAAGTCTTCGAAGAAGCACATAATCATTTTACCGAGATCGCGTAATGGATTTTACAAGTTATTTTTAAGGGTGTCTTCGTCGAGGTCCGCGTTCGTCTGTTATAAATAAACGAGGCCTTGAATGGCGTTATTTTCAAATCGTTATTCGTAGTATAAACTTCGTAAAGGATAATATTTTGAATCGTTCAAAATGGCAGACGTAGCAGCACCAGCACCAGCACCAGCTAAATCACCAAAGAAAAAGGCAGCAGCTAAGCCAAAGAAGCCTTCAGCACATCCTAAATACAGCGAGATGATTGGGAAAGCCATCGCTGCTTTGAAAGAACGTGGAGGTTCCTCAAGGCAAGCAATTTTGAAGTACATCATGGCCAACTTCAACGTCGGAAAAGATGCCAAGTCAGTAAACGCTCATTTAAAACTTGCACTCAGAGCCGGAGTTAAGAACAACAGTTTGAAGCAGTCCAAGGGAACTGGAGCATCCGGATCTTTCAGAATTGGAGAAGCAAAACAAGCTAAAAAGAAGCCAGCAAAGGCAAAGAAAGCAGCTAAACCTAAGGCTGCCAAGCCAAAGAAGGCAAAGAGCACACCTAAGAAAAAGAAGGCAGCAAAGAAACCAGCTGGAGAGAAAAAGGCAGCCAAGCCTAAAGCTAAGAAACCAGCAGCAAAGAAAGCAGCCAAGCCAAAGAAGGCAGCCAAGTCACCAGCTAAAAAGAAGGCAGCCAAACCAAAAGCCAAGAAGACACCAAAGAAGAAGTAAACTGTTCCAGACTACAGTCTGCAGAGGCTATTCAGCCACCAAAAGCCCTTTTAAGGGCTACCCAATTTGTTCAAAAAGAATCTACAATTGTTGTACATTAGTTATCAAACTAAATATAGCTGAGCCCTACCCTGCCCTTTTCTTTTTTCTTCACTTTGCACTGTTCTTTGAAATATTTTTTTCAGTCAAATTATTTCCATTTTTTGCTTCATTTCACTCCTTAAGAGTATACTATTTCTAACATTTATGCAGTTGCCTTTTGGGAAAATTATTTTTAGTAAGGAAATATTAAAGATATATCATTTTACTTTCACGCACATATTTTTTGAACTGATTAAAATTCTTTCAAAATAATATTCGATTAAAATACAATCTAAGAATAAAGGAAGTGATATTTTTTTTTATTCATTCTCTTTTTTTTGGGGGGGGGGGGGTGGAGGGGGGGGGGGCAAATCACACATTTAAACACTTCAACCAACTAATTCATTTTTCTCATTATGTGATTTTTTTCTCCCTTCTTATTCATTTTCATCTTGACTGAAATTTTTTAGAGGACTTTTTCTACACGTATGCAATGTCAAAGGTTGGACGTCTATTTCATATCAACTAGTCAATGGGGAGGTAACTCTAAATTAAACTCAGTACTTTTTTCGGTACTAATATACTGTAAAAATGTGCTGATTATGTGACGTCCATTTTCACCGTAGTGAACTAGTACACAATTTTATTTAGGGGCCAGATGAGGACCACCTCCGGGTGCGGGATTTTCTCGCTGCGTTGAAGACCCATTGGTGGCCTTCGGCTGTTGTCTGCTCTTTGGTCGGGTTGTTGTCTCTTTGACATCATGATTCCCCATTTGCATTCTCAATTTTACAATACAAAAGATGTATAGATGTATTGTCAACATACAAGTAAACAAATAGAAAATGAATGCAGTGACGTTTGTTATTTTTTGTTTTTGTTTTTTTTTTGTCAAAATTACTACAATTGTGTATTAAAAGTTAGCAGGAAACTCTAAAGTATGGAGGTTTTTGTTAAACATTTAACAGTTCTGCAATTATTTTTCATTTTATTACATGCAGATATATATAGTGCGAGTGTATTTACATTCATATATCATCAGTCTTTTATGTTTGGACTCGCTTTTCATCGTGGTTCTATCGTTGGAGATGTGTGTTTGGGGTTGGGGGATAGTAAAAGGAGCGTTCCTGTTATTGACGATAGCTGATTATGTAACCATATTGATACTTTTCTTCACCTCTCGAATTTTCCTTTGTTTTACTCGTGTATGAAATAAATGCACCTACTTGCTTTTATGTTTCTTTAAAATGGGTTGTCCTGTTTGTTTTTCTCTTCTTTTTTCTCTCTGTTTTTTAGTGTTTTGACGACTTGTCTGTGTCTTTGTTATGTCATTTTAATCTGTTCAAAGCACGCGAGATGAATAAACCAGAAACAATACAGTGACGTCACATACGTAGCATGTCTACTGTTATGAACTAAAACAAGGATGGACGGACATTTGTACAAAAGGTAAGAAAAGGGTTTATTTCTTTGATAACATGTATCATGCATTTTAAAGGATTGTTTACGAAATTGTAGGATTCTAATATAACAGAAGAGGTTATTTTCATATTGAAATGACAGCAACTTAACGACACAGAAAAACAAAGTCTACTAGTATATACAGACAATGTGTGACTGACAGTATTAAATGCGCTTATTTGTGTATACATTGAGAAACGTTTGTTGCTGCCGTTTTCAATTACGACTACCCTAACCCCCGGACAGCAAACACACCTCTTTTCGCCAAGACATTTTCCTTCATTTGTGATAAATACTGTATATTGAGACAGAGAAAAGGCGTTCAATGTCAATATGAAAAGAATAGCTTCAAATATGATAATTCATAAAAACATTTAAAGAAGAAAATAAAAAAGGAGATAGAAAGTAATAAAAAGCCCAAGAATGAAATATTTGATTATAGATTAAGTCCTCTATTGGAAATAAAAAATCTATCGATCTGGTGTTGTTGGGTTTCTGTCCCAAAGAACATGCCAAACTTGTCCTGTTGTTTACGTTTCTAACCATAGCTGAAAAGAGGGATAGGATTCACGTTTGATAGAAATTGATTCTTATTTCTTTTTTTTCTGGATTTGATACGACTAAGAGAGAACTAGAAAGAAAAAGTTTTAAATTTCTACTGGTTGTCAACATCATGAGGTTGTCCTAACATGTAGAAAATAGTTCCATCATGCTGGGAATAAAAAACGACCTAAATAGTACTTTGGATTTACTATTAAAGTGTGTGTTCTATTCATAAACAACTAAATTTCATGTCAAACAATTACTCCCCCCCCCCCAAAAAAAAAAAATAATCCTCCACAAAAATGAAAAAGAAACAGAAAAAAAGGTTTACAAATTAAGAAAGAAAGAAAAACCCACAGCATGTTGAGACTTGAACTAACATCCATTAAACGCTATATGCTAATTGGCCTTCACAGAAATCAACAGACAATAGAGAAACCTATTTATTTATTTTTTTAACGGAGAATATCTTTTTCTTCGTTTCAATCTTGCTTTGGGATTCTTTTTACATTAAATCTGCTTGTTAATGTTGCAATAGGTAACAAATATTTCAGTCCAACTATCATTCATTGAAAATATATACACCCCCCTTTTCCTAGGGATTTTTTTTTGTGGGGGAAGGGGTTCAGTTAAATACAGTGGAGACTATTTTTGCCCCAAGTCTAATGGTTAACATTGGTGTGATTTTTGTCTTTATGTCTCTTTTGAATCGTCCGTGTGTATGCTGCTTCACCCGGTACCGATTCTGGTCTTATACTTGCCTAGCCTATATAGGAAAAATGCATATTTATGGCCAGAGTCTTCACCGTGAACCCCCCCCCCTTTTTAAAAACAGATGAACCTTTGTAATTGTTAATTTAGAGGCAAATGATGTGTACAACTTTCGAATTATAAAAATACAAGAATCTTGGGTTTGGTTGGTATATTTTGTATTGAAACTTTCAGGTGGCCAGTTCGAGCACGGACCATCGTTTAATTGATAATAAAATTAAGTACATATATTTTTTGAAAAATATGATATATTCAACAAGACATATTCGAGTTTTAGAGCACGAAGTGCTCAAATTTTACATGAAAATGGAAATAAAAGCAGAGACGCATCATACAGCACAGTCAAGTTTCTAGTGCCTCATATCCACTGAACATAAAGTCGCTCTCTGAAAAGTTCCCAAAGCTAGATTAAATTAAACGACATTCCAAATACATATTCTAGATATTGGTTTTATTCATTCGAATCTAGGATGTCTGTGAAATTTCGCTCAGGTTGAATAAAAATGTTTTTTGAAGTTTTCGTAAAAATCTGCAACCAAACAATGGCGCGTGAACTTTTTGTGTGTTTCCCTCCAGCTGAAAACAAACTTATTACGACGAGTAACATACGTCCAGTGAATAAAAACGGAAAGAAACCTGTAGAGAAATGATATTTCTTCCGCTGCACAATTTTACGACGGTAGAATATTTTTCTATTGAGAAAAACTCGTAAATTTTCTGTCAACATACCTGCGAAGACAAATCAGTCGGTTCTACTTTAACTATTAATATCTTTCTACTGTGATCATTGAAAAATACACAGTTTATCTAACCTGCAAGATTAATGACTGTTGAGCAATTTGATATGCTATATGTGAATGTTTTTGATAGAATTATACTAAAAATTATCATAAAAGTCTTCGAAGAAGCACATAATCATTTTACCGAGATCGCGTAATGGATTTTACAAGTTATTTTTAAGGGTGTCTTCGTCGAGGTCCGCGTTCGTCTGTTATAAATAAACTAGGCCTTGAATGGCGTTATTTTCAAATCGTTATTCGTAGTATAAACTTCGTAAAGGATAATATTTTGAATCGTTCAAAATGGCAGACGTAGCAGCACCAGCACCAGCACCAGCTAAATCACCAAAGAAAAAGGCAGCAGCTAAGCCAAAGAAGCCTTCAGCACATCCTAAATACAGCGAGATGATTGGGAAAGCCATCGCTGCTTTGAAAGAACGTGGAGGTTCCTCAAGGCAAGCAATTTTGAAGTACATCATGGCCAACTTCAACGTCGGAAAAGATGCCAAGTCAGTAAACGCTCATTTAAAACTTGCACTCAGAGCCGGAGTTAAGAACAACAGTTTGAAGCAGTCCAAGGGAACTGGAGCATCCGGATCTTTCAGAATTGGAGAAGCAAAACAAGCTAAAAAGAAGCCAGCAAAGGCAAAGAAAGCAGCTAAACCTAAGGCTGCCAAGCCAAAGAAGGCAAAGAGCACACCTAAGAAAAAGAAGGCAGCAAAGAAACCAGCTGGAGAGAAAAAGGCAGCCAAGCCTAAAGCTAAGAAACCAGCAGCAAAGAAAGCAGCCAAGCCAAAGAAGGCAGCCAAGTCACCAGCTAAAAAGAAGGCAGCCAAACCAAAAGCCAAGAAGACACCAAAGAAGAAGTAAACTGTTCCAGACTACAGTCTGCAGAGGCTATTCAGCCACCAAAAGCCCTTTTAAGGGCTACCCAATTTGTTCAAAAAGAATCTACAATTGTTGTACATTAGTTATCAAACTAAATATAGCTGAGCCCTACCCTGCCCTTTTCTTTTTTCTTCACTTTGCACTGTTCTTTGAAATATTTTTTTCAGTCAAATTATTTCCATTTTTTGCTTCATTTCACTCCTTAAGAGTATACTATTTCTAACATTTATGCAGTTGCCTTTTGGGAAAATTATTTTTAGTAAGGAAATATTAAAGATATATCATTTTACTTTCACGCACATATTTTTTGAACTGATTAAAATTCTTTCAAAATAATATTCGATTAAAATACAATCTAAGAATAAAGGAAGTGATATTTTTTTTTATTCATTCTCTTTTTTTTTGGGGGGGGGGGGGGGGGGGGGGGGGGCAAATCACACATTTAAACACTTCAACCAACTAATTCATTTTTCTCATTATGTGATTTTTTTCTCCCTTCTTATTCATTTTCATCTTGACTGAAATTTTTTAGAGGACTTTTTCTACACGTATGCAATGTCAAAGGTTGGACGTCTATTTCATATCAACTAGTCAATGGGGAGGTAACTCTAAATTAAACTCAGTACTTTTTTCGGTACTAATATACTGTAAAAATGTGCTGATTATGTGACGTCCATTTTCACCGTAGTGAACTAGTACACAATTTTATTTAGGGGCCAGCTGAGGACCACCTCCGGGTGCGGGATTTTCTCGCTGCGTTGAAGACCCATTGGTGGCCTTCGGCTGTTGTCTGCTCTTTGGTCGGGTTGTTGTCTCTTTGACATCATGATTCCCCATTTGCATTCTCAATTTTACAATACAAAAGATGTATAGATGTATTGTCAACATACAAGTAAACAAATAGAAAATGAATGCAGTGACGTTTGTTATTTTTTGTTTTTGTTTTTTTTTTGTCAAAATTACTACAATTGTGTATTAAAAGTTAGCAGGAAACTCTAAAGTATGGAGGTTTTTGTTAAACATTTAACAGTTCTGCAATTATTTTTCATTTTATTACATGCAGATATATATAGTGCGAGTGTATTTACATTCATATATCATCAGTCTTTTATGTTTGGACTCGCTTTTCATCGTGGTTCTATCGTTGGAGATGTGTGTTTGGGGTTGGGGGATAGTAAAAGGAGCGTTCCTGTTATTGACGATAGCTGATTATGTAACCATATTGATACTTTTCTTCACCTCTCGAATTTTCCTTTGTTTTACTCGTGTATGAAATAAATGCATCTACTTGCTTTTATGTTTCTTTAAAATGGGTTGTCCTGTTTGTTTTTCTCTTCTTTTTTCTCTCTGTTTTTTAGTGTTTTGACGACTTGTCTGTGTCTTTGTTATGTCATTTTAATCTGTTCAAAGCACGCGAGATGAATAAACCAGAAACAATACAGTGACGTCACATACGTAGCATGTCTACTGTTATGAACTAAAACAAGGATGGACGGACATTTGTACAAAAGGTAAGAAAAGGGTTTATTTCTTTGATAACATGTATCATGCATTTTAAAGGATTGTTTACGAAATTGTAGGATTCTAATATAACAGAAGAGGTTATTTTCATATTGAAATGACAGCAACTTAACGACACAGAAAAACAAAGTCTACTAGTATATACAGACAATGTGTGACTGACAGTATTAAATGCGCTTATTTGTGTATACATTGAGAAACGTTTGTTGCTGCCGTTTTCAATTAAGACTACCCTAACCCCCGGACAGCAAACACACCTCTTTTCGCCAAGACATTTTCCTTCATTTGTGATAAATACTGTATATTGAGACAGAGAAAAGGCGTTCAATGTCAATATGAAAAGAATAGCTTCAAATATGATAATTCATAAAAACATTTAAAGAAGAAAATAAAAAAGGAGATAGAAAGTAATAAAAAGCCCAAGAATGAAATATTTGATTATAGATTAAGTCCTCTATTGGAAATAAAAAATCTATCGATCTGGTGTTGTTGGGTTTCTGTCCCAAAGAACATGCCAAACTTGTCCTGTTGTTTACGTTTCTAACCATAGCTGAAAAGAGGGATAGGATTCACGTTTGATAGAAATTGATTCTTATTTCTTTTTTTTCTGGATTTGATACGACTAAGAGAGAACTAGAAAGAAAAAGTTTTAAATTTCTACTGGTTGTCAACATCATGAGGTTGTCCTAACATGTAGAAAATAGTTCCATCATGCTGGGAATAAAAAACGACCTAAATAGTACTTTGGATTTACTATTAAAGTGTGTGTTCTATTCATAAACAACTAAATTTCATGTCAAACAATTACTCCCCCCCCCCCCCCCCCAAAAAAAAAAATAATCCTCCACAAAAATGAAAAAGAAACAGAAAAAAAGGTTTACAAATTAAGAAAGAAAGAAAAACCCACAGCATGTTGAGACTTGAACTAACATCCATTAAACGCTATATGCTAATTGGCCTTCACAGAAATCAACAGACAATAGAGAAACCTATTTATTTATTTTTTTAACGGAGAATATCTTTTTCTTCGTTTCAATCTTGCTTTGGGATTCTTTTTACATTAAATCTGCTTGTTAATGTTGCAATAGGTAACAAATATTTCAGTCCAACTATTATTCATTGAAAATATATACACCCCCCCTTTTCCTAGGGATTTTTTTTTGTGGGGGAAGGGGTTCAGTTAAATACAGTGGAGACTATTTTTGCCCCAAGTCTAATGGTTAACATTGGTGTGATTTTTGTCTTTATGTCTCTTTTGAATCGTCCGTGTGTATGCTGCTTCACCCGGTACCGATTCTGGTCTTATACTTGCCTAGCCTATATAGGAAAAATGCATATTTATGGCCAGAGTCTTCACCGTGAACCCCCCCCCCCCCCTTTTTAAAAACAGATGAACCTTTGTAATTGTTAATTTAGAGGCAAATGATGTGTACAACTTTCGAATTATAAAAATACAAGAATCTTGGGTTTGGTTGGTATATTTTGTATTGAAACTTTCAGGTGGCCAGTTCGAGCACGGACCATCGTTTAATTGATAATAAAATTAAGTACATATATTTTTTGAAAAATATGATATATTCAACAAGACATATTCGAGTTTTAGAGCACGAAGTGCTCAAATTTTACATGAAAATGGAAATAAAAGCAGAGACGCATCATACAGCACAGTCAAGTTTCTAGTGCCTCATATCCACTGAACATAAAGTCGCTCTCTGAAAAGTTCCCAAAGCTAGATTAAATTAAACGACATTCCAAATACATATTCTAGATATTGGTTTTATTCATTCGAATCTAGGATGTCTGTGAAATTTCGCTCAGGTTGAATAAAAATGTTTTTTGAAGTTTTCGTAAAAATCTGCAACCAAACAATGGCGCGTGAACTTTTTGTGTGTTTCCCTCCAGCTGAAAACAAACTTATTACGACGAGTAACATACGTCCAGTGAATAAAAACGGAAAGAAACCTGTAGAGAAATGATATTTCTTCCGCTGCACAATTTTACGACGGTAGAATATTTTTCTATTGAGAAAAACTCGTAAATTTTCTGTCAACATACCTGCGAAGACAAATCAGTCGGTTCTACTTTAACTATTAATATCTTTCTACTGTGATCATTGAAAAATACACAGTTTATCTAACCTGCAAGATTAATGACTGTTGAGCAATTTGATATGCTATATGTGAATGTTTTTGATAGAATTATACTAAAAATTATCATAAAAGTCTTCGAAGAAGCACATAATCATTTTACCGAGATCGCGTAATGGATTTTACAAGTTATTTTTAAGGGTGTCTTCGTCGAGGTCCGCGTTCGTCTGTTATAAATAAACGAGGCCTTGAATGGCGTTATTTTCAAATCGTTATTCGTAGTATAAACTTCGTAAAGGATAATATTTTGAATCGTTCAAAATGGCAGACGTAGCAGCACCAGCACCAGCACCAGCTAAATCACCAAAGAAAAAGGCAGCAGCTAAGCCAAAGAAGCCTTCAGCACATCCTAAATACAGCGAGATGATTGGGAAAGCCATCGCTGCTTTGAAAGAACGTGGAGGTTCCTCAAGGCAAGCAATTTTGAAGTACATCATGGCCAACTTCAACGTCGGAAAAGATGCCAAGTCAGTAAACGCTCATTTAAAACTTGCACTCAGAGCCGGAGTTAAGAACAACAGTTTGAAGCAGTCCAAGGGAACTGGAGCATCCGGATCTTTCAGAATTGGAGAAGCAAAACAAGCTAAAAAGAAGCCAGCAAAGGCAAAGAAAGCAGCTAAACCTAAGGCTGCCAAGCCAAAGAAGGCAAAGAGCACACCTAAGAAAAAGAAGGCAGCAAAGAAACCAGCTGGAGAGAAAAAGGCAGCCAAGCCTAAAGCTAAGAAACCAGCAGCAAAGAAAGCAGCCAAGCCAAAGAAGGCAGCCAAGTCACCAGCTAAAAAGAAGGCAGCCAAACCAAAAGCCAAGAAGACACCAAAGAAGAAGTAAACTGTTCCAGACTACAGTCTGCAGAGGCTATTCAGCCACCAAAAGCCCTTTTAAGGGCTACCCAATTTGTTCAAAAAGAATCTACAATTGTTGTACATTAGTTATCAAACTAAATATAGCTGAGCCCTACCCTGCCCTTTTCTTTTTTCTTCACTTTGCACTGTTCTTTGAAATATTTTTTTCAGTCAAATTATTTCCATTTTTTGCTTCATTTCACTCCTTAAGAGTATACTATTTCTAACATTTATGCAGTTGCCTTTTGGGAAAATTATTTTTAGTAAGGAAATATTAAAGATATATCATTTTACTTTCACGCACATATTTTTTGAACTGATTAAAATTCTTTCAAAATAATATTCGATTAAAATACAATCTAGGAATAAAGGAAGTGATATTTTTTTTTATTCATTCTCTTTTTTTTTTTGGGGGGGGGGGGGGGCAAATCACACATTTAAACACTTCAACCAACTAATTCATTTTTCTCATTATGTGATTTTTTTCTCCCTTCTTATTCATTTTCATCTTGACTGAAATTTTTTAGAGGACTTTTTCTACACGTATGCAATGTCAAAGGTTGGACGTCTATTTCATATCAACTAGTCAATGGGGAGGTAACTCTAAATTAAACTCAGTACTTTTTTCGGTACTAATATACTGTAAAAATGTGCTGATTATGTGACGTCCATTTTCACCGTAGTGAACTAGTACACAATTTTATTTAGGGGCCAGCTGAGGACCACCTCCGGGTGCGGGATTTTCTCGCTGCGTTGAAGACCCATTGGTGGCCTTCGGCTGTTGTCTGCTCTTTGGTCGGGTTGTTGTCTCTTTGACATCATGATTCCCCATTAGCATTCTCAATTTTACAATACAAAAGATGTATAGATGTATTGTCAACATACAAGTAAACAAATAGAAAATGAATGCAGTGACGTTTGTTATTTTTTGTTTTTGTTTTTTTTTTGTCAAAATTACTACAATTGTGTATTAAAAGTTAGCAGGAAACTCT